>NC_134687.1:63993546-64627990 GCF_050947455.1 Rhinoderma darwinii
GATTTTTACCAGTTCTGTTGCATTACCAGAGATAAGCGGCGCCCGGCAGCCACACATCTCCTTCATTCCATGTGTATATACCCATCTGAATCACATCTTCAGGGGCATCTCAATACAGAGTGACCTGGTTGTATGAACCAGATTATTCCCCATCACTTTTGGCACCACAAATGTATTGATCAGTTATTACTGGTTCCATATTTATCACATTAAAGTTTATAACAATCCACTAATGTATCTTGTCCCTACAGCCTCACATCTGGGGACTGAGCAATGTACAGATCTGATCAGTCCTCATTTCCTGGGGCTCATGTTTCCATATGAAAGTGATCAGATAATATGGATTCAACCATGATCTATAATAAGGAACAGATGGAGCCTGGAGGAGGCAGATCCAGAAGTAGCTGGAAAACGAGAACTTCCTCTGTGTATCAGACAGACACATTGTCGGTATATAGACCCAGTATACACAGCCCACCATGTAGCTGAGCTGGAGGGTCCCTCATACCTGTGCCCAGCGGAATACCCGGTATAACCCTCCTGCCCGCACTTACCTGGAGAGCGCAGAGATGAGTGAAGCACAGAGTCAGTCTCACCCAGTGCCGGGCATGGGCTGCAAATTCATATACCCCCTTAGCAGGCCCACCCACAAGGGAGGAGACGGGGATGGATAGTAGCCCGGTGGGTGTGCTGAGGAGGGGGTGGGGGTGCAGGAGAAGATGAGGCGCTGTGTGCTGGGAGAGAGGAATGGAGCGGCGTCTCTTGCTCCGGATGTAGATGGCAGATCCCTCCCATACACTGCACCGGGCATGTGTACTATACACCCGGTATACAGAGACCAGTCTGTGCCCGTTCCAGAGTCCGATCTGAAAGTTCACGGACTCCGTGTGCTGGTTGACGTTCCAGTCAGGGTGTATTTACACGCACCGTTTGTTTATTGCTGCGATTTTCTATTTTGTTGCTTAATGTGAAGGAATGATAGCAAGAAAATGATTCAATTGTATCACTTCTAACAATGACGTGACGCTGTAATAATTTATCCTACTGACCTGTGGTTGGGGTGATATCTGTAATAAAATAATTTAAAAAAAAAAAAAAAGCAAGCCATTCACCAGACCGTTCAGTCCAGGCTGCAGTCAGCCGAATTTATTTTGAGGAAAGTAAAGTACATAAGAATCTAGGGCTGAGTTTATAGGTAGCACTTTTTTATCGTTGCAGTTTTATGCCTTGAATCGTCTGAATGTTGCATTTACATACCATGCGGTTTTGCAATGTGGTTGCATGTCCGTTCTGACGTGTTGATTACGCGGTTTATTTGAAGTATTATCCCATTGACATAAACTATAAAAACCGCAACTGCATTGTATTTAAATATGGTTTTTTTTGGCGTGATGTTCCAGTCTATTTTTCTATTTGGTTCAGCGGTGTAATTAGACAATGCGTTAATAAAACCACTTCGGAACCGCAGCATTTATTTAATAATCATGCGGTTTTACAATGCATTACACTGAGTTTTTAGTGCGGTTTTCTGCCGCCACATATGAGCCTGCCCTAAGCGTTTCCATACAAGATGCGGCCGAGCCACGTTACCCGCAGCGCAGGTGAGAACCACGAAATGCACACAGTTTATTGCTAATAGCCAAGTACAGGTGAAGTGCAAAAAAAAACTATTCACGGTAAACTGCGGCTGTTTTTCTCTGTCAAGACGCGACAACTTGCCGGTCCCAACATCTCCACGTTCAGTCACGTTACTGCGATGTACGCAGCTGTTGCAGCCAAAGTCGCCATGTAACAGTAGCCTTAAGGGGGTAGCACTGCTTGTTTACAGGTCCACGTTTATATATGCAGGGCCGGCCTTCGGATAGATGGCGCCCCACCCCTATCATAATAAAAGAAAATGTCCCATAATAAAGTATAATGCCCTATATAGTGCCCCCACACAGTATAATGCCCCTTTAGCACCCCCAATACAGTATAATAATATTTAGTAATATATTATAACCCCTTCAAGGACACAGTATTTTGTCCTCCAATTGTGCCCACACAGTATTATGCCCCCTTAGTGCCACACACAGTATATTGCCCACTGTAGTATAATGTCCGCTTAGTGGCCCCCACACAGTATAATGCCCCCCCTTGTAGAGAGTGCCCCCCTGTAGACCGTGCTATAATCCCCCACCTCCTTGTAGATCGTGCCATACAGCCCCCACCTCCACCTTGTAGACAGTGTGCCCAAACCCCAAAAAAAAATTGGACTCACCTAGGCCTCGTCCCCACAATGAACTGAGCTGCTCCATGGCGTGATCCCGTAGCCTAGTACAGAGTTTCCCGACCTTTTCGGACTCAGGGCACCCCTACCAAATATTGTTTTGAGAAAGACAGAAAATGGCTAAAAACGGTCCCGTACTGAAAACATGATTATAGTACGGGACAGTTGTCCCGCAGCGAGGCAGGGACTCCTAGCGTCATAGATAACTGATGACAGGAGTCAGGCTCCCTGCTGTGCGTTCAGGCTTGGAAATGCGGCCGACATACGGACCGTATATCATGGACCAAACACGCTCGTGTGTGAGGCCCCTTAGGGTATGTTCACACAGCGTTTTTTGTAAGGCAAAAAAAATACGCATCAAAATTCCTTCAGGAATTTTGAAGCAGATTTTGAATTGACAGCATTGTTTGACTTTTTTTTTTTTCGTGCGTTTTTTTTTAAGCCATTGAAGCAAATGCAAAAGACGCAGGCAAAAAAAAAGCACCAAACGGGTGCCACAGGTATTTTCTGCCTCCTATTAATTTCAATTGGAGCTTAGAGGTGAAAACCACTTAAATGGACTGAGACGTGAAGTGCTCCGTCCAGGAGCGGAATCCCCTGCCACACGGGGTTCCTCTCCTTCAGGGAGCTGCAGTGGCGCTAGTAGATAGCAGAGCAGGAAAATACCTCCCTGCTCTGCTACAGTGAAGTCGCTACCGCTATAGCAGCCGCAGCGCCGCCGACTATGGGGGGGATGCGGCACGGGTGCCCTCATGCCCACTGTCGCCACTAGCGACGCCATTGAGTGAAGAAGCACCCGGGCAGAACGGCGGCTGCTGAATCGCCGGGCACGGGCACTTCTGAAACAAGCAGGGGAAGGGAGCGAGCGCAGCGCCCCCTTCCACCTGCTGGCGTGATGCGCCCTGTGCAATGGCACAGGTCGCACACTCGTAAGGCCGGCCCTGTATATATGTATCTATGAGGATCAGCTCTCGCACATCATTTTGGGTATGTTCACACGGCCTATTTACGGACGTAATTCGGGCCTTTTTGCCCCGAATTACGTCCGAAAATAGCGCCTCAATAGCAAACATCTGCCCATTGAAAGCAATGGGCAGACGTTTGTCTGTTCACACGAGGCGTATATTTACGCGCCGCTGTCAAATGACGGCGCGTAAATAGACGCCCGCGCCAAAGAAGTGACCTGTCACTTCTTTGGCCGTAATTGGAGCCGTTATTCATTGACTCCAATGAATAGCAGTGCCAATTACGTCCGTAATTGACGCGGCCTTCAAGCGCCTGCACATGCCGTTACGGCTGAAATTACGGGGATGTTTTCAGGCTGAAACATCCCCGTAATTTCAGCCGTTACGGACGCCCTCGTGTGAACATACCCTTATGTATCGGTCCTAGGAGGATTTTCTCAGCAGGGATCTTGTGGCTTGTATGAACTTCTTTCCTCTTGCTCATTATCCGAGGTTCACTGTCAATAATCCATCAGAACCTGGGAGGGGAAGTGAGTAACATGTTGACATCTATTAGTGTCATCTAACGTCACCCATTACTATTTTTGTTATTCGGTGGAGATGGCATTTAGTGTGATGTGAAGGGCCAGGCTGACATGCTAACCAGCCCAAGCAGTCGTACAGCAATTACATAGAGGACAGCGGGATCGGTCACATGACGAACAGTCGTATCGTCATCCAAGAATCCTGTGCAACTAGACTTCCAGTCCCCCCCGGCAGCGCTATAAAAAGTGATGAAAATCTCAGAATCAGCGCGACGGGGGACTGGAATGTATATTAGTGAGTGTATCTCATACTGCAGTGACTACACTGCTAATAACCCCTTTAACCCTCGTGGCAGCGCTAGTGTAACGATACCTGTTGTGTCAGTCATGTAAGTTGTTTAACAGAGAAATCAATGTTTTTATGTGCCCGGCCCCACGGTCACAAGTGTCACTCTTCTCTGAGTGCAGTTTTACCGTCCACTCAGGAGACCGCTAGAGCAGTCACTCAGAAGGGAGAGGCGGGCAGCGTTCAGCGAGGAGAGCCTGGGGCACATGTTTTAGAACATCAAGAGGCCATCTTTATGGTAATTGCGGCACCGGGAGCATTAAACGGCGAATTCTCAGTCATGCGACCTGCATGACTGACGCTACACCCCCCCCCCTCTTCTATATTGTGCTATCAGCAGTTTTAATGGCTCAAAATTATTAAGATTCATAGAAAAATAAAGCCAAGCTAATCCCACCATTGATATTTTTTAAGGAACTTTATAGTGACCAAATGACAGATAAAATCCAGAAGGATTGCATAGAACATCCTAATGTCATGATTCATTATTTGTCATCACTAGTACTTCGCCAACATATTCTGCAGCGCTGTACGCAGAATTTAATCATTCAGATCAGTATCAGCATGGCCAAGCCAGGAAACCCATCTATAAGGCCTCGTTTACACGAGCATGATATACGTGTGTGCGACGCGCGTGCTTTTCACGCGCGTCGTACGCACCTATATTACTCTTACTCTATAGGGCAGTGCAGATAATCCGTGATTTTTGCGCAGCGTGAGTCCGCTGAAAAAACTCACGACATGTCCTATATTTGTGCGCTGTTCGCGCATCACGCACCCATTGAAGTCAATGGATGCGTGAAAACCACGCATGCCGCACGGAAGCACTTCCGTGCGAACTGCGTGATTCGCGCAACAGCTGTCAAACTCTGAATGTAAACAGAAAAGCACCACGTGCTTTTGTTTACAAACATCCAAACGGAGTGTCATAATGATGGCGGCTGCGCGAAAATCTCGCAGCCGTGCATCATACGCTGATGACACACGGAGCTGTTAAGTGACTTTTGCGCACGCAAAACACCACGTTTTTTGCGTGCGCAAAACGCACACGCTCGTGTAAATCAGGCCGAACATTCATATGCCCATATAGGCAATACGGACAGAGGTTGTCTTGAAGTCACGTCACATCCCTATGGAAAATAACAGAAAACGCCACACACAGAGCATGCTGTTATTTTTCTATAAACAACACTAGCCCGAAAACAATAGCAAAAGGCCACCAAAATGGAAAAAAAAACATGGATTGTTTGTGGTGCGTTTTATTTTTCACAATAGACTTTATTGTAACATCTGGCTGCAGCGTTTTTGACCAAGAAAAAACACCTGAATAAATTTAATGAGAAATGGCACAAAAAAAGTGGCATTTTTCTGAAAAACTATGTGCATAAAACAGCCTTAGGGTATGTTCACACGGCGGGGGTCCGTAACGGCTGAAATTACGGGGATGTTTCAGCCTGAAAACATCCCCGTAATTTCAGCCGTACCGGCATGTGCAGGCGCTTGAACGCCGCGTCAATTACGGCCGTAATTAGCGCTGCTATTCATTGGAGTCAATGAATAGCGGCTCCAATTACGGCCAAAGAAGTGACAGGTCACTTCTTTGACGCGGGCGTCTATTTACGCGCCGTCTTTTGACAGCGGCGCGTAAATATACGCCTCGTGTGAACAGACAAACGTCTGCCCATTGCTTTCAATGGGCAGATGTTTGTCAGCGCTATTGAGGCGCTATTTTCGGGCGTATTTCGGGGCAAAAACGCCCGATTTACGTCCGTAAATAGGCCGTGTGAACATACCCTTAGGCTGGGTTCCCATGGGTTGGATACGCTGCGTAAAAACAATGCACTTTATCCGACCTGGAACCCGCAGCACCTTCCGTCCGAAAAACCGCACCACATCGGTACTCATACGTAACCCCTCCCTCTACTCTGCGCGCTGTCCGGCTTCCTGGGATGATGTTGCAGGCCATGTGACGCTGCAACCTGTGATTGGCTGCAGTGGTCACATGGGAAGTAACGTCATCCCAGGAAGCCAGACTACAGGAAGGAGGAGAGACTTCTGGGTAAGTATGATTTATTTATTTTTCCAGAGCTGCGAATTTTGCAGCGTAATTGCTGCGAATCCACCACAAAAGTCGCAACACTTGACTTTCTGTTGCGGGTTTCGCATCCACATTGAATTCAATGGGAAAAAACCGCAACAGATCATCAACGAAAACGCAGCCTAAATTGACATGCTGCGGCTACAAATTCCGCACCGCAGGTCAATTTATTGACGTTTATACTGCTTTTTTTTTTACCGCAGTGTGGACATGAGATTTTCTAAACCTCATCCACTTTGCTGCTACTGTAAATGCTGCGGAATTTCCACACAGAATTCCGTAGCGTTTATTCTACGTCGGAACCCAGCCTTAGGTCAGGATCACACACACACAGTTTTGATGCAGTTTCTGGCTCCGTCTGTTTAGCCAAACTCAGAAGTGGATCCAAAAGAAAGAAAAGGTATAAAGAAAGATTGACGCATCTCCTTTCTTTTGAAACAGTTTTCTTGTATCAAGCAGCACTCCAATAGATATGTAGCTCCAAACACCGCAAGCTGTATTGCACTGTGTGACGTTTTGACCCCCTTCTATCCCAGCCAGCAGGGACTTTTTCAGCCATTTATGCTACAGGAGCGGTGTATTCAGCAAAAACCAGTATAAGGGCTTATTCAAACGAACGTTGCGTTTTTGCGCGCGCAAAAAACACTTGACAGCTCCGTGTGTCATCCGTGTATGATGCGCGGCTGCGTGATTTTCGCACAGCCGCCGTCATAGAGATGAGTCTAGTCGACGTCAGTTAACTCTTTCAGCACCCTCGACAGTGAATGCCGATCACAATATCGAGAAACCTGTTAAAAAAAAATAAATTCGTACTTACCGAGAACTTCCCTCCTGGCCGTTGCCTTGGTGACACGCCTCTCTTGACATCTGGCCCCACCTCCCTGGATGACGCCGCAGTCCATGTCACCGCTGCAGCCTGTGCTTGGCCTGTGATTGGCTGGAGCTGTCACTTGGACTGAATTGTCATCCCGGGAGGAAGAAGCCGGGAGTTATCGGTAAGTCAGAACTTTTTTTTTTTTTTACACGTTCATGTATATTGGGATCGGAAGTCACTGTCCAGGGTGCTGAAACAGTTTAACTCTTTCAGCACCCTGGACAGTGACTATCTCCTGACGTCGCGTACCGGAATTTTTTTTGCCGAGTTCGGCCGAACCCGGTGAAGTTCGGTTTGGTTGTCCGAGTTCGCTCATCTCAAAGACACTCCGTTTGGATGTTTGTAAACAGAAAAGCACGTGGTGCTTTTCTGTTTACAATCATCCTTTTGACAGCTGGTGCGCGAAACAGGCAGTTCGCACGGAAGTGCTTCCGTGCGACCTGCGTGGTTTTCACGCACCCATTGACTTCAATGGGTGCGTGATGCGCGAAATACGCGGAGATATTGACCATGTCGCGTTTTTTGCGCAGCGGACAAACGCTGCGCAAAAAGCACGGACTGTCTGTACTGCCCCATAGACTTGTATTGGTCTGTGCGTGGCGCGTGAAAACCGCACGGACCCAATACACGTTCGTGTGAATCCACCCTTATTTGGCCAGGGAATATAATGCCACTGTTAGGGCCTGTTCACATCACCGTTGCCCTTCCGTCAAAACGACAGGACCCTGTCACAACAGTGACTGACGGAAACTATTAGGTCCTGTTCACACAGAGTATTTTGACGAGCTTTTTGGAGCGGAAACCGCTCTGCAAAAGTTGTCAAAAAACGGCCGAAAATGCCTCGCGGGAGAAAGAAGGGACATACCCTATCTTCACGCGTTTACGCCTCTGACATCAACGGAAGGCATAGAAAGGGTATTTCGCTGAGTTTTTTGCCTGTAGCACTCAAGGGGCGCGAGCGAAAAACGCGGCAAACGACATGCAGGAAGGACAAAATCTGTCTCAAAATCCTAAACAAGTTTTCCTCCTGCAAAAAACTGTGTGAACAAGGCCTTAGCTAGGTTTCCGTCACCATTGAGATCACTGGTGAGGGAACCGGAAGTTTCCGTTTGCCTTTCCGCTGAGGGGGTTAACCCGACGGAACTCCTCAGCGGAATGCGGCGGTGATGTGAACACAGCCTTATGGACTAAGAACTTATGAGATGAATAATGAAAGCCACTATGACCATACACTGTTTGATACAATTACAGTCTGTGTTTTGAAATATTTTGCATACAAAGAAAAAATACAAAAATTCATTGTTGTGTACAGGGAACAACCCACAAGACCTGTCATTTTAGTAATGCTCTGACCCACATGTCTAGCCATCATAAGTTGGCCCGTCGGGAGTTGCTCAGATCCTTACACTTGCCCATTTTTCCTGCTTCTAAGAGCTTATTCAGACGAACGAGTGTAAAAATCAGACATGAAAACGGCTGTTTTTCACATTAGAGTCGCACTTGCGCGGGACCCGTTTTCACAGATCCCTCATAAAATTGAGTTTGAGGGAACCGTAAAAATAGATAAAAATAGGATTATTTTTTTTACGGGCCAATCACGCGGTCCTTTAAAACAACAGCCGTGTGAACAGCCCATAGAAATACACGCAGCCGTGTGACGGCCGTTAAAAAAAACCCTAAAAAAAAAAACACTGCCATAATACGATATTTACGTTCGTCTGAATAAACCCTAACATATCAACTTCAAGAACTGAGTGATCACTTGATGCCTAATATATATCTTACCCAGATAGGTGCCATTGTAACAAAATAATCATTGTTGTTCACTTCACGAGAGCGAAATATATATAGCAGGCAATGTTCACATCTGTGATTTCCATTCATAGAAGCCACAACATTGTGCTGGATCCGACATACGATGGATCCCAGTGGTGCCATTGACTTATAATTGAGTCTGAGTTCTGTTGTGGTTTCCGGCATTTTGGTGGCAAGAATAGCGCTGCATGCTGCGCTATTCTTGCAGTGAAATCCAAAAGTATTGGCTACAGCAGCTCTAAATGGAGCCTTTAATAAATACGTGAAAACAGGCAAAAGAACAGCCCGTTCTATTATTCTTTGTTGTTTTTTTTAAACAGACATCATCCTGAACTCAGCAAAGTTTATATTTTAAACGTTTAACTTTTGATAGATCATACAGATATAAGAAGTTTGGATCAGTGGGGGTCCGGGTGCAGAGACTCCCACCGTTGCTGAACGGAAAGTGCAGAGTGCTCAGCTGACCGTCCTGCACCTTCGTCTGTGATCATCGTCAGGCTGAAGACGGCTTCCATAGAACGTCTATGGAAACAATCTTCAGCTTGACAGGGAGCGCTTATTACAGACGAAGGTGCAGGACGGTCAGCTGAGCACCGGTGGGAGTCACAGCACCCGGACCCCCACTGATCCAAACGTCTTATATCTGCATGATCTATCAAAAGTTAATATAAGCATAGTTATTCTTTAAGCGCAAAAAAAATAAAAAAATAGAGACACAGGACCAAAGTGTAATCATTGTTTATTAAGTCAATAAAAAGTGCATAGTACAAGCCCTTTACTCTGAATTATTTGTAGTCTACATGGCACAATCAGCAGGTTTTGTTTGGCATAATTACTGTAAGCACATGGAATCAGATACGTAACAATGATAGTTATTTTTTAACACAGCGGTGCAGTTGCTACACATAAGATGAACAGACATGGCAGGATGTAGACCATGAGAGCAAATCATTGCAAGTTTCCATAACCAGCAACCAAATTGTGATGATTCTACAGAACAGAGTCACTGCGACAGTTTTAGACACATTTTGTAGGCAAAAATTAGGAATAAATTCGGTCATAACCATGTTCTGTTAAACCATGATAAACTTGGATTCTAATGGCCACAAACTAAGGAAACTCCCCAATTTGACCATACAGATTATTTCAAGTCTACAGCCAAACTGTCCTCATTCTTCAGTTGGTTTGGCTTAGACTTTTAATCTATGCGAACAGTTATGTGGTAGTCATTAAGTCACTCCAGAGCAGTGGTTCCAAACCTGTGACCCTCAAGCTGCTGCACGTGAGTTGTAGATTCACAACAGCTGGTGAGCCACCGATTGGTGACCACTGCTGTAGATACAGTATAATATTAATGCCTTCCGGCCTGTACTTATGTCAAGTTAAGAAACTTTGGCTGAAACTAAAGTTTACTGCATTTACCAAAACACCCCACCCTTACGATGCTCATATACAGTAAATAGAAACAATTCAAAATGGCCAACATCGACCGGTTATATATTGAGAGGCCATGTGGAAATATTCCAACACATGACAGATATCTGCTGAAATGTAGGTTGGACATAATTATAGGCCTGAAAACCTAGACTCCCCGCAGTTCAAGTGAACTGAAGTTAGATCCCTCCAGCACCCTATGGTAAGCGAAGTTCACTTGAAGCGCGGAAATTCTGGGTCTTGCGGCTAGGATACGGATGCTAAAATATGTTTGCGTCTATCAGAGATCTATGCCCATTGGGTGACTATCTCTCCCTGGCTTCTCACCCACTTTGTGTTAGACATACTTTGGCTTTGACTGCTTAGTGGGTGTAACAGGACCACAACTTTCACGGAAGGTGGTGGTTCCAGAGGTGGCATCCTATGGAAATGTGATAAATGTCTTGTCAGTATACCTCTCAATGTAGATTAAATAGTTGAAAGCCGTAATAAATCACATATTATTTTAATGGAGCATGCAAGTTTAGTGGCTGTGAGACGACTTTGCCACTTTTTATCTCACAGGGGAACCGCAGGATCCAATTTATGTCAACATGTAGTCCCAGACGGCCATTCAAAAGGGAGGGTCTGTCAGATCCCCAAACAATATATTTATGCAAATTCTAGTCTTTCTATTGTTTTGTTGGTTAAGAGTTTGCTATACACAGGAGAAAAAACCACAACAGTGAATGCTATCACATGCTTATTTGCTGTTATCCCTTGATGTGTTAAAAGGGATTGTTACCTAGTTAATTGAAGTTACTGCTAATGGTCCAATGGCAAATGGTCTAAGTTTGATAACGCACTTTGACTCCCACAGTTAAGCTAATCATACACGAGAGTTGTCGGCTAACCAGTCATTGTATTATTCCCAATACTATTGTCTTCCCTGAAGCGAAGTGGCACCAGAGTGTCTACTATTCAATCGTCTCCCCTCTAATAATCTATTGGGATTGCCACTTTTACAACGAAGATTCAGCCTTCAGTATTCCAAAAGTAGTAATTGTTTTTGGGGTTCTCTTTGTTAGGATATGTTCACCTCTGCGCCAGTGCTCCGTTCCGTCTGAGCTTTCCGTCGGAACGGAGGCCTGACTGACACAAACTGACGTGACTGATTGATTCGGTCAAAATGACGTAACCCTTGCACAACAGACAAACGGAAACCATTGGCACCAGATCCGTCATGATTGAAATCAATGGTGATGAAAACGGAAACCTATGGTTTTCGTTTGTGTGTCAGGGCTCCGTTCCGACGGAAAGCTCAGATGGAAAGTTGGAATTGAGCCCTGGCCAGATGTGAACGAAGCCTTAGCGTGTAATATTTAGTTAACCTAATAGTAACCAGACAATGGTCGTGACCCAAAATTGCATATATCCAGCACACCCAACATGTCATCGGATGTTTAAACACATCAAAAACATAACCAGCAGATGAGTCCACAAGGTGCATTTGCGGGTAATGTATTTGTACATTTAGAGGACATGTGAGGGGTGCTGGATGCCCTTTTGGGTCACTGCCATTGTCTGTATCACTCGGTTCTATTAATCTCGCATTTATAACCTCCTCATTCAGGCTTGTACGTTTCTCCTCTGAAAACTATAAGGATATATTCACACGCGGCAGATGTTTTGCAGAAATTTCTGTGACTGAAAATCAGTTCCATTCATCTGAATGAGGTGGTTTCTGCAGTAAGCACATTGAAAATCTGTTCTATTCATCTGAATGGAACTTGCAGAAATTTCTGCAACAAAATCTGCTTCATGTGACTGCACTCTAAGTCTACATGCACACGTTGCCATATGTTGCTGCGGAAAATACGCAGCAAAACCGCAAGAAATTCAGAGGGAGAAAAAAAAAGTGTACTTTGATGCGTTTTTGAAGTTTTGCTGCGTAAATTTAGGTGTTTTCATGCTGTGGGTTTTGCTGCATATTTCTGTAGAGCTACAGGGATAGAATTCGCAAGCGGGATAAATTGACATGCCTCGGTTTCGAAAATACGCACCACGGGTCAATTTACATCCAGAAAAATATTGCAGCGTGGACATGCGATTACCTGGAATCTCATGGTCTATGCCGGTAATGTATTACGCAAATACGTGCAGCAAAACCGCACGTAAGACACATCGTGTGCATTGACCCTAAGGGTGAATTTACACGTGGCAGATTTTTCCAGCGCGAATCTGCAGCACAATCTGCATGTGTTACACACGAAAACACACCCACATGCGGTGGCCAATGACCTCGTGATTTTGGCGGTAACACTGCAGCCACTGGCCAACGCACGCATCCACCGCAGAATGAGCGGAAGAAATAGCTTGGTTAAAATCTTTCAGGTGGTTATTAACTGCATGTCTAAAATCACGCTGTAGTTATCAGCATCATCGCGCCTATTAGATTAGTTAGGGAAATAATAAACTAGTGACAGATCCTCTTTAAATGATGATTTCATTTATTGAATGAAAAATGCTGTTCAGCCCTACGTGAAAAGTAATCCCCCCCTTAGCTACTAAAAAGGGAACCAAATTCAACCGGGTAACCAAATTCAATTGACAAAGATTACTGCCGACCTGTTGAAACTAAACATCACTTATATTGAACCTGTTTGGATATGTGAAGTAGCTAGAAAAAGCAGCACATGATGCCACGTTCTAAAGAGATTCAAATACAGATGAGAAACAAAGTCATTGAAATCTACCAGTCTCGAAAGGGTTACAAAGTCGTTGCTTAGGCTATGGGGCTGCAGCAAACCACAGTGAGAGCCACAAATAGAAAATAAAAAGGGAATAGTGGTGAGCCTTCCCAGGAGCGACCAGCCTACCAACATTTCACCAAGAGCACATAGGCGACTTATCCAGGATGTCACAAAAGAACCCAGATTAACATCTAAAATAACTGCAGGCCTCACGTCAATTAAGGTCAACGTACATAATAAGAGACACTGGGGAAAAAAATTACATTCATGGAAGAGTTGATAAGGTGCAGAGCACGGCTGACCAAAAAGGTCTCGTTGCATCTGGGTTTACCTGGGCGTACACTACATTCCACCATAAGAACATCATACCAACAGTCAAACATGGTGGTGGTTGTAGTGTGATGGTCTGGGGCTGCTTTGTTTCTGCAGGACCTGGACGACCTGTGATGGAATCATGAATTCTGTTCTCTATCAGAAAATCCTGAAAGGATAATGTCCACCCATCAGATCGTAGCCTAAAGGTCAAGCGCAGTTAGGCTATGCAGCAGGACAAGGATCCGAAGCACAAAAGTCCACTACTAATGGCTCAAAAGAAATAAAATTAGGGTTCGAGTGGCCAAGTCAAAGACCTGACCTGAATCCCACTGAGATGTTGTGGCAAGACCTTAAAACGGGCAGTTCATTCTCAAAAGCCCTCCAAAATAATTCTGCAAAGAGTGCGGCAAAATTCCTCCACACTGATGTAAAAGACTCAAACGTTGAAATGGAGATGTTAGGCCCAGGGGTGGCACAACCAGTTATTAGGTTTAGGGGGCAATTTTTCACATGGGTAATGGAGATTTTAAATACATTTTTATCCTCAATAAATGGAATGATCACTTAAAAGCTGAATTTAGTGTTTACTGATGACTTTCTTATATTAAAATCAGTTGGATGATCTGAAACATTTTAATGTGACAAATTAGCAAAAATAGAAGAAATCATGTGAGGGGCAAATACTGTAAACAGCCAATATGACAATCAAATGTTGTGGTCATTTAGGAATTGTGTAACCTCCTATTATATGGGAATTCCTTCATAAAAAGGAGATGCATTCACATCATAGTAAACATTGACATATATAAAACGTAGTATGACAAAACTCACTGTAATGCATATAAAGAGTTAAATTAAGGCTGTAAAGTCCACATAAAAGTATTAGGAAATTTACAGCGTTGTATTCGGCCTACATTTACAAAAAAAAATAATATTATTTTACTGCAAGGAGATCTGGAACAAGGCAACATGCTCCAAACATCGTAGATCAGCCATGTATCTCAGGATATGGAAGGCCCAATACCGATAAGGTTGTCAGCATTAGAAGAAAAAAAAAAGAAAGAATAATCATCCGCTTCAGAGTAGTCTGGCCATTCTGGATTTATTTGGTCGTGCAAATCTTTTATGGAAATCCCCGGAAGTGCTAGTCTACTGGTGGTGCTGGAGGTTCATGGCTGCGATCCTGCAAATAATGTAACAGCTTTACTCCAATTATACATCATATACAAGTCGATAGCAATTTTCCGTTGAGGTTTGTAAACAAGGGTGTAGAGATATCATAGAGGGAGACAATGCAGCTGCTACAAGGCCCTTTAAGTGTGTGTGTGGGGGAGGGGGGTTCAGCCCCATCGCCTTTGTTACTTGCCGAACTCTCCTTCAAGAAGAACTGCATGGTTAGCAGTGGAGGGGCCTATTTTGAATTTAATTTTGCTCTTCTATGCAAGTCATGGTCTGTAAATATTTGTATAATCAGAACCGGACGATCGTACAGAGGTGAATGGCGATAAATAGGCGCTGCTTATCCCTTCCTGCAGAAGCAGTATGTGGCAGTTCACCAAGTTTCTTTTCCTGTGCCAACCAATAATTGATTGACATTTAGAGTGCTCCCTCTTCAGCAGCTGCAGTGTGTAATATACAGTTAAATAGTGAGGAGATGGGTAAAAATGCAGACTATTGTGCGGTATCGGCGCCAGGCTTGAAGGAAAGAATGGTTCTTTACGGTATTTTTCTTGCAAAGAAGAGAGTACCTTTGCAAGAAAAATACCGTAAAGAACCATTCTTTCCTTCAGGCCTGGCGCTGATACCGCACAATAGTCTGCATTTTTACCCATCTCTTCACTATATATTTGTTTCCTGCCAGGAGGATTCATCCACCGAGGGACCGCAGTGGGTGGCAGCCGGCAAAGACATTAATTATACCACAAAAATCTTGGAGGAGCGCCGCAGTTTCATATCCTCTCCCTTTATTTTCTCATATGTGCTAATATACTGTTCACACTGCTGTTGGAGCCTTCGTCGGCAGTTCCGTCAGATTTGACGGCAAGAATAGCACAGCATGTAGTGCTATTCTTGCCGCCAAACCAACAGAAACCACGATGAACCCCCATTAAGCCCATTATAAGTCAATGGGGTCCTTCATACAATGTGAACAGAACCTTAGCTGCTAGAAAATAACAATTGACACTTCAGCAGACATAATCCCATTTGTTACATTGTATTAATACAAACCAAAACACTGAGCATCGTTAAAAAAAACCCAACGTCAACGGTTGTTTGGGTAAGATAAGTAGCATACTTATTTCCATTGTACAGAATATACAATAAAAAGTAAAAATTTATTTTAGATATCATTAAGGTGTGAAATTACAGACAAAGAGGAAAGGAATGACAGGAATGTGTCACCAATGTACAGCCTGTACTCTGTCACATTGTTCTCTGCTATTTCACATTGACAATGAACACGTAGTCCGGACTCAACAGCTGGGGGAAGATAAAGCCCTGCAGGAAGATGCTCCCCGTGATCAATAAGACCTTCCCTTTTCTTACAGGAGTGAGGAGGATGGTATGATATACGAGAGATCGACGAGATGACGCTAGAGGGGCATATCAGTCTAAGCACAGCCCGATGTCTCAATGACTGCCATTGTCGGCTAGATAAGTTCCACTTTACGGCTACAGTTTATTACCACGCTTATAAGAATTTTTTTTGCATAGCTCATATTAAATGTAAGATAGTTTTTTTTCCCCTCTTTTCCTCCTTTTGCAGCTCTAACCAGCACCTGTCTTACATCTTAAAGGACAGGTGTCGCGA
Source organism: Rhinoderma darwinii (assembly GCF_050947455.1). Taxonomy (NCBI): domain Eukaryota; kingdom Metazoa; phylum Chordata; class Amphibia; order Anura; family Rhinodermatidae; genus Rhinoderma; species Rhinoderma darwinii. The sequence continues at coordinate 64,009,731 of NC_134687.1, forward strand.
AAATATTTTTTTTTTATATCAATTTGCTTTTAGTGTGTTATTAAAATACATTTTATTTATTTGTGTTTTACTTCTTTCTTTTACTTCACTATGGGGGCTGCCATTTTTTTTTTCATCTCCGTATGTGTCGATTAACAACACATACAGAGATAGAATACGGCACATACATCCCCATAGAGAATGCGAACGGGAGCTGTTCCATTCACTATAGCGTACGCCGTCTGTGTGGGAACGGCGCATGCGCCGCTCCCACTTAGTCCAAAAGGAAGGTCTTCGGCCGAGCGACATCCGGCGCCATTTTCATGTGGACCGGAAGCCGCGGCCGGACAGTAAGATGACTACTTCCGGTCGTGGCTTCCGGACATATGTTCAGAAGGACCAGGAGCGGACGGAGCAGAGGGAGCAACAACGGCGGCGGCAGGAGCAGGTAAGTTATGTTCGTGTTTTACTGTGTGATTACCACTGCATGTAAGCCTACTACATTCAACCCCCTCCTTTCTCCTGGCACTAGCCAGGATAAGGGAGAGGGGATTCTGTGAGCACACTAGAGCGAGTGTGTCTTCTCCAATTTTGCAGCATAAAGCAATGAAGTTGCTTTACCACATGCCAATGCTGCAATTTTGGGAATTGCTCCCTCTAGTGACCAGCATATGGAAATGTTATAAATTAGAATCTAAATTTATAATATTTCCTGACTAATTAAAAAAATTAGAACAATGTGTAATCAAAAAAATAATAATAATTCTAGCGACCCATTCCCCTTAATAGAGAGCATTTTGTACCTACGGGCTCCTAAGATTTGGATGTGCCACAGATACAGGACACATCATAAATGAGTACACCCCTCTAAAACCTGTACAAATAAGACATACTTGGGGTTCCTATTTGATGTAATATAAGAAGCAGCAACTCTGGTTTATCAGTTACCAATGAAACGAGTAGTAAACAAGAATTTTGGATTTTCTTATCAAAATGATTAAAGGCCATTTTGCAGAAAGGAACACACCTTCCTGAAAGTACAAAATACAAATTAGTCCGTAGTGGTGTGCACGACCATGATTTTCGGCTCAGATGGCCGCGGAGTGTCACCCGCTGGCCGCCCGCAAATCGCGGGCCGTGCACATGGCCACGTGCATTCATTTCTATGAGCCTGGACTGCAAAACACGGCCGTAATAAGACTTGTCCTATCTTTTTGCGGTCCTGGAAACCACGGTCGTGTGCATGGGCCCATAGAAATTAATGGGACCGCAAAAACACGTGCATGGGGCCTTAAGGTAGTATTACACGGCCCAACGTGGGCCATGTAAACAAGCGCCGATCAACGAGACAGCTAGTTGATCGGCGCTCGTTTGCTCCTTTCACAAGGAGTTATGTATGGGGACGAGTGGTCGTTTCTCCGATCCCTCGTCCCCATACATTATGATCATGTCGGCAGCACAGAGATGTGCTGCCGATAACAATAATTGTTTCAGTATTTAAAACTATACAATCAGCCGATAAACGAGCGTTTGCTGTTCGTGGCCCTGTTTACACGGGGCAATTATCGGGGACGAGCGTTTGCCCGATAATTGGCCAATTTTTTACAGGGCCTTTAGTAAAATGTTTTCTGGTGCTTGTTAAAGGGGTTGTCCAGTTTCTGTAAATTAAATGTGAATTTTTAGTTAATAAAAAGTTAGACAATTTTCCAATATACTTTCTGTATTAATTCCTCACGGTTTTCAAGATCTCTGCTTTTTGTTAATTTAGTAGGCACATTCATAGTTTACTTTCAGTGGATAAAATTCTGTCCATGGTCATGTGATGGACACAGGTGCACGGCTCGTTACGGTTACAGTATGTGTATCAGAGCTGTGTCTAACGATCCCAGCACCTGTGTGTCCATCACATGACCATGGACAGAATTTTATCCACTAGCAGTAAACCATGAATGTTCCTACTGAACAACAAGCAGAGATTTTGAAAACCCTGAGGAATTAAATACAGAAAGCAGATTGGAAAATTGTAGAAGTTTAATTTTCTGAATCAGGAAAACCGTAGCTGGCAAAAACTGTGGCAAGCCAAACTGGAATGACCGTTTCATCTCACACAATAAGACGCACCCTGCATAGAAGTGAAATGCGTAGTTATTGTCCACACCGGAAACCACTTCTAAAGCCAAAGCACAAGAAAGCCAGTTTAGCTTTTCCCAAGTCTCATATCATTAAATGTCAAGACTTTTGGCAATCCATGCTGCTCTTTTCGAAACAGATGGCATCCAAAATGTATGGATTTGCAAGGGGAGGAATACGGTGAGGAGTGCACAGCCCCACAGTGATGTACGGTGGTCTCTTAAAGGAACAGTGTCACCAAAAATTTTTTTTTCATGTCAGTTTTATGTTAGTGTTTTATTAAAAACGTTTTTATTTATTTGTGTGTTACTTTTTTCTATTTTATCACTTTTTCTTCCCTATGGGGGCTGCCATTTTTTTTCCCATTTCTGTATGTGTCGATTAACGACACATACAGACATGGAATACGGCAGCCACAGTCCCATAGGGACTGCGAACGGGGCCCGTCCCATCCACTTCTGTGTACGCCGTCTGTGTGGGAACGGCGCATGCGCCGCTCCCACACAGTCCAATTTGAAATGCGCGCCGTCCGGCGCCATTTTCCTGTGGACCGGAAGTCGCGGCCGGACAGTAAGATTACTACTTCCGGTCGCGGCTTCCGGACTTGTGCACTTGGACCAGCGGCAGCAGACCGAGCGGACGGGCCGGAGGGAGCCGCGGCGGCAGGAGCAGGTAAGAGATTTCTATGTATGTTCGTGTTTGTGTGTGTTTACTACTGTATGTAAACCTACTACACTGTGTGTTAGCTCAAAAAATGGCGACACACAGTGTAGGAAGTTAGACCGTTCAATCCCCTCGTTTATCCCGGCACTAGCCAGGATAAAGGAGGGGGGGATTCTCAGAGCTCACTAGAGCGAGTGCTTTTTTCCCAATTTTGCAGCAAAAAGCAATGTGGTTGCTTTACCACATGCAATGCTGCAATTTTGGGAATAGCTCCATCTAGTGACCAGCACTGGGAAATATTATAAATTAGAATCTAATTTATAATATTTCCTGACTCGTGAAAAAAAAGAAAAAAAATTTGAACAATGTTTAATCACCTACACACTAAATGTTTAACTAAAAAAAAAAATACATGTTTTGCTGGCAACACATTCCCTTTAAGTTCTTATATGGGGGTGTATGAGTGCCAAGAGTGTGGAGAAGAAGTTGTACTTCATCTATGGCATCAAGAATTTCTAGATGTACTGCAAAATCTTGAAAGAGAAGATGCTACCCTCTCTGCACACCCTGCCTCGTCGGACACTTTTTCATCATGACAATGACCCCAAACATTATTTTAAGGCCACGGATGCATTTTAAAAGGAAGAATAAGGTGAAAAGGGCCAAGTATGACCTGAACTCTACGGAGTACATGTGGGGAATTCTGAAGATACATGTTCAGCAGCACTTCCCATCAAGTATCAAGAAGAAGTTGAAAAGATGTGTACACTTCATGCCAAGAAGGGCAAGTGCAGGAGATGTGGAGAGCATGTGGGCACGATTTTACACACCTTTTGGGAATGCCCGAAGTTGACTGACTTTGGTCGGAAGTGTGGCGCATCTTCTCAAAATGTACTGACTTCCCCCTTGCATGTTCCCCAGCCTTCTTCCTGCTCCAGCTGTGTGATATCCCATTAACTACGTACAGGCGTTCGGTGGTTCGCCATCTGGTGAATGCAGCTAGAGCATGCGTTCCTGCGCTGTGGAGACAATCTCGCCCTCCGTCGATTGCTATGTGGTTAAGCAAAATTCAGGAGATCATGAGAATGGAGGATCTCACTGCATCTATGAGAGGGACCCATGCTAAATTCCTCAAAACCTGGTATCATTGGATTCGATTTCAATCTTCTTCGGAATTTAGGACCATTGTTGCTTCTGGACTTCAATTCCTCTGGTCTTGTTCTCTATGATAGTTTCCTATCCTCTCCTCCTTTCCCTCACCCTCCCATCATCTTTCTGCCTCTCTCTACCCTCTTTTTGCCCTGTTTTTCTTACAGGTTCCTGTAAAGGTCTACTGGTATCAGTGTGCACAGGGCTATGTTTCTAGTGCTTTTCTCAGTTGCTCAACGCTGGTTTTTCGCTTCTGCGGTTGATGCTTTGTTGGCCTGCGTGCCGATGTGTGTGCTTCCTCATGTATGCACTTTATTATCTTTTGCGTGATATTGAAAAATAAAAATAAATTTATAAAAAAAAAAAAAGAAGAAGAAGGGTCAGTGCAGTACTTAAATAATGATTATGGGAAAACCCCTTTATCAACTATCCACAGGATAGGTGATAAATATCTGATCGGTGGGGGTCCGACCTATCCTGTGGATAGGTGATAAATATTAATTATGGGAAAATCCCTTTAAAAGTAAAGGAGAACAGTGGCGTTGGAAGTTTGTCTGATAGAGCTATACGTATTATTCATCCACTCATAAATCTTTCTCTAGGATTGACCTTGCAATGGGCGAGAGAATTTTTTTACCTGCAATAAATTCCATTACTATTACTCCTACGGGTATATCTGATCACTCGGCTCTCCTATTAACATTTTCAGCGGGTCCTCCCATCGCCTCTAGGGTCTGGAGGCTACACCCAGCGTGGCTGTATAATAAAGAGGTAGTGGTGGAGGTTTCGGCCTCTCATGTGGTGTATTGGGAAAACAATTCTTCCCACCCAGACCCGCTAGTTATGTGGGATGCATACAAAGCTACGGTGAGAGGAGCGTTTGTAGCTGGAGTGGAAAAATATAGGAAGACACTAGGGGTCAAGGAGAGGTTCAGACTAAGAAGCGGGTGTTAGCTACTGAGGCGTCTATATTTGAATTTGGGGATAGGAAAGGTAAACTCCTGGCATACCTATCGCGATCAGAACGCCACTGTGTGTCCATTCCATCTGTTCTCTCCCTGGAAGGCGTGTTGTGAACTACCCCGAAGGAGATAAATCAGATATGTTGTGATTTTTATTCCATCCTATATAGTTCTAAATGTAACGGCCCAGTTAGCACTGTGGAGTTTTTTGCACTCCCTTCTTTTGTGGAGTCTATCAGCTGCTCAGGCTATTGAGTTGGATAGCCCCATCAGAGCGGAAGAAATAGATGCCGCTATTCAATCCTTGCCTTCAGGTAAAACACCGGGACTTGATGGTTTGGGAGGTGAATGGTATAGGGCCAACAGAGAGGTTTTGGTGCCGAGGCTCTGTGACGTTTATTCTAGTGCACTTAAAGAGGCTCTGTCACCAGATTTTGCAACCCCTATCTCCTATTGCAGAAGATCGGCGCTGCAATGTAGATAAGAGTAACGTTTTTGTTTTGTTTTTAAAAACGGGCATTTTTGGCCAAGTTATGACCATTTTTATATTTATGTAAATGAGGCTTGCAAAAGTACAACTGGGCGTGTATTATGTATGTACATCGGGGCGTTTTTACTTCTTTTACTAGCTGGGCGTTGTGAATAGAAGTGTATGATGCTGACGAATCAGCATCATCCACTTCTCTTCGTTAACACCCAGCTTCTGGCAGTGCAGACACACAGCATGTTCTCGAGAGATCACGCTGTGACGTCACTCACTTCCTACCCCAGGTCCTGCATCGTGTCGGACGAGCGAGGACACATCGGCACCAGAGGCTACAGTTGATTCTGCAGCAGCATCGGCGTTTGCAGGTAAGTCTCCTGGGTTCGTTCTCTCTCTGGATACATATAAGGCATTTGACTCGGTTGAGTGGCGATATCTCTGGATGCTTCTTTCCAGGTTAAATTTTGGTCCAAGGTTTATGGCACTTGTTCGTCGTCTCTATGAAGGGCCCTGTGCTAGGGTGAGAACGAATCTAGATATACCTTTGTACTGGGACGTGGTACCCGTCAGGGATGCCCACTTTCTCCGCTGCTATTTGCCCTGGCCATCGAACTCTTGGCAGTGGCTATCAGTCACTCCTCTGAGCTATATGGTATAATGAGAGGTCGCATAACCGAAAAAAATGTCTTTATATACAGATGATACTTTGGTGTATTTGGCGGATGATGGTCCTTCCTTGGCTTCGCTCTTTGAGTTGATTGACACATTTGGTAGTTTTTCTGGTCTATCTGTAAATTGGGCTAAATCCGTTATGTTTCCACTTTCTCCTAGTTATTGCTCCAGACAGGGCCTCGCTGTCCCATTGCACATAGTCTCCCAATTTACATATTTGGGGATTGAGATCTCCCTTAATTTAACAAGATATCGGGAGCTGAATCTTGACCCTTTGGTGGTGGCCACTGAGAGACAGTTGCATACCTGGAGGACTCTTCCTCCGTTACTGTATGGACGGATTAATTTATTTAAGATGATATACTTACCTAAATTTTTACATCTATTTCGAGCCTGTCCTGTTGTGTTACAAAAAAATGTTTTTAAGCAGCTGGATAGTATACTGCGAACATTCTATTGGCAGGGTGGAGTTCCTCGGTTTAGCCTGAGTCTGTTGCAAGCCCCTAAACGTTGGGGGGGGGGGGTATGGCGGCGCCAAATCTTTATTCCTATTATTTAGCCTCTCAACTGGTGATTGCCCGCTGGTGGATGGATATAGATCTGAGTAACGCAGCCACTGCACTAGTAGGGGCGCTTATGACATCTTATGAAAGTCTAACAAATTTGCTCTACAGATTTAAATCTCCGAGCTGTTTACCACTCTCACGTCGGTCGGTAGCTGGAGGACAGCGCATGCTCTGCTAAAGGTTACTACGGTCCCCTCTACTCCCCTGGGAATCCACTATGGAGTAATCCTTGGTTGCCTCATCTGGAATCATCATCGGGAGCTGTGATGTGGTATGGGGCAGGGGTCAAATTTCTAGGGCAGATATGTAATGCAGATTCTGACTTGGTATCCTTTTCTGAACTTCAAGGGAGATAGAACATTTCAGGGACATGGTTTTTTTTAATTATCTCCAGCTACGACATGCGTGTTGTGCCCAATTTGGCTCTTCGTCGCCTCAGTTGGGTTTCTCTGGATTAGAGGACCTGCTCAGTGCTCCAGATCTCTCAGGGGTCCTCACTAAATTATACACCCTCATTACATCCATGGGAACTAGACCATTTGATAAGGCATTTCTGCGATGGAGGGATGATGTCCCTACCTGGACTGACGGGAGGTGGAATCTTCCTTTTTTGATTCAGTGGTGAGTGAAAGGGATTTTCTAATACAGTCTAGGTTTTTGCATAGGATCTATTACACACCAGTTAGGCTTCAGCGGATGGGAGCATTAGCTTCGGATAGGTGTTTTCGCTGCCAGTCAGATGCTGGCACCTTCCTACATTGTGTGTGGATGTGTCCCAGAGTTGCCCCCTTTTGGTCAGAGGTGGTGGAATTTCTTCATACCCATTATGAGCTGCCGCAGCTGCTTACCACTCAGATGTGCCTCTTGGGCATTATGGATGACGTTATAAACAACCACTATGATAAGATATTCTTTCGCTTTGTCATGTTTTGTGCTCGGAAGGTTGTAATTATGGGTTGGAAGAGCACAGACTGCCCGAGTTTGACACACCGGCTGCAACTAGTAAAGAAGTATGTACCTATGTATAGGAAGCTCTACCTTAGTAGGAAGTGCCCAGATAAATTTGGGAAAATTTGGTTGAGGTGGTTGGAGACTCTTGGGACTGCGGTTAAAGCATCACTTGGAAATGTGGGGGGGGGGGGGGGTTGAGCAACAGGATTAATGTGTGTGTATAGTAGTTGGACTCAGTTGGGCTCTCAGGAATGATAATCTCATTTATTTGGCATATGTTCTGTAACGTATTTACTCTGGATTGTCATTTCTCTCTGATACTTGCCTTTCTGGATGTCCTTTATTTTGTCTTGACTATATATTGGTGCGTGTTTTGTACAACAAAAGTTTTTGAAAATAAAGCCTTTTAAAAAAAAAAAAGTAACGGAGGACATAGGAAGTACTAGTAGGTTGCCTATGTGTTGCATTCAATCACGGGTGTACACATTTTTGCAACCCTAGATTAGGGGATGTATATGTATTTTAAAAATATTGTGTTTTTTGTAATAAATTACAATGTCATATTTTCATGAATTGTAACGGCAATAATTTAGAAACAGAAAAATATATCTTCATGTTCAGAGGTGGTCTCATTTACGGTGGAAAATCTGGACCTGGTTCTTAGAGGGGATCTGTCACCAGTTTATTAATTCCCTATCTCCTAACTAATCTAATAGGCGCTTTGCTGATGATAACTAGTGTGATTTTTTTTTTTTTTTCAAGAACAATTTTGCAAACTTCTGAGCATTTTTCCATAATAGTCAAATAGGAGGTGACTTTTTTTTACTCTGGGTGGTGTAATGTTTTCTGTATGACGCTGTCCAATCAGCATACAGCTTCTCCCCCTTCCCTGCCCAGCAACACCGCGTGATCATATAGTATACAGCTTCCATTCCCGACTGGGTTTTCAACTGGGGATATCTCCGGTTGTGTCACAGCTAGAACTGCGATACTGGTGCCCCAAGATATGGCTGTTTTGAGTGATCGCCCTTCCCTCCAGCCTCAGTCTCTCACACTGTGTGAAGCAGCTTCATGCTGATTGGACAGCATCAGAGGCTGTGAGGAGGCTCCACCTCAGGAGAACCGCTGGTATTGACACCAACTTGTCTAGTTAGGCTCATTTGAATATTTAGAAAAAAGCTCATAACTTAGTGAAAATTGTGTCCCAAAAAGTTTATTTATCAGTGTGACAGCGGCTATTAGATTATCTAGGAGATGGGGCATTACTATTCTAGTGACAGAAACTCTTCAAATTGCCTGTACACTTGGGATTCTGCACTTACATTATGTGGAGTAGTGGGTTTTCCAGTGGCCCTTGATCCTCGGAGACTCCTGGGTCTCAGCAGGTATAAGGTGAAACCGATGACAAGCCAGGCCATGACGATCATTGCGATACTTATTCCACCATCACTAGAAGGATTTGGTCCTGGTACTGTAGAGTAGATAAAGCGAATATGATTAAATCAGTCTTAAGAGTTTTTTCCAATTTCTCGTAACAATGACCATTGTTACGACTAAAAGGGGTAAAACATAAAACTATGGTGAGAGAACATAATAAAAGGAGACAAAATAGATTAAAAAAGGGCCACATTACAGGCCATAACCAGTAATGTTTTGATGGTTTCAATGGCATCTTTGGTCTATAGACCCTTGGCCAATATCTGTAGAAGGGGGAAACCGTGATTCAACAACATGGATTCTTCCTGTCTGACTTTCCTAGAGATGAATGTTGCTAGAAGCGTCTAGAAGCCAATTATCCATCTACTCAAGAAATAACGTGAACATTGGGCCAAACCAACCATGCATGTTAATGGAAAAAGAGGGGGGAAATACTACTGATAACTACAGTCCAAAGAAGCGTTCAGCTGACAGTCATCCTATGTTAAAGAGGCTCTGTTACCACATTATGAGTGCCCTATCTCCTATATACGGAGAACGACGCTGTAATGTAGGTGACAGTAATGCTTTTTATTTCGAAAAACGATCTATTTTAAACTACTTTGAGCGATTTTTAGCTTTATACTAATGAGTTTAATGCCCAAGTGGGCATGTTTTACTTTAGACCAAGTGGGCGTTTTACAAAGGAGTGTACGACGCTGACCAATCAGCGTCATGCACTTCTCGCCATTCAATTACACTGCACTAGCGATATAGTTATATCGCTATGTGCAGCCACATACACAAACCCTAACATTACTGCAGCGTCCGATAATAAATATACATCACTACCAGCCAGGACGTGATGTTTATTCAGAATCCTGACCACCTCTGAATCTTTTCTGTGAGATTCCAGCAAGGCAAGCGTAATCTCGCGAGATTACGATGTAACCTGTCATTTCAAACGAGATTACGCTTACCTTGCTGGAATCTCACAGAAAAGATTCAGAAGTGTCAGGATTCTGAATAAACATCACATCCAGGCTGGTAGTGATGTATATTTATTATCGGACACTGTAGTAATGTTAGTGTTTGTGTATGTGGCTGCACATAGCGATATAACTATATCGCTAGTGCAGTGTAAATGAATGGAGAGAAGTGTATGACGCTGATTGGTCAGCGTCATACACTTCTCTGTACAACGCCCACTTGGTCTAAAGTAAAACACGCCCACTTGGGCATTAAGAAACTCATTAGCATAAAGCTAAAAGTGGCTCATAAAGTGGTTTAAAATAGATAATTTTTTAAATAAAAAGCATTACTGTCACCTACATTATAGCGCCGATCTTCTTATATAGGAGATAGGGCACTTAAAGAGGCTCTGTCACAACATTCTAAGGCTTGTACAGAAAATCATATTCAATCACCCTGTACACTCTTACATGTAGTTTTATACAGGTGGAGCAGAACAAAAAACTTTCATACGAAATCCATAAAAGGAAAAAAAAAACAAAAAACACACGACTACGGTATTGATTTCCTCAAAATGACAGAACGCTTGCACAACTGAGACAAACGGAACCCATTGGCACAGGATCAGTCAACATTGACATCAATGGTGATGGAAACAGAAACCTATTGTTTGTTTGGTTTTTTTATCTGTCAGGTCTCCTTTCCGAGCTCCGGAACGTAGCCCTAGCGCAAATGTGAACAAAGCCTTTTTCTGCGTTCACATCACAGTCCGGGTTCCGTTGGGTTAACCCCTCAGCGGAAAGCAAACAGAAACCTCAGCCTCTGTTTCCCTCACCATTGAACTGAATGGTGACGGAAACCTAGCTAATGGTTTCCGTCTGTTACCAATGTGACAGGGTTCCGTCGTTTTGACGGAATAGCGCAGTCGACTGTGCTATTGGCTCGGTCAAGAACAACAGAACCCTGTCACATCGGTGACAGACGGAAACCATTAGCTAGGTTTCCGTCACCATTGATTACAATGGTGAGGGAAACGGAAGCTTAGGTTTCCGTTTGCCTTCCCGTTGAGGGATTAACCCGACGGAAACCTCAGACGGAAATCCTCAACAGAAGGGAAACGGTGATGTCAACAGGCCCTTATATGTATGGCGGCGACCCAACTCTTCCCCGATGGCAGATGACGGGGGAGAGGTTAACATGCCCGTTCCTTTTGTATCTTATTAGATAAGCCTCTGCAAGACAAGTTTGGGAAAGGCTTTCTCTCAGTGAACACATGAGCTTTCAGCCGAGCAGAGCGTGCATGTGTATGGGGGAGCCGGGAAGAATAGCTGTATATATGTCCAGCCTTACTTGTGTTTTTACCTACCTGATTGTAAGGCGCTGCAGAATAGGTTGGTGCTTCAAGTCTAGCTAAACGTTTGACAAACTTCTGACATGTCATAGAGACATGTCAGAAGTTTTGATTGGTGGGGGTCCGAGCACTGAGACCCCCACCAATCGCTAGAACGAAACAGCTGAAGCGCTCGTGTGACCGCTCAGCCGCTTCGTGTCTGTTCGGCTTTTTCCGGAAAGCCGATGTATCTGTATACGGGCTCATAGACTTTCTATGGAGTCTGTACACAGATACATTTATTTCCGGAAATAGCTGAACAGACACGAGCGCTTCAGCTGCTTCGTTCTAGCGATTGTTGGGGGTCTCAGTGCTCGGACCCCCACATGTCTAGGACATGTCAGAAGTTTGTCAAACGTTTACATTTCCAGATACACTTGAAAAAAACAAAAACAAAAGAAACCTCTCCCTAAAGACTCAGAATCAGCAAAGTTCACACATTTTTGAACACACCTACACTGTTAAACATAAAACACACACACACAAACACACCTGAGTTAAATGGCAAACATTTGTCACCTACTATTCCTCACATACTGTCAGATTTTGTACTGGGCATTTTTAGAGAAATTTTAGTTAACCACTTGTGGACTGCAGAATACGTATAAACATCAGGATGGTCTGCATACGAATCATCAGTGACGGATTTAAAGGTTTATTGTACAGTCACAGAAGGCAAGTGCTGGCGATCAGAGTAACAGACGTCTTCTAGAAAGACTGAAACCAGAGGCGGTTTATTACCATCTCTACCTACCTGATGGATAAATACATGCCGGTTTGTACAATATAGACAGCAGCAAAGCTTATTACTCACCCTTTATGGGTCAGAGCTGCTGGTGTTACAAGAAGCAAGTCACTAAAGATGCACTAAAATAGAGTTTTAAAGTGGGTTCCTCTTTATAGTATGGCTATTTTTATATATTACACAGGGGTTGTGCCAGGTTTGTTTTTAACCTGGACAACTTGTCCATAAAAATGTTGGCCGTCTGAGATTTATGGATAATTTGGAAAACCATATTGAATCAAGAATATAAGGGATATAAAAGTCTAGAACTCCGATACAAAATGAACACCATGGCAGCATTTACTGTAATCTGTAAAGGCCCTTTTTACACAGGCCAATGGACGGGCAAACGATCGTTCGACTGATCTGCTCTTTTACGCAGCAATAAAAGTTATCGTTGTCGGCAGCGCATCTGTGTAAACAGGGAGATGTGCTGCAGACATGATGGAAATGTATATAGAGATAGCGGAGTTGTTTCTGATCATAAATGGAAAAAAAATAAATACCCAGGTAAAGTGGTTGGGAGATTAAATATAAAAAGTTTTCTACACACAACCCAGGGCAGAGGACACTGCTGTATTTTTGGCATGTGTGCCACCTGAATTCCCTACTAATCCCAGCTGAGGAATATAGAGAAACATTTCCTACCGACAACCACAAACGTATCATGGCACACCTTACATCCATCCTGGTTTGTTTTTTTGCAGGACCTCTAAAGGGGGCGTATATAATGCAAATATGACCAAAAGTAGGTGTTTCTATGAGGTTTTGTGGGCGTGCCCGGCTGGATCAGGGGCAAAGCCTAATGTCTGGCAGTATTTAAAGAGACTCTGTCACCACATTATAAGTGCCCTATCTCCTACATAATGAGATCGGCGCTGTAATGCTTTTTATTTAGAAAAACGATCTATTTTCACCACGTTAGGAGCGATTTTAGCTTTATGCTAATGAGTTTCATAATGTCCAAGTGGGCGTGTTTTTACTTTAGACCAAGTGGGCGTTGTACAGAGGAGTGTATGACGCTGACCAATCAGTGACCAATCAGCGTCATGCACTTCTCTCCATTCATTTAGACAGCGCATAGTGACACTGCGTTATTCACTATGTGCTGTCTTATACTGACATATTAACGTTACTGAAGTGTTTAGACAGTGACTAGACATTTCTTCCAGCCAGAATGCGATGTCTATTCACAATCCCGGCACTTCGGTAACGTTTCTGTGGTACTTACAGCAGTGCAAGCGTAATCTCGCTGTAAATGACAGGTTACAGCGAGATTACGCTTTGCTCTGCTGTAAGTACCAAACAAACGTTAATGAAGTGCTGGGATTGTGAATAGTCATCCCGTCCTGGCTGGAAGGAATGTCTATTCACTGTCTAAAGACTTCAGTAACGTTAATATGTCAGTATAAGACAGCACATAGTGAATAACCCAGTGTCACTATGCACTGACTAAATGAATGGAGAGAAGTGCATGACGCTGATTGGTCACTGATTGGTCAGCGTCATACACTCCTCTGTACAACGCCCACTTGGTCTAAAGTAAAAACACGCCCAGTTGGGCATTAAGAAGCCAATTAGCATAAAGCTAAAATCGCTCCTAACGTGGTGAAAATAGCAGTGATTTTTATTTAGAAAAACAATCTGTCACCTGCATTATAGCGCCGATCTCCTTATGTAGGAGATAGGACACTTATAATGTGGTGGAACAAGAACCAAAGAACAGAGTCAAAACCACGATATTATAGATAAAATTGCACATTTTTATTAATACATAAAACACAACCATGAATATAAATGCTCATATTAAAATCAAGGATGACTACACCAGTGTGGAAAAAATGGAGGCCAGACACCTGTATGTGATGGGCTAATGTAATGGCATATGCATAAGGTAGATAGTACAAAAGTACGTGAATGAGAAAGCAAGCAAGTCACTGAAAACAGAAAGACCATCAAAAAGTATGTGTCATGTTTGTGAGGTTGTAACTATTGGTGCCCCTTGGCACACATAGGTCACTAATAAAGAAACATACGCAGCTTGATGTGAATAGCTTACCCATAATGTATAGCACTATTCGTCTGGCGTCACACCTATTTGTCTGGGTGTGACGCCAGACAAATAGTGCTATACATTATGGGTAAGCTATTCACATCAAGCTGCATAGGTTTCTTTTTATTAGTGACCTATGTGTGCCAAGGGGCACCAATAGTTACAACCTCACAAACATGACACATACTTTTTGATGGTCTTTCTGTTTTCAGTGACTTGCTTGCTTTCTCATTCACGTACTTTTGTACTATCTACCTTATGCATATGCCATTACATTAGCCCATCACATACAGGTGTCTGGCCTCCATTTTTTCCACACTGGGGTAGTCATCCTTGATTTTAATATATGAGCATTTATATTCATTGTTTTTGTGTTATGTATTAATAAAAATTTGCAATTTTATCTATAATATCGTGGTTTTGACTCTGTTCTTTGGTTCTTGTTCTAATATATAATTAGGAGTCATAACTAACGCTACTAATAGTCATGGGCATCAATTGGTTTTTGCCCTCCCCCAATATATGACATAGTACTTGAAACAATTTAATTTATTTTGCATTATTCTTAAGGGGTATTTAGGTTGTCCTCCGTATTGGTTACTTATAATTTGGTGACAGAGTCTCTTTAATGGGATATAAGAAATGTTCAAATTTCATAGAAATGTGTAGCAGTATATGTGCAGCTTTGGATTTCTAATATGTGACATTTATAGAACGACTTTTCCTTTTGGTAATCCTTTATATAATTTATATTCCCTTTAGTTACATTTAATCTGAGATGATGCAGATTTCATCGATTACACAATTGTGTGACTATGAGCTATATCCTTGTCGCTTGCCAGTGGTTTTATTAGTCATTTACAGAGAGAGGTCATGCAGTCACAACTCGAGGAGAAACCACTCCGGAATGAAATCTGGTCAAGAGTTAATAACCTGAAGACACTATAGATGTAAGAAGCTTAATTTTAGTCAGTCCACAGATATGTCAGTGATGTCACTAACAAAAGGAGCTCCCACCGCTTTCAAAACAGGAGTGGAAACCAGTACATCTTGTTCTTTATTCTGGTGAAAAGTCTCACATTCCTGATCGCACCTTAGACTCGTGTGTGACTAACGTCATCCTCACTCTCCAAAGCACAGGTAGCCACACTAGCCCTCCTTTCTTTATACTGCACTAAACACTGGGCAGATTTACTACCCAAAAAGCGCCACAATTCTGGCATACATGCGGTGTGCCACATTTATTAACGGTTTTAGACACTTTTTTTTCACACGCTCGACAAGGGGCATAACTTAACTTTAAAGTGGCGCGGTCAATCAGAAACAGAAGGGACCTAAAAATGGGAAACCGTGGGGCAAAAAATGTGACAAAATTTTGGCCCAAAAACTGACGAGGCTGGCAGTCCGGCGAATTGCATGGTTTCTTTTGGTCCTCATGGTGATCTAGCCGCCACCACCAGCACCCTCGGTTGTATTTTGGTATACTTTATTAGTGCATTGTATATGCATTTGTTTGATACCTTGATTTGTCATAGGTGTTTTTTAACATCATACATCGGTGTAGGGCAGAGGCTCCTGAAGCGGTCATCTGCGGCTGCCGACAGCGGGAGAGCAGGCCGAAGGAGGAGCACTGCACCCCCTCCCCTGTAGATAGTACCACACACCCCAAACCTTTGGACAGCGCTACACCCGCTCTCTATAAATAGCTTTATTGGGGCTCCCTCTAGGAGTGGAATCCCCAGCCAGAGCGCTCTGGTCGGGGATTCCATTGATAGATGAGGCCTCTGACGTTACTGTCCATATATGGACAGTGACGTCAGGGGCTCCTCCAGGAGAGGAATCCCCTGACGTTACTGTCCATATATGGACAGTGACGTGAGGGGCTCCTCCAGGAGAGGAATCCCCGGCCAAAGTGCAGGCAACGCTTTGGCTGGGTATTTCACTCCTAGGGGGAGCCCCAATGGAGCTATCTATAGGGGGATGTTTGTGGCACGATCTACAGAGGGCACTGGAGAATTATCTAGGGAGGGTGTGGCACGATCGACAGGAGGGTGGCAGTATCTACAGAGGGCACTATCTAAAAAGGGGCTGCCCAATCCGGACATTCTTGTGTCTGCCAAACGCTGCCAACTGAGCAGCCAGACTGCATTTAGCGACACTTAAACTGGATCGTTAAAATAAGTACGTGGAGTAAACTCGCAAACTTCCGGTAAGTTTAAACCTAGAGCTATTATTATAGTAACGTATTATTATTCTAGTAATGTAGTATTATTATACCGTGTTTCCCCGAAAGTAAGACAGTGTCTTACTTTCTTTTTATCCCCAAAAGCCCGACTATGTCTTACTTTCGGGGTATGTCTTATATTGTAAAAAAATTGTCGAATTTTTTTTTTTTTTTTTCACAAACTTTATTTAACTGTTTTACATTTTTTTTTTTTAGTCCCACCAGGGGACTTCACTATGCGATGTGCCGATCGCATATATAATGCTTTGGTATACTTAGTATACCGAAGCATTATTGCCTGTCAGTGTAAAACTGACAGGCAACCTATTAGGTCATGCCTCCGGCATCGCCTAACAGGCAGATGCTGAAGGCAGACCTGGGGGTCTTTGTTAGACCCCCGGCTGTCATGGAAACCCGACGGCGACCCGCGATTTGTTTGCGGGGGCGCCGATCGGGTGACAGAGGGAGCTCCCCCCTCTGTCAAACACATTAAATGCCGCTGTCACTATTGACAGCAGCATTTAATGGGTTAAACTGCCGGAATCGGCGCGCGCTTCGATTCCGGCAGTTGCAGCAGGAGCAAGTGCAGGGGACGGCGCGGTGACGTATGGAGAGGGGGGCGGCGCGGAAGTGGGCAGGAGGCGGCAATACCCCCGTGTTTCCCCGAAAGTAAGACATATGTCTTACTTTCGGGGTACGGCTTATATTAGCCGACCCCCCTGAAACCCCCGATACGTCTTACAATCGGGGGTGTCTTACTATCGGGGAAACACGGTAGTAACGTAGTATTGTTATAGTAGTTCAAGTAACGAATGGATTAATAATAATACTGTATTTTATCAAATTTGAAAGTAATGCGGCCCGTCAACTTCACATTTTGTCTATGTGCGGCCCATTTACCTGGCTGAGTTTGAGACCCCTGGTGTAGGGAGACATGTTTGTGTAATAGGGGTATTCTAACCCAGCATGCATATCTTATACATGGTTTTCTATCGGATTGGTGATGTATGCTGCATAATTAGTCTTTCCCATGACTGATCTTCGTGTGGCTTAACCAGGGGCCAGGACTGGTGTCCCACACACATTGGGGCATTTTCAAGTGTTTTAAGATTTGGTCTGTTTGCTTTATACTTTGTATTGTGGTAATAAAGGGATCTCATTCATATCTAGATGTGCAGTCTGCTATACGCGCGACTTTGCTATACATATTTTTTACATGTTTATCGCAAACGTTGACTGGCACTCTTCCAGTATTCGTTAGTGGTGCCCACTTTTCTCCCTATTCCCAATGAACGGTATGTCATTACATAGGCCTGTAAACAGAAATGCGATGGGGGACCTGGACAGAAGGGTTAATGCCAACTTCCCCGATGGTCTAGGGTAGTGGAGAGTTTAACGCCTGCTTCCATTATGGTTTAGGGTTCATGCCAGCTTCTCTAGTGGTCTAAAGAAATGGAAGCGCTATTGCCACTGTCCCTGTTGGTGTAGGGCAGTGGATGGGTTGACTCAAGACAGCCCCTGTCCCTATGCCCTATTAGCAGCCGCTGCTCTATTCATTACTGGTCAGGGATCTTAGCGGTCAGACCACCTGACTTCAGATGCACACATGTTTTAGAAAGATTTTCTCTTGCTAAAAAGTGTGTCTTCTAATCTGGGTAAAAAAAATAATTAATAAATGGTATATCTGAACATGTTTTACAATGCCGAGAGAAATCATTTCGAAGCAGCTTTGAGATTTTTCACCCAGTAGATGTTTTTTTTTTTTATTTCAGACGGAGAGATATTCTTACTTTATTATAGTATGCCATAAAATAAAATAAAATAAATGTGCACAAGGCCCCGGGACCAGATGGGTTACACCCTAGAATTCTTAAAGAGCTTAGTTCAGTTATTTCTGTCCCCCTTTTCATAATATTCAGAGAATCTCTAGTGACTGGTATAGTGCCAAGGGACTGGCGCAGCGCAAATGAGGTGCCTATTTTCAAAAAGGGCTCTAGGTCTTCCCCGGGTAATTATAGACCAGTAAGCTTAACATCCATCGTGGGGAAAATGTTTGAGGGGCTATTGAGGGACTATATACAGGATTATGTGACAATAAATAGCATTATAAGTGACAGCCAGCACGGTTTTACTAAGGACAGAAGTTGTCAAACTAACCTAATCTGTTTTTATGAAAAGGTGAGCAGAAGTCTAGACAGAGGGGCCGCTGTGGATTTAGTGTTTTTGGACTTTGCAAAGGCATTTGACACTGTCCCCCATAGACGCCTAATGGGTAAATTAAGGACTATAGGTTTAGAAAATATAGTTTGTAATTGGATTGAGAATTGGCTAAAGGACCGAATCCAGAGAGTTGTGGTCAATGATTCCTACTCTGAATGGTCCCCGGTAATAAGTGGTGTACCCCAGGGTTCAGTGCTGGGACCACTATTATTCAACTTATTTATTAATGATATAGAAGATGGGATTAATAGCACTATTTCTATTTTTGCAGATGACACCAAGCTATGTAATATAGTTCAGTCTATGGAAGATGTTCATGAATTGCAGGCAGATTTAAACAAACTAAGTGTTTGGGCTTCCACTTGGCAGATGAAGTTTAATGTAGATAAATGTAAAGTTATGCATCTGGGTACCAACAAACTGCATGCATCATATGTCCTAGGGGGCGCTACACTGGCGGATTCACTTGTTGAGAAGGATCTGGGTGTACTTGTAAATCATAAACTCAATAGCAGCATGCAGTGTCAATCAGCTGCTTCAAAGGCCAGCAGGATATTGTCGTGTATTAAAAGAGGCATGGACTCGCGGGACAGGGATGTAATATTACCACTTTACAAAGCATTAGTGAGGCCTCATCTAGAATATGCAGTCCAGTTCTGGGCTCCAGTTCATAGAAAGGATGCCCTGGAGTTGGAAAAAATACAAAGAAGAGCGACGAAGCTAATTAGGGGCATGGAGAATCAGTTATGAGGAAAGATTGAAAGAATTAAACCTATTTAGCCTTGAAAAAAGACGACTAAGGGGGGACATGATTAACTTATATAAATATATTAATGGCACATACAAAAAATATGGTGAAATCCTGTTCCTTGTAAAACCCCCTCACAAAACAAGGGGGCACTCCCTCCGTCTGGAAAAAAAAAGGTTCAACCTGCAGAGGCGACAAGGCTTCTTTACCGTGAGAACTGTGAATCTATGGAATAGCCTACAGCAGGAGCTGGTTACAGCAGGGACAGTAGATGGCTTTAAAAAAGGGTTAGATAATTTCCTAGAACAAAAAAATATTAGCTCCTATGTGTAGAAATTTTTCCTTCCCTTTTCCCGTCCCTTGGTTGAACTTGATGGACATGTGTCTTTTTTCAGCCGTACTAACTATGTAACTATATATAATGCAAAATTTATACTCCACAACAATTCCAGGTGATCGGCTGTACTCCAACCCCCGGCGATCAGCCGTGTCTGGCTATAAATGTACCCTGCAGCAGCATAAATGTAGTATTACTTGTCAGCTATTCAAATAAATGGCCATCTGTGTATGAATAAACGCGCCAGGTCCCTCATAGTGGCTTTTCATTTTGGCCCCTATTAGTGGATGTGGAAGCTTTTCATGACAGAACCCTATTAACTGCTCATACAAGGTTATGTCATTATTTATCATTTCAGACAGAAAAATTATTCTGGAGGCAACAGGTAAATATACTCACTTTCTTGTAAGCATTCTGTGTCAGTGCAGTAAGACTGAGACTGCCTTAGCTGTACAAAAGGCAAAAAACAGAGGGGTTAAAGTATAATAAACTAGTTTCCAAAATAGTATTTTTCCCCAGTAAATGAAAGCGGTAAACATTGCCCCGAAACGCAGAACAAATATTGCTATAAAGTATTAGTGCACCTCCCATAAAAGTGATGCTGCAGTTTTGATGTCACTTTAAATTAAAAGGGATCGTCCCCTCTAGTAACCAGATCTAAAAACCATTGCAAAACCAGCTCCTGCTGGGCGGATCCATTTTGGCCACCCACAGTAGACTGCCAGGGGTTTCAATGTCCAGACCGACAATGATCAGCAGATCATCTTACTTTAGAATAAGGGTATGTTCACACGACAACACAAAATAAGTCTGAAATTACAGAGTCATTTTCAGGCGAAAACAGCTCCTGAATTTCAGACGTTTTTGCGTGTACTCGCGTTTTTCGCTGTGTCTTTTACGGACGTAATTGGAGCTGTTCTCCATTGCAGTCAATGAAAAACTGCTCCAAAAACGTCTCAAGTGTCCTGCAGTTCTTTGACGCGGGCGTAATTTTACGTGCCGTCTTTTGACAGCGACACAAAAAATTACACCTCGTCTGAACAGATCGTAAGACTCATTGCAAGCAATGGGCAGATGTGTGCCGACGTATTGGAGCCATCTTTCCAGGCGTAATTCGAGGCGTAAAACGCCTCCATTACACCTGAAAATAGGTTGTGTGCACATACCCTAAGGGTTGTCCAGATGAGACAGCCTTTAAAGTATGATTTCCCAATATGTGTACAGGAAACCATATACAGGATTATTGTCACTTACGTTTTTCTGCAGACCCGTTAAACCCTATTCACACGGCCGCAGTAGAAACAATAGACCCCAAATGGAGGAGGAAGAGACAGCTCGTTGATCGGCGCTCAGTTGCTCCTCTCACAAGGAGCCATGTATGGGGACAAGCGGTCATTACTCCGATCGCTCGTCCCCATACATTATCATGTCGGCAGCGAGTCTACCTGTATACGCAGGGAGATGTGCTGCCGACAAAGATAATATTTCAGTTTTTTAAACCTATACGACCAGACGACGATAGAGCGTTTGCTCGTTCATCTGCTGATCGATGCCCTGTTTACATAGGGCAATTATCGGCAAGGAGTGTTCTATGAACGCTTGATTGCCCGATAATTGCCCAGTGTAAAACTCCCTTTAGTCAACAGCAATTTGTCAATAAACTCCAGATTACAGGCCCCATAAAACAGACAAGCCTCCAGCAAAACTGCAGGTTATTTCAAATTCCTAAGAGAGCTGAATAATGTAAAATCAGCCCATTCATCATTTCTAATAACAGATTAAATGCAGAAATATTACATTATGCTGGTGCTGCCAAGATAAAATATTAATAAAACAATCGGGTATTATCCTTACCAAATTAATCAGTCTCCGCATTGCATATTGATGGGAGCAAATGCACTCGCAGGGATCAAAATTGTCATCCGCCATCTTCACTGTTCGGGTCTACAGCAACCTGTCAAAGTGGAGGATGTGGATACTTTAATCTCAGAATAATATAAAACACATAGAAAACATAATGTAGTCCCCCTAACCTTTCCTTACAGCCATGATCAGTGTGTATGGAATCTTATATGTTGTATTATCCTTCTGCTGTGTTTATAGGGGATGTTTTATCATCCAAGATGTACAGATCGCCAGAATGGCCATTTACACCAAATGATCGTTCAAATACACGAGGACGATTGTGTCATTTACATAACCTTAAAATAATTAGCCATGAAACCTCGTATAAAATCTTAACAAGATGGTATCTTACTCCTGATAGAATAGCCAAATTGTTCCCGGGTAGTCCGGATATTTGTTTTAGAAACTGTGGAGAGAGGGGAACTATGGCCCACATATGGTGGTCCTGTCCAGTGGTACAGGCTCACTGGAAAAGAATAGAACGCCTAGTTAACTCTAAATTAAATTTACAAGTCAAGTTATCTCCTTGGTCGGCGTTGCTGAACGCAGACATCCCTGATATACCTAAACAAAAGCAGAAAATTAATTTCACATATTCTGTCTGCAGCAAAATGGACAGTAGCAATAAGCTGGAAATCCCGAACTATTCCATTTTTGAGGACACTGAACAAAATTAAAGAGATACATCAATTTGAGAGAATAGTCAGTATTCTCGAAAACAGACTTCCAAAATGCAATGCCCAATGGACAGGTTGGTCCTCGTAAACATTGCTTAGAGACTTCGGTTTGATTACGTGAATCACTTATACATGAAAGAACCACAAAGCTTTGATACAGATAGCTGCGCCAGGTTTAGATCGTTTTCGTTTTAAGTTTAATTCTTCCTTAACCCCTTCCCTCTTTAGCCGCTTTTGACCTTCCTGACCGAGCCTCATTTTTCAAATCTGACATGTGTCACTTTATGTGGTAATAACTCCGGAATGCTTTCACCTATCCAAGCGATTCTGAGATTGTTTTCTCGTGGCACATTGGACTTTAAGTGACTGGCAAAATTTGCTCGATATGTTCAGTATTTAATTGTGAAAAACACCAAAATGTTGCGAAAAATTGCAAAAATTAGCATTTTTCTCAATTTAAATGTATCTGCTTGTAAGACAGGCAGTTATACCACACAAAATAGTCGCTAATTAACATCCCCCATATGTCTACTTTAGATTGGCAAACAATGACATCACAAGGCTTAGAACTTTAGCAGCAATTTCTCACATTTTCAAGAAAATTTCAAAAGGCCATTTTTACAGGGGCCAGTTCAGTTGTGAAGTGGCTTTGAAGGCCTTATATATTAGAAACCCCAAAAAAGTCACCCCATTTTAAAAACTTCACCCCTCAAAGTATTCAAAACAGCATTTAGAAAATGTCTTAACCCTTTACACATTTCACAGGAATTAAAAGCAAAGTAGAGGTGAAATTTACAAATGTCATATTTTTTTGCAGAAATAAATTTTCAATACAATTTTTTTTTTATAACACAGAGGGTTTTACCAGAGAAATGCAACTCAATATTTGTTGCCCAGTTTCTGCAGTTTTAGGAAATATCCCACATGTGGCCGTAGCGTGCTACTGGACTGAAGCACCGGCCTCAGAATCAAAGGAACACCTAGTGGATTTTGGGGCATTATTTTTGTTATAATAAATTTTAGGCACCATGTCAGGTTTGAAGGGCTCTTGCGGTGCCAAAACAGTCAAAATCCCCCAAAAGTGACCCCATCTGGGAAACTACACACCTCAAGGAAATTATCTAGGGGTACAGTGAGCATTTTGACCGCACAGGTTTTTTACAGAAATTATTGGAAGTAGGCCGTGAAAATTAAAATCAACATTTTTTCAAAGAAAATGTACGTTTAGCGATTTTTTTTCTCATTTCCACAAGGACTGAAGGAGAAAAAGCAATTTCTCCCGAGTAAAACAATACCCCACATGTGGTAATAAACGGCTGTTTGGACACACGGCAGGGCTTCGAAGGGATAGAGCGCCATTTGGAGATCACATTTAGCAGGAATGGTTTGCGGAGGCCTTGTCACATTTACGAAGTCCCTGAGGAGACAAAACAGTGGAAACCCCCCACAAGTGACCCCATTTTGGAGACTACACCCATTGAGGAAATTATCTAGGGGTATAGTGAGCGATTTTGACCCCACAGTTTTTTTGCAGAAATTATTGGAAGTAGGCCCTGAAAATAAAAATCTACATTTTTTCAAAGAAAATTTAGGTTTAGCTTATTTTTTCCTCATTTCCACAAGGACTGAAGGAGAGAAAGCACCACAAAATTTGTAAAGCAATTTCTCCCGAGTAAAACAATGCCCCACATGTGGTAATAAACGGCTGTTTGGAGACACGGCGTGGCTTAGAAGGGAAAGAGCGCTATTTGGCTTTTGGAGATCACATTGAGCAGGAATGGTTTGCGGAGGCCATGTCACATTTGCAAAGCCCCTGAGGGGAAAAAACTATGAAAACACCCAAAAAGTGACACCATTTAGGAAACTACACCTCTTGAGGAATTCATCTAGGGGCGTAGTGAGCATTTTGACCCCACAGATGTTTCATAGAATCTATTAGAATTGGGCAGTGAAAATAAAAACAATCCTTTTTCTTCAATAAGATGTAGCTTTAGCGTAAATTTTTTCATTTTCGCAACAAATAAAGGAAAAAAAAAAAGAACCCAACATTTGTAAAGCAATTTCTCCCAAGTACGGCAATACCCCATATGTCGTCATAAACTACTGTTTGGGCACACGGCAGGGCTCAGAAGGGAAGGACCGCCATTTGGAGTGCAGATGTTGCTGGATTGGTTTCTGGGCGCCTGTGGGCCCAAAACAGTGGAAACCCCCCAGAAGTGACCCAATTTTGGAAACTACACCCCTCAATGCATTTACCTAGTGGTGTAGTAAGCATTTTAACCCTGCAGGTGTTTTGTAGAAATTAAGTGTGAACTCGATGTTGCAGAGTGAAAATGGGATTTTTTCCACAGATATGTGGACAATATTTGGTGCCCAGCTTGTGCCACCATAACAAGACAGCTCTCTAATTATGATGCTGGGTTTCATGGTTTTAGAAACACCCTACATGGGGCACTAATCTTTTGCCTGGACATTCGACCAGGCTCAGGAGTGAAAGCGTACCATGTAAAATTGAGGCCTAATTTGGAGATTTACAAAGTATTGGTTCACAACTGCAGAGGCTCAGATGTGAAATAATAAAAAGAAAGCCCTGAGAACTGACCCCATTTGGAAACTACACCCCTCAAGGCATTTATTAAGGGGTGTAGTGAGCATTTTCACCCCACAGGTCTTTTCCATAAATGAATGCACTGCGGATGGTGCAAATTAAAAATTTATATTTTTCCCTAGATATGCCATTTCAGTGGCAAATATGTCGTGCCCAGCTTATGCCACTGGAGACACACACCCCAAAAATTGCTAAAATGGTTCTCCCGGGTATGACGGTGCCATATATGTGGAAGGAAACTGCTGTTTGGGGACGCTGTAGGTTTCAGATGGGAGGAAACGCCATTTGGCTTTTGGAGAGCGGATTTTGCTTGGTAGTAGATTTGTTTGAGTATTGCTGGTGTTTCCGTTTATAATGTGGCGGTACATGTAAGCTGGGCGGAGTATATAAGGGGCATAGTCAGGTGGTATAATAATGGGGTAAAAAAAAAACAATAAAATGATCCATAGATGTGTGTTACGCTGTGCTCAATCCTTTCTGCACAGGCCGGTGTCGCACGGATATATGGCGTCCTTTATTATCCCCCTTTTGGTCCACACTCCGCGCCTTTGCAGTTTGGGGAATTTTGCTGGGAAGTGTTTTCCTGGTATAATACGGGCACCGGCGCTTCCAGCGGATATGTTTGGGCCCTCCCTTTCCTGGTTCCCTAATTTTAGGTCCTTGATAAATCGCCTCTTCAAAACAGAAGAAATGTTCCCCTCGGGCACAACTGCATATTTTTTATTTCCTGACTTATTGGAGCCATAACTAATTTTATTTTTCATAGACGTAGTGGTATGAGGGCTGGTTTGTTGCGGGACGAGCTGTAGTTATTATTGGTACCATTTTGGGGTACATGCGACTTTATGATTACCTTTTATCCTATTTTTTGGGAGGTCAGGTAAACAAAAAAAACGCAATTCTGGCATCGTTTTAGTTAGTTTTTTTTATACAGCGTTCACCATGCGTTATAAACTACATGTTAACTTTATTCTGCGGGTCAGTACGATTCCGGCGATACCTATTTTATAGGACTTTGTTTTACAACTTTTTGCACAATAAAACTACTTTTGTAAAAATAATGTATTTTTTCTGTCGCCAAGTTGTGAGAACCATAACTTTTTATTTTTTTTGTCGACGGAGTTGTGTGAGGGCTTGTTTTTTGCGAGACAAGCTATAGTTTTTATAGGTACCATTTTTGGAATACGTGCGACTTTTTGATCACTTTTTATGCCTATATTTATAGAGCAAAGTGACCAAAAAACAGAAACTCTGATATCGTTTTTTACAGGTCTTTTTTACGCTGTTCACCGCGTGCAATAAATAATATAATATTTTGATACCTCAGATCGTTACGGTCGCAGCGATACCAAATACGTATGGTTTATTATTTTTTTTCAATAATAAAGGACTTGATAAGAGTAAAAGGGGGATTGTGTTTTATTTTATTACTTGAAACTTTTATTGTTTACAAACTTTTATTTTTTTCACTTTTTTTATACTTTTTTTATTTTACACTTTTTCTCAAGTCCCACTAGGGGACTTGAAGGTCCAGCTGTCAGATTTATTTTTTTCTAATACATTGCACTACCTATGTAGTGCAATGTATTCGATGTGTCAGTTATTCACTGACAGCAAGCCAATTAGGCATCGGCTTCCGTAATGGCAGAGCAGGAGACCATTGTGTCTCCTGTTGCCATAGCAGCAGTCGCCAGTCCCGATTGCCTGTCAGGGCTGGCGATCTGCTAGTAACCGCTACGATGCAGCATTCGCTTTCGATTGCTGCATCGAAGGGGTTAATGGCAGGGATCGGAGCTAGCTCCGGTTCCTGCCGTTACAGGTGGATGTCAGCTGTAACATACAGCTGACTTCCACCGCCGAATCAGCTCCTGAGCCGGCGCCATCTTGCCGGCAGCTACGGAAGCCGATCAGGCTCCGCCGCCGGGCGGATCTTGACCGGTTTCCGTGCTAGGCAGACCGGGAAGCCAGTATTAGGCCTTCGGTTGCCATTGCAGCCACCGGAACCCCGGCAATTTCATTGCTGGGGTTCCGATGAGCTGCAAACACCTTAAATGCAGCGATCGCGTTTGAGCGCTGCACTTAAGGGTTTAATGGCTGGGATCGAAGCCAATTTCGGTCCCCGCCATTACATGTCAGCTGTAAGATACAGCTGAGATCCAGTGATGATGGCACCGACTCAACTTCTGAGCCGGTCCCAAACATTCGGCGTATGGGTACGGCAAGATGCGGGAAGTCATTGCTTTCCATGGCGTACCCATACGGCAAATGTCAGGAATGGGTTAATAACTACATGCACCTAGAACATGATGTTCAAACACCACCTAGAGATAACCCTTTACTGAGTTCTAATACAAGATAACTCTGATCCAGGCCGTTTAACCACTTAGATGCCGCAGTCAATAACGACCATGTATTCTCAGCCGCAAGAAAGAGTGGGAAGGCCCTCTCTGTCATCCCATCAGCCCACCCATGACACTATCGCAGGGTGCTGATTTTTATCGTGGAAGTCTGATGAAGGTCCCCAGGCCTGCCATGCTCCTCCTCATATTAAAAGAGGCTCTGTCACCAGATTAAAAATGCCATATCTCCTACATCATTTTATCGGCGCTGGAATGTAGTTAAAGAGGCTCTGTCACCAGATTTTGCAACCCCTATCTCCTATTGCAGCAGATCGGCGCTGCAATGTAGATAAGAGTAACGTTTTTTTTGTTGTTTTTTTTAAAACGAGCATTTTTGGCCAAGTTATGAACATTTTTATATTTATGTAAATGAGGCTTTCTAAAGTACAACTGGGCGTGTTTAAAGTTAAAGTACAAGTGGGCGTGTATTGTATTCGTTACATCGGGGCGATTTTACTTCTTTTACTAGCTGGGCGTTGTGTATAGAAGTATCATCCACTTCTCTTCACAACGCCCCGGTTTCTGGCAGTGCAGACACACAGCGTGTTCTCGAGAGATCACGCTGTGACGTCACTCACTTCCTGCCCCAGGTCCTGCATCGTGTCGGACGAGCGAGGACACATCGGCACCAGAGGCTACATTTGATTCTGCAGCAGCATCGGCGTTTGCAGGTAAGTCGATGTAGCTACTTACCTGCAAACGCTGATGCTGCTGCAGAATCAACTGTAGCCTCTGGTGCCGATGTGGCCGACACGATGCAGGACTTGGGGCAGGAAGTGAGTGACGTCACAGCGTGATCTCTCGAGAACACGCTGTGTCTGCACTGCCAGAAGCTGGGTGTTAACGAAGAGAAGTGGATGATGCCGATTCGTCAGCATCATACACTTCTATTCACAACGCCCAGCTAGTAAAAGAAGTAAAAACGCCCCGATGTACACACACAATACACGCCCAGTTGTACTTCAACGTTAAACACGCCCAGTTGTATTTTAGAAAGCCTCATTTGCATAAATATAAAAATGGTCATAACTTGGCCAAAAATGCTCGTTTAAAAAAAAAAAAAAAAACGTTACTCTTATCTACATTGCAGCGCCGATCTGCTGCAATACGAGATAGGGGTTGCAAAATCTGGTGACAGAGCCTCTTTAAGCATGAAGAAGAGGAACTAAAATCATTCTATTGAAATTAATATGAAAAAATTTAGCAAACAGATACTACAAGGCTGCTCCGTTAAACATCGGTGGTAGGATGATTAACATACAGTGGCAGACAACTGGAAATATATAGATGGTCAGGGGGACTAAGTATACATGTGTATGTAAGGAATGTAGGTGCCCTAATGAAACACACCAGGAGGAATAATCTGATGGGAGTCAGATTATAGGAAACAATTAAAGGATAACTGTTCATTGAGACCCGCAGGTTTCACGGTCTGCATGCGAAAAGTCCATTGGGCCTCTTTTTGCCGAATCCTCTTGTCCAGGGGATTGAACATATACGACCATCAGCTAGGGACCAATATAGAGACCGGCATTTTGGGTCAAGTTATCAACCCCTGATACAATGGGGCGACCCTTCAGGGGAGAAGTACCCTAGAGGTAGTGGTGGATCAATTAAGGAAAGTGGATTCTCTCCATGCAATTCAATACCTCTAGAGAGGAGATGGCTGGTCTACAAGCACTTGAACAAGATGAGACTATTGTCATCAAGCCTTCTGACAAAGGTGGTAATATTGTGGTGATGGATCGGAGTCCGTATAAGATCATGTGCCATCGCATTTTGGGTGATCTAGCCTGCTATCGTATTTTACCGAGTCACCCAATGAAGACCTTTGGTAATACATTGAAGGAATTAATAAAATCGAGGCAAATCCCTGAATCAGCTGAGTACTGATGAACAACGTTTCATCCGTGTTGATCATCCACAATTTGCCACCTTCTACAGTCTACCGAAGGTGCATAAGGAGGTGATGAGGGTCCTACAAGCCTACTGGGGGATTCTTAAAACGGATACTGACATTGGAAGTTTGGTGGGTGACAGACCACTGGTGACCTACAGGAGGGGTAGAAATATCAGGGACCGCTTGGTACATAGCCACCTGCATCCTACCTCTCCTACGTCTTGACTTACACATGGCATTAAGGGCACTTTCAGAAGCGGATCTTGCAAGGCTTGTGACTCCATACTATGCCGCAATAATTTTCGTAGTCACACTACAGGGAGGACTTTTAATAATAGGTCCTTCATTAATTGTAAAACAAGGGGAATTGTCTATCTTTTATTTCATGTGTTTGTGGGCTGAAATACATTGGCAGGACTTCCAGAGAGTTCAGGAGAAGGATTAGGGTCCACATAGGTGATATCCGCAGAAATGAGGATACTCTGGTGGCAAGGCATGTTTGGGAGTGCCATGCTGTTAACACGAATGTCATCAAATTCCAGGGGATTGAACATGTACGGCCATCAGCTAGGGGGGGGGGGGGGATCTGGACAAGAGGATTCGGCAAAAAGAGGCCCAATAGATTTTTCACAAGCAGACCGTGAAACCTGCGGGCCTCAATGAACAGTTATCCTTTAATTGTTTCTTATAATCCGACCCCCATCAGATTATTCCTCCTGGTGTGTTTCATTAGGGCACCTACAGTCCCTACATACACATGTATACTTAGTCCCCCTGACCATCTATATATTTCCAGTTGTCTGCCACTGTATGTTCATCATCCTACCCCCGATGTTTAGTGGAGCAGCCTTGTAGTAGCTGTTTGCTACATTTTTCCATATTAATTTCAATAGAATGATTTTAGTTCCTCTTCTTCATGCTTAAGTGTCTCTCATTCTATTTATTGCCAGCAACTGTCCACCAGTTCTCTACATGGCCGCCTAATGATCCCTTGTTACTAGGGACCCTTTTGCTCCGCTCACTTGCGGCCTCACTGTGCATCCGGGAGCTCGCCTCGTGCAGGTGACGTCACTGGCGTGTGCTTGCATGGGATTGGCCAGCCGGGCGCCGTGTCCTCGTATGGTGGAAGGGACTACTACTATATATGGCCGGCGTTCACTCCGCTCGTGTTCGACCAGCTGACCAGTGTCGTGCACGAGCCGGGTGAATGTTAAAGCACGCAACTGGTGCTAACCGGCCTCTGGTGTTCTGAACTAATAAACATTGTGACCGCTGATGATGAACCCTGCTAACAAGGGGTGCTGAAACGCGTTGGGACATAGTTCTAGTGGCATGGATGACCAGGTGTTTATATTCTAATTTGAAGGGGTAGAATTCTTCAGGCATTTGGAGGTGTATACAGATAAATACAATATCCCTTTGCACCCCCCCCCCCCCGACTGGTCGCCGTGCTTACGCCTCTAATAGTTTTGTTGGCTATTTAGCCCATTTTTAGTCATTGATGTCTACAATAAAATTAAATTTTAATCGTTCATATAGGCAGTGATACTCATTTTGAACACAAGTTAACGTATATATATTATTATCAATACAACGTCAGTTGTGTAGTGTTAATCCTACATATCATTTATTGATTAACTTTTTAATAACTTTTTTAGAGGGGTACTGGAAAAAAAAAAACATACATTTCGCCATCTTTTTTTGCTTCTTAATTTTACGCCGTTTACCGTGTGGTATAAATAACTTTATTCAGCGGGTCTTTACGATTGCAACGATACCAAATTTATATGGATTTTGTGATGTTTTCCTACTTTTACACACTAAAAACACTTTTTCAAAATTATTTGCTTGTGTGTCGCCATATTTTAAGAGCCATAACTTTTTTTATTTTTTGACCGATGCAGCTGTATGAGGGCTTTTGTTTTGCGGGACGACTTTTATTGGTACCATTTTGGAGTAGATTTGACAGTTTGATCACTTTTTATCAAATTCTTTTGAAGGAATGATGAACAGAAAACAGCAATTCTGGCGTTGATTTTGGGATTATATTTTTTTTACGGAGTTCACCGTGCGGGTTAAATAATGTAATCGTTTTTTTGTTGGGTTCGTTTCAGATGCGGTGATACCAAATATGAGTAACTTTTTACTTTTTTTCATAAAGTATTTTGTAAGGGGAAAAAGTGGGGGGGGGGGGGGGTTTATTTTATTTTTTACTTGGGACATTTATTAATTTCAAACTTTAACTTTTTTTTTAACTTTATTTGTAGTCCCACTGGGGGACTTCTCTGTGCAAACTTTTGATCGCTATTATAATACGCTGCAATGCTTCTGTATTGCAGTGGATTACTGCCGGTCATTGTAAAACTGACAGGCACCTGCTAGGTCATGCCTCTGGCATGGTCTAACAGGCAATTACTAAAGGCAGACCTGGGGGCCTTTGTTAGGCCCCCCAGGCTGCCAAAGAACCCATCGGCGATGTACGCGGGGATGAAAGTGGGATGAGAGAGGGAGCCCCCTTCCTCTAAAATCACTCAGTTGCGGTGCTCACTATAGAGCACCGCATCTGAAGGGTTAAATATGATCGGAGAACACTGCTAGTGGTCTCCGATCGTTGCCTTGAAGCCCGAGGCTGTTAGCAACACCACGGGCTTCAGGAGATCCCCGCACGATGCGAGGAAAGTTCTTCTGAAGTGCCGACATGAAAAGGCGGCGCTTCAGAAGAACTACCCTCAACGGCTGACGTAAACACTATACGCCGGTCGTTCGTTAAGGGGTTAAAGAGGCTCTGCCACCACATTATAAGTGCCCTCTTACATAATGTGATCAGCGCTGTAATGTAGATCACAGTAGTGTTTTTTATTTCGAAAAACGATCAATCCCGACACTTTGGTAACGTTTGTGTGGGACTTACAGCACAGCACATTGAGATCACGCTGTGCTGTCATTTCCAGCGTGATATCTTGCGACATCACGCTTGCAGTCATTAAGTCAAACACAAACGTTACCGAAGTGTCGGGATTGTGAATAGACATCGCGTCCTGGCTGGAAGCGATTTCTATTCACCCTCAAGGCACTTCAGTAACGTTAATGTGTGAGTAAGTGACAGCACATTGTGATCTCACAAGATCACGATGTCTGAGTACATGAATTGAGAGAAGTGTATGACGCTGATTGGTCATACACTTCTCTTTACAACGCCCAAATGGTCAAAAGTAAAAACACGCCCAGTTGTCTCTTAAGAAAGTCATTCGCATAAATCTAAAATAGGTCGTAACTCCGTCAAAATTGATCATTTTTCAAAATAAAAACCACTGCGGTCACCTACATTACAGCGCCGATCACATTATGTAGGAGAGAATGTGGTGACAGAGCCTCTTTAAAGGGGTTTTCCATGTTCTGATAACTGATGACTTATCCACCGGTTAGGTCATCAGTATATGATTGGTGCAGGTCTGACACCCGGACCCTGCATGGATCAGCTGATCCAGCTGCCCATGGGTACCGGATGTTTTGAACTGGATGCCGTAGTTGGAGCCGGAAGCATATGGCTCCGACAATTGCATAGCAGCCGTTCGGCAGAACTGAGGCTCTGCTCCTATTCACCTGAACAGGAGCAGAGCTGCAGTACTGCAACTCGGTCGCTATTCTCTGCTTCCAGCAAGATCATCCGATGCCCGGAGGCAGCTGCTGATCGGTGCGGGGTCCAGGTGTTGGACCCGCACCAATCATATACTGATGACCTATCCGGTGGACAAGTCGTCAGAACATGGAAAACCCATCTAAGGGGTTAATATTCATGTTTCTATAATTTTCTTAATAAAAGAGATATACATTTCTCCTTATCTGTGATACCTAAGCTACATACCTCCATGCTCTTCTACAATGACGCATACTGAACATAACTGTACAATAATGCTCCACTAATACACAATGCAAAAATAACATATGGTGGCTGATAAGAGCTTATTTTTTTATTTTAAATCAAACTATGCTGGAGCGGACAAGATAAATAATGGTTTCCATACAACCAGGTCATTCTTTTAAACAAGGCCATGCAAAGTGATTTGCAGCTCCTTCTTCACAACCTCCTAAAAACTTGAAGAATGAATCTGTGACCTGTGTGCACCCTCTAGTGGCAGCACTCGTATACACATAGCAGCTCTAGTCCAAGCAGCTGCATGAGCATTGCAGGTGTATATGGCTTTAATAGGTCCGAGATGTGAGGGGGAATTGAGCTTTGCAGCAAACAAATAGAGCCCTTAACGTCTGAGCAAAGTATTAGAACAGAATTATAGTATTATTAAGTCCACATTAAAAAAAAATAATAAAAAAATATATACTCAGAAAAGGCCACAATGTATCAGGTTTGTGTATATTTGATGCTGTGCTAAGAGTTTGCAGGAATCTATGACTAGGAATGCCACCTAGCAATAGCTGATGGGTGCAGGCGATTATCCTCCTTAGGCGGGATTCATATGTTGCGCTAGTGTGCCCCACTGCCAAAAACAAAATGAATCATGTAAGTATGTGTTTCACCTGTAAAAAAAAACAAAAAAAAAAAACGTGCAGGCTATAACAATATTGCAAAACCTCAGCAATTTGCTGTAAAGCGTGTGCGAATTTACTGCCCATCACACAACCCCAAGGTGTGAATCCAGCATAACTTTGTCGAACAGTAAGTTGCTTTTTTTTCTAAAGACCGCCTACATTAAAAAAAAATAATAATAAAATAAAAAAAGTACCACTTTGCTGCAATTAGGAAAATTGCAGGAAAAAAAAAAGAAAACAATGAAAAAGACTCATGTAAAACTGTATTTTTTTTAAAAGTTATGTAAAAAAAACAAGAACACAAATTGACTGCGATGTGTGAACCCAGCCTAAATAATGTTAGAGGGCTCTTTTGGGATAATGTAACTATAGACACGTTCAGCATCTACATCAGGAGCTTTCACAGCGTACCCGCTAAATCTACTCACAACCGTGGCTGTGACGTTTCTTCCTGATGTCACTTGCAGCCATACCTCCCAACCGTCCCGGATTCAGCGGGACAGTCCTGGATTCCGGGCGGTGTCCCGCTGTCCCTGACGGTCGGGGGTATGTCCCACTGTCAAATTAATTCTGAAGCAGGGAACCATCAGTTCATAGCAGAGGAGCAGAGGGAGCTCCTTTGCTCGCCGAGGGCTCCCCAGGCACAGTGCTACTTTAAGCGCCGTGCTCGGGGAAGCAGTTGACGGTACTGTACATTTATGAGCGGAATCCCCGGCCAGAGTCAGCAACGGGGATTCCACTCAAGGATTAGCCACTGACATCACTGTCCATATATGGACAGTACTGTCAATGGCTTCCCTGAGCACAGCGCTTAAAGAGGCTCTGTCACCAGATTTTGCAACCCCCATCTCCTATTGCAGCAGATCGGCGCTGCAATGGAGATAAGAGTAACGTTTTTTTTTATTTTTTTTAAAAAACAAGCATTTTTGGCCAAGTTATGACCATTTTTATATTTATGTAAATGAGGCTTTCTAAAGTACAACTGGGCGTGTATTGTGTTCGTTACATCTGGGAGTTTTTACTTCTTTTACTAGCTGGGCGTTGTGTATAGAAGTATCATCCACTTCTCTTCACAACGCCCAGCTTCTGGCAGTGCAGACACACAGCGTGTTCTCGAGAGATCATGCTGTGACGTCACTCACTTCCTGCCCCAGGTCCTGCATCGTGTCGGACCAGCGAGGACACATCGGCACCAGAGGCTACATTTGATTCTGCAGCAGCATCGGCGTTTGCAGGTAAGTCGATGTAGCTACTTACCTGCAAACGCCGATGCTGCTGCAGAATCAACTGTAGCCTCTGGTGCCGATGTGTCCTCGCTCGGCCGACACGATGCAGGACCTGGGGCAGGAAGTGAGTGACGTCACAGCGTGATCTCTCGAGAACACGCTGTGTCTGCACTGCCAGAAGCTGGGCGTTGTGAAGAGAAGTGGATGATACTTCTATACACAACGCCCAGCTAGTAAAAGAAGTAAAAACGCCCAGATGTACGCACACAATACACGCCCAGTTGTACTTTAGAAAGCCTCATTTACATAAATATAAAAATGGTCATAACTTGGCCAAAAATGCTTGTTTTAAAAAAAACAAAAAAAAACGTTACTCTTATCTCCATTGCAGCGCCGATCTGCTGCAATAGAAGATAGGGGTTGCAAAATCTGGTGACAGAGCCTCTTTAAAGTAGCGTTGTGTCCGGGGAGCAGGGCTGCCAACAGTCTCTGACTGGGGTGACCTCAGTCACAGACACACAGACAGTCATTGGGTCGGTGCTGGGACCAGTAACGTATGAGTCACCTGTTCATGACCTCATGTCCACAGCCTCGCTTGTAGCTGTCCTGTGCATAATTATCGTGGGAAAGCTACAAGCAGGGCTGTGACTGGTGAGTCTCACAGCCACTCCCAGTGCACAATGCATGCGGCGGCAGCCAGTCTGACTGAGTCTCTGACAAGTCACCACCCACACGCAGCAGACAGACGTTGCCAGCAGGATAGACTGAGATAGTGCCTGTCGTTATTGACTGGGCCCTCAACTACTATGTTCCGCAGGCATTGAATATGACGGCGTCTATAGTGTAGTGGTCAGCTTACCTGCCGTACATATGGAAGGTCGCTGGTTCAAAATCTGGCAGGGCTTATTTTCTTTTTAAATATTATTAATATCTTAATTGTATTAGGCTTTGTTCACACTGGCATTAATATACGTTTATCTCTCCTGTCAGAGGAAGAGAGGATCGATAGGTTACACGGAAAGCAACGGTTCCATTAGAATTACCATTGCTTTCAATGGTAATTATTTTGTATCAGTTGCTTTCTGTTTGTCTCCATTCGCTAGGTTTCCGTTCTTTTGAACGGAAATAAAAGTTCTGCAGACTGCATTACTGTTTCCTTTAAAAAAAAAAACGGAAACTTAGCAAACGGAGACAAAACGGAAAGCAACTGATACAAAAGAATTACCATTAAATTCAATGGCAATTCTAATGGAACCGTTGCTTTTCCGTTTAATGTATCGATCCTCTCTTCCTCTGATGGAAGGGAGGTAAACGTATAGAAACGCTAGTGTGAAAGAAGGCTTAGGGCCCGTTCACATCAGCGTTGGCTTTCAGTTCCGGGTTTCCATCAGAGGTTTCCGTCGAGTGAACCCCGCAATGGAAAGTCAAACTGAAACCAGTTTCCGTTAGTCACCATTCCGGAAGGTTTCCGTTTTTCCGACGGAATCAATAGCGCAGTCGACTCCGCTATTGATTCAGTCATTAAAATGGAAACCTGCCGGAATGGTGATTAACGGAAACCATTAGTAATGTTTCCGTCACCATTGATATCAATGGTGACTGAAACGGAAGCTGGGATTTCAGTTTGACTCTCCGTTGTGGGGTTCACCCGATGGAAACCTCAGACGGAACCGCGGAACAGAAAGCCAACGCTGATGTGAACAGGCCCTTACTTTAATGGTTTTTTAATTCAACTTGTGCCCGTACTCTTCTTTTTACTATCCCACTCGTGTGATCACTTATAAAAAGGTGTTAGTTATGCTCTTCATTATCACCGAGGCCTCGTGCACACGACCGTGCCCGTAGTTACAATCAGTGATTATGGCACGGACGTCTGCGGACAGTCATCCGCATTTGCGGACCGTGTTCCCATTATCAAGTATAGGACCATGACCCAGAAAATAAAAATAGGACATGTCCTATTTTTTACGGAAGGTTTCTATGGCCTTAGAAATTAATGGGTCCGTGATTCCGGACGAAATCTACGGTCATGTGCATTGGGCCTTACTCTTGATTTTGTAATGTGTCCGTAAAACTTTTGGGCTGTCCATGATTTTTCTCTCAGTTGTCCAGAAATTTCTGAAGTGGAGGTTGGCAACGATGACGGGGAGTCTTCGGCGAGCTGAGGACCTCCCTCTGCTCTGAAAAAATTCTGAAGCAGGGAGCTGATAGTTTCCTGCTTCAGAATTAGTGGCTACTCCTTGACTCCTCGAGCGGAATCCCCGTTGCCGATGATCTGGACATTGACGTCAGTTGCTTCTCCTGGAGCGGAATCCCCGGCCAGAGTTGGCAACATGGATTCGCTCAAGGAGTATCCACTGACGTCACTGTCCATATATGGACAGTAACATCAGGGCTTCCCTCTAGGAGCGGAATCCCCGGCCTATGCTCTGGCTGGGGATTCCGCTTCTAGAGGGAGTCTCAATGGCTCTGGATACAGGGGGGTGGCACTATTAACATGGAAACTGTGGCACTACATAGGAGCACTATCTACATGGGCACTGTGGCACTATCGAGAGGGCACTGGCACTTTATATATGGACACTGGCACTAGGGGCAGCTTTGGGGGTATTATACTGTATAAGGGCAGCTAGGGGGACATTATAATGTATAGAGTAGCTATGGGGTCATTATACTGTATGGGGAGGCTATTGAGGCATTATGCTGTAGGGGGGCATTATGCTGCATGGGGCAGCTATGGGGCATTATGTTGTATGGGGGAATTTGTTTGGGCATTATACTGCATGGGGGCATCTGTGTGGGCATTACTGTATGGGGGCATTTGTGTTGGCCTTATACTGTATGGGGGCATTATACTGTATGGTGGCAGCAAGAGGGCAATACCTACATGGGCACTGTGTCACTATCTACAAGGGCACTGGAGCTAGGGGCGGCTAAGGGGGCCATACTGTATGGGGGCATTATGCTGTATGGGGGAAGCTATGGGGACGTTATGCTGTATGGGGAAATTTGTTTCAGCATTATACTGCATGGGGGCATCTGTGTTGGCTTTATACTGTATGGGTGCATCTATGGGGCATTATACTGTATGGTGGCAGTTAGAGGGCATTATAATGTTTAGGGGCCGCTATTTGGTATTATACTGTGTGGGAGGCTCTATGGGAGCAGGATACTGTGTGAGCTGAATCGGATGTGTATGGGCGGGGATTGGGTGTGATTAGAGGCTTGGCTTAAAAGAAAAAAAAAAATTGACCCTCTTTGTGATACTTGAAAGTTGGGAGGTATGCTTGCCGCTTACATAGACACTAAACCAGGAAGTTAAACTTTTCATGCCGATTCCCAACTTTAAACAAGTCCTGCACCCCAAATATTGAATCTAGCATATTGAGCCTGGTAAAGACTTTGAAAGTGGAGATTCTGGGCATTGATATGATAACCAAAATCTAAGCTTTAGCCCTTATATTTTAGGCCAGGCAAGTGTTTAAAGTCATGACGCATTACATACGTCCTTGCAGTGAAAGGTTTAATAAAAGGTTTTCATATATGAGGACTGCCTGTTGCAGCTATACAGCTGAAGTCACATGTTGCGGCACGTTTTTAATCTGTAAAAAAAAAACGAGCATCCAATTACAGCATCACAAAACTGCGGCAATTCACAGTAAAACACGTGCGGTTTTGCAGAGCGGCACAATGCCACAATATGTGAACCCACCGTAACAGACAGTAAGTCTGTGCACACGAAGCAGCTCTTGACCTTAGTTCTCTTTACTGCAACCTTCTCGTTTGGCAGCTGTGTGGCAGAGTTGTTGTTTTTTTAAAGGAGTAATATGGAACAATTTCCAAAATGACCCATGGGAACTGGCCTGTGTCAGCCTCAAATAACTTGTCAGGTGTTCTGTAGGATAATGAGGAACCAATCACTTAATTTGCTTCAAGAGACGACATAACTGCTTGTTCAAACCGCTGAGGTGTTTAGAGCGTTTTCTCCACTATTCACAACATATATTCTCAGAATGCAGCCACAGTCCCTATAGAAAGACAAACCATTTCCCTTCAAATCTTCTGGTCTTCCCAGCACAAACATTGATGATAATAATAATAATAATCTTTATTTATATAGCGCCAACATATTACGCAGCACTTTACAATTTAGAGGGAACATGAAACAAACAATATCAGACATTACATAGTGACAAAGTTAATTTACAATTCAAACCTGACGAGTGAGGACCCTGTTCGCAAGAGCTTAGAATCTATGATAACATGTAAAACATCTGTTTCACCAGCTGCAGTCACCTATTATCAGAGGTGCAGGGTCTGTCTCACCAGCTGCAGTTACCCATTATCAGAGGTGCAGGATCTGTCTCACCAGCTGCAGTCACCCATTATCAGAGGTGCAGGGTCTGTCTCACCAGCTGCAGTCACCCATTATCAGAGGTGCAGGGTCTGTCTCACCAGCTGCAGTCACCCATTATCAGAGGTGCAGGGTCTGTCTCACCAGCTGCAGTCACCCATTATCAGAGGTGCAGGGTCTGTCTTACCAGCTGCAGACACCCATTATCAGAGGTGCAGGGTCTGTCTCACCAGCTGCAGTCACCCATTATCAGAGGTGCAGGGTCTGTCTCACCAGCTGCAGTCACCCATTATCAAAGGTGCAGGGTCTGTCTCACCAGCTGCAGTCACCTATTATCAGAGGTGCAGGGTCTATTTTACCAGCTGCACATATCACTATGGCGTTATTACGATTTTATAAAGGGGTGGCATATT
Organism: Rhinoderma darwinii; assembly: GCF_050947455.1. Lineage (NCBI taxonomy): Eukaryota > Metazoa > Chordata > Amphibia > Anura > Rhinodermatidae > Rhinoderma > Rhinoderma darwinii. Next base: position 64,049,461 of record NC_134687.1, read on the forward strand.
GCTAGGATATGCCATCCCTTTCTGATCAGTGGGGTCTGACCTCTGGGACCACCAGTGATCCTGAGAATGAAGAGGCTGCAGCGCTGGTCTAGAGATGCACCCCCTTAAAATGTTCATGCTAGCATAGTGATGCTCCCGAACCGTTTAGCTGTGCAGGGCACTGCAACATGGCCCCATTTACGTGAAATACAGTAAAGGGGTTGCAGCTTAAACTGGGCCCACATAATTCTCAGGATCGGTGGGAGTCCCAGAAGTTGGATCCCACCAATCAGAGTGATGGGATATGCCATTGCTTTATGAGATCGTAATAATATTTTAAACACATTCAATCACTTTTCATATGGCATTTAGCAGACCAGTCGCCTGTACCTCTCAACTGGTGCAAAGTGGATGTCTCCCAAAGAGAAAGGAAAGATGCACAACTAGCCACTATAAAAGGCTTGGAAAAAAACAAAATGTATGACAAAACGCATTTAACCCGTTAGTGACCGGCCCATCGTGTTTCTACGTCGGTCACTAACGGGCCTTATTCCGATGCCATAGACTTTTTACGTCGCGGCATCGGAATAAGTTTACAGAGCAGGGAGCTGTCAAATCTCCCTGCTCTCAGCTGCACCGCATCTGAGTGGTTTTGGAGAGAGGGAGGGAGCTCCCTCTCTCCCCCACCGACACCCGGCGATACGATCGCCGAGTGTCTGTGTCTCCAATGGCAGCCGGGGGTCTAATAAAGGCCCCCAGGTCTGCCTAGAGCGAATGCCTGCTAGATCATGCCGCAGGCATGACCTAACAGATGCCTGTCCGTGTTAAACGGACAGGCAGTAATACACTGCAATACAAAAGTATTGCAGTGTATTATAAATGCAATCGCAGAATCGCATATTATTAGTCCCCTAATGGGACTAGTGAAAAAGTGAAAAAAAAGTTTAATAAAGTTAATTTTAAAAAAAATGTGAAAAAAAAAAAAAAAAAAAAAAAAAATGAAAAACCCAGCTTTTCCCCTCACAAAATGCTTTACTATTAAAAAAACAAAATAAAGTTAAAAGTTACACATATTTGGCATCGCCGCATCCGTAACGACCCCGACTATAAATCTATTACATTATTTAACCCGCACGGTGAACGCCGTAAAAAATGTAATAAAAAACTATGGAAAAATTGCTGTTTTCTGTGAATACTGACTTTAAAAAAATTTGATAAAAAGTGATCAAAAAGTCGCATCTACTCCAAAATGGTACCAATAAAAACTACAAGTCTTCCCGCAAAAAAAAAGCCCTCATACAACCGCATCGGCGAAAAAATAAAAACGTTACGGCTCTTCAAATATGGAGACACAAAAACAAATAATTTTGAAAAAAAAGCGTTTTTACTGTGTAAAAGTAGTAAAACATACAAAAACTATACAAATTTGGTATCGTTGCAATCGTAACAACCCGCTGAATAAAGTTGTGTTATTTATATCACACGGTAAACGGCGTAGATTTAAGACGCGAAAAAGAGTGGCGAAATTTCAGGTTTTTTTCTATTTCCCCCCAAATAAAAGTTAATCAATAAATAATATGTCCCCCAAAATGGTGCTATTGAAAAGTACAACTTGTCCCGCAAAAACAAGACCTTATACAGCTATGTCGACGCAAAAATAAAAACGTTATAGCTCTTGGAAGGCAACGATGGAAAAACTTAAAAAAATGGCCTGTCATTAAGGTCCAAAATAGGCTGGTCATTAAGGGGTTAAGTATAAACCGTTTTTGTTTTTTTGTTGTGTTTCTACAGGTTTTTTTCTTATAATTCCATTATGCACATAAAACATAAAATAATGCTACAAAAGTTTACAAATGTATGAGAGGGATCAGAAGTTGAAAAAAGATCTATAAATATCATGTTAGGCCTCATGCACACGACCGTAGCCATGTGCACGCCTGTGATTTTCAGGTCGGCCGGCAGCGGACTGTCAGCCGCAAGCTGCCCGCAAATTGCACATGCACATGGCCGCAGCCATTATTTTCAATGAACCCGGACCGCAGAAGACATGTACGTTCTTTCTGCGGTGTGGGCTCCCGGGCCATGCACAGACCGTAAAAACTACGGTCGTGTGCATAGCCCCATAGAAAAGAATTGGGCCGCAATTCTCCCGTGGATTTTCGGGGGAATTGCGGCCGCAAAAGCACGTTCGTGTGCCTTAAAGAAAAATATCGTTCCCATCCAAACATGGCCTTATGACCACATAAAATATACACCTGGTAAATGGAGATAATACGGATATTACTGCACCGTCAATATAATGGGTTCTGTCGGTTTCCGTCAGAGTGTACGTAGTTTTACCGGTCACTACGGACACCCTGTAAGCTGCGCGATTGTTTTCGGATGTGCAACTGAGGCCACTAATGCAGATGTGAACGAGGCCTTATGCACATTGGAAGGTATGTGTGTAGTCTTAGGTTGGAGTCCATAAAGTGGGAAGACAACTCAGGAGGTAGAAACATTTGGGCCATGTGAAGCTCGGGGGTCCTACCACCCCTAGACAAAAAGAACTTACATCAGGAACAGGACAAGTTACATTATATGTGTGCTTTCTGTATATGTATAAAAACATGAACCACTTTACGACGAAGGACAGATAAATCTATCCTATGCAGGAGCTAGTTCCCGCAGAAGGACGGATATATTCGTCCGCTGATCGCGTGGGTACTACCAATGCACCCACGCGATCAGCAGCAGGAGAATGGCTGTTATACACGGCCTGGCTCCTGCCCCAGCTGCCGGAATCGAAGCGCTCTCCAATTCCGCCAGTTTAAGCCATTAGATGCCGCTGTCAATAGCAACACGGCATCTAATGTGTTTGACAAAGGGAGGGAGCTCCCTCTGTCACCCAATCGGTGCCCCCGCAAATAAATCGCAGGGTGCCGTTGAGTTTCTATGGCAGCTGGGGGCCTAACAGATTGCCTGTCAGTTTTACACGGACAGGCAAAAAAAGTAAAAGTTAAATAAAGACTACAGTAAAAATAAAACCACTCCCCCCTCCCCCCCAAGAAGCGTATTTAGTACAAGTGTCAAAACAAAATAACACATACACATCGTATCGCCGCGATCGTAACGGCTCAAACAATAAAATTAACACATTAAACCGCCGGATGAATGGCATCCAAAAAAATAAAAACGTCAACATTTTTTCTCCTATTCTCTCCCCCCCCACCCCATAAAAAATAAAAGTTAATCAATGAGTCCCTTGTACCCCAAAATAGTACTAATGAAAACTACACCTTGCCCCCGCAAAAATAAAGCCCACGTAAGGCCACATTGACGGAGAAATAAAAAAAAAGTTACGGCTTTTGGAATGCGGCGATGCAAAAACAAAGTAAAGATTTTCTAAAAGGGTTTTCTATTGTGCAAATGTAGGAAAATATATAAATCCTATGATATTGTGAGGGGGGGCAGCATAAACATAAGCACACTCATTGACAGGATTAATGTGCCGTAGTGCGAAAATAAATAAATTATATATATATATATATATATATACACATACACACATACACACTAAATTTGTTACCTGTTAAACCCACATTTACAGATGGATCTGTGGATCCTGTGTCCTGTACATAAGGGCAGAAGAGGATAGATGTTATTTATGCAGGAGTCTATAATTTACATGTACTAATGATCAGGTGCTGGATGTGGTTTTGGTTAGAAATGTAGTTCCAGGAGACGCTGTAGCGTTGGGATCTGAATATATATATATATATATATATATATATAGACACATATATACACACACACACACTGCTAGACATTTGCTTGGTACCCAGTGCAGGCAGCGGTGTGTGGTTGTATGATCTATATATTCTGTTGTATCTTGATGTAATTATATACTCCGTCACTGCTATGATATCTGTCTGTGAGGGTATTATACTACGGTCCTTTTACACCGGCCCATTTTGGCCGTGTAAACGAGCACCGATTAACGAGACAGCTCATGGATCTGCTCTCGTTTCTTTCACAAGGAGCTATATACGGGGACGAGCGCTCGTTACTCCGATCACTCATCTTCATACGTTTCTATCATGTCGGCAGTACGTCTCACTGTTTACACAGGGAGATGTGCTGCCGACAACAATATTATTTTAGGCTGCTGAAAACATAAGATCAGCCAATGAACAAGCACGTGAACATTTGCTCCTGCATTGGCTGATCGTTGCCCCCAATGATCAAGAACGAGCATTCTGTGAACGCTCGTTTGCCTGATAAATTGCCCCGTGTAAAAGGGCCCTTACTTCTGTGGTGTGTGAAGGACTGGAGTGTATACATAGTAAATAATACAAAGTAAGCAGGCTGTATAGGAACCAGATTTAACGGACTAGGAACGGATTAAAGGGACAAGATACACGGTTACTATGTCCTTTATATGATAAGTAAAGTATTGCCATTTAGTGACATGTGGAATCTGATAGCGCTTAACCATAGATACATGGACATTTACGACACACTTTTGTTATATTCACTTATGTTTGGTTTTAATGGGGAGAGGGGCAAAGTTGGCAACCTGATCCTTTTTTTTTTTTTTTTTTCAGGACAACTCTATAAATCATGGACAGCAAGCATTTTTTTTTACAGATAATTTTGAAAACTACATTGAATCATAAAAGTTTATAAGTAACTAGAAGTACCAAGCACTGCCCGGGTATAACACGTTGGTCTGCCTGTTTGTGTGTTGATTGGATTTGTTTCAAGGGTGCCCAGGAGGCCAATCCATGCCCTTGTATTTTCTTGGTTTACGGGGAAAATCGCCAGTAGCGCTATATACCCCGGCGGTTACACGGTTTATTTCAATGTTAACTTCCTAAATACCTAACAGCTAAACTGGAAGGAAATGGAGTCATAAGACTGTGAGAGCCTGTTGATTAACATTGGCAGTTTTATTACCAGTTGGCCATAGACTATGGTTGGTTCATAATTGAAAACAGATCATGCATGAAAGCTCACTCATTAGCACGCTGTACATCACGATGTGCTCTATCAACTTGCTTTCTGGCCTCGGTTCGGGCAGGAGTCTCTGCGCTTCCAAGAGCCACCGGTTTGATCTGTTGTTGAGAAAACCTGAGTTTGCTGAGGAGTTTCATCAGCTCGAGCAGCAGTATGATGCATTTGATCAATTTGCAGGTGGGCAAGAGGAGTCTCTGCAGCTCGCAATGCAGCTTTCCTCCCTGCCATCAGTAATCTGATTGCTATGGGTAACCGCTCCCCTGTACCTTCCTATCTAGGATTATCTTGTAAAGTGCACTACCTGCTATTGCCAGATAAAAACAGCTTTACTATAAAAGCAAATGTCTGTATTCGCTTTTATAGTATTGGATCGTGATCATGTGATAATGGCTGATAACAGAGAAAAGCAAGGTCGGGACCTTTATGAAAACCTTCCTGAACATCTGACGTAGCTATGTGCCAAATTTGGGGTCAAATGGTTCAGGAGATTGGATGCCTATAGAGGACAGACAAATAGACATATACTTTTATAATATAGAATAGCAGAGTTCCCCGGCTTCACACTGGTCCATTTGTTTGTGTGCGGTTAAAAATGGTTATTACTTACCGGTAATTTGATTTTCCTCTAACCTCCACGACAGCACCACCAGGAGGGACTCCCCACCTCCAAGTGACAGGAAGCAGTTTAAAATTCCCCCTTGTCCTTACCCTCGACAGTTAATACCGAAGACTTGATAATATGCAGGCTAAGAATCTTAAAATTCTCTTAATAAAATTATGGAAAAGTGTGGGAAAAAACCCGGTGTGGTCGTGGAGGTTAAAAGGAAAATCAAATTACCGGTAAGTAACAATAATTTTTTCCCTCTGCACCTCCACGACAGCACCACCAGGAGGATTAACAGATTTTTTTCTAGGGGTGGACAATGGCCTGTAAAGCTTTAAGGCCAAAGCGAAGGTCTTGGTTGGACATTACTTCCAATCCATAGTGTTTAAAAAAGGTATTTGGACTAGACCATGTCGCAGCCTTACAGATCTGCTCAATTGAGGCTAAAGCACTCTCAGCCCAGAAAGTAGAAACCGCTCTGGTTGAATGAGCTTTAAGCAGCAGGGGATGAGACTTTTCCATGACTTTGTAGGAATGGGAGATATCTTCCTTGATCCATATTGAAATAGAAATCTTGCTTGCCTTGTGACCTCCGTTTTTGCCGTGCAAACGACTTAAACGTTTGACAAACTTCTGACATGTCAGAAGTTTGGATTGGTGGGGGTCCGAGCACTGAGACCCCCACCAATCGCTAGTGTCTGTTCGGCTTTTTACGGAAATAAATGTATCGGTGTACGGACTCAATAGAAAGTCTATGAGCCCGTACTCCGATACATCGGCTTTCCGGAAAAAGCCGAACAGACACGAAGTGGCTGTGCGCTCACGCGAGCGCTTTAGCTGATTCTTTCTGGCGATTGGTGGGGGAGGGGGGGGCTCAGTGCTCGGACCTCCACCAATCCAAACTTCTGACATGTCACTATGACATGTCAGAAGTTTGTCAAACGTTTAGCTACACTTTAACAATTGCTCCTGACATCTGAAAGATTTTGCTCGGTCTAGATAGGGGAGGATACATCTTCTGACATCCAATGTATGAAATTCTGCCTCTTTTTCATTTTTAGTGCAAGACCAGAAAGAAGGAAGTGATATCTCTTGCGGACAATGAAATCTGGACACTACCTTTGGAAGAAAAGATAGTAAGAGCTTTAGAATGATTCTATCTTCCAGGATGTTCAATAGGGATAAGATGATGAGAAGGATTGTATCTCTCCAACTCTGCGAGCAGATGTTAATGCTAGAAGCAAAACAGTCTTCAATGTTAGGAATTTCAAGGAAGCATCCTGAATTAGTTCAAAAGGATGTCTGGTAAGTGCGGTCAATACTAAATTCAGATCCCAAGGAGGGACTCTGGAAACATTTGGGGCCGTCATACAAGAAGTTTCTCTGAAGAATCTCTTGACCCACGGATGGTCTGCTAGCCTCTGATCCAGGAAGGCACTGAGAGCTGCAGTATGGACCTTCAAGGTACTGGTTCTTAAACCTAATCGAGACCTGACTGATGAAAATCCAGGATAGTGGATATCTTGGGTTGGAGAAAAGAATCAGTTGAAGCGGTTTGCTTCAGGAAGGAGAGGAAGGTTCTCCAAACCCTGTGGTAAATCTTGGAGGTGACCTTTTTCCTGCTCTTCAATAATGTATCTTTTCAAAGGCCCCATCTCCAGTAACATGTTCTGTTCAACATCCAAGCTGTAAGATGAAGTTGGTTCACCTCTGGGTGAAGGATGGTCCCTGGAACAGCAAGTCCCGCCTGGGAGGTAGACGCCAGGGGGCTTCGAGACATCCTCAGCAATAGTGGAAACCATGACCTCTTGGGCCAATATGGGGCTATTAGAAGAACTCCCACTTTCTCCTCCAACATCTTCTTCAGTACCCTGGGGATGAGAAGGAATGGAGGAAAAGCATATAGGAGTTTGCCCTTCAGGTTTGAGACAGGGCATCTACTCCTGATAGATTATTCTTGTAGGACAGGGAAAATAACTTTATTACCTTTCTGTTCTTCCTGTCTGTGAACAGATCTATCTCTGGCTGTCCCCATCTTCTGATAAGGTTTTTGAATATCTGCAGATTTGGACACCACTCTCCTGGAAACAAGGTCGGTCTGCTCAGGTAGTCTGCCACCTGATTTTCTGTTCCTCTTAGACGTATGTTCGCATTTTGCTCGGCCCAGATGAAAATTTGTTCTGATACCTGACAAAGGCTTCTCGTTCCTCCTAGTTTGTTCAGGTATGCTACCGTAAAGACATTGTCGGAGAATATTCGGATGTCTTTGCGCTTTAGTAGACTATGTAAGGCTTTCAGAGCTTCCCAGACCTCAGTTAGTTCTCTTAAAGAGGCTCTGTCACCAGATTATAAATGCCCTATCTCCTACATAATTTGATCGGCACTGTAATGTAGATAACCAAAGAAAGGTATATGGGCAGCACAGCAGAACCTCCAGGGTATCCGGGTGCAAGCCTCCAGGGATCCGACTTGTAAATCCCCAATGGTGCTGCCTCTTTCTCTATATATATTTGTAATGTAGATAACAGTGGTTTTTATTTTGAAAAACTATCATTTTTGACCAAGTTATAAACAAGTTTAGATTTATGCGAATTTCTTTCTTAATAGACAACTGGGTGTGTTTTTACTTTTTACCAACTGAGCGTTGTGAAGAGAAGTGTATGACGCTGACCAATCAGTGACCAATCTGCGTCATACACTTCTCATTGTTCCAGCCCAGCTTCTTTCACTGCACAGCATGATTGTTACAGTGTGATTGTGCAGTGAAAGAAGCTGGGCTGGAACAATGAGAAGTGTATGATGCTGATTGGTCAGCAACATACACTTCTCCTTACAACGCCCAGTTGGTAAAAAGTAAAAACAAGCCCAGTTGTCTATTAAGAAAGTAATTAGCATAAATCTAAAATTGTTCATAACTTGCTCGAAAATGTTTGTTTTCCAAAATAAAAACCACTGTTATCTACATTACAGCGCCGATCAGATTATATAGGAGAGAGGGCACTTATAATGTGGTGACAGAGCCCCTTAAGTTTGATGAAGCTCTTGATAGAGAGAGGTTCCATGCTCCCCGGATCATGTTCGGACTACCTGGTACCTCTGTGACCACGGGATACCTCTTGATAAATTTTCTTCTTGTGTCCACCACATCAGAGATTGTTTTACCCTGAAAGGAATCCTTCTCTTGTTATTTTGAGATTCCTGCTTCTTGTCCCAGCATGACAGAAGGAAGCGCTGGAGAATTCTCGTGTGCCTGGGCCCATCGGACTGCTGCAATGGAAGATGTTAGTATAAACCAAACACGGACATGATCTCTGTTATAGAAGCGGCTGTTCGAGAAATGGAGAAAGTGATCGTCTGGAGTAACACAACTCTCTTCTCCCTTGGAAGAAACGAAGTCTGGACCTGAGAATCCAAGAGAATCCCTAGAAATACCTTTGATTGCTCTGGTGTCAGGTCTGATTTTTCTAGGTTAATCCAAGGATGACAAAAGCTGTTGCATCGTCTTTAGATGGTAACTTAATCTTTGATGAGATTCTGTTGATATTAATAAATCGTCCAAGTATGGGCTGATTAATATCTCTTAGTGATGAAGATAAACCGTGACTGCCACCATAATCCGAAGATCCTGGGGGCAGACGAGAGGCCAAATGGCTTGTCCTGGAATTGAAGATGATGAATCTTCCTCTTAAAGATTCCTGAGTTTTGCAGTAACATCGGTGAGTCTGGATGTATTGGTATATGGAAGTACGCATCCTGTAGCTCTATGGAGGCCATGAAGCAGATTGATGGTGGAAGTAATAGTCTCCATCTTGAACTGGATATGTACGTTCAGACGCTTCAGGTTTATTATCACTCTGGATCTCCCATTTGATTTGGGGACTAGAAATAAAGGGGAATAATAACCTTGGCTGTGCTGTGAAGTCTGGACTGGAATCACCACCCGTTTCTGCAGGAGGATTTACATTTCTCTCTCCAACTCGTGCGGACGTGGAAAGGGGGTTAATATAAAGCTCTCTGGGGGAAGGGAAATGAACTCCAGTTGATAACCCTGAGATACAGTCTTCAATATCCATGAACATCAAGAAATCCCTGACCATGTATGGGGGAAGAATCTTGATCTCCCCCCCCCCCCCCCTCCACAAACTCTCTGGCGTCATTTTGTATTTCTGAAGGGGCTTTCACCGGCGTTGGCATTAAACATAAACCCTCTGTTTTTCTGCCTCTGATTTTGCCATCTTGGATTGCACTCTTTTCTTAACCTCCTGAGGGTTTCTCCTCTGGTTCCAAAGGGCCGTCTTTGATGGAAGAAACAGGTTTCAGAAGGAAACACCTTCTTTCTGTCCGAGGCTTTCGTCCAGCCTGCAGCCGAATAACCCATCACCCTCACAGGCTATGGAACTCAATCTGGATTTAGAAGCGGTGTCACCTGCCCAGGAACGACACCCGATAGCTCTTCTGGCAGAATTGGAGAGAGCGGGTGTTCTAGCATGAAGCCTGACATAATTGGCCAATGCATCAGAAATTAAAAATCGACTGCCCTCTGAAGTACTGGCATGGAGGCTAAAATCTGATCTCTTGGAGTCTTGGATCTTAGATGATCTTCTAGCTGCTCCATCCAAATCTTTAAAGATCTTGCAGTACATGTCACAGCAATACTTGCCTCCCAAGTTCGTTTAAGGATACCCTCTGCCTTCCTATCTATAGGGTCCTTTAATAATCCCATGTCCTCAAAGGGTAGAAAAGTGAGTTTTGAAATTCTCGCTACCGGGGCATCAATTTTGGGGGTTTTATCCCATTTCTCTGAATCTTCATCCGCAAATGGGTATTTACACTTGAAGTTCCTGGGAATAAATAGCCTTTTCTCAGGGCGCTGTCCACACTCTTTTAATCAACTTCTTGATATTCTTGTTGACTGGGAAAACTCATCTCCTTCTAGAATCCAGTCCCTCATACATCTGATCCTGTACAGACCTGTGCTTCTTGATATACTCTACCTTCATCGTGGCCCTGATTGCTTTGAGAAGCAGATCGATGTCCTCTGCTAAAAATAAAGGTCTTCCACCATTATCATCTGATGAATCGTCAGAATCTAGTTCCCCCTCTTCCTGATGGATATCAGAGTCCGACATTTCCTGCGGGATGGATCTAGAAGTAGAGGGCATGGGAAATGGTGGGCGGCTTTGAGACAGCGCTATATCCATCTCCTCTGGTATCATACTTCTGATATTTTGTAGAAGTGACGGGGACACCTCGCTCAACTTTCTCCAAACATTTCTGGCATAGCGCTTTCTTATGTGTGGTAGGAAGCGATTTTTTGCAAATTCCACACTTCTTAATAGGTTGGATCTTTTTAATTCTCTTTACCTCCCTGAAAAACAAACATAAAGTATTTTCAGTCAAATATTTTGAGGCTTACAGAGGGAGAGGGTTATATAGAAAATATAACCACATTCTTACCAGGCTAGGAGCTTTAGATGGGTCAGCAGAACCTGCACGGGATATCTCGGCTGAACTCCTAATGAATTCGGCAAGCAGCAGTCCTGGAATAACTCAAAACGACTACCCAGATCAAACCAGAATATATCGACAGGGTCGTCATGGGGGCATTCCACTCCAGGAGGAGTGTTTAATTGTGTCTCTGTCCGGCCCCAAAAAGCTATGTATGTAGTTTCTCATATTTCACTTCATACATTAAAAACGTGTAAAACTGCAGAGGAAAAACGCAAGTTAATGGCAAGTTTACTAAAAATACTTGATTTTAGTAGAACAAGGCATTTTAACAAAAACATTAAAATCTATTATAAAACGGTATTCCTTTTTAAACACAAATCTTTAAAGGGGTATTCCAGAGTCCAAAAAAAATAAAATAAAAAAAAGACTGCACTAGAAAATGTTAATACCAGTGATGCAGGTAAGTACGGCATGTGACCATTGAGGCCAGTTATTGGCGGAAGCATTACGTGCTGGTACGGGATATCATCGCTGCTGGAATATAAACAAAGACTGGAGGAGGACCACATGAGTAATGTTTTTAGTTTATTACTTCAGATTTTGTGGATTTTTTTTGTACTTTTAGAACACCTTTAATCCTATTCTTCTTGGTGTATCTAAGGTCTGCACTTTTCACCTCCGTTTATCTGGAAACTTTGTGCCTTTTAAGCCCTTCCCGCTTTGGCCACTTTTGACCTTCCCGACAGAGCCTCATTTTTCAAATCTGACACTTTATGTGGTAATAACTTCAGAATGCTTTTACCTATCCAAGCAATTCTGAGATTGTTCTCTCGTGACACATTGGACTTTATGTTACTGGCAAAATTTGCTCGATACATTTAGTATCTAATTGTGAAAAGCACCAAAATTTGGCCCAAAAAATAAAAAAATGCAAAAATGTGCATTTTTCAAAATGTAAATGTATCTGCTTGTAAAACTGGCAGTTATACCGCACTAAATTGTTGCTAATTACCATCCTCCATATGTCTTATTTAGATCGGCATGGTTTTTTTTTTTAACATCCTTTTTTTTTTTTCTAGGACGTTACAAAGAATTAAAAATGTGAGAAATTGCTGCTAAAGTTCTAAGAAAATTTCAAAAGGCTATTTTTACAGGGGCCAATTCAGTTGTGAAGTGGCTTTGAGGGCCTTATATATTAGAAACCCCCAATAAGTCACCCCATTTTAAAAACTTCACCCCTCAAAAGTATTCAAAACAGCATTTACAACGTTTCTTAACCCTTTAGAGACGTTGAAACACAAACACAATATTTATTGCCCAGATTCTGCAGTTTTAGGAAATATCCCAAATGTGGCCCTAGTGTTCTAATGGTTTGAAACACAGGCCTCAGAAGCAAAGGAGCACCTAGTGGATTTTGGGCCTCCTTTTTATTCGAATATATTTTAGGCACCATGTCAGGTTTGAAGGGCTCTTGCGTTGCCAAAACAGTGGAAACTCCACAAAAGTGACCCCACTTGGGAAATTACACCCCCCAAGGAAATCATCTAGTGGTATAGTGAGCATTTTGACCCTCCAGGTTTATTGCAGAAATTATTGGAAGTTAGTCGTAAAAATTAAAATCTAAAAATTTTTCAAAGAAAATGTAGGTTTAGCAATTTTTTCTCATTTCCACAAGGAGTAAAGGAGGAAAAGCATTGCAACATTTGCAAAGCAATTTCTCCTGAGTAAAAGAATACCCCACATGTGGTCATAAATGTCTGTTTGGACACAAAGCAGGGCTTAGAAGGGAAAGAGTGCCATTTGGCTTTTGGAGTGCAAATTTAGCAGGAATGGTTTGCGGAGGACATGTCGCATTTGCAAAGCCCCTGAGGGACCAAAACAGTGGAATCAACCAAAAAGAGACTCCATTTAGGAAACTACACCCCTTGAGGAATTCATCTAGGGGTGTAGTGAGCATTTTGACCCCACAGGTGTTTCATAGAGTTTATTAGAATTGGGCAGTGAAAATAAAAACAATCCTTTTTCTTCAACAAGACGTAGCTTTAGCTAAAAAATTTTTTATTTTATCAACAAATAAAGCAAAAAAAGAACCCCAACATTTGCAAAGCAACTTCTCTGGGGTACAGAAATACCCATATGTGGTCATAAACGGCCGTTTGGGCACACGGCAAGGATCAGAAGAGAAGGAGCGCCATTTGGCTTTTGGAGCACAGATTTTGCTGGACTGGTTTCTGCTATGTTGCATTTGCAAAGCCCCTGTGGGACCAAAACAGTGGAAACCCCCCAGAAGTGACCTCATTTTGGAAACTACACCCCTCAAGGTATTCACCTAGGGGTGTAGTGAGCATGTTAACCCCACAGGTGTCTTGCAGAAATTAGTGTGCACTCGATGTTGCATAGTGAAAATGGGATTTTTTTTCCATAGATATGCCAATATGTGGTGCCCAGCTTGTGCCACCATAACAAGACAGCTCTCAATTATTATGCAGTGTTTCCTGGTTTTAGAATCACCCTACATATGGCCCTAATCTTTTGCCTGGACATTCGACCAGGCTCAGGATTCACCATGCATTATAAAGTACATGTTAACTTTATTCTGCGGGTCAGTACGATTCCGGCGATACATAATTTATAGCACTTTTTTATGTTTTACGACTTTTTGCACAATAAAATTACTTTTGTAAAAAGAATGTATTTTTGCTGTCACCATGTTGTGAGAACCATAACTTTTTAATTTTTTCCTCGACGGAGCCGTATGAGGGAATATTTTTTTGCAAGACGAGCCATAGTTTTTATAGGTGCCATTTTTGGATATCTGCGACTTTTTGATCACTTTTTATTTTAATTTTTGTAGGGTAAAGTGACCAAAAAAACTGAAATTCTGTCATTGTTTTTTAAGTTGTTTTTTTACACTTTTCACCGCGTGGAAAAAATATATATTTTTATCGTTCAGGCCGTTACAGATGCAGCGATACCAAATAGGTATGGTTTATTTTTTTTAATAAGAAGACTTGATAAGGGAAAAATGGCGATTGTTTTATTTTTATTACAACTTTTTTTTCACTATTCTTTAGTCCCAATCTGCTACCAACCTCTAAGATGCAGCGATCGAAAGCGATCGCTGCATCTAAGGGGTTAATGGCAGGAATCTGAGCTAGCTCCAGCTGTAACATACAGCCGACACCCAGGGATGGTGGCACGGACTCAGCTTCTGAGCCGGTGTCCACCATTTGTTGTATGGATACGGCAAAATGCGGGAAGCACTTCCCAAGATGTATCCATACGACAAATGTCAGGAAAGGGTTAAGATCCTTTCAAGATTGCAGTAAACTATTTCCTGGCTTCAAAAGTTGAGGCCCTTTTACATGGGATAGGTGAGAAAGGTTGATCTTGGGAGAACCCCTTTATCGGTAACAGAAAAAAAAGCCAGTGTGAATTGAGCCTAAACAGCATTCACCATAAATTTAATACAAGGCAGCTGGATAGAAAACCCTACTCACTATGAGGATGTGAGAGTAGCACTATCCTATTATTGATCATCAAGTCTGAAAAAAAGCAATACACACACACAAAGTATCGCAAAGGACCAAAAAAAAACAAAAAACTTCCTCATATACTATTACACCAGTTCCTCTTTTCAGCTTTGATAATTAACAGACAATAAAAAGTAATTTACATAGACCACAAAATGTGGTAAATTTCACTAAGTTTCAACTGCCATAAGCAAAAAGTATAGAAACTTAGGTAAGGTAACTATAACATCGTGACAATGTTAAAGGGGCTTTCCAGCCAGTAAATTTGATGGCATATCCTGAGGATAGGCTATCAATAGCTGATGGGTCGGGGTCCGACTCCCAGGACCAGGGCTGGTTTTAGACAAAGTGTGGCGCTGGGCAAAGTTAAAAGAGGGGCCCCAAATGCTGAATTAGGGCCTGTTCACATCTGCGTCGGGGTTCCATTGATGGCTTCTGTCAGACTTTTCCGTCAGGGGAACCCAATAAAAATCGACTGCGCTATTGATTCCGTCAAAAAACGGAAACCTTATGGAACTGAGACAAACTGAAACCATTTGCAACAGATGCATTACCATTGAAATCAATGGTAATGCAAACGGAAGCTATGGTTTACGTTTGCCTTTCCGTTGATGGGTTCCTCCGACGGAAAGGTCTGACGAACCCATCAACGGAAACAGACACTAATCAACGGATGTGAACACACACTAACTGTATCAAGAATAGTCAATTCAGAAGGTGGTGTAGCATACTGCATCGCTGATTTCTAGTGCATCCAGGAGTGTTGCAAGCCCAAATAGCATTTGTCCCCACCTCAAACAAAAACAATTATCTATATAAAATATACAGTTATTACATCATACCAGATTAAATATTACCTGTATACGGTTACTGAACACAACTCACTTAACTATTATATGAACAATAATAACACTATATGGTCCAAATAATACCGCCACACCATAACCACATAGTGACTGAATAATATCTCCATACGGTTACTGAATAATACTGCCACACCAGAAACATAGTGAGTCTCGGGCAGAGCGCTAGTATAGGCTCTGCTCCGGGACTCTGTGGAATCCCCGGGCATCGCGGTCCACATATGGACAGCAATGTCTAGGGCTTCCCCAGAGCTGGACAGCGATGTCAGGAGCACAGCTGGAATCCCAGTAGGAGCGCTAGTAACAATATGCCCGGGACTCCAGCTCTGGGGTTGACCCTGACATCACTGTCCATATATGGACACTGATGTCAGTGGCTTCCCCAGAGTTCCGATGCTCCGCTCTGGGACACCGGCTCTGGGGTTACCCCTGACATATTCCGGTCGAGGAGGATCTCCGAACATCACTGTGTATGGACAGTGATGTCAGGTGCTCCCCCAGCAGAGGAATTCCTGGCCAAAGCGTTGACAATGCTCTGGCTGGTGATTCCACTCCTAGAGGGAGCCCCAATTGAGCCATCTACTGGGGGGGGGGGGTGTCTGGCACCACCTACAGAGGTCACTGGGGAAAAAACCTACAGAGGGCACTGCGGAATTAACTATGGGTGGGTGTGTGGGAGTATCTACAGGGGACACTGTGTAGATAATGCGACACAGCCCTAGATAATGCGTTAGAGGGTTGAAATTTGGGGGGGGGGATTTAATGGGGTCATAAAATCTACCAGGCCGTTACAGATGCGGTGATACCAAATAGGTATGGTTTCTTTTTATTTTTTTTTAATAAGACTTGATAAGGGAAAAACGGCAATTGCGTTTTGTTTTTAATACTTGAAACTTTATTTTACAACTTTTTTTTCATTATTCTTTAGTCTCAATCTGCTACCAACCTCTAAAATGCAGAAACCTTTTCAATGCAGATTATGCACTGAAAATCCACGACAATTTACAGTACAATACATGTGTATAGAGTTTTCATAACCTCATCCACACAAAGCGGAAAAAAAAATGAGCACAGAATTGAAGGCATGCTGCGACTTTTCTAATCCGCAGCGGGTCTATTCTGTTGGTGATTTTCACTGCAGTTTTCACCCTTTGCTATGCATAGGCTGAAATCTGCACAAATATTTACTTGGATATGGCATAAAATCTGCATGTTTCACGCAGATTTTAAAGAGGCTCTGTCACCACATTATAAGTGCCCTATCTCTACATAAGGAGATGGGCGCTATAATGTAGGTGACAGTAATGCTTTTTATTTAGAAAAATGATCTATTTTTACCACGTTATGAGCGATTTTTAGCTTTATGGTAATTCGTTTCTTAATGCCCACATGGGTGTGTTTTTACGTTAGAAAAAGTGGGAGTTGTACAGAGAAGTGTATGACGCTGACCAATCAGCGTCATACACTCCTCTCCATTCATTTACACTGCACTAGCGATATAGTTATATCGTTGTGTGCAGCTACATACACACTAACATTACTGCAGTGTTCTGATAATGAATACACATGACCTCCAGCCAGGACGTGGTGTATTCAGAATCCTGACACTTCTTAATCTTTTCTGTGAGATTCCAGCAAGGCAAACGTAATCTCGTTTGAAATGACAGGTTACATCGTAATCTCGCGAGATTACGTTTGCCTTGCAGGAAATCTCACAGAAAAGATTCAGACGTGTCAGGATTCTGAATAGACATCACGTCCTGGCTGGAGGTAATGTATATTCATGGTCAGGACACTGCAGGTGTGTGTGTGTGTGTATATATATATGAGGCTGCACATAGCGATATAGATATATCACTATGTGCAGAGTAAGGCCGGATTCACACGAGCGTGTGCATTTTGCGCGCGCACAAAATGCGGTGTTTTGTGCGCGCAAAAGACACTTGACAGCTCCGTGTGTCAGCCCCGTATGATGCGCGGCTGCGTGCTTTTCGCACAGCCGCCATCATTATGATACTCCGTATGGATGTTTGTAAACAGAAAAGCATGTGGTGCTTTTCTGTTTTCATTCACCCTTTTCACAGCAGTTGCGCGAATCACGCGCGTCCCACAGAAGTGCTTTCATGTGGTGCGCGTGATTTTCATGCACCCATCGACTTCAATGGGTGCGTGATGCGCGAAATACGCTCAAAGAACGGACATGTCGTGAGTTTTTCGCTGTGGACTCACGCAGCATAAAAATCACGCACCTGTCTGCACGGCCCCATAGACTAATATAGGTCCGTGCAATGCGCGTGGACGTATATCCCGTTTGTCTGAATAAGCCCTAAATGAATGGAGAGAAGTGTATGACGCCGATTGGTCGGCGTCATACACTCCTCTGTACAACGCCCACTTGGTCTAAAGTAAAAACACGCCCACTTGGGCATTAAGAAACTCATTAGCATAAAGCTAAAAATCGCTCATAAAGTGGTTTAAAATAGATCTTTTTTCTAAATAAAAAGCATTAGGCGGGATTCACACGACAGGGTTTCCCGGCCGTTCATAAATCGTCCGGCACCCGGCTGCATTAGGAATAACAGACTCCCAATGGGGCTATTCACACGACCGATTTTTTGATGGCCGGGAAAACCGGCCGTCAAAAAAATGGGACATGCCCTATTTTCGGCCGGGTGCCTACATATATGGACACAGCGAAGTCACTCACTTCTGCAGCGGAATCCCCGACTCTATGGCCGGGGATTTCGCTACAGGAGAAGTGCGTGACTACACTGTCCATATATGGACACAGCGAAGTCACTCACTTCTGCAGCGGAATCCCCGACTCTATGGCCGGGGATTCCGCTTCAGGAGAAGTGCGTGACTACACTGTCCATATATGGACACAGTGACGTCACTCACTTCTGAAGCGGAATTCCCGACCTGTGGCAGGGAATTCCTCTCCAGGAGAAGTCAGTGACTACACTGTCCATATATGGACATTGAAGTCAGTGACTTCTCCTGGAAGGGGGGGGGGGGGGGGTGGGTGCAACCTACCAGGGGGCTGGGTGGCATCGCCTACCAGGGGGCTGGGTGGCACGGACAGGGAAAAAAAACGGATGCAAATCGGGTCCAAATCGGCCGGTAAAAACGGCAACTCGGCCCGGAACGGAAGCAAACCGGATGCAAAACGGCCGATTTTCCCGGCCGACACTCGGACCCTGTCGTGTGAATGAGGCCTAAGGCGGGATTCACACGACAGGGTTTCCCGGCCGGGTGCCGGCCGTTCATAAATCGGCCGGCACCCGGCTGCATTAGGAATAATACACCCCTAATGGGGCTATTCACACGACCGATTTTTTGACGGGCCGGGAAAACCGGGCGTCAAAAAAAATGGGACATACCCTATTTTCGGCCGGGTACCCGGCCACCATAGCAGTTTATGGGGCCGGGTAATACACGGCCATCACCGGAATGTGCCCCGAGTGATGGCCGGGTCTACCGTCGCTCTTGCACGCTCTCCTCCTCCTCACAGCGCAGAGTGCATGTGAGGAGGAGGAGGAGTTGATGCCATTCAGACGAATGGCTACGCTGGAGATACACTGTGTGGCAGGGCCGGGGTGTACAGCAGGTGGAAGGGAGCGCTGCGCTGGCTCCCTTCCCCTGCTTGTTACGGTTCCCGACCGCTGGCTGTGTTTTTACGGCCAGCGGTCAGGGTCCTTAAAACCTGAGCCATAGACTTTTTACCGCTCTGGTTTTAACTTGCTGCCCGCGCTATCGGGCAACTGAATGTCGGGTCTCCGGCTGTCAGTGACTGCCGGGGATCCTGAGGGGAACATAGAAGCAGCTTTCGCTGCTTCTGTCTTCTCTGATGATTTGTACACAGCGCTCAATGAATGCTGTGTATAGGAATAGAGGCAGCGGCCGGCCGCGCCGCTGTCTCTATTCCTCCCGGTGTTCATGTGACTGGTCACATGATTGCTGGGTGCCGTTACTGACAGACTGCTGCTGGGTCTTACTAGACCCAGCACAGCCCAGTTAGTGACAATCGTCACTATGAGAGGGCTGATTTCCCCTGTAACTGGGGCTGCTGTGCAGCTCCAGTTACAGTGGAAAAACATGGTGTAAAAGAAAGAAAAAAAATATTAAAAGTTCCAAAAAGGTCTTTTTTGACCTTTGAGGGACATACCATAATAATAAAAAAATAAGTAAAGTGCAAAAAATTAATCCGATTAAAAAACGGTCAGGGAAAAAACCGGATGCAAATCGGGTCCAAATCGGCCGGTAAAAACGGCAACTCGGCCCGGAACGGAAGCAAACCGGATGCAAAACGGCCGATTTTCCCGGCCGACACTCGGACCCTGTCGTGTGAATGAGGCCTAACTGTCACCTACATTACATTCCTTATGTAGAAGATAGGGCACTTATAATGTGGTGACAGAGTCTCTTTAAGCCACATCCAAGTAAATATTGCTTTAGGATTTCATACACATTGCCACATAACGCCTCGGTGTGTTACAGATCCATATTATGGCGCACATTAGTCTGCTTCCGTATAAATGAATGGGGGAAAAAAAATTACGATATGCAACACGGTTTATTTTACCGTGGGGATATTCTTCCCTAGAAGCTTCCATGTGCCAATACAGTGCCTCAAGGATGCATTATATGGCGGCACACGAGTGCCTACCAGCCACATTGCAAAGCTGAAGGGATTCCCCATGCTGCTGACATCCTCTGTGCATTTGGCTCTGCCATGGCTTTATTCACAGTGTCAAATTTTAAAGTATTTTGCATCCATATTTTTAAGCCAAAACCAGGAGAGCATAAAGAAGAAAAAAAGAAAGTATAAAACTTTCCATTATAAGTTTTCTAACTTTCAGTCCTTGTTTAGAAAAAGGGATGCAAAATACTGACCAATTCTGCACAGGTCTCTCACGTATGAAATCTGCTCCCGGAACTAAGTTGCATCATTCATCTTCTGTAAGGACAAACAACTTTGCAATCTAATAAAATGCATCATGTCAGATGTCAGGCTAAAACCAGAGTGTAAGGAATGAAAGACAGTAATAAAAAAAAAAAAAAATGACTGTATTCCACTAAATCATTCATGTCACAAAATAGAGAAAAAAGGGAAGAAAGAACACACATAATAAAAATATTGTAAGGATAGGCCATCTATTTTTAGGGACTGGACAACCCCTTTAAAATATAGAGCTTTTTAACCGAAAAAAAAATAATCCCCAGCAAATAAAGATACCTAGGCTGAGTTTTCACATCACAGATTCGTTGCAAGTTTTTCAGCAGATCATATTTTTGCATTGCAAAGATTAAAATCTGCATTGAAAATCTGTGACTTGTGAACTCAGCCTTAGAACTTATTCAGACGAACGTGATATACGTCCGTGCAACACGCGTGATTTTCACGCGCCTCGCACGGACCTATGTTAGTCTATGGGGCAGTGAAGACTGTCCGTGAGTTTCACGCAGCGAGTCCGCTGCGTAAAACTCACGACATGTCCGATAGTTCTGCATTTCTCGCACCCATTGAAGTCAATGGGAGCGTGAAAATCACACGTACCACACGGAAGCACTTCCGTGGGACGCGCGTGATTCGCGCAACAGCAGTCAAAACTATGATTGCAAACAGAAAAGCACCACGTGCTTTTCTGTTTACAAACATACAAACAGTGTCATAATGATGGCGGTTGCGCGAAAATCACGCAGCCGCGCATCATATGGTGATGACACACGGACCTGTTAAGTGCCTTTAGCGCGCGCAAAATGCAGCGTTTTTTTGCGTGCGCAAAACGCACACGCTCGTGTGAATCCAGCCTTAGGACGTATTCACACGGTGCAGTTTTGTCATGTTTTGTGCTGCATGTCTTTTTTCGTCTGTATACGCCTTTAGAGGTGTCCTTGTCCTGTCAAATTCTTAAAAACCATTCTCTGCTATTTCTTGGTTATATAAATTTCAGGAGCAGTTTTGAGACAGCGAATATGGCCACGGTGACAACTCCCACAAGCGTCGTCATCCAGCTTTCTCAGACTCCCGAACGGAAAATAGTTACCAGGAGGCATTTACATTTTCTATGCTCCCCTGGCAGCATAATTAGGGGGGGGGGGGGATTCTTTGCGCAGATGTTTGGGAAAACTCTGACATATGGAAACTATAATGGTGGCCATTCTATCGCTTTTGAAACGTTGTTGTTACAAGTCACAGGAATACGTCAAAAGATAGTGTGTGCTGGGACCCTACCAACGACCAAGCAGTCGTGGCACTCTGAGTATAGGGCCACTTTGACTCTCTGCACTCTCCAAACTATCCTCATAAACTTTCCATTAAATTCACTGGAGCCCACCAATGCCAATAAGATGCATGTACCCTTTCATATGGCGTTCTTTTCTGCCTTATTGTGAACTTTCAGTATTTCTTCTTTTTGCAATATTGTGAAAAGATTGGACAAATGAGAGGTAAATGTCAAAACGATCACAAACAAACAGTACAGATCGGCCAAGAAAGTCTAGTATTATACAAAAGAAAAAGACATATACTTCCCAAGGAGACACAAACATTCCTTACAAAGCTCTAGACAAAACAGCTGTGCCCCATAAATGAATTATATAACCGCGGTACAACCCTTAACCGAACGGAACCACTCCGTTTTTTCCTCTTACAGGTCACTATAGCATCGTACAGCAATCCCAGCAACAAACCGTGATTTAATCGCACCGCGTGATCTCTTAAAGGGAGAACATCATCATTTAAAAATGAAGACATCTCTTCTGTGCCTTAGGGCTCCGGTTAAAGACACTCAAGTAGGAAAAAAAATGGGATCTCTGATAAATTTGGTGTTAGTTATGCAGAGGATCAACTCCTTTCGCACCAGTTTCCCTAGAGGTCCCGGTGTTTTCTTCAGACCAGGGCCGGTATAGCGAAGCACGTTCTTCTCCGGTGATAATCCCACCAATACAAACCTCTGCGTCCTACCAATAGTTGCATCTCAAAAGACTTTTTAAAGTAAAAAGTTCTGTTACACAAAAAGCTACTGACCCAATAAAAACTGGCCTACCAATAATACAAATGATGGGGTAACAGCCTAAATAACGATCAGCTGATTGAAGATGTGGGCACACACTGGCGGTTGCGGTGCCAGAACTGGGAATTGATCCAAAAGGGTAGAGAGGTATTGTTGTTTTATAGGTCTCTTCCCGGTTAGATCCGGGTTTAGGGGAAAAAAAAAAAAAAAATGGGTGGCAAACTACTACCGGCTTGTGAGTGAAGTCATCCGGATACTTAGACAAAATCCAGCCAATATGTCCAATGATCGGTCCACCCGGGGAAGAAAATGTTAACCGTTCTCCATTATTTCAGACATATTTCTATGGCATCATAAAACGCCTGTAATTTCTCAATAGACATGACAGGTATATTCTTCATTAGGAGTCCATAAGGGGACAGGAGTGCACAAGATGCCATCTGATTTGCAAAATGCCCGGCACACCCCGTATGCATACTATGCAGAGATGACAGAAAATCCTCATTGTGAAGGAAAGCATTGAGAGAACAACCAGAACCATCACAACAAGTAAACACCCGACGCAAACGCCAGCGTAACCAGATGTTAATGCTGCACTATATACTAAGTTACGTGATGCAGAAGAGAATTGTGGCGCTCTACAGGCAAGCACGACTCCCGACTACTCCAATATACCAAGACCTTCCCACACCCCAGTTTATTTGACATGCATGCCCAGCCGGGACCGGGTAATGTGCCACTCACCTGTTTGCGAGATTCAGACGGGAGCCTCCAGTGTGCAGCACCTGCTCTGTTTTGATTTGGTTGTACACGTCATGCTCGTTCTCAAACCCGGATCTCCCCGCGCACTCCCTTCAGAGCCTGCGCGACCCCGCTGCCTTCATTTGCCGCTCGTCTACGCCCCCTGCATGTGATGCGCTTCTGCTGTCCCAATCCTATCAGGCAACTGGTAAGAGGGGCTGTGCGTATGGGAGGGGCTGAGAGCGACCAATCAGAGGTTGCCAGAGCTGGATGGACCGAACTGGGCTTTGACATCTGTCCACAAGGGGTCGCTGTGGATTGTGTGCAATGTCTAGGCGCTTTTTTGTCACCTAGGCAGGGCTAATACCG
Source organism: Rhinoderma darwinii (assembly GCF_050947455.1). NCBI lineage: Eukaryota > Metazoa > Chordata > Amphibia > Anura > Rhinodermatidae > Rhinoderma > Rhinoderma darwinii. The sequence goes on from NC_134687.1 coordinate 64,073,018, forward strand.
TCCTACAGGAGAGCAATGTCACCAGAAGAGCTGCATGACATCCCAGATATCATAACAATGACATAACAGAGGAATATCTCAATATAATAATACAGAAATGAAAAAGTAGTAGCCTTACATCTGCATACCACCGAACTTTCAAGCATTACAAAGAGGGACAACTCCTGCAGCGCTTGAAGTGCGCACTGCTGTTCTTTTCTTTGAGCCACGTCCACAACTCCGCCTTATCTCCGCTCATACACACCCAGTTCAGCCCATACAGTATTATGTCGCCATCATACCCTCCCTCAGTATAGTGCCCCCCACACATTATCATGTCCTAATAGTGCCCCCACATAGTATCATGCCCGAGGGGTGGACACAGACAGCTAAGGGCCTCTGTGCAGGAACAGTATATGGGCCCCTTGCTCTCCAATATCTTGTCATAACCCCCACCCCTATGTCTCTAACAATCTATCAGTAATTGTTAGCCATACAATTCATTGGCTCAGGCATTTACATGAAATCTAATTACAGAAAAAATGCTGTTTTAAGGTGACTGTGGCCCCCCTTACCTACTGGGCCCCTGTATAATGCCCCCATAGTGCCTCCCCACACAGCATAATGCCCCCATAGTGCCTCGCCACACAGCATAATGCCCCCATAGTGCCTCACCAAGTATAATGCCCCATAGTGCCTCCCCAACAGTATAATGCCCCCATAGTGCCTCCCCAACAGTATAATGCCCCATAGTGCCTCTCCACACAGTATAATGCCCCATAGTGCCTCTCCACACAGTATAATGTCCCCATAGTGCCTCCCCACACAGCATAATGCCCCCATAGTGCCTCCCCACACAGCATAATGCCCCCATAGTGCCTCACCAAGTATAATGCCCCCATAGTGCCTCCCCAACAGTATAATGCCCCCATAGTGCCTCCCCAACAGTATAATGCCCCCATAGTGCCTCCCCAACAGTATAATGCCCCCATAGTGCCTCCCCACACAGCATAATGCCCCCATAGTGCCTCCCCACACAGCATAATGCCCCCATAGTGCCTCACCAAGTATAATGCCCCCATAGTGCCTCCCCAACAGTATAATGCCCCCATAGTGCCTCCCCAACAGTATAATGCCCCCATAGTGCCTCCCCAACAGTATAATGCCCCCATAGTGCCTCCCCAACAGTATAATGCCCCCATAGTGCCTCTCCACACAGTACAATGTCCCCATAGTGCCTCCCCAACAGTATAATGCCCCCATAGTGCCTCTCCACACAGTATAATGCTCCAATAATGCCTCCCCACACAGCATAATGCCCCCATAGTGCCTCTCCACACAGTATAATGCTCTCATAATGCCTCCCCACACAGCATAATGCCCCCATAGTGCCTCCCCTCACCAAGTATAATGCCCCATAGTGCCTCCCCTTACCAAGTATAATGCCCCCATAGTGCCTAATAAAACAAATACCTAGCCCCGTTCCCACGACGAGTGGAGATCCCTCTGCTCCTCCAGTCTGTGCTATGTGTGGCTCAGCGCAGATGGGCCAATGATGTCACTGCATTGTGCCTTTCCGCTCCAAGTTGCTGAAGGCTGGCGTTACAAAGTGAATGGTGGAGCAGGGAGCTGACGGCTTCCTGCTCAACCATTGGATTCAACTGTATCTGCGTGCTGAAACCCGTGAGGAGGATAGCAGAAGAGGTCAGGGTCTAGGTTGAAGACCCCAGCCCTTAAGCCTGCAATTAAACCCTGTCACCACAGGTGACTCTACTCCTATTTTCTCCTTGTCATTTTCCGAAGAGGTGTCTCTTTGATTTCCTCATATTTCACCTTCTGCTTCCTGGCTTTGGCTAGAGAAAAGCTGCTGTTTTTCGAAAGACTCTAGAAGAGGCTGGACGGTAGCACGGAGGGCTTAACGGTAAGCCTCCATGACTGCCATAGGAGGGACAGCCAATAGGCGAAGAGAGGGTTAGTTGAGGCAGGGAGAGGGAGGAGATGGAGCGGGGAGGAGCCGGGGGTGTTATCCGTTCCTCCCGCTGTTTTCGGCATTGAGCCGGAAGCAGCGGGAGGAACAACAAGTAAGATAATCAGCTCCCCTGCTCCTGCTTACCTGATGGCGTCTCTGGTCTTGCTGCTTGAGCAGCTGCGGGCAGCAGCTGTGTATCACGATCCGGGCTGGCTGGAGGAGTCAGTGGCGACGCTGGCCCGGATCCCTCAGGCGGGCCCGTCTTCGGGCCGAGCCCGGCGCTCTGTGTCGGCGGCCCGCGTGGATGCGCTCCCCTCCCCCGCCCCTTTCTCAGACGCTGGTCACAGGGCGGTGGGGGGAGAGTTGATGATTACTGCCCCTGCTCCGATAAAGCAGAGGGTGTTGGCGGGAGCGGCAGTGGCTCAGGCTAGGTCACCCCGCCGCTCCCGGAGGTCCCACCCACCTGAACGGTTGATTCCGGATGTGGCCCCGCGGGCCTGGCGTCGCAGGGGGAGCCCTTCTAAGGACGCTGTAGGCCAGGCTGCTGGGACGGGCGCCTCCTCCCAGGGCCTGCGTCCTGGCAGGAATCCCCAGCCGCGACGGAGCTCGGCGGTTAACAAGGAGTCGCAGGCCGGGCTCCCTGTCACGCCTCCACCTTCAGAGACAGTTGTCGGAATGCAGTCCACGGCCGCCCCGCATGGTGATGTTTCGGCCAGGGGGCAGGCTTCCTCGAGAGCATCGGTGAGGACGTCAAGATCGGCAACGACGACGCGGCAACAGGTTCGGTCGGAAGTCTGGGTCCCTGAGGTCGGGCGGCAGGTTGTCGGCCCCTCTGCCAGCGTGCCTGGATCCCCGTGTCGGAGATGTCGGTGCGAGTACCAATCGGCAGCAAGAGAGGATCTGGAAGATGGAGAGCTGGATGAGTCGCAACGTGGTCAGAATTTTCCGGCTGGCGGGAACACAGCGCCTGGGCAGCCTGGTGAGTGTATAACTCCTACTCTACCGTATCCAGCAATTTTCATGTCGGGTGTTGGGGGTGGGGCAGCGAGCGTGGAAGTATCGGCTGTCGGTGGTGGCGTGATCGGGCACGATGGCTTATCAGATTTAGTGGGTTGTTTGCGCGAGTTGGTCGGGCGCTTAGATAGGCAGCGGCGCCTGTAGTTCCGGGGGGGTCCCCGGTGGTGGTTTGGGAAGGTCCTCGGGAGGTACAGTCGCGGTCCGTGGGTGGTGACGTTCCGGGGTGGCCAAGGACGCGGTAGCAGTGTCTGTCCAAACCGAGGCGCCGAAGGATGGGGATAGTGTTCGGCTTGACGATCAGGCTCGTGGCGAGGTTTATGTCTGTTTTGAGGGCCCTTTAGGGGCTCACCTTAAGCAGGAGGTCCGTGACCGGATTTTGAAGGACGAGTACGTGGAATATGTTTCTCTTCTGCCGCTTGCTAAATTCAATTTGGATAAGGGCAAGCGGGATGAGAGTAAGAAGGAGGAAAAGGAACGTCGGCGGTATAGGCTTATCCCGCAGACGTTCGTCAATTGGTCGCAAGCTTTTGCTATTTTGGCAAGCGTGATCGGAGAAAAGGCGCCGAAAAATTGCTCGGCGTTGTTTTGTTATTTTGATGCCATCGGGGAGGCCTATCGGGCGTACGGGGGTCAGGCTTAGTTGCGGTACGACGAGCAATTTCGCCAGCGGAAGGCGGTCCGGCCGGCGATCAGGTGGGATCAAAAGGATATTGTGGTTACGAGTTACGGCCCCGGTTAAGCAGTCCTTTCCCGGGAGCGTTGGCCAAGGTGGTCAGTCTAGTCAGTCCGGACAGGGCTCTGGGTCAAAGTTGGGGTTCTGCTGGCAATTCAACCATGGCCAATGTAAGTTTGGTGCCACGTGTAGAGTTAAGCACATCTGTTCGGAGTGCAACGGGTCCTCGCATGGGGCCACAAAAATGCATGCGGAAAGGTAGGCGGTCGGGCCCTCAGTCTTATGCCGTTGGTCAAGGGGCAGTTGCCGGTGAGGGTGGAAAGGATGGCCCAGGAGCTAAGTGAGTGCCCGGATAGAGTTGCAGCCAGGTTAATTTACGAAGGGTTTTTGTGTGGTTTTGTTATCCCTCCTCCTCCACATGAGGTTCCGGTTACCCGACGCAACTTTAAATTGGCTTATTTGCACTCGGCGGTCGTCTCGGGAAAACTTTTGAATCAAGTGTCGTTGGGTCGCAGGTCCGGGCCTGTTGCCGAGCCGCCGATAGAGAATCTAGTGGTATCCCCCTATGGATTTGTGCCAAAGCGGGAGCCTCATAAATTCCGCCTGATTCAGCATTTGTCTTTTCCCAGGGGATCGTCCGTGAATGACGGGATAGATAACGACTTATTCTCGGTTGTTTACGGGTCATTCAACACAGCGGTGCGGTAGGCGGGCCCCGGGGCATTGTTGGCAAAGACTGACATCGTGGCGGCTTTTCGGTTGCTGCCTGTACATCCAGAGAGCCAACGGCTGTTGGGTTGCTTCTGGAATGGGTGGTTTTATGTCGATAGGTGTCTTCCAATGGGATGCTCTCTTTCTTGCGCATGCTTCGAGGAATTTAGTAGTTTCGTGGAATGGGTGACGAAGGGCGTAGTTGGGGTGGATTCATTAATATATTAGCTTGATGGTTTTTGTACGTCGGCCCTAGTGGTTCCCCTGTTTGCGGTAACGTATGGTATTCATTGCAGAAGGTTGAGGCAGAGTTTGGAATCCCTCTGGCGCCTGGTACATCTGAGGGCCCGGTTTTCCACCATTTGTTTTTAAGGGATCGAAATTGATTCAGTTGCAATGCAGTGCAGGCGTCCTGAGAAAAAATTACTGCCATTGCGGCAGGAGGTGAGGCGGGCTTGATGATTGAAGAAGATCACTTTGCGCGATCTCCAGTCGCTGCTGGGGAAGTTGAACTTTGCCTGTCGGATTATGCCAATGGGTAGAATTTTTAGTAGGCGATGGGCGGCAGCGACGGCGGGTATCCGGGCGTCCCGCCATTTTGTGAGAATTGGTTTGGATCACAGGGCTGAGCTACAGGTCTGGGGTGCGTTCCTAGGGCAATATAATGGTAGATCGCTGTGGATGTCACCGGTACACGATATGAGCGAGTTGGAGCCGTTTACTGATGCGGCGGGGCCGGTGGTTTTGGCGCATATGCAGGAGGTCAATGGTGTGCGGGGAACTGGCCGGACAGCTGGGTGAACAGTGGTCTTACGCAGAATCTGGCCCTGCTCGAGCTGTTCCCCATGGTGGTTGCGTTGACCATTTGGGGGGACAGGCTCAGGGATAAAAAGGTTTGGGTCCACTGCGATAACATGGGGGTGGGTTAGCAATTAACAACTTATCAGCTTCTTCTCCACCTGTGGTTTCAGTTTTTGGGTCACCTAGTTTTGGTGTGCTTGTTTTTAAACCCGCGGGTAGTTGCGGTGCATGTACCAGGGGTTTCCAATTGTATTGCTGATGCTCTTTCTCAGTGGGATCGATTTCGCAGTGGGATCAATTTCATCAATTGGCACCGGCAGTGGAGCTGTTCGGTTTGGCTTGCCCGGAGCATCTCTGGGATCTGATTTTGGTACCGGGGAACGGTTGATTGGGCGGTCGCTGGCTAGTGCGACTTGGAGGGCTTGTTCGGCTTGTTGGCAGCAGTGGGAGGAGTGGGTAAGAGTTTGAGTAACGTCAGCACGGAGAAGGACAGGTTGGTAGCATGGTTGTACTGGTTGGGGGGATGATGGGGAGGCGGGGTTTTTCCCTGGCTAAAGTGAATCGTTTTGTTGCTGGTTTGGCGTTTGGATTTAAATGACGGGGTTTCCAGGATGTTTCCAGGATGTGTCCAAGATATAACCCAGATGTGGGTCCGTGGGGGGATGGACTAGAGTTGTTTTGCGGCGGTCCAAGACTGATCAAGTGGGTCGGTAGTGTTCTGCCCCTCCGGGGTCGGCGATGTGTCCGGTTGCTTGTATGGTTGCTTTTCAGCCACGGGGTGGGGTGCCGGAGTTGCCATTGCTCCGTCATGCTCGTTTTTGTCCGAGTATCAATTTGGTGCTATATGTTAAAAATGCTTGGCTGAGGTTGGCGTGGGGCAGGGGTAGTACTCGTCTCACTCGTTCAGGATCGGCGCTGCTACTGAAGCGGGGGTTGGGGGTTGGATGATGAGGGTGTGCGTCGCATTGGCCGATGGGAGTCCGATAGGTTTCGGACTTACGTGCGCCCTCATTTGTTGTGTGTGGGTAATGTTGCTTTGATTGTTTTCATATGAGGTGCTTGTTTTTCTTTTCAGATCATCGCCCTTGTTTAGTGTGGCTTTTAGGACACTCTTTTGTGCACTGGGAATGATCTGGGGGTGCGCCCGTTTCGGGAGTCAGTGCGGGATATTAAACACGATTTATTGTGTTTATGGGCATCTTATCCTCACCTAGTGATTGTGTGGTCGGACATAGTTCCGAGGAAGTTTTGGCATTTAGCAAGATCAGCCGAGTGGGTGAACAAAGCCCGCATTAAGGTAAACCGGGCGGTGTCACGTTTTGTTGCCAAGAACGGGGGCATTTGTGTCGACACAGGGACCTGGAGTCAGGAGTCGGAAATCATTGGAGGAGTGATGGGGTACATTTGACCGAGGTTGGAATTGATTTGGGGAGCCTGGCCTTAGCAGACGGAATTGAGAGGGTGGTGGTGGTTTGGAGGACTCACAGTCTTAAGGTGGTCAAGGCCTGTTTCGCTGTGGCGGGGGGAGTCCTTGAGGTTGGTCAGTACAAAATGGTGGGGGGGCGCATCGGGGGTATGCGTCCCCCAAAACGGTAGATCATTTGAAGACTTCATAGGGTGTTATCCCTTTGAAGTGGTCTTCTGGTGGAAGGTATATCATTTGAAGACTTCATCGGGTGTTATCCCTTTGAAGTGGTCTTCTGGTGGTTGGAGCCATCTGCAGAGGTGAGCGGTGCCTCCGAGCTGGTTTACGGCTGGAGGTAAAGAGTTGGTGGTGGTTTGCAGATGGCTAACTTAAAGGAAATCCGGTGTTAAAAGGGCTTCAAGGACTTCCCCTGCTCTGATAAGTGTTAATGATGTTGATTGTTATTTCTGATTCTGACCCATGTTGGGTCATGAGAATTATAGGAGGAATTCTCTGGTCGAATTCCTAAAGGAGTTATCCGAATGTTTCGGATTAAATTGCATTTAAAAATAATGTCAGTTAATAAACGGCTGCTGTGGCCATTTCACATCCAACCTCGGTTGTCACGTGTCTTTATTGGAAGGGAAAGGGGAATAAAAGGTTAACATGGTCAATTAGCACACGACTCTACTTAGGCCAGTCATGTTGTTCCTGTTGAACTTTGCATTTGTCTGATCCCAGAATCTCATCCTGAATGTTATGGGCAGCCGAAGCAGGAAAAAGGCAGGCTCACCCAGCATCACTGCCATTAGCAATAGCATTATTTCTAAAAGCAGTAGGGTGTAACACAGCCGGCAAGTCCCGCTCCTGCCAGTGGCCCCCGCTGGGTCTCGTTCCTCCTCCTGCAGCCTGGGAGAGAGGTACCTCTTTTCCAGGCTGCCAGCGTCTACTATTGTTCTCTGCTAGCGGCCTCTTAAAGGGCCACTATGCGAAATTTAAAAGTCACCAAACCAATCCATGTTGCCCCAGGACTATTTAAGGCACCTCCACTATCAACAAGGTGCCTGAGCAATGTTGGAACAGCCTTGTTTGTATCCTGCGAAGGCTCCTGTATGGATCTGATATCCAGTCTGCTATTGCTGTCTGTTGTCAGCCTGTATCCAGTTATGCGCTATCAGCCAATATCCAGTCCACTGTTGCTGTCTGTTGTTAGCCAGTATCCAGTTATCCGCTGTCTGCCAGTGTCCAGCTGCCTCCTACCGTCATTGTCAAGCCTAAAGCCTCCACCCTTTAAAGAGGCTCTGTCACCAGATTTTGCAACCCCTATCTGCTATTGCAGCAGATAGGGGCTGCAATGTAGATTACAGTAACGTTTTTATTTTTAAAAAACGAGCATTTTTGGCCAAGTTATGACCATTTTTGTATTTATGCAAATGAGGCTTGCAAAAGTACAACTGGGCGTGTTGAAAAGTAAAAGTACAACTGAGCGTGTATTATGTGCGTACATCGGGGCGTGTTTACTTCTTTTACTAGCTGGGCGTTCTGACGAGAAGTATCATCCACTTCTCTTCAGAACGCCCAGCTTCTGGCAGTGCAGACACAGCCGTGTTCTCGAGAGATCACGCTGTGACGTCACTCACAGGTCCTGCATCGTGTCAGACGAGCGAGGACACATCGGCACCAGAGGCTACAGTTGATTCTGCAGCAGCATCAGCGTTTGCAGGTAAGTAGCTACATCGACTTACCTGCAAACGCGATGCTGCTGCAGAATCATCTGTAGCCTCTGGTGCCGATGTGTCCTCGCTCGTCTGACACGATGCAGGACCTGTGAGTGACGTCACAGCGTGATCTCTCGAGAACACGGCTGTGTCTGCACTGCCAGAAGCTGGGCGTTCTGAAGAGAAGTGGATGATACTTCTCGTCAGAACGCCCAGCTAGTAAAAGAAGTAAAAACGCCCGATGTACGCACATAATACACGCCCAGTTGTACTTTTACTTTTCAACACGCCAAGTTGTACTTTTGCAAGCCTCATTTGCATAAATACAAAAATGGTCATAACTTGGCCAAAAATGCTCGTTTTTTAAAAATAAAAACGTTACTGTAATCTACATTGCAGCGCTGATCTGCTGCAATAGCAGATAGGGGTTGCAAAATCTGGTGACAGAGCCTCTTTAAGTTACCATCAGCCAGTGCCTGTTTCTAGTCCACTTGGCCAGCAGCTACTCCGCCGGGACCTCCTCAAAAGGTAGCGACCAGGTAGCCTCCCCGCAGTGAAGACCAGATCCCTGTATAGGGGTTAAAGGGTGAAGACTGGGGGGGGGGCTACTTAGATAACGCCCTTAGAGGTGGTCCTAAGCCAAACTGGTGGAGTAGCCCGTTGGTTCACAACCTGCTGGCCATAACACAGGGCTTGGGTGGCGTTTTGATAATGGTGAGAAGGCTGCAGATGAAACCTGACAGGAAAAGCTAAATTATTCCCAATGTTAATTTTCACCAAGTAACTAAACAAACACACACAACGCGCCCCCTGTAGGGAGTGCCATACACAGTGCACTGTGTACACTGCTACACACACGTTCGGATCCTCGGTTCTCGCTGCCATTGCCACCTCGTTTCCATGGAGACGCAAGTACGTGCAGGGGATTTCTGAACCAATGCCATATCCACTTCTCCCTGCACGCCGGAGCATTTCCTTCAAACGGAGCCAGAATCGCCTTTATTATGTCTTTACTTGCCGGCAATGCCCTGGCGTGGGCGAACACAATTTGGCAATGACAGGGACCTGAGACTTCCAGGGGTTCGTGCGGCAGCCACTGCTATCTTTAACCTTCGCCAGGAGGATGCCTCCATGGGCGAATACACCATCCAGTTCCGGACCCTGGCAGGAGAACTGTCCTGGAACAATGAGGCATTGGTAGCGTCTTTCTGGCATGGCCTATCGCCCGAGATAAAGGACGAACTTGCTGCTCGAGAGCTTCCATCTGCCTTGGACGACCTGATTCTACTTGCTACTCGAGTGGACATAAAGCTCAGAGAGAGATCACAAGAGGTTCGACAGGAGAGATGGCTTCCTAGACTGGCGCCCAACTTCCAGCAACCCCTCTTGCCTTCTTCTACTTCTCCACCCGAGGTTTCCGATGCAGGTGGATCAGCTTAAACTGTCCGTTCAGGAGAAATAGCGCAGGCGCACTTCTGGACTCTGTCTTTATTGCGGCCTCGCTGGCCATGTCGTGCATCTGTGTCCCCAGAATCAAAAAAACCCCAACGCCTAGGATTTTTTGGAGAGACAACCCTGGGCGTCACAGCATTTAATAGAGAACTCTCCTCCAAACTGTTCATTCCTGTGACCATCGTCGCTGGCAAGAGGCCCCATCCGGTCTCTGCCTACCAGGACTCTGGCTCTGCAGCCAATTTCATCTGCCAAGACCTTGTGGATCTTCTTCAGTTGCCCACTGTTCTGCTGGAAAGGCCGTTGATCGTTGCTTCAGTAGATGGACTGCCATTGCCTGACCCAGTTTTGTCTGTGACCAAGCCGTTGAGACTACTAGTGAGAAGTTCTTCAGTGGGGTCCAAAGTGTCTCGACCGCTGTCTGGGGCATATCCATCCGCCTCAGTCTCCTCAGCATCAGTTACTGGCAGGGTTGCCTCCTTGTTACTCTCTGTTCGCAGATGTTTTCAACAAGAAGGAAGCAGAGACGTTGCCACCACATCGAACATATGATTGTCCTATCGACTTGGTTCCTGATTTGTCTCCTCCTCGCGGTACAGTATACCCGCTCCCCTTGCCTGAAACCCAGTCTATGTTGGCCTACATTAAAGAGAATCTGGAGAGGGGCTTCATACGTAAATCCTCATCCCCGGCCGGGGCCGAGTTTTTCTTTGTCAAAAAGAAAGATGGATCCCTCCAGCCATGCATTGACTACCGGGGTCTCAACCAGATCACAGTGAAGAACAGGTACCCATTGCCTTTGATCTCAGAACTATTTGATCGCATACGGGGGGCAAAAACGTTTTCTAGACTAGACCTGCGGGGGGCCTACAGTCAGGGTGACGAGTGGAAGACTGCATTTAATACTCGTGATGGTCACTATGAATACCTGGTCATGCGCTTCGGCCTGTGTAACGCACCCGTTGTGTTTCAATAATTTGTCACTGACATTTTTCATGATCTCCTCTATGTCTGTGTTGTGGTGTATCTCGATTACATTTTGATATTTTTCCCAGATCTTGTAACTCATCAGAGTCATGTCTGCCAGGTGTTGCTTCGATTAAGAGAGAATCCCCTTTATGCCAAGCTGGAGAAGTGCGTATTTGAGAAAAAGTCTCTACCCTTCCTGGGCTATATCATCTCCAATCAAGGTCTCAAAATGGACCCTGAGAAGGTAAAGGCGGTTCTGGAATGGCCACGCCCCCAAGGCTTAAGGGCCATACAACGCTTCCTGTTCATCCCCCAACTTCTCTTCATTGACAGCTCCCATCTCTACCCTCACTAAAAAGGGCATGAATGCCAAGGTGTGGACTCCGGAAGCAGAAGATCCACAAGCCGCATTTAAAACCCTAAAAAAGGCATTCACGTCAGCCTCTGTTCTTCATCACCCTGATGTATCCCTACAGTTTTCATTAGAGGTGGACGCTTCCTCTGTTGGTGCTGGTGCACTTTTGTTCCAAAGAGGTTCGAAAGGCAAGACTGTGGTACTATTCTAAGCTGTTTTCTTCCGCAGAGTGCAACTACTCGATTGGGGATTGGGAGTTACTGGCCATCAAGCTGGCCCTGCAAGAGTGGAGACACCTACTGGAAGGCGCAGCTCATCCTATCCTGGTCTTTACGGACCACAAGAACCTGATCTATCTTCAGACGGCTCAACGGCTGAATCCTCGTCAAGTCAGGTGGTCGCTGTTCTTTGCCAGTTCCGGTTCGAACTCCACTACCGACGTGCCGACAAGAATGTGAGGGCCGATTCCTTGTCTAGGTCATTTGAGACAGAGGACTCTGTGGAGTCCCCACAGAATATTATCGATCCTTCCTGCATCTACTCTGTTAACCCTCTGCAGGTTAGAGACATTCCTCCAGGAAAAAACTTTCGTATGGCTGGCAGACAGAGGAAGAATCCTTCGCTGGGGTCACAGTTCCAAGCTGGCAGGTCACGCGGATGCCCGTAAGACCCGAGACCTAATTGCCCATCAGTTCTGGTGGCCCACACTGCCCAAAGATGTCATGGACTTTGTCTCCTCCTGTACGGTATGCGCAGCAAATAAAGTTGCCCCCTTCAGACCAGCTGGTCTGCTTCAGCCACTGCCTGTGCCCGATGCCCCCTGGTGGCATGTTGCGATGGACTTTGTTACCGATCTGCCTCCCTCTGCTGGATGCAGTGTGATCTGGATGGTGGTGGATCGATTTTCCAAAATGGCTCATTCTGTTCCCCTGACTGGCCTGCCTTCTGCTGCTCGACTGGCCGACCTCTTCGTTCAACACATCTTCTGTCTGCACAGCTTTCCCCTGCATATTGTCTCGGATCGAAGGGTCCAGTTCACCTCGAAGTTCTGGAGAGCACTCTGCGGCCTCCTCGGTGTAAAGTTGGACTTCTCCTCGGCCTATAATCCCCAGTCAAATGGACAAATCGAGAGGGTTAACCAGATTATGGAGAACTATCTGCGGCACTTTGTCTCCAGGCAGCATGATGACTGGGTGCAGCTGCTCCCGTGGGCTGAGTTCTCCTATAATAACCATACTAGTGAGTCCACCACCTCCAGTCCGTTCTTCATCGTCTACGGCAAACATCCTCAAATACCTCTTCCTGTCTCTACTATGTCCCAGGTGCAGTGGCGGATTATCATATGGGCGATTCGGGCGGCCGCCCGGGGCCCGAGGCTCCCAGGGGGCCCATGGCAGCCCGAATCGCACATCATCTTGCTAACTAACGAAGATGAGGAGGGGAGGAGCAGGGAATTGGCCGGGAAAGGGGTAGGACACGCCTCCCTGACAAGTGCGGGCCGCCGCCATTGAGTAACAGAACAGCGACGGACGGCTGTTCTGTTACTCCGAATCTGCAAGACAAGAGCCGGGCGGTCGGTCACCGGTGCTGAGGTCAGTACAGCAGGCTTATCCTCCTGCCCAACTGGTTCCCGACCGCTGGCTGTATTTTTACGGCCAGCGGTCAGGGACGGGTCCTTAAAACCCGAGCCATAGACTTTCTACGGCTCGGGTTTTAACTTGCTGCCCGCGCGATCGGGCAGCTGAATGTCGGGTCTCCGGCTGTCAGTGACTGCCGGGGACCCTGAGGAGAAGACAGAAGCAGCTTTCGCTGCTTCTGTCTTCTCCGATGTCTTCTTACACAGCGTTCAATGAACGCTGTGTATAGGAATAGAGACAGCAGCAGCGGCGCTGTCTCTATTCCTCCCGGTGATCATGTGACTGGTCACATGATCGCCGGGTGCCGTTACTGACAGGCTGCTGCTGGGTCTAACTAGACCCAGCACAGCCCTATTAGTGACAATCGTCACTATGAGAGGGCTGATTTCCCCTGTAACTGGGGCTGCTGTGCAGCTCCAGTTACAGTGGAAAAACATGGTGTAAAAGAAAGAAAAAATATATATAAAGTTCCCCAAAGGTCTTTTTTGACCTTTGAGGAACAGACCACAGTAATAAAAAAATAGGAAAGTAAAGTGCAAAAAAAAATGAAATAATAAATACACATAAAATACCCACCCCAATAAAAACCGTCGTCCCCCCCGCCAATCATTGTTGTAACGCTAGCGCTGACCCAATTACCCTAATATAGACATGTAATATATTAAAATTTACGGTAAACAATGATGATTACAAATAAAAGGTCTATTTTAGGGTAAAACTATGTTATTACCAAAAAAAATAGCTGAAACGTAAAAAAGCTTATTTGTTTACTATTATTTTCAAACTTTATGAATAAAAATTCTAAAATAGCAAAAAAGGTGTGTATAAAAACGATAAAAAAAAAGAAACCTGCATTGTCTACGGAAAAAACGTCGCAAAAATCACGTCGTTTTTATTTATTTTTTATAAAAATGTGTGTTTGGTGCAACTTTGTAATTACGTTTTATTAAAAAATATTTTCACTTTTTGAGATACAGCTGCTTTGTATCCTGTATCCGTCAGGTCAGCAGGACTGACGGGATCAGTGAAACGGGCCCTGCGCTAAATTATAATCTTAGATGTGATAGATTTGAGGTGGATCCTGCGTGTCACTGATCCTATCAGTCCTGCTGACCTGACGGATACAGGATACAAAGCAGCTGTATCTCAAAAAGTGAAAATATTTTTTAATAAAACGTAATTACAAAGTTGCACCAAACACACATTTTTATAAAAAATAAATAAAAACGACGTGATTTTTGCGACGTTTTTTCCGTAGACAATGCAGGTTTCGTTTTTTATCGTTTTTATACACACCTTTTTTGCTATTTTACAATTTTTATTCATAAAGTTTGAAAATAATAGTAAACAAATAAGCTTTTTTACGTTTCAGCTATTTTTTTTGGTAATAACATAGTTTTACCCTAAAATAGACCTTTTATTTGTAATCGTCATTGTTTACCGTAAATTGTAATATATTACATGTCTATATTAGGGTAATTGGGTAATATATATATATATATATATATATATATAAAATTATGATATAAAGTTTTTAAATGTGTACATAACCTTGTGGCACTATATACAAGGGGGAGCGCTGTGTGCCACTATATACAAGGGGGAGCGCTGTGTGCCACTATATACAAGGGGGAGCGCTGTGTGCCACTATATACAAGGGGGAGCGCTGTGTGCCACTATATACAAGGGGGAGCGCTGTGTGCCACTATATACAAGGGGGAGCGCTGTGTGCCACTATATACAAGGGGGAGCGCTGTGTAGCACTATATACAAGGGGGGAGCGCTGTGTGGCACTATATACAAGGGGGAGCGCTGTGTGCCACTATATACAAGGGGGAGCGCTGTGTGGCACTATATACAAGGGGGAGCGCTGTGTGGCACTATATACAAGGGGGAGCGCTGTGTGGCACTATATACAAGGGAGAGCGCTGTGTGCCACTATATACAAGGGGGAGCGCTGTGTGCCACTATATACAAGGGGAGCGCTGTGTGGCACTATATACAAGGGGGAGCGCTGTGTGGCACTATATACAAGGGGGGGGCTGTGTAGTGCTATCCACAGTGGTATGTGTGTGGCGCTCTTTATAGGGGGGGCTTTTTGGTGCTATTTACAAGAGGGGGAGGGCTGTGTGGCGCTCTCTACAGGGGGCTGTATGGCACTATCTATATGGGGCTGTGTGTAACGCTCTCTACGGGGAGGATGTGTGATATATAGAGGGGGCTGTGTATGGCGATATCTATGGGGGTGTGTAATATCTACAGGGGCTGTGTGTGGCACTATGTACAGGGGGCTGTGTGTATGTGGTGTTTTACAGTGTGTGGTATTATTATATTCAGGCGCGCAGTGTTTGGTGCTATTATATTTAGGGGCATAGTATGTGGCACCATGATAACTTTATTTTCGTTTATAGGTGTGGAAATGTTGGAAAAGTGAGGAGACGTCTGAGTGGCAAATTCTGCAGAAATGATTCATGGCCGGGAGAAGTCGTCATGAGCGCTGGACCGGATGGAGAAGAAAAGAGGAAAAAAACGACTAGAATCTGAGACGTCGTCACCTGTGAGTCACTAGATTTATAGAGAATCTGTCACCTCTCCTGACATGTTTATTATAGGAAATCCTTGTATTTCACAAAAAGTCTTTCTGCAGTCCAGGACTGATAGACAATTCCCCTTGTCAGGAGGTTGTGTCCCTGCACAGTGTGATACTCTCAGTATGTAGGGACACAGCCCTGTGACAAGGGAAATCGTAACACTGTTAATGCTTGCCCAAAAAAGTAGTGTCAAAAATAGTTACGGCGCGGCAGGGCGGCGGTTTGGAAGGGGGGCCCAAGTTTGGGTAACAGCCCAGGGCCCATGGTCTACTTAATCCGCCACTGCCCAGGTGCCTGCAGCTGACTCTACCTTCAGGGACTTTCTGCAGATATGGCAACAGACCCAATCTTCTATTCTGCTGGTGGTGGACCGCATGAAGAGAAAGGCAGACACTAGAAGACGAGAACCTCCTCAGTTTCTTCCAGGTAGGAAGGTATAGCTGTCTTCCAGGAATATCCAGCTGAGGGTGCCGTTTTGCAAATTTGCTCTCAGGTTCCTCGGACCCTTCGAGATTCTGCTACAAATTAGCCCTGTGTCTTACTAGCTTCGGCTGCCTCCTACAGTCAGGATCCCTAACTCCTTCCATGTCTCCCTGCTGAAGCCCATGGTCCTGAACCGCTACTCCAGGACTCCTAGTTCTGCAGTGGCTCCTGGCGGCTCGTCAGGGACTTTCGAAGTAAGGGAGACCCTGGCCACCAAGATAGTGGGAGGAAGGACGTTTTATTTGGTGGATTGGAGGGGATTCGGTCCAGAAGAGAAGTCTTGGGAGCCAGAGGAGAAAATCGATGCTCCTGTCCTTGTTAAGAAGTTTCTCTCCCGCTCTGGCCCCAAGAGGAGGGGGCGTAAGAGGGGGGATACTGTTACGTCTATGGCCGCGGCCCGTCGTTCTGACTTACCCTCAGACGGCCGCGGCCATGGACACGTGAGTTCTTTGCGGCGTCTCCCTCATGTGAGACGCCGACACTCACTTCCTGGATCTGATACTGTCTCCCGCAGGGTACGTGCCCGCCCGCGCGTGCATGGCCTTAAAGGGCCTGTGCGCACACAATTGCAGGAAGTCTGCAATCAGTCCAGAATGCTGCTGGACTGTAAAAAGTGTTCTGCCCTCTTGATCATTGCCTGAGCTTTGTTGTGTACCTAAAGTTTGTCTTGCAAATGGTCTCCTAGTGTTTTCCAGTTCCCAGTGTTACCCGTTCCTGCTGCCTGTACCCTGTATCCCGTGCTACCATGCCTCTGTGCCGTCTAGAGTTGAAGTCAAGTTGTGTCTTCTGCTGCATCTACTGTGTCACACACCACCGGGTGTCAATCTACTGCTGGAGCCTTATCTTCAGCCTGAATCACCACTACTGTCTACATTGCCTCAGGTACCCTTTCTGGACTATAGACTTTGTACTGTACTTGTTTGGCCAGCTGCTATCCCGCTACGCGGTATGGCTCAGTGGGTCCACCCCTGCACCGTGACAGCTGCATACAGTGTCCTTGTAAATGTGCCACACACAGTGCCCCTGTAGAGTGTCACACAGCTCCCCTCTAGAGTTCCACAAAGAGTGCCACATGCAGTGCCGTCTGTATGTTGCCACACAGTGCCTCCTGTAGAGTTCCTCACACACTGCACCTGTAGAGAGTGGCACACAGTTCCCGCTATAATAAATACCACACTGTGCCCCCCGTAGAAAGTAGAGTTCCACTCACAGTGCCCCCTGTAGAAAGCGCCACACACAGTGCCCCTGTAGATTGTCATACACAGTGCCCCCTGTAGAGAGTGCCACACAGTGCCCCATGTAGAGAGTGCCACACAGTGGCCCCTGTAGATACACATACAGTGTTCATAAAGCCTCCCTCCAAAGCAGTTCTCCTAGTCCACATCCAGGTTTTTTGATAAATCTTCAGTAGTTGCAGTTAATGCCTGCTAAATATGTGAAATTACTGGGCCTTATCATAAACTGAGGGGCCATGAAACTCTTTCTGCCACAAAGAAAGATTCTGACCTTAACTTCCTGCACCTATCTAATTCAAAACCCCAGATATCTCTCAGGTCCGTGATGAGAATTTTGTGGTACCTGACTTTCTCGATTAATGCCGTAAGCCCATCTCAGACCTCTACAATCATTCCTAGGACAAGGACCTTGCCCTTCTAGATTATCAGATTCTAGTCCCTACTCAAAGCAGACAGGCCTTAAATTGGTGTTTGTTAAGTCGACTGCGCTATTGATTCCGTCAAAAAACTGAAACCTTACACAACGGTGACAAACGGAAATTATTAGCAACAGAAGCATTACTATTATGGTTTGCGTATGCCTTTCCGTTGAGGGGTTCCTCCAACAGAAATTTCAGACGGAACCCTTCAACGGAAACCAATGCTGATGTGAAAACAGCCTTACCGGGAGAATGGTAGCTGAAGACAACATTTTTTCAGATGATCACCAAAAAGTGGAAGCTGCCTACAATAGACTTAATAGCTTCCAGGAGCAACATTAAACTTTTTTTTTTGTTCCTTTGTTTTGTTTTTTTGAGTATGCATTTTTATTTTTTTCCACAGAGTATTTTGCATTATTTGTAGATATGTATTTAGTATGTAATACTGTACTTTATATATTTTTTTATTATCTTTATTTTTCAAGATTTTTTATATAATAAGTGAACCACAGATTATACATTACTCCACCCCTACCTCCCTCCACCCTCCATACCACAGGAAAATTATTCCATAATTTCTCCAGTTTATAATTTAAAAAAAAACCATTTCATAAGGTTTGACAATATCAGTCCATTTTTCCCAAATATTCCAAAAATTCTGCAGGCACCCTCTAGATTTATAAATATGAAACTCGTATAACATCAACTTAGAGGTTCCAGATTTCCATAGTTTGAATTCAGACGAACGTAGAGTAAACAACGTGTATCAATGGACGCACGTGTATCAATGGGGCCATTCACATGGCCGTTGTTTCGATGGACCGTGTGAAGTGTCTGTTGATAGATAGAACATGTCCTATTTTCTTCCGTTTTCACAAATCCCTCCATAGACTCAAGTCTATGGGTATCCATGAAAATGGAACTCACACGGGGCACCTCGGACGTGAGAAACATCAAATTTTTCACTTTGCCCACGTTTGTGTGAATCTGGCCTAAGAGTTGTAACTTTCTTACAGAATCAGAATCAATTAATTTTCTAGCAACAAACAGAAGTTTTAATATCCCCAAAATTGTTGGAGTAATAACCGCAAGCTGACCTGGATCGTCCAGTATATAGATTTTTAGACACATACAGAGGTTTATTTTATAGATCCAACTAATTTAATTTGTTATATCTGTCCAATATCTGAGCGAGCAACTAATTAAATGTATCCATTTAGAATCAGGGAAATCACATTTAGGCTGGGTTCACACAGAGTTTTTTGTAGGCGGAAAATCCAAATTCCAAATGGAATTTTGAGGCAGATTTTGCTCTGCCTGCACGCCGATTTTCGCCGCGATTTTCGTCCATGGCCATTGAGCGCCACGGGCAAAAAATGCAGCGAAATACGCTTTCTCTGCCTCCCATTGATGTCAATGGGAGGTCAGAGGCGTAAATGCCCAAAGATAGGGCATATCCCTTCTTTCTCCCGCGAGACGGTTTTTCCGCTCGCGGGAAAAAAACGCCTCCGCCTCCCATTGAAATCAATGGGAGGCATTTTTGGCCGTTCTTTGGCGTGTTTTCCGACGTGGTTTCCACGTCAAAAAACTAGGTAAAAAAACTCTGTGTGAACTCCCCCTTAGGACAATTCAGAGAGTCAGAATAACCTATTCTGTGTAGAAAGTATTTAGAGTAGTAAAGGCGTTGTGTAATCAAAAATTTAGTAATTTTATGTGCCCCATTTAAAATAACCTTATGTGAAATTTTATAAATTTATGTCCATTCCTCATCTGAGACAGTACCCAAATCTCCTGTCCATTTAGGACGTGAACTAATAGATATCTGTTGTGATTCTTTTAACCATCAAACAGTCATATACCTTACAGATAAAACCCTTATTAACACGTGCAACTAAAATTTCAAAAGCCACAAATGTACTAATTATTTATTTTTTCCCTCTTATAATGTGGTTAAGTGCATGAGATAATTGTATATATCTAAATTTGGTATTCCGTGTAATTACTTCAGCTTCAAGGATCTCTGCCAACTCGCTAATTTTACCCCCTCTATATACATCTGAGATATTAAGAACCCCTTTTTCCTCCAAGAATTTGGCTAGATCAACATCTCAAAGTTCTGGAAAAAAAATATTAAACCAGAGGGGTGATGAATCCAAAAAGAATTCAGACTGCTGTAGTCCTTTTTTAACTTCATACCATACTTTGACCATTAACAAACAAAAACAATAACCACTATAAACCAAACCCTGGAATTGACCCGACTCTAATCTTTGAAAGATACTCCATGATTGAGTGTCTATATACTTATTTTTAATTAAATCGTTAAATGCCAAATTATCCCAGTCCATAATATATGTTAGTTGGGAGGCCAGAAAATACATTTTCATATTTAGAATTCCCAATCCTCCCCTTTCTATGGGTAACTGTAGTTGTTGGAGTTTGACACGTACTTGTTTACCCCGCCAAATTAGATCATTAAAGAGGCTGTCACCAGATTCTAAAATCCCTATCTCCTATTGCATGTGATCGGCGCTGCAATGTAGATAACAGTAACGTTTTTGTTTTTTTTAAAACGTTCATTTTTGGCCAAGTTATGAGCTATTTTATATATATGCAAATGAGGTTTGAAATGGACAACTGGGCGTTTTTTTTCCGTTATGTCCAACTGGGCATGTATTGTGTTTTTAACTGGGCGTGTTTACGCGTATGACGCTGACCAATCAGTGACCAGTCAGCATCATACACTCATCTCCATTGATTTACACAGCAGCGATGTGCAGCCACATAAACAGAGATTAACGTTAATCAAGTGTCCTGATAATGAATACACATGAAATCCAGCCTGGACGTCATGTGTATTCAGAATCCTGACACTTCTGACTCTTTTCTTTGAGATTTCTAGCAAGGGAAACGAAATCTCGCGAGATTACGGAGGTAAACGAGATTTCGTTTCCCTTGCTGGAAATCTCACAGAAAAGATTCAGAAGTGTCAGGATTCTGAATACACATGACGTCCCCGGTCCGTGATCCCATTATAAAGGATGGGAGCATGGTCCGTAAAATAAAAAAATAGGACATGTCCTATTTTTTGCGGGTCTTATGTACGGCCTGGCAATTGTAATAAATGGGTCCGTACTTTGATCAGCCATTACGGTCAAAATTACGGCCGTGTGCATGGGGCCTTTTATGGACATTACATTTTCAAATTCTCATCTTGTCTGAAGAGTTCAGATATTTTTAAAGCTGTTGAGGCCTTATGTCAGATCTCTTGCTCCTATCTGGAATCTTGCACTCGTGCTATAGAGAATAACTTCTGCCTCTTGACTAAGTTCATCTCAGATTTCCTTACTGGAACACTATATTCTTAAGGTGGCTTTAAAGGGGCAGAAATTTTCCCATGTTTAACCACCCTTAATGAGCGCTGATTGACAATAGAGCTTGTGAAGCCTGACAATTATCGGGAGTATGGGGACGAACAAGAGTTATACGATAGTACACCCCGTGCATTTGCATCTTGTCGGCAACACAACCCCTGTTTACACAGGGAGCTGTGGCTTAGCTATAGGGGTCGCAGTTGCGATGGGCCCCTAAGCCCCCATTGCCACACAGCGCACTAATGATTTAACCCTTTATGTGCCGTGGCGCCGCTACTACCTGGTAATGGGCAGCAGGGGCGTAACTAGGAAAGACTGGGCCCCATAGCAAACTTTTGACTGGGGCCCCCCCTCCCCCGGGTGTCACACAACCCCCCCCCTTGTAGATAGTGCCTTTTTTACAAACCCCCCCTTTTGATAACGCCATATAGCCCCCCTGTAGATAACGCCATACAGCCCCCTTTGTAGATATCTACAGATGGGGCTGTATGGCGCTATCTATAGAGGGGGCTGTATGGCGTTATCTACGGGGGGACTGTATGGCGTTCCCTACAGGGGGGGACTGTATGGCGTTCCCTACAGGGGGGGACTGTGTGGCGTTCCCTACAGGGGGGGACTATGTGGCACTATCTACAGGGGGGGCTGTATGGCGCTATCTACAGGAGGACTGTATGGCGCTATCTACAGGGGGGACTGTATGGCGTTATCTACAGGGGGGGACTGTATGGCACTATCTACAGGGGGGCTGTATGGCGCTATCTACAGGGGGACTGTATGGCGCTATCTACAAGGGGACTGTATGGCGTTCCCTACAGGGGGGGACTGTATGGCGTTCCCTACAGGGGGGACTGTATGGCGTTCCCTACAGGGGAGGACTGTATGGTGTTCCCTACAGGGGGGACTGTATGGCGTTCCCTACAGGGGGGGACTGTATGGCGCTATCTACAGGGGGACTGTATGGCGCTATCTACAGAGGGGGCTGTATGGCGTTATCTACGGGGGGACTGTATGGCGTTATCTACGGGGGGACTGTATGGCGTTCCCTACAGGGGGGGACTGTATGGCGTTCCCTACAGGGGGGGACTGTATGGCGTTCCCTACAGGGGGGACTGTATGGCGTTCCCTACAGGGGGGGACTGTATGGCACTATCTACAGGGGGGGGCTGTATGGCACTATCTACAGGGGGACTGTATGGCGCTATCTACAGGGGGGACTGTATGGCGTTATCTACACGGGGGACTGTATGGCGTTATCTACAGGGGGGACTGTATGGCGTTCCCTACAGGGGGGGACTATATGGCGCTATCTACAGGGGGACTGTATGGCGCTATCTACAGAGGGGGCTGTATGGCGTTATCTACGGGGGGACTGTATGGCGTTATCTACGGGGGGACTGTATGGCGTTGCCTACAGGGGGGGACTGTATGGCGTTCCCTACAGGGGGGACTGTATGGCGTTCCCTACAGGGGGGACTGTATGGCGTTCCCTACAGGGGGGGACTGTATGGCACTATCTACAGGGGGGGCTGTATGGCACTATCTACAGGGGGACTGTATGGCGCTATCTACAGGGGGGACTGTATGGCGTTATCTACTGGGGGGACTGTATGGCGTTATCTACAGGGGGGACTGTATGGCGTTATCTAGAGGGGGGGCTGTATGGCGTTCCCTACAGAGGGGGCTGTCTGGCGTTACCTACAGGGAGTCTGTATGGCGTTCCCTACAGGGGGGGTCTGTAGGGAACGCCATACAGCCCTCCCCTGTAGGGAACGCAATACAGCCCCCCCTGTAGGGAAAGCCATACAGCCCCCCCTGTAGGGAACGTCATACAGCGTCCCCCCCTGTAGGGAACGCCATACAGTGTCTCCCCCCTGTAGGGAATGCCATACAGCGTCCCCCCCCTGTAGGGAACGTCATACAGCGTCCCCCCCTGTAGGGAACGCCATACAGCCCCCCCCCCCTGTAGGGAACGCCATACAGCCCCCCACCCCTGTAGGGAACGCCATACAGCGTACCCCCTGTAGGGAACGCCATACAGCGTCCCCCCCTGTAGGGAACGCCATACAGCGTCCGTCCCCCTGTAGGGAACGCCATACAGCGTCACCCCCCTGTAGGGAACGCCATACAGAGCCCCCCCCTGTGGGGAATGCCATACAGCGTCCCCCCTCCCAAAAAAATGCGACCTACAGTGTGTCCTAATAAAAGACATGTATCCCCTATCCACAGGATAGGGGATACATGTGTGATCGCTGGTAGCGATAAGGAGAACGGGGGACTGAAAGTCCCCTGAAGTTCTCCATGACTAACCTCTGACTTCCGGCGTCTGTGTCGGCAGCTCTGTAGAAATGAATGGAGCGCTGGTCACGCATGGGCACAAGCGCGACCGGCGCTCCATTCATTTCTACGGAGCTGCCGACACAGACCCCGGAAGTCCGAGGTTTGTGATTGAGAACTTCAGGGGACTTTCAGTCCCCCGTTCTCCCTATCAATGCCAGCGATCACACATGTATCTCCTATCCTGTGGATAGGGGATACATGTATTTTGTTTAATGGCAGAGCGGGGAGATACCTCCCTGCTCTGCCGTACTGTTCAGTGGCGTCCCGCTGTAGCAGCCATAGCGGCTGCTAGCGGAGCCTCCGGTTATGGTGGGGGCCCGTGCCGGCAGGCGACACGGGCCCCCTCATGCCGCGGGCCCTGTAGCAGCCGCTACTGCTGCTACGGCGGTAGTTATGCCACTGATGGGCAGGGCTCCTTAGACGTCATGGTCACATGGTACACTCAAACAGAGACAGCACAATACTATACATTACAAACTGTGGGTCGCGACCCCCTGGGAGGTCAGGTAAAGACCTCCGGGGGGTCGCAAGCCACTCACCAAGGTCCCGATTCTAATTGTAGCGATTAAAAGGTATATATGTTTTCAAAAAAACATATATGTTAAAAACTGGATGTTTAGAAAGCGCTACACAAATGGAATGATAACCAGGGTGATGATGATAATGATGGATTTATTTGTACAAAAGGAAGGCAACGCGTTTCAACGCAGAACCTGCGTCTTCATCAGGCCAAGATCAAGTGAAAACAGAAATGAATACACAACTTAAATACACATGTGGATGAGGGGGAGGGGATCAAAGGAAAAAACCGCCAAATGCAAACAATCAGATACACAGGTATAAACAGATGTGAATGACGTCATCAAGAGATCAGTCCCAGAGCTTGCTGGTAAACATGAAGTACAGAAATAAACACTTGGACAGGGAAATGCAAAAATAAGTGAACATAAAATAATTGCAGTTAGAACATAATAAAAGTTGTTTACCGGAGTTCAGGAGATTTGTGGTAGACAGATGCCGTGGTAATGCTGCAGCGAGGAGCAGCAACGAAAGGAAGAACGGAAGCAAAGCCAGCCTGGGTTAACGTGGACAAGATAACCTGAAGGGCTGTGTTCAGAGGGTAAAGGTGGATTTGCACCCTCATATGCTAACCTCTACATGGGACAATTTGAGGACTCCTATATATCTAGTGACCATTTTCTCAGTGAGAATATTGTCTTCTATCGCCGTTATATTGACGACTTGTTTTTTATTTGGAAGGGCAATGCAACAGATGCCTCTTCTTTTATTAACTTTTTAAATCAAAATTATTTTGGGCTCACTTTCACACACAATTTCTCTGCTACATCAATAGATTTTTTTGACCTTACGATTAATAAAGACAACAAAGGTATTTTTAGACTGTAGACGTTAACAGCCACTTGGATTTTAAAAGCGCACACCACCCCTCATGGCTCAAAAACATACCTTTTGGGCAGTTTAGGCGCATCAGAAAAAATTGTACAGACAGTGAGCAATTTAAGTCTGAATTCAATGTTTTAAAAAAACGTTTTAAGGATAAACATTTCCCTACAAGTCTCATTCAGGGAGCCATTACAAAAGCCACCTTATTGACGCAAGACGCCTGCATCTCATCTAACCACAAGAATGTTGAACCTGACCTTGACAGAAATTTTAACCATAATTTTATTACCACATTTAACTCTGGCAGTAATGCATGCATGAAAATTATCAATAAACATTGGCACATACTGAAGAGTGATCCCTATCTCAAGGATATACTACCTGAAAAACCTAAACTAACCTATAGGAGATCGGAAACTATACGTAATATTATAGCTCCTAGCAGACTGAAATCTGTGAAGTTGAGAAAAGATAACCCATTACCATCTGTCATCGGTTCATATAGATGTGGCCATCAGAGATGCTTGTGCTGCAGTAGCATAACACATGGCTGCACTTCTTTTACTTCCTCTGTCACAAATGAGACGTTCGCCATTAAAACCTTTATGAACTGTAGCAACAGCTACGTGATAAATCTATTAAAATGTCCTTGCAACCTGCAATATGTTGGGAGAACGACCCAGCAACTACGTTGCAGTATCAACAAACACAGGTTCAATGTGAAGACAGGCTTCCTTAACCCCTTCCCTCTTTAGCCACTTTTGACCTTCCTGACAGAGCCTCATTTTTCAAATCTGACATGTTTCACTTTATGTGGTAATAACGTTGAAATGCTTTCACCTATCCGGGCGATTCTGAGATTGTTTTCTCGTGACACATTGGACTTTAAGATAGTGGTAAAATTTGGTCGATACATTCAGTATTTAATTGTGAAAAACACGAAAATATAGTGAAAAATTGCAAAAATTAGCATTTTTCTCAATTTAAATGTATCTGCTTGTAAGACAGGCAGTTATACTACACAAAATTGTTGCTAATTAACATCCCCCATATGTCTACTTTAGATTGGCATCGTTTTTTGAACATCCTTTTATTTTTCTATGACCTCACAAGGCTTAGAACTTTAGCAGCAATTTCTCACATTTTCAATAAAATTTCAAAAGGCTATTTTTACAGGGGCCAGTTCAGTTGTGAAGTGGTTTTGAGGGCCTTATATATTAGAAACCCCCAAAAAGTCACCCCATTTTAAAAACTTCACCCCTCAAAGTATTCAAAACAGCATTTAGAAAATGTCTTAACCCTTTACACATTTCACAGGAATTAAAGCAAAGTAGAGGTGAAATTTACAAATTTAATATTTTTTTGCAGAAATAAATTTTTAATACAATTTTTTTACAACACAGAAGGTTTTACCAGAGAAATGCAACTCAATATTTGTTGCCCAGTTTCTGCAGTTTTAGGAAATATCCCACATGTGGCCGTAGCGTGCTACTGGAAGGAAGCACCGGCCTCAGAAGCAAAGGAGCACCTAGTGGATTTTGGGGCCTTATTTTTGTTAGAATATATTTTAGGCACCATGTCAGGTTTGAAGGGCTCTTGCGGTGTCAAAACAGTGAAAATCCCCCAAAAGTGACCCCATCTGGGAAACTAGACACCTCAAGGAAATTATCTAGGGGTCTAGTGAGCATTTTGACCGCACAGGTTTTTTACAGAAATTATTGGAAGTAGGCCGTGAAAATTAAAATCAACATTTCTTCAAAGAAAATGTAGGTTTAGCGATTTTTTTTCTCATTTCCACAAGGACTAAAGGAGAAAAAGCATCGCAAAATTTGTAAAGCAATTTCTCCCGATTAAAACACTACCCCACATGTGGTAATAAATGGATATTTGGACACACGGCAGGGCTTAGAAGGGAAAGAGCGCCGTTTGGCTTTTGGAGCTCAAATTTAGCAGGAATGGTTTGAGAGGCCATGTCACATTTACAAAGCCCTTGAGGGGACAAAACAGTGGAAACCCCCCACAAGTGACCCCATTTCGGAAACTACACCCATTGAGGAAATTATCTAGGGGTATAGTGAGCGTTTTGACCCCACAGGTTTTTTGCATAAATTATTGGAAGTAGGCTGTGAAAATGATAATCTAAATTTTTTCAAAGAAAATGTAGGTTTAGCTAATTTATTCTCATTTCCACAAGGACTGAAGGAGAAAAAGCACCGTAAAATTTGTAAAGCAATTTCTCCCTAGTAAAACCAATACCCCACATGTGGTAATAAACGGCTGTTTGGACACACGGCAGGGCTTAGAAGGGAAAGAGCGCCATTTGGCTTTTGGAGTCCACATTTAGCAGGAATGGTTTGCGGAGGCCATGTCACATTTACGAAGCCCCTGAGGGGACAAAACAGTGGAAAACCCCCACAAGTGACCCCATTTTGGAGACTACACCCATTGAGGAAATTATCTAGGGGTATAGTGAGCGATTTGACCCCACAGTTTTTTTGCAGAAAATATTGGAAGTAGGCCCTGAAAATAATAATCTACATTTTTTCTAAAAAAATCTAGGTTTAGCTAATTTTTTCTCATTTCCAGAAGGACTGAAGGAGAAAAAGCACCACAAAATTTGTAAAGCAATTTCTCCCGAGTAAAACAATACCCCACATGTGGTAATAAACGGCTGTTTGGACACACGGCAGGGCTTAGAAGGGAAACAGCACTATTTGGCTTTTTGAGATCACATTTAGCAGGAATGGTTTGCGGAGGCCATGTCGCATTTACAAAGCCCCTGAGGGGACAAAACAGTGGAAACCCCCCACAAGTGACCCCATTTTGGAGACTACACCCATTGAGGAAATTATCTAGGGGTATAGTGAGCGATTTGACCCCACAGTTTTTTTGCAGAAATTATTGGAAGTAGGCCCTGAAAATAATAATCTACATTTTTTCAAAAAAAATCTAGGTTTAGCAAATTTTTTCTCATTTCCAGAAGGACTGAAGGAGAAAAAGCACCACAAAATTTGTAAAGCAATTTCTCCCAAGTAAAACAATACCCCACATGTGGTAATAAACGGCTGTTTGGACACACGGCAGGGCTTAGAAGAGAAAGAGCACTATTTGGCTTTTTGAGATCATATTTAGCAGGAATGGTTTGCGGAGGCCAGGTCACATTTGCAAGGCCCCTGAGGGGACAAAACAATGAAAACGCCCAAAAAGGGACTCCATTTAGGAAACTACACCTCTTGAGGAATTCATCTAGGGGTGTAGTAAGCATTTTGACCCCACAGACGTTTCATAGAATTTATTAGAATTAGGCAGTGAAAATAAAAACAGTCCTTTTTCTTCAATAAGACGTAGCTTTAGCGCAAATTTTTTCATTTTCTCAACAAATAAAGGAAAAAAAGAACCCAAAATTTGTAAAGCAATTTCTCCCGAGAACGGCAATACCCCATATGTGGTCATAAACTGCTGTTTGGGCAAACGGCAGGGCTCAGAAGGAAAGGACCGCCATTTGGAGTGCAGATGTTGCTGGATTGGTTTCTGGGCGCCTGTGGACCCAAAACAGTGGAAACCCCCCAGAAGTGACCCCATTTTGGAAACGACACCCCTCAATGCATTTACCAAGGGGTGTAGTAAGCATTTTAACCCTGCAGGGGTTTTGTAGAAATTAGTGTTCACTCGATGTTGCAGAGCGAAAATGGGATTTTCTTCCATAGATATGCCAATATGTGGTGCCCGGCTTGTGCCACCATAACAAGACAGCCCTCTAATTATTATGCGGTGTTTCCCGGTTTTAGAAACACCCTACATGTGGCCCTAATCTTTTGCCTGGACATATGACAGGGCTCAGGAGTGAAGAGTACCATGCGGAGTGGAGGCCTAATTTGGCGATTTACAAAGTATTGGTTCACAACTGCAGAGGTTCAGATGTGAAATAATAAAAAGAAACCCCTGAGAAGTGACCCCATTATGGAAACTGCACCCCTCAAGGCATTTATTAAGAGGTGTAGTGAGGATTTTCACCCCACAGGTCTTTTCCATAAATGAATGCACTGCGGATGGTGCAAATTAAAAATTTATATTTTTCCCTAGATATGCCATTCAGTGGCAAATATGTCATGCCAAGCTTATGACACTGGAGACACACACCCCAAAAATTGTTAAAAGGGTTCTCCCGGGTATGACGATGCCATATATGTTGAAGGAAACTGCTGTTTGGGCACGCTGTAGGGTTCAGAGCCGAGGGAGCACCATTTGGCTTTTGGAGAGCGGATTTTGCTTGGTACTAAATTTGTTTGAGTATTGCTGGTGTTTTATAATGTGGGGGTACATGTAAGCGGGGCGGAGTATATAAGGGGCATAGTCAGGTGGTATGAAAAAAATAAAATAATCCATAGATGTGTGTTATGCTGTGAAGCAATCCTTTCCGCACAGGCCAGTGTCGCACTGATAAATGGTGTAATTTCTTATCCCCCTTTTGGTCCACACTCCGCACCTTTGTAGTTTGAGGAATTTTGCTGGGAAGTGTTGTCCTGGTATAATACGGGCACCGTCGCTTCCAGCGGATATGTTTGGGCCCTCCCTTTCCTGGTTCCCTAATTTTAGGTCCTTGATAAATCGCCTCTTCAAACTAAAGAAATGTTCCCCTCGGGTACAACTGCATATTTTTTTATTTCCTGACTTATTGGAGCCATAACTAATTTTATTTTTCATAGACGTAGCGGTATGAGGGCTGGTTTGTTGCGGGACGAGCTGTAGTTATTATTGGTACCATTTTGGGGTACATGTGACTTTTTGATCACCTTTTATCCTATTTTTTAGGATGCCAGGTAAACAAAAAAACGCAATTCTGGCACAGCTTTTTTCGGTTTTTTTATACAGCGTTCACCATGCGTTATAAATTACATGTTAACTTTATTCTGCGGGTCAGTACGATTCTGGCGATACCTAATTTATAGCATTTTTTTATGTTTTACAACTTTTGTAAAAAGAATGTATTTTTTTTCTGTCGCCAAGTTGTGAGAACCATAACGTTTTAATTTTTTTGTCGACGGAGGTTTATGAGGGCTTGTTTTTTGCGGGACGAGCTATAGTTTTTATAGGTACCATTTTTGGATACGTGCGACTTTTTGATCACTTTTTATTCTAATATTTGTAGGGCAAAGTGACTAAAAAACAGAAACTCTGGTAACGTTTTTTACGTTTTTTTTTACGCTGTTCACCGCGTGCAATAAATAATACAATATTTTGATACCTCAGGTCGTTACGGTCGTGGCGATACCAAATACATATGGTTTATTATTATTTTTCAATAATAAAGGACTTGATAAGTGTAAAAGGGGGATTGTGTTTTATTTCATTACTTGAAACTTTTATTGTTTTCAAACTTTTATTTTTTGCACTTTTTTTTACACTTTTTTATACTTTTTTTACACTTTTCTTCAAGTCCCACTAGGGGACTTGAAGGCCAACGGTCAGATTTTTTTTTTTCTAATACATTGCACTACCTATGTAGTGCAATGTATTAGATCTGTCAGTCATTCACTTACAGCAAGCCGATTAGGCTTCGCCTCCCGGCGGGGCCTAAATCGGCTTCCGTAATGGCAGAGCAGGAGACCATTGTGTCTCCTGTTGCCATAACAGCAGTCGCCAGTCCCGATTGCCTGTCAGGGCTGGCGATCTGCTAGTAACCGCTACGATGCAGCAATCGCTTTTGATTGCTGCATCGAAGGGGTTAATGGCAGGGATCGGAGCTAGCTCCGGTTCCTGCCGTTACAGGTGGATGTCAGCTGTACAGTACAGCTGACATCCACCGCTGATGACGCCGGATCAGCTCCTGACCCGGCGCCATCTTGCTGGCAGCTACGGAAGCCGATCAGGCTCCGCCGCCGGGCGGATTTTGACCGGCTTCGGTGCTAGGCAGACCGGGAGGCCAGTATTAGGCCTCCGGTTGCCATTGCAGCCACCGGAACCCCGGCAATTTCATTGCTGGGGCTCCGATGAGCTGCAAACACCTTAAGTGCAGCGATCGCGTTTGAGCGCTGCACTTAAGGGGTTAATGGCGGGGATCGAAGCTAATTTCGGTCCCCGCCGTTACAGTCGGATGTCAGCTGTAAGATCCAGCTGAGATCCGGTGATGATGGCACCGACTCAGTTTCTGAGCCGGTGCCAAACATTTGACGTACATGTACGGCATTTTGCGGGAAGTCAATGCTTTCCATGACGTACATGTACGGCAAATGTCGGGAAGGGGTTAAACATAGTGTTTCACGTCATTTTTCAACTGTACATGATAACGACTTTGGAAAAATTCTGGTTACTCCCATCGAATCCATCGCAGCAACCGATAGCGATAGGTTTAATAAGCTTTAACAGAGGGAAAACGATTGGATTCTTAAACTGTCCTGTCTACAACATGTTGGTCTCAATGATATTTCTGAATCTAGACTGAACTAGACTGAACTAGACTGACATGATGGAACCTGTCCAAAAATATATGTGTCAATCTAATTAATATGTGGCCCCCTTATGTGTTATGTTCATTATGTCTGTTAAGTCATATAGTTCCTGCGTATTACATGACTCTAATATACTTCTACAGTCTTATCCCAAATATCTCTCTTTACATGATTCTGTCTCTTCAAAAAATAATTTATTTTATTATACCTTTTTCATACTCAGCCCACTCCCTCTCTGATAAGGATAAAAATGTTTTTCTTTATCTTTTGTTTACTTACATAACTAGTATGCTTACAATCGACTTGTTTCATAATTAAGCATTCACTTTACCCTTTCCATGTCTCCCTCTCATATATTCCTTTTTCCTGCGGCATCAACTTTGCCTTTGCCACCTTTCTTTCCCTCCACGGCCACCGTAGCTCTCCAGGTTACCTTGACTACGCTGACGCCGGCTGGCTGTTTTTTCTTTTTTCTTCCTTCGTTCCGCTCCAGCCTCTTCGCTGACTGCGCCGTTGTAACCTTCTCCACCTTTACCCTCTGAACACAGCCCTTCAGGTTATCTTGTCCACGTTAACCCAGGCTGGCTTTGCTTCCGTTCTTCCTTTCGTTGCTGCTCCTCGCTGCAGCATTACCACGGCATCTGTCTACCACAACTCTTCTGAACTCCGGTAAACAACTTTTATTATGTTCTAACTGCAATTATTTTATGTTCACTTATTTTTGCATTTCCCTGTCCAAGTGTTTATTTCTGTACTTCATGTTTACCAGCAAGCTCTGGGACTGATCTCTTGATGATGTCATTCACACTTGTTTTTACCTGTGTATCTGATTGTTTGCATTTGGCGTTTTTTTTCCTTTGATCCCCTCCCCCTCATCCACATGTGTATTTAAGTTGTGTATTCATTTCTGTTTTCATTTGATCTTGGCCTGATGAAGACGCAGGTTCTGCGTTGAAACGCGTTGCTTTCCTTTTGTACAAATAAATCCATCATTATCATCATCACCCTGGTTATCATTCCATTTGTGTAGCGCTTTCTAAACATCCAGTTTTTAACATATATGTTTTTTTGAAAACATATATACCCTTTAATCGCTATTCACTCGCGGCACAATATTATTGTTGCCGGTACCTGGATATTGGAAGCTGCAACCTTGTAACACTACTGCCTACATCCCCAAGCTGTACCTGCCAGTACAAGCGCTTACGGTGAGTGTAACAACTTACCATTGCTATCCACTATTTTACCTATCAAGGTTTATCTTGCACCATGTGGCGCTGTGTACTTTTTTCTCTTCTCAGACATCACCGATTCTAATTGTATCTGTGTCCTCAGGACGCAGATACAGTTGAATTCAATGCTGGAGCAAGAAGCTGACGGCTCCTTGCTCCAGCATTCACTCTGCCGTGAGCCATGAGCGGCTTGGCGCAGACAGGCGCCCACCAGCCATGGTGGGCATTATACTGTGTGGGGGAAGCTATGGGGGCATTATACTGTGTGGGGGCAGCTAAGGGGGTTTTATACTGTATAGGAAAGCTACGGGGAGCATTATACTGTATAGGGGCATTTACGGGGGGCATTATACTGTGTGGGGCAGCTATGAGGGGCATTATACTGTGTGAGGGCAGCTATGGGGAGCAAAATACTATGTGGGGGCAGCTATGGGGGGCATTATACTGTGTGGGGCAGCTATGGGGGGGTATTATACTGTGTGATGGGCAGCTTTGGGGGCATTATACTGTATGAGGGCAGCTATGGGGAGCATTATACTGTGTGGCGACAGCTATGGGGGGCATTATACTGTGTGGGGTCAGCTATGGGTGCATTATACTGTGGGTAGGTATGGGGGCATTATACTGTGTGGGGGCAACTATGGGGACATTATTCTGTATGGGGGCAGCTATGGGGGGCATTATACTGTGTGGGGGCAGCTATGGGGGCATTATACTGTGTGGGGGCAGCTAAGGGGGAATTATACTGTATAGGACAGCTACGGGGAGCATTATACTGTATGGGGGCATTTACGGGGGCATTATACTGTGTGGGGCAGCTATGAGGGGCATCATGCTGTGTGAGGGCAGCTATGGGGAGCAATATACTATGTAGGCGCAGCTATGGGGGGCATTATACTGTGTGGGGCAGCTATGGGGGGTATTATACTGTGTGAGGTCCGGGGCAGATATGGCGGACATTATACTGTGTGATGGGCAGCTTTGGGGGCATTATATTGTATGAGGGCAGCTATGGGGAGCATTATACTGTGTGGGGACAGCTATAGGGAGCATTATACTGTGTGGGGGCAGCTATGGGGGCATTATACTGTGGGCAGGTTTGGGGGCATTATACTGTATGGGGGCAGCTATGGGGGGCATTATACTGTGTGGGGGCAGCTATGGGGGCATTATACTGTGGGCAGGTATGGGGGCATTATACTTTGTGGGGGCAGCTATGGGGACATTATACTGTGTGGGGGCAGCTATGGGGGCATTATACTTTGTGGGGGCAGCTATGGGGACATTATACTGTGTGGGGGCAGCTATGGGGGCATTATACTGTGTGGGGGCAGCTAATGGGGAATTATACTGTATAGGACAGCTACGGCTAGCATTATACTGTATGGGGGCATTTACGGGGGCATTATACTGTGTGGGGCAGCTATGAGGGGCATCATGCTGTGTGAGGGCAGCTATGGGGAGCAATATACTATGTAGGGGCAGCTATGGGGGGCATTATACTGTGTGAGGGCAGCTATGGGGAGCAAAATACTATGTGGGGGCAGCTATGGGGGGCATTATACTGTGTGGGGCAGCTATGGGGGGTATTATACTGTGTGATGGGCAGCTTTGGGGGCATTATACTGTATGAGGGCAGCTATGGGGAGCATTATACTGTGTGGCGACAGCTATGGGGGGCATTATACTGTGTGGGGTCAGCTATGGGTGCATTATACTGTGGGTAGGTATGGGGGCATTATACTGTGTGGGGGCAACTATGGGGACATTATTCTGTATGGGGGCAGCTATGGGGGGCATTATACTGTGTGGGGGCAGCTATGGGGGCATTATACTGTGTGGGGGCAGCTAAGGGAGAATTATACTGTATAGGACAGCTACGGGGAGCATTATACTGTATGGGGGCATTTACGGGGGCATTATACTGTGTGGGGCAGCTATGAGGGGCATCATGCTGTGTGAGGGCAGCTATGGGGAGCAATATACTATGTAGGCGCAGCTATGGGGGGCATTATACTGTGTGGGGCAGCTATGGGGGGTATTATACTGTGTGGGGTCCGGGGCAGATATGGCGGACATTATACTGTGTGATGGGCAGCTTTGAGGGCATTATATTGTATGAGGGCAGCTATGGGGAGCATTATACTGTGTGGGGACAGCTATAGGGAGCATTATACTGTGTGGGGGCAGCTATGGGGGCATTATACTGTGGGCAGGTTTGGGGGCATTATACTGTATGGGGGCAGCTATGGGGGGCATTATACTGTGTGGGGGCAGCTATGGGGGCATTATACTGTGGGCAGGTATGGGGGCATTATACTTTGTGGGGGCAGCTATGGGGACATTATACTGTGTGGGGGCAGCTATGGGGGCATTATACTTTGTGGGGGCAGCTACGGGGACATTATACTGTGTGGGGGCAGCTATGGGGGCATTATACTGTGTGGGGGCAGCTAATGGGGAATTATACTGTATAGGACAGCTACGGCTAGCATTATACTGTATGGGGGCATTTACGGGGGCATTATACTGTGTGGGGCAGCTATGAGGGGCATCATGCTGTGTGAGGGCAGCTATGGGGAGCAATATACTATGTAGGGGCAGCTATGGGGGGCATTATACTGTGTGGGGCAGCTATGGGGGGTATTATACTGTGTGGGGTCCGGGGCAGCTATGGGGGACATTATACTGTGTGATGGGCAGCTTTGGGGGCATTATACTGTATGAGGGCAGCTATGGGGAGCATTATACTGTGGGGACAGCTATGGGGATATTATACTGTGGGCAGGTATGGGGCATTATACTGTGTGGGGGCAGCTATGGGGACATTATACTGTATGGGGGCAGCTATGGGGGGCATTGTACTGTATGGGGCAGCTATGGGGAGCATTATACTGTATGGCGGCAGCTATGGGTGGCATTATACTGTATGGGGGCAGCTATGGGGAGCATTATACAGTGTGGGGCAGCTATGGGGGGCATTATACTGTATGGGGGCAGCTATGGGGGGCATTATATGGTGTGGGGGCAGCTATGGGGGGTATTATACTGTGTACTGATATTATGATGATCTATCGTAAGGGTAGGTCATCAATTTTTCAGTCCCAGAAACCCCCTTTAATGTCATTCTGTGGCTTTGGCAGAAATATCTGAGTAGGGAATAGCTCTTTAAGTGTCAATCATCATATTAGATGTTATACCTATTATTATTATGATAATGCATTTATAGGATTAAAATGTATTCCCCTGATAAGATTTTGGTCCTGTCCTTGGGCAAGGCGGCTGGGCATAGGCGCGCGCAGGGGTCTGGTGGTGTTGGGGAGGGGTAGGGGGGCCCAAGCTGAATTCTTGCACCAGGGCCCATGAGCCTTTAGCTACGCCCCTGATGGGAAGATGTGCTGACAATAAGCGACAAATTTTTATGGCCACATAAAAAAATCAATTTGTCCAATGAGTCCTGACACCCACAAAATCAGCTATTATTGCTGGAAGAATTGACCAGGGAGTGCTTATGAAGCATTGCTCAGCACTCACTGAAATTGAGCTAGGTCCTTAAAGGGGTTGTGTTAAATAGAAAGAGTGGCACTCGAATCCATGGGATCATTACCTCTGCTTGTATCATCGTGATTCTGCCATCTAGTGACATAATATCAAGTTACAAGATATCACAGTTATAGCCAATTACAAGCAGCAAATCCATGGTATTATTTAGGGATCCTTTTGTGTTTATTACTTCCCTTCAAACTTACAGCAGTTAAAGGAAAGGTGTCATGAATTTCTTGTTTTTAATTAAAGAGGCTCTGTCACCACATTATAAGTGGCCTATATTGTACATGATATGATCGGGGCTGTAATGTAGATTACAGCAGTGTTTTTTATTTAGAAAAGCGATAATTTTTGACGGAGTTATGACCTATATTAGCTTTATGCTAATAAGTTTCTCAATGGACAACTGGGCGTGTTTTACTTTTTGACTAATCAGCGTCATACACTTCTCTCCATTCATTTATTCTGCAGATAGCAATATAGCTATATCGCTATGTGCAGCCTCATACACACACTATAACATTACTGCAGTGTCATGACAATGAATATACATTACCTCCAGCCAGGAAGTATAGTGTATTCAGAATCCTGACCACTTCTCTGCACTTCTCTGTGATTTACAGCACAGCACAGCGAGATCTCGCTGTGAATGACAGCTTACAGCGTAATCTCACGAGACTACGCCTGCTATGCTGTAAATCACAGAGACGCTACAGAAGTGTTCAGGATTTTGAATACACACCACGTCCTGGCTGGAGGTAATGTATATTCATTATCAGGACACTGCAGTAATGTTAGTGTGTGTGTATGAGGCTGCACATAGCGATATAGCTATATCGCTATGTGCTGTGTAAATGAATGGAGAGAAGTGTATGACGCTGATTGGTCACTGATTGGTCAGCATCATACACTTTTCTCCACAACGCCCACTTGGTCAAAAAGTAAAACACGCCCAGTTGTCCATTGAGAAACTCATTAGCATAAAGCTAATATAAGTCGTAACTCCGTTAAAAATGATTGTTTTTCTAAATAAAAAACACTGCTGTAATCTACATTACAGCGTCGATCACATAATGTACAAGATAGGGCACTTATAATGTGGTGACAGAACCTCTTTAATTTATGTGTTTTTATTTAATAAAATTTTATATGTACTTTATTTATTTTGGTTTTATTTTTGTATTAACACTTTTTTACACTACTAGGGGCTGCCATGTTTTATATAATCTGTCTATGTGTCTCGACTCGACTCGACTGTGTCTGGAATATGGCAGCTACAAGGCATAGGACACAACGAACGGGACCCATTCGTTACATCTTGCGGTCTCGCTCTGTACTGTGCATGCGCAATTCAGAGCGACCCAGCATAGAAGCTGGTTTGTAGGGGGAAAGCCGGCGCCATCTTGGTGAAGACCAGCTGCAGGTAAGCTGTGCATGCGGGTGGTTTGTTTGGTTGTGGGTAGGGGTGTGTGTGTGTGTGTGTGTGTGTGTGTGTGTGTGTGTGTGTGTGTGGGTGGTCGTCGGAGCAGCGGTGCTATGAAGAACCAGAGCGCCGCTGATCCTTCATAGCCACTTATCAGCTGTTTTGAAGGATCAGCAGCGAGCACCACTGCTCCGTTGTTCCTAGCTCCTACTGTGAACCGCCGTGTAACTACATGATGATTCACAGTAGGAGCAAGGAATGAAGAAGCAGCGGCATATAACTAACTTTTTTTTGTTTTGTTTTGCAGGTTCCACTGGACCATTTGGACTACGTCGTAGATTCGTTGGACTACTTCGATTATCTACTTTTTTTTTCCTTTACATAAAATGGTGAAAGAGGGTGGTGTGGGGGAGTTTTTTTTTCAATAAGAAAAAGATATTCTTATCTCGGGTTTTTTAATACTTTATTAGAGCCTTAGTAATGGCAGTTGTCTGTTTGTCGACGTTCATTACTGTTTTTGGCCCTTCCCAACCTAATAGTACCAGCCTGCGGCCGCCCCAGTACCCATCACTACAGATGGTCGTGTACTGGATCGTACTCAGCTCTTCCCGATACCCCTGGTGGTGGTGGGTACTGGGGTAATAATGGGGGGTTACGGCTAGCCTTCTAACTGGCTAATACTAAGCCATTAGTAATGGACGTCCTCAAACAGACAACTGCCATTACTAAGGTGGTAATAAAGTATTAAATAACAGAAATATAACTCCCTGTTCACACAGAGCTTGCTGGCGCTAATTTTCATGCGGAAACCGCGTCGGAATCAGTGCCACAATACCCCTGAAATCTCCCCACATTGATTTCAAAGGGAGGCAGAGGCGTTTTTTTCACGGGTGGCTTTGGACCGTTCGCAGGGGGAAAAAAGCAGCGTTTCTTTTCTTGCGTGTTCCGCCTTGTTGTGCTAAAACAGTGGAAACCACCCAAAACTGACCCCATTTTGCAAACTACACCCCTCAAGGAATTTATTTAGGGGTATAGTTGGCATTTTGACCCCACAGTTTTTTTGGTAAATTTATTGGAATTAGTCTGTTTTTCTGAAAAAACATAGAATTTTCTAATTTTTACAAGGAATAAAGGAGAAAAAGCACTACAACATTTGTAAAGCATCTTCTCCCGATTACGGAAATACCCCATATGTGGTAATAAACTGCTATTTAGACCCACTCCATAGCTCAGAAGGGAAGGAGCACCATTTGGATTTTGGAGCGCAAATTTTGCTGGAATGGTTTCCGGTGCCATGTCGCGTTTGCAATGCACTGGAGGGACCAAAATAGTGGAAACCCCCCTTAAAGTAACCCCATTTTGGAAACTATACCCCCTATGGTATTTATCTAGGGGTATATTGAGCATGTTGATCGCAAAGTTTTAGGTGTTATTTAGGTTATTTGTCTTTTTTGTCCCTAAACATTGCATTTGCCTGTACAAATAACTATGTTGTGCTAAAAAAGCATATGACCAACAAATGTGTCAGTCCGTAGAGTTAAGAACAGCATCTCGCTTTGATATATAGTAAGTTAGATTGGGAAAAATTGTAAGAATATATGAAACAGCTTTGAAGTGAAAGGCAATATATTTGAAAAGTGGAGGAAACACAGTTCACAGAATAAAAGGACAGCCATTGGGCTATATAATTTTTTTATTTTTTTAAGGGTGCTGGTTGTACAACGTTTCATTAGCACAATCAATCCCTATATGAGGGACAAACGTGCCAAGTGACGCTGGCACTCCATAACAGATCTCTGCCCGGCAAGGTAGGAACTGAAATGTGCGTAAAACAACCAACCACCTGCAGAATATATAAAGGAGCTGTAATGATGGGGGTAAGGAAACAGACAAGTGAGCCCTAATCTACCCGCCACTCAGTCTGCCTACTTGCAACGACCCGCCCTAGGCGACGGGGTACAACTGGGCGACGGTCCCTACACTCAATAAGTGCACGACAGACAAACAGACAAGGGTACACAGAAGCAAGGGAAAAGGGGCAGTTGCCCACGGCAACACCGTGAGCAACAAGAGAGGTGAACGAGCCGAGTCAAACTAGGAGAGTACGAGGTACAAAACGCAGAGCAGGAGAGTAGTGAACAAGCCGAGTCAAACCAGGAGTGTACGAGGTACCAAACGCAGAGCAGGTGAGTAGTCAGTAAGCCAGGGTCAATATGAAGCAGGGTCAAATAGTTCAAGAAGCTGCAGCAGGGCCAGGAACCCAAACGAGAAGAATCACAAGCAAGGAGGAACAGGAAAGGCAGGTATAAATAGACAGAGGGCGGGAGCTAGCTCCGTCTGGCCAGGCTGTGATAGGCTCTCCCACTCCTAAGCCTGCCATCATGAGTGGTGGAAGATGGAGTCAGTCTCACAGACATAGAAGCAGGTGCAGACTGATTACCTATGGGCGTAAAGCTGTGCCTGGCAGATCCTTAGCAGGAGCAGTATACAACACCGTATGTATAGATACAGTAAAGGATCACTAATCCACAAGTTATTGTCAGCTTTACCAGCAGTATTATCGGGTAGAACAAGTTGCACAAAACCGTAAAACAAGCCCATACTGCACTGATCAGGAACAGCTCGTATACCCTCCAAATAAAAAGAGCTATGCCCGTATCACCAAAAAGTTAAAAAGTACTAAGAATGAAAATAACTCACCTCCCGACGCCCGCAGCCATGGATCCGTGAGCGCTGGTCCCCATCTCCTTCCTAGGAGACGCCAGCGCTCACTTCCGCTCCGGTCTGCTGTGTCCCGTAGGGTGCGCGCGCACGCTGTAAAACAATCATCATCATCAACCACATGACTTCCTGGTTTATAAGAAGGCCCCAGCCCTTCAGATCCTTGCCTGAGCGTTGTTAGTATTCCCAAGTCTGTCTTGCAAATGGTCCCTTAGTGTTTCTCGTTCCAGTTGATACCCGTGACCTGTTACCTGTATCCCGTGCTGTGTTCTTCTTCTTGTGCCTACTAGTTGGAGTCGTGTCCACTACACCTGCTGTTGCCTTGCCACGTCCTGTCTTCTGCCACGTCCAGAGGGATTCGCCACGTCAGGCGCAATCTGCGGCACCTGCTGTCATCTGCCACGTCCTGTGTCATCTGCCACGTCCAGAGGGATTCGCCACGTCTGGCGCAACCTGCGGCACCTGCTGTCACCCGCCAGGTCTGGCGTTACCTGCTGCACCCACCTCCATCCATGCCAGAGCTGCGGCCAATGTCTGGACTATCCAGGTACCCTTGTGCGGGACTTTGTATTTCTGGGGTTCCTGTTGTTTGGCCAGCTGCCTCCCTGCTACGGCGGTGGGGCCTAGTGGGTCCACATACCCACACACCGTGACAAGGACATAACCATAATAACAGGCAGAATAAAAAAATCAAACATTTAAAAACTACAACCCCCAATATATTCATCTAGCGGTATAGTAAGAATTTTTAGTTTTGTTTTATGGTTTTACCAGTTTTTCTAATTTTGCGTGATCGTTTGTTAGGCGACACCACCCTAGGTATTCATCTACGGGTATAGTGAGACTTTTTCGTTTTGTTTTGGGATTATTAACATTTTTAGTCAGTGGGCAGAAAATGGGAAAATAAATAAAATTACTGGACACCACAAACGCA
Source organism: Rhinoderma darwinii (assembly GCF_050947455.1). NCBI lineage: Eukaryota > Metazoa > Chordata > Amphibia > Anura > Rhinodermatidae > Rhinoderma > Rhinoderma darwinii. The sequence continues at coordinate 64,113,852 of NC_134687.1, forward strand.
TAATAAAATGCAATTTGGGTGAGGTGGACGACCAGCTTTTTGTACCATGTTTTGCTCTTACACATGGCACTATATGGTTTGATCACTTGATCGGATAGGTCCACCCCACCCATTAAGCGATTGTTTCAAATATGTTTTTATTTTTATTTTTTCGCTTTACAACAACGTACTCAATAAAGGTACAATCATCAGTAGCAAAAACTGCAAAAACTGCAAAACAATAGCATATTTTAGTGTACATACATTTACAAAGGAGAAAAAAGAAATATAAGAAAAAAGAACACAGTAAACCATTACAGAATGAATGGCAGAGAAATATCTCTAATCAGCAAACCGCGAATCCAGTACATGCATACCTCTTAGGAATTTCAGTAATAAGTAAGTGACACGTCTAAAGGCAAATATGTGTAAAAGTTGGGCTAAATTCCCCATCATATACCACTAGACAGTCGAAGAGGAATTGACTATATGGTAACATAGAGAGTAGAGGAGAGAGTTGTACTCAAGTTGACTATCAGTTATACAAAGTATGAAGAGAGTCTACCATATTGTTGTGGATCTTGAAGAAAGAAATGCCATGCACACCATATTAGGTTATACTTCCCCATGGTTCTCTGAGCTACGTGACATAACTCCTCCAGTCTAGAGATCTGGGTCATTTTATTCAACCATTGAGAGATTGGATGAGTATCTTCCTTCCTCCAGTAAACTGGAATCATGGCTTTAGCAGTTGATAGCATATGTAACCACAACACCCTGCTAAATGAAGTTGGCAGAATCGGGTGCAAATTTAAAAACACAAGTTTCATGGATAACCGAGGAACTTGTGGACAAACGGATAACAATATGTCCTCTACTTTAGCCAAGAAAGGTTTAATAAGGTGACACTCCCACCAAAGATGAGTGTAGGTACCTGTATGTGATAAACATCTCCAACAAGTCTGGGGAATATTGCTGGCGTATTTGTGAAGGAGAGCCGGGGTTTTATACCACCTACTCACCAATTTGTAACTCGTCTCTTGTATAGCGACACACCTAGAGACATATATGAGATATGTCAGTGGGGCTAAATGTAATATCTAACTCTTTTTCCCAGGCCCGAATATAAGGCAACTGAGGAAGGTGTGCCTTCAAGATGAGATTTTTATATATATTGGAGGTAAGTTTGGGAACAGGTTGCGTCACAAACATCAATTGTTCAAACCATGTGAGATCTCATAGGAAAGAGCCCTGTTTTTGAAAGATTCCTAAAGTATAATAGCAATTGAGAATAACGTAAGTGATTAATAGGAGTGGTAGGAAATGCGAGTTGAAACAGTTCAAACGGAGGAAAAGTTCCATCTAGCATTATGTCCCCAATCACTTTCCCCTTTAAAGAGTTTTGTAAGGAGGACCATAATTTCAGGGCTGGGTCTTCCATTCCCAATAACTCGCCCACCTTCATCAATGGAGAAGGTGAAGGACTTAATGCTATTGTAGCAGACAACATTTTCCATACACATATGGTTGCTTTTGTCAATAGATTGACTTTAGGTACAGTGCCCCCTAAATAATCAGAACAAATAAGTGCTTGCGTCAATGAAGATTCACATATTTCCTCCTCCACCGATACATACGTTTTAGGATGATACTGATTATGCCATTCAATAACTTTACCCAACTGAATCGCTTGATAATACACCTGTAAGGCCCCATGCACACGACCGTGCCCGCAATCACGGCCCATGATTGCGGGCACGGCCGGCCGCCCACTGACAGCCGCATTTTCGGGCCGTGCTCCCATACAAAGTGCCTGCAAAATGCCAAAGAAAGGACATGTTCCATAATTTCCGGAACATTTCCACGGCACGGACACCCTTCCGTAGTGCTACGGAAAGGTGTCCGCGTTCAATGAAAGTGAATGGGTCCATTTTTGCGGACCGCGTTTGCGGTCCGCAAAAACTGAGGTTTTTTACGGTTGTGTGCATGGGGCCTAAGTCTGTGAAATTAATCCCTCCCAGATACTTCGGACGAGTCAAGGTATTTAAGGATAAACTATGGCACTTCCCATTCCATATATAATTCAATAGAAGCCTATGGATCTTGCGGAAAAAGCTCTAGGGTAAATAAATAGGCATAGATTGCATTAAATATGTCAGTTTAGGGATAATGAGCATCTTAAGTAAATTACTCCGTCCAATCCAAGAAACATATGGGGGATTTCAAGATTTCATAATCATTGAGATTTTGTCTAACAATGGGGTATAGTTGAGTGCAAACCAGGAATCCAGAAACGCGGAAATCTGCAGGCCTAAATATTTTATACAGGAGGAAGACCAGGGAAACTGAGATACAGTCTGGGCTGCAAGTATCATCTGAGGGGGACATGTGATATTAAGTGCATTAGATTTAACTGGATTAATCGTAAAGTTTGATAGGTCATGAAAATGGTCAAATATATCTGATAAGATAGGGCAGAGGCGTAGCTAGGTTCTCCAGCACCCGGGGCAAAGATTCAGTTTAGCGCCCCCCCCCCCCAACCTCTTTCCCGACATCTCCTTCCCCCTCACCGTGTTTGTTTTCCCTACCAATAGACGTGTCATTTCTTTTCCACATTTCTTTTTATGTAATGCGAGCAAAAAAACATTTCTACATTTTACAAGCAATATAGTTCTTTACACAACACCAGAATAGTGCTCAGTACATAAATACAGCCCCAGAACCAAGCTCATTACATATATACAGCACCAGCACAAATACAGCTCAATTTAGTGTAACCCCTGCTGTACAGGTTTGTACGGCATAAAACTACAGCTCCCAGCATGGCCCGAACAATGGTAAGGATATGCTGATAGGTGCTGTTTCACAAAAAATAAATCCTATCATAATCATACCACCCACCTCGCTGCAGATCATACAGTGACTACATTACTGATTAGAGGCAGATTAAACATTTACATTAAGTGACTCACCGGTGACGTCTCAGATTCTAGTTCTTTTTCTCCATTTGGTCCAGACCTCTATGATGACTTCTCCCGGTCACAGACCATTTCTACAGTTTGCCGCTCAGATGTCTTCAGCTTCTCACTTTTCCAACATTTTTACACCTATAAATAAAGATAAAGTTCTCATTATACCACACACTACGCCCCTAAATATAATAGCGCCATACACTGCACCTCTAATTATAATAGCACCATACACCGTGTCCCACACACACACTATGCCCCCGGTAGATAGTGTCTGCCATAGAGCCCCCTGTAGATAGTGCCCCCATAGAGCCCCCTGTAGATAGTGCCCCCATATAGCCCACCGTTGTATATAGTGTCTCCCCTATAGTGCTCTACAGATAGCCCATCCCTGTATATATCCCCCTGTAGATATAGCCCACCCCTGTATATAGTGCTCCACAGATAGCCCACCTCTGTATATAGCCCCCCTGTAGATATAGCCCACCCCTGTATATAGTGCTCCACAGATAGCCCACTCCTGTATATAGCCCCCTGTAGATATAGCCCACCCCTGTATATAGTGCTCCACATATTGTCCACCCCTGTATATAGTGTTTCACAGTTAGCCCCCCCCTGTATATAGCCCCCTATACATAATAGTCTACCCCTGTATATAGTGCTCCACTAGATAGTCCACCCCTGTATATAGTGCTCCACAGATAGCCCACCCCTGTATATACTATATATAGGGGTGGGCTATCTGTGGAGCACTATATACAGGGGTGGACTATATGTACAGGGGGCTATATACAGCAGTGGGCTTTCTAAGGAGCACTATAGGGGGAGCTATTTGTGGGATACTATATGCAGGGGTGGGCTATATCTACAGGGGGACTATATACAGGGGTGGGCGATCTATGGAGCACTGTATGCAGGGGTGGGCTATATCTACAGGGGGGCTATATAGCCCCCTGTAGCTATAGCCCACCCCTGTATATGGTGCTCCATAGATTGCCCACCCCAGTATATAGCCCCCTCTGTAGATAGACACCCCCCGTAGATAAAGCCCCCCGCGTGTAGATAAAGTCCCCCCATAGATAAAGTCCCCCGTAGAATAAAGGCTTAAGTCTATTGGCTAATAATTTAGCATAAAGCTTAATGTCGATATTTAACAGAGAAATTGGTCTATAGCTGCTACATTCAGCAGTATCTTTACCCTCTTTGGGTAGTATAGAAATGTGCGCCTCTAGAGATTGTTTGGGAAATCCCGTAGAGTGAAGATGGGAATTAAATGTATTTAACATCTGAGGTAAAATGAAATCTGGGAAGTATTTGTAATATGCAGAAGGCAAACCATCTGGTCCAGGACTCTTCCCCAAGGGAGTATCCTTCAGGGCGGTTTCTAATTCTAAGAGAGTAAAGGGTTTAGAGAGGAGGTCTTGTTGGGAAGGAATAAGAGAAGGCAAATGTAAATCTCGTAAAAAGGCATACATTTTTAATTTCCTTCCATGCAGTTCTGTTTCGGACTCATTATTTCTAAGGTTACAAAGTAGATCATAATAAGATTTAATTTTTTTAGCAATGTCAGCTGTTTCTTTAAGTAAATTACCTACCTCAGTACGTATACCTTTAATGTATGTTTGTTCTTGTATCTTCTTAGCCATGGTAGCCATCAATTTGGACCCCCTGTTTCTGTGAACATACATTTTGTTGTGATTATACAAGTATGCTTTGGCTGCCTTGAGTTTCAGCAATTGTCTCAAATGTTCTCTCTGTACAGTAAGCTCTTGCTGAACCTCAATCGCCAGTGATTTTTTTATGTCGCTCCTCCAGATGTAATATCTTGTTCAAAACATTATCAATTTCTTTTCTATGTAATTTTTTGATAATTCACTGTATTTAAGCAATATATATTGTGCTCCCACAAAATATGAAAATTTGTAAATTCACTGAAGTGATATATCAGTAAAATGTATAACTTTTATTTCATAACTCTCTAAAAACAGGGGTACAATCACCACTGTGAAAAGCCCAACCGTGTATATTAAAAACGTATTAAACAAATACTCCAGGTCCTGATTCATTTGTGAACCCTCTATGACTGGATATATTATAAAGATACCAATATGGAATCAGCGTTTAAACATTGGTGTAACAGTGGTTTAGACCCTAAAACACACCGGAGCCTGCGATAACCGCACCTAAATCTCCTGATGCTAAGGTACACAACGATGCCACTGTCCCCTACGCTAAAATCCCTTGCTTGACCTGACCCTACGCGTTTCTATACTTATCATCATCAGGGGTCTGTAGCTTGGTCACTCTGGCCAGGATGCCAGCGATATTTCTTCAGCAGCAGATATTCTACTGCACAACACGGAAGCATGCACGCATAGATGTCAGCGGCATGCTTCACTACGGGACTCTGAGTTACTATAACTAGATACTCCTCCCCCTGGCCTCGGCGGCATACTTCGAACCAGCCAATCACACCAGCCCACCACATTCGTGACGTCCGACCATGTGACTCCCGGCCGTCAGCTGACATACCCGGAAGCAACACTGTCAACGCCAAAGAACGCGAAGACTCAATGGAAGGCTGTAGACGTATCTACTTGCTGCACATAAGCTCCTTCTAATGAAAGATAGAGTATAACAATAACAGGTTGGATACATATTGTGGATCAGTTCAAAACCGCAACTGGACTGCCACACTTGAAGCACCTTCCCTGGAAATACATATTGTATGAATGAATAAGCAATATTAATGTCTGCCACACTTTGGACTTTGAAAACCCTCCTGGACAGATCTACCATGCCTGTTACTATTGAATGACTTGCTGCAATTTAGCTATACTAGGACCAGGATATAATGGCCATACACCTACCTAGAAAACCAACATCACAATGTATATTCAAATGAATTGTATATTTAAATAAAACAGGTATAATTTGTTTGCTCATTTAAACCTTCAGGCTGTACACAGGCCAGTCTGTAGATCCATTGGGCCTCTTTGCGCAGAATGAGATTGTCCCAGTCCCCTCCCCGTTTAGGAGGACGTACTAATTCAATCGCCTGAAATTTTAAACAGTCTGCCCGGCCTTGATGTTTTGCATGTACATGTTTTGATATGGGAGTATCTCTCGAATTTGTAACCTCTCCAACATGTTCCCTAATCCGGCGCCGAAACTGCCGCACCGTTTTGCCCACATAGTTCAGTGGGCACGGACATGTTATTAAGTAGACCACCCCAGCTGTTTTGCAGTTCACGAAGTCTCGAATGTCATACTCAACCTTAGTGGTGACACTTTTGAATTTCTTCCCACTTTGGATAAAATCACAAGCTTTGCAACTGCCACATCTGTGTGTGCCCGGTATCTGCCTGTCCAACCAAGTTCCTTGTTGTATTATAGGGTCAAAACAACTCTGCATCACCCTATCCCTAATGTTTTTACCTCTACGGAACGTGACTGAAGGCCATTGTGTTATCTGATCCGCCAAGTCCACATCAGCACCCAAAATACGCCAGTATCTTTTTAGTATTTCCATGATCTCAGATTGTTTGGAGTCATAAGTGCCTATGAGTCTCGTGACCCTTTCCTCTTTTCGTTGTCTAGGGACTAAAAGACTCTGCCTGTCTGCATCCCTCGCTACCTCATAGGCCTTTCTAATTACCCCCTTAGGGAAGCCTCTCTCCTTTAATCTATTTGCGAGGTCATGTGCCTGTATCTCAAAATCATCCATCGAGCTACAGTTCCGGCGTACTCTCATGAATTGGGCTCTGGGGATCCCTCGTTTAAGGGGATAAGGGTGACAACTGTTCCATTGAAGGAAACTATTAGTTGCTGTCTCCTTTCGGTGTACTTTGGTACGTATTGCGCCTTCCTTAGTTTTAATAATTTTAAGATCTAGAAAAGATAATTCCTGATCACTGATTTCACATGTGAACCTTAGCCCTAGGTCGTTTACATTAAGGGCTGCCACAAAAGTATTGAATTCCTCCACTGTGGAATTCCAAAGCAACAACACGTCATCAATATATCTCATCCAGATACCTATTGATGAAGTCCACTTAGCAAATTTATCCCCAAACACTACTGTCTCTTCCCACCAGCCAAGAAACAAATTTGCATAGGTGGGAGCAGTAGGACTCCCCATTGCTGTGCCACGTTGCTGGTGAAAGATGCGGTGTTCAAAGATAAATACATTCCTCTCTAACAGAAAATGTAGCAATTGTAAAACAAGCTGGTTATGGGCCACATATTGAGTACCTCTAGATTTTTACAAATATTCCACTGCCTCACCGCCAAGACTATGTGGAATAGAGGAATACAAAGCCTCCACATCCAAGCTGGCCAAAAAAGTATTTTGTTCCAGTGTGATACCCTCAATTTGTTTTAAAACATCCATAGTGTCACGTACATATGATGTAAGACCTAGTACAAACGGACGCAACACCTGGTCTATATATGTGCTTACATTCTGGGTTAGATTATTGATACCTGATACAATAGGTCTACCACGTAAGGGAGGGTACCCTTTGTGGATTTTTGGTAGGCTATAGAAGCATGCCATGATGGGAAATTGTGGAAATAAAAAGTTGAATTCATTAGCACTGATCAGGGACCTGCTCTTTGCATCACGTAGGATGCCTAAAAGCTCCTTTTTGAACAGTGCTGTGGGGTTCTCTTTTAAAATGGTATAACAGTCAGGATTGAGCAAAATGTCCTCACACATTTTCTTATAGTCTTCTCGACTCATGACCACAATGTTCCCACCCTTATCGGATGCTTTTAAAATGATATTACATCTTTTTTCCAAAGTGGTAAGAGCTACACGTTCAGACCAAGACAGATTATTATCAATACCCCTCACATCCTGACCCAAAGCCTTGATCTCTTCCCCCACCAAATCTACGAACAGATCTACGTTGGTAAAATCTCCCAATGGCGGCAACTTCCTACTTCTAGTTTTTAAATTGATAAAAAGACCCAGTCCTGGAGCTCTACTTGATTCCTCAAGCAACCCTTCCAAGGCTTCTAGGCCTTCTAAATCAGATTCCTCTAAACCCATTTCCAGACACTTTTTCTTATTATGATGTTTGAAAAACTTAATCCATTTTAATTTACGAGCAAACAAATTCAAATCCTTAATCCAGGTAAATGAATCGAATTTCACTGTGGGGACAAATGAAAGCCCCGTCTCTAAAAGCATGATCTCAGATAGACTCAATTTGTGTTCAGATAAATTGATAATTTGTAACTTATCCGTTCCTATTCCCTTTATAAATCCTTTTGTCCCCTCAGCATGTAGCGGGAAATGGGGGGATTGTTGGATAAAAAATTACTGCCACTGTTGGAAGAAGCTCTAGCCTGGCCTCTATTCCTACCTCTGGCGCCTCCCCTGTATTTTTGTCTACCACCACCAGTCCCAAAGAATGGGCCTACTCTTTCAGGGTGTGTTGTTTCACTCTCAGATGTAGAGGGGTCCGATTCTCTTAAACCCCTATTAGACTGCTGATGCTGTTGTTGTTGCTGATTAACAAAATCATAAGCTTTTTTCTCCCTAAACTCCTGCAGATCTCTCTGGAACTGGAAGTGCTTACGTTCTTTTAGATGATTAGTGAACCTCTCTAAGGAGTGTTGCAAGGTTTTGTCTTTTTTGTCAAAACCTGGGGTATCCACCAGAGTCTTGACTATCTCAATCTCTTTTTTCAAATCAACACTGATATGATCAAACTGGATTATCTCTTCCTCAACCAAAATTTGCATTAATCTCAGTGAACTCCCTGTGATCTCCTGCTCCCACCTCTCTTTTATATTAGATGTCTTTAATCTGGAGGCAGGGGCAATAGGGACTCTCAGGCCTCTAGGTACTATTTTATTCTTGAGATAGTTCTCTAGACTCTGAATTTCCCACCAACTCCTTGTATAATCCTTATGTAATCTAGTGAGATTTTTAAAAGTGGATTTAAGGGACGCACCCTGCGTTGTATACACAAGTTCACACTCAGAGGAGACGCTTTTGGCCTCATTCATCCATCCTTCTGTACTTAAAGAGGCTCTGTCACCAGATTTTGCAACCCCTATCTGCTATTGCAGCAGATAGGTGCTGCAATGTAGATTACAGTAACGTTTTTATTTTTTAAAAACGAGCATTTTTGGCCAAGTTATGACCATTTTCGTATTTATGCAAATGAGGCTTGCAAAAGTACAACTGGGCGTGTTGAAAAGTAAAAGTACAACTGGGCGTGTATTATGTGCGTACATCGGGGCGTGTTTACTACTTTTACTAGCTGGGCGCTCTGATGAGAAGTATCATCCACTTCTCTTCACAACGCCCAGCTTCTGGCAGTGCAGATCTGTGACGTCACTCACAGGTCCTGCATCGTGTCGGCACCAGAGGCTACAGTTGATTCTGCAGCAGCATCAGCATTTGCAGGTAAGTAGCTACATCGACTTACCTGCAAACGCCGATGCTGCTGCAGAATCATCTGTAGCCTCTGGTGCCGATGTGTCCTCGCTCGTCTGACACGATGCAGGACCTGTGAGTGACGTCACAGCGTGATCTCTCGAGAACACGCTGTGTCTGCACTGCCAGAAGCTGGGCGTTGTGAAGAGAAGTGGATGATACTTCTATACACAACGCCCAGCTAGTAAAAGTAGTAAACACGCCCCGATGTACGCACATAATACACGCCCAGTTGTACTTTTACTTTTCAACACGCCCAGTTGTACTTTTGCAAGCCTCATTTGCATAAATACGAAAATGGTCATAACTTGGCCAAAAATGCTCGTTTTTTAAAAATAAAAACGTTACTGTAATCTACATTGCAGCGCCTATCTGCTGCAATAGCAGATAGGGGTTGCAAAATCTGGTGACAGAGCCTCTTTAAATCAGAGAGTGCAAAGGCTGCCATACCCAGATAAAGTATAATATATAATGAACTGTACTGATTCGTAATAATTCACTGTATTTAAGCAATATATATTGTGCTCCCACAAAATATGAAAATTTGTAAATTCACTGAAGTGATATATGAGTAAAATGTATAACTTTTATTTCATAACTCTCTAAAAACAGGGGTACAATCACCACTGTGAAAAGCCCAACCGTGTATATTAAAAACGTATTAAACAAATACTCCAGGTCCTGATTCATTTGTGAACCCTCTATGACTGGATATATTATAAAGATACCAATATGGAATCAGCGTTTAAACATTGGTGTAACAGTGGTTTAGACCCTAAAACACACCGGAGCCTGCGATAACCGCACCTAAATCTCCGGATGCTAAGGTACACAACGATGCCACTGTCCCCTACGCTAAAATCCCTTGCTTGACCTGACCCTACGCGTTTCTATACTTATCATCATCAGGGGTCTGTAGCTTGGTCACTCTGGCCAGGATGCCAGCGATATTTCTTCAGCAGCAGATATTCTACTGCACAACACGGAAGCATGCACGCATAGATGTCAGCGGCATGATTCACTACGGGACTCTGAGTTACTATAACTAGATACTCCTCCCCCTGGCCTCGGCGGCATACTTCGAACCAGACAATCACACCAGCCCACCACATTCGTGACGTCCGACCATGTGACTCCCGGCCGTCAGCTGACATACCCGGAAGCAACACTGTCAACGCCAAAGAACGCGCAGACTCAATGGAAGGCTGTAGACGTATCTACTTGCTGCACATAAGCTCCTTCTAATGAAAGATAGAGTATAACAATAACAGGTTGGATACATATTGTGGATCAGTTCAAAACCGCAACTGGACTGCCACACTTGAAGCACCTTCCCTGGAAATACATATTGTATGAATGAATAAGCAATATTAATGTCTGCCACACTTTGGACTTTGAAAACCCTCCTGGACAGATCTACCATGCCTGTTACTATTGAATGACTTGCTGCAATTTAGCTATACGAGGACCAGGATATAATGGCCATACACCTACCTAGAAAACTAACATCACAATGTATATTCAAATGAATTGTATATTTAAATAAAACAGGTATAATTTGTTTGCTCATTTAAACCTTCAGGCTGTACACAGGCCAGTCTGTAGATCCATTGGGCCTCTTTGCGCAGAATGAGATTGTCCCAGTCCCCTCCCCGTTTAGGAGGACGTACTAATTCAATCACCTGAAATTTTAAACAGTCTGCCCGGCCTTGATGTTTTGCATGTACATGTTTTGATATGGGAGTATCTCTCGAATTTGTAACATCTCCAACATGTTCCCTAATCCGGCGCCGAAACTGCCGCACCGTTTTGCCCACATAGTTCAGTGGGCACGGACATGTTATTAAGTAGACCATCCCAGCTGTTTTGCAGTTCACGAAGTCTCGAATGTCATACTCAACCTTAGTGGTGACACTTTTGAATTTCTTCCCACTTTGGATAAAATCACAAGCTTTGCAACTGCCACATCTGTGTATGCCCGGTATCTGCCTGTCCAACCAAGTTCCTTGTTGTATTATAGGGTCAAAACAACTCTGCATCACCCTATCCCTAATGTTTTTACCTCTACGGAACGTGACTGAAGGCCATTGTGTTATCTGATCATACAAGACAAGCAGTAGAAGACTGAATTCAATGAAATGCTCAGCCCTTAGTCAGTCTTCTACTGCTTGTCTGTATGTTCATTACCCTGCACATAAACCAATCACGTTCTCCGAATATTCAAAGCGCAACCAATCTGAAAGTTTACAGTGCTTGGGAATAAGTGACTGGGGCAGAAGAGGATGGAGGCGCAGCCTTATATAGTGGATCGAGCGGGTTCCCCAGCAGCATTTAAAAGAAACAGGATCCTGACCTGTCCACAGAGTTTAAGGCAACACAGAGTATTTCAGGAGATGAGCGTGCGGATCTTGTGCGGGGTGGTGACTTGCCAATCATGTGAAGGTGTTATTGAGGACAGGAGTGGAGGAGAGGTAACAGACTGAGAGCTACGTAATGGTAAGAGCAGAGTTCACAGCAGCACAGAATATTTCAGGAGAGGAGCGTGCAGATGTTGAGGAGTGTATGACGCTGAGAGGCCGCGGCAGCCTGTGATTGGCTGCAGAGGCCGCTGCAGCCTGTGATTGGCTGCAGAGGCGGTCAAGTGACGTGCGTGACCGCCACTACAGCCTGTGATTGGCTGCAGCGGCGACATGGATGAAACGTCATCGCTGGAGGCCGGACAGGAGGAATGTAAGTATGAACGTATTATTATTTTTTTTATTACATTAAAATTTTATTTTCCGCGCGCCGAGCATGGTACTGTCAAGGTTGCTGAAAGAGTTAGTGCAGCCCATTAACTCTTTCAGCACCCTGGACAGTACCATGCTCGGCGCACGGAAATTACAGGTTCGGTCAGAACTAGTTCGGTCCGAATCGAACTTTTTCGTGAAATTCGGCGAACCAGCCGAACCGAACTTTTCATAAGTTCGCTCATCTCTACTTATGAGATTCCCAAACTATGGACAGCGGGGTTTGGTCTTGCCCATTTTCCTGTTAAAAGTTAGCGAACTTTTGCTACACATTGCTTATGTTTGTCATTGTTAAGAAGGAGTTCATTGAGTTTCCAAGTATATGGCTTTCAGGGTAGTGATAAAATGTTCATGTTCATGAAAACTGGTGCATGATCAGAGACTGTGATATGACCAATAGTAGAAGAAGTTACTAGTGGAACGTGTTGAGACCTAACAAAGAAATAATCAATTCTTCGGTAGGAATGATGTGGAGCAGAATAATATGTGTAATCTTTGGTTGATGGAAAAAAGGTTCTCCAAACATCTCTCAAATGGAAGTCAGACAATTTCTATGGAGCGCCTTCAAACTCCTAAATGACTGTTGTGAATGTCCACTAGAGGAATCTACAAGAGGCTCTAGAGTAAGATTAAGATCACCTCCTATAATACATATACCTGATTGAAAGATTTTCAATTGTGTCAGAGTGTCAATTATCCATGGAATCTGTTGGGTATTAGGGGCATATAGGCCAGCTATGGTAACCAGTGTGTTCACAATCGTCCCTATCAAGAAGGAACCTGCCTTCCAGGTTGCTTAGTTGTGAGATTAAAGAAAAAGGGGTAGATTTTTTAAATGCAATCGTAACCCCCCTTTTCTTGGAGGAGTGATGCTGAGGTTGGTACCATGTGGAGAAATATGTACATGGTAAAGTCGGGAGATTACCCCAAGCAAAATGTGTTTCTTGCAAGATCGCTATATCTGTGTGGTGAGATCTGAGAGTTTGGAGAATTCTAGACCGCTTTGTGGGCGAGTTCAATCCCTTTACATTCCAGGAAGCAACATGTACTGTGGACATTATACAATAATAAAATACTTATAAAGTTAACAGAGATCAAGTTAACAAAATTAATCAACTATTAAACACGAAAAACAAGAGTCAAGTATTAAAATGAATTGACTCCAAGTTGGTCGTTGGCAAAATAACAAGTGCCCGGATATCGGGAGATATCAGGGGAAAGAATTAATTACATGCACAGTATACACATGTTAATACTTAAACAGCAAACATATTATAGATTGTATGAGTCGATATAAGCATGGATAGGAGGCACATCGTTAGATATACATATCATAGCATTTTCCTCCCAGGGATCAGCTCTACAGAACTATTTATATATTATAACTTTGATTGAAAGAATTAACATAAAAAACGTTCAAGTGGTGTTCAAGGACTACCTGCCAAGCACTGTTTTGAAGAAGGAGGAGATCTCCGCATGTGATCAATCCAACTGGTTGGTAAGTCTCTTGCGTGAGGAGCAATTTTTAGCAGTAATCTGTGGCATGGCCTCCGGAAAATTCGGGAGTCCCGCAACATCTGTGATCATTAGCCAGGACAAGGGTTTCTTCGGATCAAGCCCCAGATCTTCATATATGGGAAGAAGATCTTCCGGACGATTGATGAGCCTGAGAGTTCCATTGAGCACAAACGATAAGCCGAAAGAGAAGAGCCAACGATAGGAGATGGCTATATCCCTAAGAATATCCGTTACAGGTTTAAGTTGTTTCCGTTTGTTGTGAGTTACTGGCGAGATATCTTGGAAGATAGAAATCTTATAACCACTATGAGTCATATCCTGGAGTTCTCTCGACTTCTTAAGGACAGCATCTCGATGTGTGGAATTGAGAACTCTGCAAATTATATCACGGAGCGGTTCTCCATCTTTAGGCTTTGGTCTCAATGCCCTATGGGATCTTTCAATCTCCAGAGATGAAGCTAATTCAGCATTTAATAGCATTTTCAGAATGGCAGTTGTAGTTAGTATCCATTATCTCAGTAATCGGGACAGATTCTGGCACTTCTCTCAAGCGGAGATTATTCCTCCTACCTCTATTGTCCTGCTCTTTGACATAAGTAAGAAGGCTATTCAGGTGAGTTTGGCAGGTTTGTAAAGCGTCGGTCATGGCTTTGCCATGATGGAGGAGCGAACTCTGAGTTTCCTCCAGGTGTTCGACCCTGCCATTGAGTTGTCTCATTTCATATTTAATGTCTTTCAATTCTTTGACAACTGGTTTAAGAGCATTTTCAATTATTTTCTGCATAGTTTGCTGCGATAGGTGAATAAACGAGGAAGCTCCCCATGGATCTTCCTCCCCTGAGCTGTCCCCCGAGAATTCCATATTCTCCGACACCGGAGTCAGAATGGGTGCAGGTTTAGGTGGTACTCTCTTAGTAGATGGGGATCTTTGTGTCAGGAATTTATCCATATCGGATTGCGATTTCTTGTGTTGTTTTGGAGTAAACACCCCTCTTGTTTCCACTTTATTGGAAAAATAATCACACGGAAGATACAACAAAGTGGCAGAAAACACTAAGGAGGGTAACAAGGTGGTAGAAATGGCACGAAATGAAGCCTACGCGTTTCAAGCACTGGCTGTGCTCTTAATCATGGCTCAGACAAATGAGCTACTGCAAGGCATGGGGGTAAATGTATCCTGGGAAAATGGGAGGATGTACTTGTAACGTAATAACGCCCTCTAATATGGTAATTTCAGATCCAGGAGACAGGTTCCGTAGGAGGGTATGTATCAAATACAAACTAAATATATCTAGTATAACAAAATGATTCAAAATAAATTGCAAGATAACTGAAAGGAAACCCCCCGGAAAAATAAAAAATGAAAAAAGGGAAAATATACTAGTGAATAATATGAACTACTAATAAAAAAAATAAAAATAAAAATGAATAAAGGTATCCATATATTTGGCGCTTGAAGAGCGTCATGAGTCATAAACAAATATGTCAGAACAAAGGAATGGGAAAATCATATGGGAAAAATTTGCAGTATAAATAACATGAAACAATAAATATGCAAATTGGATGAAATGATACAAAACATGATAAATGAAAATATGTGAACATATAATTATATAATTCTTTGGCGGGAATGGTGAAGTCGGCAAATGAAAGCCATAAATAGTACACCATCCGTACATTCATGTTGAGATTTAAGTAGCTAGTTTGAAATTAAAGAATTGCATATAAATGTGATGAATAATGATGAATGAAAGGAAATTAATCCCCATATGGGAGATATTTGTGTTTGAGATCACCTCCCCTGTTGGTTTTAATAATTTTTTCTATGGCATATTTTTGAAAAGAGTCGATGTTCCTATTGTGACAGGTAATGAAGTGCCTACTCGCATTAGAAATGTTGACAATGGCCGGGGTCCTGATGTAGCTAAGATGTTCTAATATCCTGACCTTCAATCTCCTTGTGGTGCAACCCACGTATTTTAGATTGCAGTGTGAACATTCAACTATGCAGACAACATGGTCACTATTACAATTAATATAGGTTTTGATAGGGAAGCTAGTTGTTTCGTTAGAATCTGAAAAGGTTTTAGTAATTTTACTAAGAGTGCAAACTTTACACGGGTGGGACCCACATTTGTAGTACCCCGTATATTGTAACCAAGTTGGAGGCTTGCTATTTGATGGCAAGTATGAAGGGGAAAGAATATTACCCAAAGTTGGAGCTCGACGGGAAACTATGCGGTACCCATTTTTCAGTATAGATTCTAATTTCAGATCATCAAACAATATTGGGATATACCGATGTACCATGTCACGTATTTCTTGAAATTGATTGTTATATTGCAAAACTAACGTCGGTTTGGACAGATTATTAATTTTTGATGCATCCCTATTTGAATGGTGTATGGAAAGTAAATCTTTCCTATCTTTAAGATTAACAATGGCCTGAGCCCTGTCTAGGGTCCATCTTTTGTAGCCCCTATTTGTGAGTTTATTACAGATATTAGCTTGTTCCAGCAAGAAACCTTGGTTGGTAGTGCAGTTTCTTTTCGCCCTAGTAAGTTCACCTACAGGTATAGACGAGATGGTGTGACTTGGATGACTGCTAGCAGCGTGGAGAATTGTGTTGCCCGAGATGGGTTTGTGAAAGATCTCTGTTTGAATGCTTTTGCCCACCAATCCTGTTAATGTCAAATCCAAAAAGTGGATACTAACTGGATGATGAATATGTGTAAATGCCAAATTGAATAAATTGGAATTGATAAATTCAAGAAACTTAGGTATGGCAGATACATCACCCTCCCAGATGATCAGGAGGTCGTCTATGTATCTGCCATACCAGTGGATGTATTGAAAAAACGGATTGTGGGCAGAAAAAAGGGTGGTTTCCTCCCACCACGCCATGACCAAATTGGCAATGGAGGGGGAAAATTTAGCACCCATCGAAACACCTCTATTTTGAAGAAAATATTGTCCCTCACAATTGAAAAAATTATGGGTCATCAGGAATGACAATACTTCAAGCATAAAAGTTTGTAACCTGACATCATATGTACTGTATTTTGCTGCATGGTGTTTTAAAGCTTGTATGGCTATGTGGTGGGGTATAGACGTATATAACGCCACCACATCACAGCTTAACCAAGAATGATTAAGGTCCCATATTTTGTTGTCAAGGATGTGTAATACATCCTTAGTATCTCTGAGATGTCCAGGGGTACGCTGTACCAGAGGTTGTAACAAAAAATCGAGCCACTCAGAGAGTTTCTCTGTGAGTGACCCGATGCCTGAGACAATAGGACGCATGGGTGGGGGGATAATGCCCTTGTGGGTCTTAGGTAATGCATACAGAATTGGAGTGATGGGATTTTTAACTGACAAGTAATTAAGTTGTTTTTGTGTTATAATGCCATCCTCCAGACCCCTATTGAGTAGCACGTCAAGAAGCTTCTGAAATTTAGAGGTGGGGTTGTGATCTAATTTAATATATGTTTCGGTATCACTTAATAGCTCTGTTAGTTGGTGAACGTACATATTGCGATCCATTACAGTGACACTACCCCCTTTGTCCGACATGCGAATAACAATATCTCTATTGTCTTTGAGGGATTTAATCGCATCTTTCTGGCTGATAGTAAGATTCTGTTGTGATTTCATTTTACGACTATGACTGGCAATATTATGCAGTTCCCTCTCAATGATGGACTGAAATTTGTCCATCGAGTCAGTTCTAGACTGAACAGGATAATAAGTTGGATTGGATGTGGGGAATACGGTCGCTAGTGAATCTAAAGGCAGTGTGTTCTGTTCAGCCAGGTCAACTAGGTTGAGTAAGGTGACTTGTTCGTTAAAGGGAATGTGTTGCCAGCAAAACATGTTTTTTTTTTTTTAGTTAAACAATTAGTGTGTAGGTGATTAAACATTGTTCTAATTTTTTATTTTTTTTTCACGAGTCAGAAAATATTATAAATTGGATTCAATTGGATTCTAATTTATAATATTTTCCATTGCTGGTCACTAGATGGAGCCATTCCCAAAATTGCAGCATTGCATGTGGTAAAGCAACCACATTGCTTTATGCTGCAAAATTGGGTAAAAATCCCTCGCTCTAGTGAGCTCTGAGAATCCCCCCCTCCTTTATCCTGGCTAGTGCCGGGATAAACGAGGGGATTGAACGGTCTAACCTCCTACACTGTGTGTCGCCATTTTTTGAGCTAACACACAGTGTAGTAGGTTTACATACACTAGTAAACACACACTGAAACACGAACATACATAGAAATCACTTACCTGCTCCAGTCGCCGCCGCTCCCTCCGGTCCATCCGCTCCGTCTGCTGCCGCTGCTCCATGTGCACAAGTCCGGAAGCCGCGACCGGAAGTAGTAATATTACTGTCCGGCCGCGACTTCCGGTCCACAGGAAAATGGCGCCGGACGGCGCGCATTTCAAATTGAACTGTGTGGGAGCGGCGCATGCGCCGTTCCCACACAGCGGCGTACATGATAGTGGATGGAACGGGCCCCGTTCGCAGTCCCTATGGGACTGGAGCTGCCATATTCCATGTCTGTATGTGTCGTTAATCGACACATACAGAAATGGAAAAATAAATGGCAGCCCCCATAGGGAAGAAAAAGTGTAAAAATAAAAAAAAGTAACACACAAACACACAAATTAATCCAAACGTTTTTAATAAAGCACTAACATCTTTAACCTATTAAAAAAAAAATTGTGGTGACACTGTTCCTTTAAACATGAGCGAACGATAGATGTTAGTGTCTGATGGAACTATGTCTAAAGAGGTGGAACTGTTTGCTGAGGGTGCATCAGTGTCCGATAAAAAGTGCCTTTTAATGGTCAAGTTGCGGATAAACTTATTGATATCTAACAGTGTTTGAAAAAAATCTAAATCTTTATTGGGGGCAAAGTTAAGACCGAGACCGAGTACTTCTATTTGAATAGGAGAGAGAGGTGTCTGGGACAAATTGATGACATCTGTAGTGTCCATTAGAGTCTCTGGTTGCGTAGTCGTCGTGGTAGTATGGTATCCCCGGTTCCTGTGCTTCCTGCCCCCCCTCCGCCCCCGTTTTTTGGGGGACCACGTATGGCAGGGAAAGAGTGTCTATAGGATCCGGACTCTCTAGGTAAATCCGTGTCTGATGTCCCCTCGCCTCCATCTGTTGTCTCTGGCTCAGTAGAGCTGAAGCTAACTCTACGTTGGCTATTGTGACGTTGTCTTGGTCTTCTACGATCTTTGAGAATGGATTTAGATCTGTTATGAGAATGATCCCTTTTGGTCCAGTTGAACACTTCTCCTTTAGCGTAATCCTCTGTATCTCTGAGGAACTTGCTTTTTTTGGTGTCCATGATGGTTTGTTCTAATTGATCAAGATGTTTTTGTGTTCTGGATTCTAGGATAGAAAAATCAGGTGAGCTGGATGATTTATTGATTTCCTCCTTAAGCCTGTCGATCTCCAAATTTAATTCAGTCAATTTGATTTCCTCCTGTTGAGTAATGAGGCTCATGAGTTTCAGGGAGCAATCCGATAGAATAGTGTTCCATTCCTCTGAAAACTCAATAGAATATTTGAAAGTCGGGATTTTTCGTAGGCGTAATCCTCGTGGAATCATATTTTTGGAGATATAATTCCTCAATGTAGTCAGATCCCACCAAACTCGTGCTTCATGAGCTAGAAGTTTCTCCAGTTCTCTGAAATGACTGTGCAGGGTTGTATCAGGGTTCTGAGTATAATTGGTATCTCCAAAAACCGCTGCTGCCCTCTCGGCTCTGGATCTATTGAAATCCTGTGTCATATTGATATCATCAAATGTATAACAAGATAACCGTGAATAAAAAAAAAACAGTGAATTCCTGATTCCTGTTGCTGATAGCAAAATTTCTTAATGGGAGTCTCTTATTCGTTGTGTCCCATAATGCCAAAACATATGTATATGTGAGAAACCACCTTGTAGCCAAATTTCAATAAGGACAACAGGATATACCTGTGATGATTAAGAATATAGGCTGAAACAGATGCTAGTATGCACGGAGGCTGAAACCGTATACATGCAGTGATAATCTTGCAATTTATTTTGAATCATTTTGTTATACTAGATATATTTAGTTTGTATTTGATACATACCCTCCTACGGAACCTGTCTCCTGGATCTGAAATTACCATATTAGAGGGCGTTGTTACGTTCCAAGTACATCCTCCCATTTTCCCAGGATACATTTACCCCCATGCCTTGCAGTAGCTCATTTGTCTGAGCCATGATTAAGAGCACAGCCAGTGCTTGAAACGCGTAGGCTTCATTTCGTGCCATTTCTACCACCTTGTTACCCTCCTGGTGTTTTCTGTCACTTTGTTGTATCTTCCGTGTGATTATTTTTCCAATAAAGTGGGAACGGAGTTTCCCCCATCTATACTGCACATCGCTGGATCATTCCTCTTTTTTGCTACTGTTACCTGCCGTGAGCCGTCGCGGCTGATCCGGGCGATATTGAACACAGGAGTGTGAAGCTGGTGAGCTGGAGGTTTCCTCCCATTCCCTTTTTCCCTGCTATTATCACCCCTCTTGTTTGCCAATTTTCACCATGTTAGACAATCTACTTATCTCTCGCTGTCATATGAGAGCTCAATCACTGTGACGTTGTAGATAGTATTTGCTAGTATAACATAATTCCCCTGTATCTTTCCCAAAGGTAGATCAAACGCTGGCCATCACAAGCATTTCCATGACGTGCCAAGAAAAATGAGGTAATCAGACCCTAATGGTAGTGCATCCAGCACCAAATATTGAACTGTATCTTCCCAAGTCAATAGGATGTTCAAGTCAAGTCGTAAAATGCACTATGGATGCAGTTGAAAAAATTGGAGCAATGCCCCTTAACAAAAATACTGATGCTTTTATTGCCGTCAGTCAATATCAATGTTCGTTGCTCCTGTGACTGATATAGAAAGTTGCAGAGGGGGTCGGACAGGCGTCAACACAGAATGGAACAGGGCAGGTTCAGCAAATGGGGCAATGTCAGGACACAACAGGTGCCCAGCAGGAGCAATGTGAGGACAGTGGGAGTGTGGTGAAGACCGCAAGATACAATCTGTAGGAGAGTCTAAAATGGCTGCCGTGCTTCTGGATGTCTCTTCAGGGGGAGCCTGTACAGTGCCCAGCGATCCCACTAACCTTGTTGGGTACTGTCCAGCAAACCAGTGCCCTCTGTTAGTGCAAATAGCACTTCCGGTCCGGCGGGAGCGCGGCCCGCGCACTTCCGGTCTAAATCGAGGCCGGGGATTCGGCTTCTCCACTAGGCCCGAACTGGAAAATGGTCCAAACCGGTCAGAACCGGTGTTAAAATGTGCCCCAGAGCAGCGGGGATCAGATGGAGATGATGGCAGGCCACTCCAGTACCGAGGAGACCAGATGAAGGCAGATTGTGGATGATCCGGCAGAGCTCTGCAGGAACACGTCTGCTCTCCCCAACGTTCAAGCCACACCCCCCTATGAACCGATTACAGTCCAGGATGCAGGTAGGCTTGGTGGTTGGGGTGCTGGATCCACGTACTATAACAGGTCTGCTGCTAGAATTATGAATGGTGGACAATATATGTACATCACTTTTGTCCTTAAAATTAAGAAAGAGCAGATTATCGCTGCAGACGGCACTACTTTCTCCTTTCTGCAACTTCTGCCCCAGCAGGGTTTTGGGGAGGCCGTTCTGATTCTTCCGGATGGTGCCACAGGCCACGGTGGATCTGGATGAAAGGGACAAAAGGAGGGGAATGCTGTTATAAAAATTGTCCACGTATAGGTGATATCCCTGACCTAGTAAAGGGTGTATAAGGTCCCAAACTATTTTGCCGCTGATAACAAGAAATGAGGGGCAGTCTGGGGGTACAATTTTTGAATCTCTCCCCTCGTACATTTTAAAACAGTGTGTGTACACGGTGGCGCTCTCACACACCTTGTATATTTTTATGCCATGCCGGGTCCTTTTGTTTGGGAGGTATTGCCTGAAGTGCAGCCTCCGTTTTGAAATTTACGAGGGATTCATCGAACGCTATATTTTTTTCAGGGGTGTAATTTTCGGAAAATTTTATATTATAGTGGTCGATGACAGGCCTAATCTTATATAGCCTGTCATAATGGAGGTCCTGGGGTGGTGGGCAATGGGATTTGTCATTATAATGCAAGAACTTGAGCAGGGCCTCAAAACGTGTTCTGCTTATCACCGTACTGTAGAGGGGTGTATTGTACAATACGTCAGAGGTCCAGTAGTCCCGGATAAGTGTTTTTTTTATGAGGCCCATGTTTAACAAAAGGCCCCAAAATGTTTGGAGTTCCACTAGTTCTGTAGGTCCAGTTTTGAACTCTGGCATTATATGAGGTGGGATTGCTGGCCATAAACTGCTTGACTATTGGAATATTTGCTTTACGTGCCAAAGAATTGACAAGACAATTATTTTTTTCCGCAATGCGTTTTTTAATAACCCCATGGATGTAAATGGGAAGCTTAATCAAGCGTTTGACACATTTTTCGGCACGTAAAATGCCCCCAAAACAGCGGCAAATACATGCCGTGCGAACCTGTCAACTGAAAAGTCATTCACCACAGGGTCTTCCCTCTTTCATCATTCTTAGCCTTTTACCAGCTGTCATTGTAAAAACACTCCCAAAATTGAGCTGGACAATGCATAGCAATTTGAAGACACCTTTTCCTGGCTTGTAGCCAAAAATAGGGAGGGGGTGAGTCTCCCTCCCACATTTACATCAGCTGTAAATCAGGCTGCTTTGCCTGATTCACTTTGCTGTAATTTTGGGAAGTGCTCCCTCTGGTGGCCAACATAAGAAAACATGTCAAATTATTATTTAATTTTTAATACTTTCCATCTTCCCGGGCCGTCAAAAAATCGGTCGTGTGAGTAGCCCCATTTGGGGTCTATTGTTCCTACTGCGGCCGTGTGACGGACGTTTTTTGAACGGCTGTCACATGGCCGGGAAACCTTGTCGTGTGAATAGGACCTAAGTGTACATTGACATTTACCGGATTTGCTGCAAACAAATTCTGCAAGAGCTAGTCCACACATGGAACAAATACTGCAAATTCTCTGCGATGTATTTTGTTGTGGAAAATCTGCAGAATAATACAGTAGCAGAGGAGTGTATGACTATTCAAGAAATCTCATCCACACGCTGCGTACGTGATATGCGTAGATTCCGCACACAAATTGACCTGCGGTGCATTTTTTAATGTTTCAAAGAATTCGGATAGACAATAAGCAGTTTACATATGGAGATGATAAGTTGAGAATTCACGCAGGAAGTCAAATAAACTATATCCAGCAGGGTATATTATTTAAAGGAACGGGATAAAATTAAAACAGTATGAACATGGTGTCCGTGGAATAAGAAGCATGCAGAGAAAAAACATATGCCTAAAAACTCAGCGAGTCACATGGGTGGATATAGAAACATCCCTGGTGTAGTCCAAATCACAAAATCTTGATAATAGGCAAAGCAAAGAATAAGGCTAGGGACCCGAGCACTCCTCCACCCAGGGGCGTAACTAGGAAAGACTGGGCCTCATAGCAAACTCTTGACCGGGGCTCCCCCGGGTGCCACGAGCAGCCCCCCTTATAAATATTGCCCCCTGTAGAATGTGCTATATTGCCCCGCCTATAGACAGTGTCATATCCCATTTGTAGATAGCGCCCCCACCTCCACCTTGTAGATAGTGCCATACAGCCCCCCTGTAGATATCGGCATAATGCCCCACTGTATATAGCGCTATACAGCTCCCACTGTATATAGTGCCACACAGCCCCCCTCCCTAGTATATAGTGCCACACAGCCCCCCTTAGTAGAAAGTGCAGCAGAGCCCCCCCTTTGTAGAAAGTGCCACACACAGACCCCTGTAGGTTGCGCCACACTCAGCCACCTGTAGATAGAGCCACAGCCCACCCCCTTGTAAATAGTTCCATACAGTTCCCCCATGTATAAAGTGACACACAGCTCCCCCTTGTGTATAGTGCCACACAGCCCCCCTCCCACTTGTGTATAGTGCCACAAGGCAATGGTGCATCCGAGAAAATTGTATCAGCCAGGGAGATATCACTCAAACATGAAAAGGTGGGTTTGGAGGCAGGACAATTTGACTCTTCAGGATAGCGGAACCGCCCCATTACCCTCTAATGAGTAATTAACATATAGTGTGCACCGTTTTAAAAGTGGATTTTAAGGATTTTGCTGCATCTGAAAAAAAACATACAGGGGAATGTTTGGAAATATTGTCAGGTCATGTATTACCGCATGGTGGCAGTTCAAGGGGTTAAAACAACCTGACAGATTCTCATTAAATATACAATAAATTGAGAACAATTCCATTTGCCCTGCAATTTTGTTATTATAAATATATCCTATATAATTACAGATCCAGAACCAAGCTCTGACATATATACAGTACCACAACCAAGCTCAGTACATAAATACAGTAGCACAACCAAGATTAGTACATAAATACAGCACTAGAACCAAGCTATGACATATATACAGCACCAGAACCAAGCTCAGTACATATGTACAGAACCAGAACCAACCTAAGTACATAAATACAGCACTAGAACCAAGCTTAGCACATAAATACATCCCCAGAACCAAGCTCAGTACATATATACAGCACCAGAACAAACTCATTACATATATACAGCACCAAAACCAATCTCATACGTATATACAGCACCAGAACCAAGCTCAGTACTTACATACAGCATCAGAACCAAGATCAGTACATATATACAACACCAGAACAAATACAGCTCAATTTAGTGCAACCCCTGCCGTATAGGTTTGTACGGCGTAAAACTACATCTCCCAGCATGGCCCGAACAATGGTGAGGATATGCTGGGAAATGCTGTTTCACAAAAAAAATCATACAGTGACTACATTACTGATTAGAGGCAGAATAAACATTAACATTAAGTGACTCACCGGTGACGTCTCAGATTCTAGTTCTTTTCTTTTCCCTCCGGTCCAGACATCTATGATGGAATTCTACCAGCCATGACCCATTTCTGCAGTTTTCCGCTCAGATGTTTTCAGCTTCCCTGTTAGGGATCTGCCAGGTACTTCATCTAGCTACACTCCTGGGATTAATCAATCCACACCTGAGGCCAGACCTGTTCGACTGACACCTTCTCCCACCAACCAGGGTGGCAGGCTCAGGAGTGGGAGAGCCTATCGCGGCCTGGTCTCTCGGAGTTAGCTCCGCCCCTTGCCCTTTATTACCTGCCCTGTGCTCTCCCTCAGTGCTTGTAATTCTTTTGGATTCCTGGCCCCACTGCTGCTTGCTCCAGCCTGCTTCTGCCGTGCTTCTGCCTTGCTGCAGTTCTGCTTGACCTGCTTTGCTTGCCCTGGCTTGCTTCTGTCTCCGTGTCCGCTCGGGTGTACTCACTTCATCCTGGTCCTGACTGTTCGTTCGCCGCCCCGTTTCCTCGTGGCGTTCCGTGGCTACTGCCCCTTCCCTTGCGTGTTCCCTGTTTGTCTTCCTGTGCACTTAGCCAGCGTAGGGACCGCCGCCCAGTTGTACCTCGTCGCCTAGGGCGGGTCGTTGCAAGTAGGCAGGGACAGGGCGGTGGGTAGATTAGGGCTCACTTTCCCTTCACCTCCTTCCTGCCATTACATAATTACAAGCCATTACCTAGTCTACCATTTCTCCTACGCTGACGCTTTCATGGACCCCCTTGAGACCCTGACCCAGCAGATGCAGGGCCTCTCCCTACAGGTCCAGGCCCTGGCCCAAAGGGTCAATCAGGGTGACGCTGCTTTAGTAGTACCCCTCACCTCACCTCTAGAACCCGACCTCAAGTTACCTGACCGGTTTTCAGGGGACCGTAAGACGTTTCTCTCCTTCCGGGAGAGTTGCAGACTGTATTTCCGCCTAAAGCCCCACTCCTCAGGTTCCGAGAACCAGCGGGTGGGTATCATCATATCCCGACTCCAGGAAGGGCCCCAAGAGTGGGCCTTCTCCTTGGCTCCTGACGCCCCTGAACTTTCCTCTGTTGATCGTTTTTTCTCTGCCCTCGGACTCATTTACGACGAGACTGACAGGACTGCTTTAGCCGAGAGTCAGCTGGTGACCTTACGTCAGGGTAGAAGACCGGTTGAGGAATACTGTTCTGATTTTAGGAAGTGGTGCGTAGCTTCTCAGTGGAACGATCCGGCCCTAAGGTGCCAGTTTAGGTTAGGATTATCTGACGCCCTGAAGGATCTGCTGGTTAGCTACCCCTCGCCTGACTCCCTTGACCAGGTTATGGCCCTAGCAGTACGACTTGACCGACGTCTCAGGGAACGTCAGCTAGAACGCTTCAGTGTGCTCCCCTCTGACTTTTCTGCGATTCCCCCCGAGGTCCCGTCTCCTCGCCCCTCCACGGAGGACTCGGAGGTACCTATGCAACTCGGGGCCTCCATGTCCCCTCGACAACGTAGGGAGTTTCGCAGAATGAATGGTCTCTGCTTCTACTGTGGGGACGACAAGCATCTACTGAACACCTGTCCCAGGCGCAAGAATAAGAAGCCGGAAAACTTCCGCGCCTAAGTGATCATCGGGGAGGTCACTTGGGCGCACAGGTATTTCCCGTTAATGTGAAACGCAATAAAATTTTGCTTCCCTTTCAGGTCTCGTTTGCTGGCCGGTCTGCCACGGGCAGTGCTTTCGTGGATTCTGGCTCATCTGCTAATATCATGTCTGTGGAATTTGCTATGTCTCTAAAGATGCCTTGTATTGATTTACCTTATCCTATCCCTGTAGTAGGAATCGACTCAACACCCCTTGCTAATGGTTATTTTACTCAGCATACTCCTGTTTTTGAACTCCTGGTTGGCTCCATGCATTTGGAGCAGTGCTCTGTACTGGTGATGCAGGGATTATCGTCTGATCTGGTTTTAGGCCTTCCCTGGTTGCAGTTGCATAATCCCACATTTGATTGGAATACTGGGGATCTCACCAAATGGGGTAATGAATGTCTGATGTCATGTCTTTCTGTTAACTCTATTTCTCCCCGGGAGGAGGTAAACACACTTCCTGAGTTTGTTCAGGACTTCGCCGATGTGTTTTCTAAGGAGGCCTGTGTAATGCCCCTGCTGTCTTCCAGAATTTTATTAATGAAATCCTGAGAGAGTACCTGGGTAATTTTCTTGTTGTGTACCTTGATGACATACTGGTGTTTTCCAAGGACTGGTCCTCCCACGTGGAGCATGTCAGGAAGGTGCTCCAGGTCCTTCGGGAGAATAATCTGTTTGCTAAGACTGAAAAATGTGTCTTTGGGGTACAGGAGATACCATTTTTAGGGCAAATCCTCACTCCTCATGAATTCCGCATGGACCCTGCCAAGGTTCAAGCTGTGGCGGAATGGGTCCAACCTGCCTCCCTTAAGGCGTTACAGTGTTTTTTAGGGTTCGCCAACTATTACAGGAGATTTATTGCCAACTTCTCGGTCGTCGCTAAGCCTCTTACGGACCTTACCCGCAAGGGTGCCGATGTCCTCCATTGGCCCCCTGAGGCCGTCCAGGCCTTTGAGACTCTCAAGAAGTGCTTTATCTCGGCCCCTGTGCTGATTCAGCCCAACCAAGAGGAGCCATTTATTGTGGAGGTTGACGCTTCCGAGGTGGGAGTGGGGGCCGTCCTGTCCCAGGGTACCAGCTCCCTCACCCATCTCCGCCCCTGTGCTTACTTCTCTAGGAAGTTTTCGCCCACGGAGAGTAACTATGATATTGGCAACCGCGAACTTCTAGCCATTAAATGGGCTTTTGAGGAGTGGCGGCACTTCCTGGAGGGGGCCAGACACCAGGTAACGGTCCTTACGGATCACAAGAATCTGGTTTTCCTAGAATCGGCCCGGAGGCTTAATCCTAGACAAGCTCGGTGGGCACTATTCTTTACCAGATTTAATTTCTTGGTTACCTATAGGGCTGGGTCCAAGAATATTAAGGCTGACGCTCTGTCACGTAGTTTCATGGCCAATCCTCCTTCCGAGAAGGATCCCGCTTGTATTTTACCCCCTGGTATAATCGTCTCTGCCACGGATTCTGATTTAGCTTCTGATATCGCGGCTGATCAGGGTGCAGCTCCCGGGAACGTCCCTGGGGACAAACTGTTTGTTCCCCTGCAATACCGGCTGAGGGTACTCAGGGAAAACCATGACTCCGCTCTATCTGGTCATCCTGGCATCTTGGGCACCAAACACCTCATTACCAGAAACTATTGGTGGCCTGGGTTGCCTAAAGATGTTAGGGCTTACGTCGCCGCTTGTGAGGTTTGCGCTAGGTCCAAAACCCCTAGGTCCCGACCTGCGGGCCTACTACGTTCCTTGCCCATTCCCCAGAGACCTTGGACCCATATCTCCATGGATTTTATCACCGATTTGCCTCCATCTCAGGGCAAGTCGGTGGTGTGGGTGGTAGTCGACCGCTTCAGCAAGATGTGCCACTTTGTGCCCCTTAAGAAGCTACCTAACGCCAAGACGTTAGCTTCTTTGTTTGTGAAACACATCCTGCGTCTCCATGGGGCCCCAGTCAATATCGTTTCTGACAGAGGGGTACAATTTGTTTCCTTATTTTGGAGAGCTTTTTGTAAAAAGTTGGAGATTGATCTGTCCTTCTCCTCCGCCTTCCATCCCGAAACCAATGGCCAAACGGAAAGGACCAACCAATCCCTGGAACAATATTTAAGGTGTTTCATCTCTGACTGTCAATTCGATTGGGTCTCATTCCTTCCCCTTGCTGAATTTTCCCTGAATAACCGGGTCAGTAACTCGTCAGGGGTCTCCCCGTTTTTCTGTAATTTCGGGTTTAACCCTAGGTTCTCCTCCGTCTCCCCTGGTTGTTCCAATAATCCTGAGGTAGAGGAGGTTCATCGGGAACTGTGCACTGTCTGGGCCCAGGTTCAGAAGAACCTAGAGGCGTCCCAGAGCGCACAAAAGATTCAGGCGGATAGTAGACGTTCTGCTAACCCCCGGTTTGTCGTCGGGGATTTGGTCTGGTTGTCGTCCAGGAACTTGCGCCTTAAGGTCCCGTCCAGGAAGTTTGCTCCCCGATTTATTGGACCTTATAAGATCATTGAAGTCCTCAACCCTGTATCCTTCCGTCTGGAGCTCCCCCCATCCTTTCGCATACATGACGTCTTCCATGCCTCCCTCCTTAAACGCTGCTCCCCGTCCTGGTCCCCCTCGAGGATACCTCCTGTTCCCGTTCTCACCCCTGAGGGGGTGGAATTCGAGGTGGCCAAGATTATGGACAGTAGGATGGTCCAGGGCTCCCTCCAGTACCTGGTCCATTGGAGAGGATACGGGCCGGAGGAGAGGACTTGGGTACCTGCCCGTGATGTTCACGCTGGGGTATTGATCAGGAGGTTCCACCTCCTCTTCCCCACTAAACCGGGTCCCCTTAGTAAGGGTCCGGTGGCCCCTCATAAAAGGGGGAGTACTGTTAGGGATCTGCCAGGTACTTCATCTAGCTACACTCCTGGGATTAATCAATCCACACCTGAGGCCAGACCTGTTCGACTGACACCTTCTCCCACCAACCAGGGTGGCAGGCTCAGGAGTGGGAGAGCCTATCGCGGCCTGGTCTCTCGGAGTTAGCTCCGCCCCTTGCCCTTTATTACCTGCCCTGTGCTCTCCCTCAGTGCTTGTAATTCTTTTGGATTCCTGGCCCCACTGCTGCTTGCTCCAGCCTGCTTCTGCCGTGCTTCTGCCTTGCTGCAGTTCTGCTTGACCTGCTTTGCTTGCCCTGGCTTGCTTCTGTCTCCGTGTCCGCTCGGGTGTACTCACTTCGTCCTGGTCCTGACTGTTCGTTCGCCGCCCCGTTTCCTCGTGGCGTTCCGTGGCTACTGCCCCTTCCCTTGCGTGTTCCCTGTTTGTCTTCCTGTGCACTTAGCCAGCGTAGGGACCGCCGCCCAGTTGTACCTCGTCGCCTAGGGCGGGTCGTTGCAAGTAGGCAGGGACAGGGCGGTGGGTAGATTAGGGCTCACTTTCCCTTCACCTCCTTCCTGCCATTACATTCCCACTTTTAAAACATTTCTGCACCTATAAACGAAGTTAAAATTCTCAACACCTCTAAATATAATAAAGCACCATACACAGCACCTCTAACTATAATAGCGCCATACACTTTGTCCCTGATTATAATAGTACCATATACTGTCACACACACACACACACACACACACACATACACACACACAGACACACACACACCGTGCCCCCTGTAGATAGTGCCCCCATAGCCCCCTGTAGATAGTGATCCCATAGAGCCTCTGTAGTGACGTACATAGAAACCCCTGTAGATAGTGTCCCACATACAGCCCTCTGTAGATAGTGTCCCACATACAGCCCTCTGTAGATAGTGTCCCACATACAGCCATCTGTAGATAGTGCCCACATATGGACTCCAGAACTGCAAGGCAATAGTGCTAACCACTGAGCCACCGTGCTGCCCTACATATAGCTTCCCCTATAGACAGTGCTCTACGTATAGCCCACCTCTGTAGATAGTCTCACATATAGCTCCCCCTGTATATAGTGTCCCACATATAGCCCACTCCTGTAAACAGTGCCCTACATATAGACACCCTGTATATAGTGTCCCACATATAGCCCACCCTATAGAAAGTGCCCTAAAAATATCTCCCCTATAGATAGTGCTCTACATATAGCCCAACCCTGTAGTGTCTCACATATAGCTCCCCCTGTATATAGTGCCCCACATATAGACTTCCCTGTAGATCGCGCCCCACATCCCCACCCCCTGGAGATAGTGGCCCACATATAGACACCCCTGTATATAGTGGCTCACATCCCCACATATAGACCCCCATTGTAGATTGTGCCCCACATCCCCACATACAGACCACCCCTGTAGCTAGTGCCCCAAATCCCCACATATAGACCCCCCCTTTATATAGTGGCCCACATTTAGACGACCCCCCTATAGATAGAGCCTCCACTATAGATAATGCCACTCACAGTTTTATGAGAAAAAAACTAAAAACTATACATACTCACATGATCCCGTTCGCGCGCAGTCCGCTGGCTATGCAGACCTGCTCTCTTCTGAGCAGGTCTGTTGGAGCTGAACGAGCGTCGTCCAATGACGCTGATTGGCGGGACAGAATGACTTGCCCTGTCAATCAGCGCCTTTCAAGCACGGAAGCGGCGCGATTACGTCATCACGCCGCTAGCCAATCAGCATCATTGTAAGACGCTGAATGGTCGGGCCAATCAGCGCAAATGCATGTATTTGGCTGTCACTAGCACCGGGGCCCCGGTGCTAGCGACTCCTACGGGCATGAGAGGGCCTGTGTCACCTGGCCCATATTTGTTGGAGGCTCGGCGGCGCGGGCCCCATAGTAGCGGCGCTACCACTGTAGCAGCCATAACAGCTACAAGCGGCGCCCCCGGGCATATGGGGAGCGCGTGTCGGCTGGCGGCACGGGCCCCCTCAAGCCGCAGGCCCCGTAGGTACCGCTACGGCTGCTACCGCAGTAGTTACGCCACTGCCTCCACCACACACAGAGAACATCATATTGCTAAATAATAAGAAAGGCTTGGGACCGCCATAGTTCGCAGCCATGGGGACCAAATCTTATCAAATTGTGCTACAGTATTTTGTCTAACGGCATTAAGTTTTTCGTAAACCAAAATTTTATTCATGCGATTTTTTTACTGCTGTAATTGAAAGTGACGGCCTTCTCCAATTTTGAGCGACATGTTTACAGTATCTTGTCTAACAGCATTAAGTGGTGCGTTTTTTTTAAGCCGAAGCATGTCAATTGTGATTGCGGAATCACCGGTATTCTTTTGCTGGTTTTCCCCATTCAATTTGATGGGGTTCTAAAACCCACAACAAATAGTCATTTAATTAGACAAAAAAGTCTCACAGGACACATGAATACTTAGGTGGGAATTATAGGTATCAACCACCTACATAAGTTGATAGAGATGGAGACTCCAACAGGAATATATATATATAAACTAGAGAAAAAAAGAGTCCATTGCTACCATTTATGACAAAATAGAAAATTTATTAATTGTAGACAAAACAGAAAATCTAAGAAACAGGTCTATATCTGGATCACCATTAGAATGTACACTATCATAACAGGTACAGAGAGTATACATAGCATGAGAAAATCACATGATCTTTATACCAGGATTAGAAATATATCTACTCAAATATGTACATCTAAAAACCTCCTCTGTCAAAAAAGGAGATAGCAATGGACTCTTTTTTTCTCTACTTTAAACAAATAGTCATTTGTTGCGACTTCTGCGGCGAAATCGCAGTGATTACACCGCAAAAAAATCGCAACTTATGACAAAAGAAACACATACTATACCTTATACTTACCACTGAAGTTCTTCAGGCCAGCTGTAATGACGGGGTAGGGAGACAGACAGGTGAGCCCTAATCTACCCGTCACTCAGTCCCTGCCTACTTGCACGGCCCGTCCTAGGCGACGGCGTACAACTGAGCAACGGTCCCTACACTCAATATGTGCATGACAGACAATCAGACAAGGGTACACAGAAGCTAAGGGAAATGGGGCAGTTGCCCACGGCAAGACCGTGAGCAACAAGAGTAGTGAACGAGCCGAGTAAAACCAGGAGTGTACGAGGTACCAAACGCAGAGCAGGAGCGTAGTCAGTAAAGCCAGGGTCAAAAATGAAGCAAGGTCAATAATGATAGCAGGAGCAGCAGAGCCAGGAAACAGGAAAGAATCACAGGCAGAGACAAGCAGGAAATGAAGGTATAAATAGACCGAGGGCGGAAGCTAGAACCGTCTGGCCAGGCCGTGATAGGCTCTCCCACTCCTCAGCCTCCCAGCCTGAGTGGTAGCAGATCGAGTCACTCTATCAGACTTAAGAGCAGGTGCAGACTGATTAACCACGGGCGTCGACACAGAAGCTGCGTCTGGCAGATCCTTTGCACCAGCCTCCTGGGATGACGTTTCATCCCATGTGACCGCTGCAGCCAAGAACAGGCTGTAGCGGCGGTCACATGGGATTAAACGTCATCCCAGGTGGCTGGCCCTCTGACGTCATTCAGACCGGCCTCCTGGGATGACGTTTCATCCCATGTGACCGCTGCTGCAGCCATTCACAGGCTGCAGCGGTCTCCTGGAGGCTAGCTAATGCTGCAGTTTTCCGCAGCGGACATTCCGGGCGAAAAACTGCACCACAATTTGGTGCAATTGTTTGCCCGGAATTCCCTGCAGCCACCGGGGCGGATAAGCTGTGTACCTTTACGCAGCGTATCCGCCCCGTGTGAAATTACCCTAATTCTCTGCATCGTTTACATGGGACGAAACATCATCCCAGGAAGTGGGCACCATAGAGACCAGACGTGGGAGCAGTAAAGCGTCGCTTTGGTAGACCAGGGGAGGTGAGTATGATATATTTTAAAATTGTTATACTTACTACTTTTCCACACAAAAAATCTCAATACACCGTGTTCCAAATTATTATGCACATTGGATTTAAGCGTCATAAACATTTAATTATTAGTTTTTCAATTAAACTCATGGATGGTATTGTGTCTTAGGGCTCTTTGGATCATTGTAATCAATCTCAGACACCTGTGATAATTAGTTTTCCAGGTGTGCCCAATCAAAGGAAAACTACTTAAGAAGGACGTTCCACATTATTAAGCAGGCCACAGGTTTCAAGCAATATGGGAAAGAAAAAGGATCTCTCTGCTGCCGAAAAGCATGAAATACTGCAATACCTTGGACAAGGTATGAAAACATTGGATATTTCAAGAAAACTTAAGCGTGATCATCGTACTGTGAAAAGATTTGTGGCTGATTCAGAGCACAGACTGGTTCGTTCAGATAAAGGCATAATGAGGAAGGTTTCTGCCAGACAAATTAATAGGATTAGGAGAGCAGCTGCTAAAATGCCATTGCAAAGCAGCAAACAGGTATTTGAAGCCGCTGGTGCCTCTGGAGTCCCGCGAACCTCAAGGTGTAGGATCCTCCAGAGGTTTGCAAGTGTGCATAAAGCTATTATTCGGCCACCCCTAAACAATGCTCACAAGCAGAAATGGTTGCAGTGGGCTCAGAAATACATGAAGACTAATTTTCAAACCGTGTTGTTTACTGATGAGTGCCGTGCAACCCTGGATGGTCCAGATGGATGGAGTAGTGGATGGTTGGTGAATGGCCACCATGTCCCAACAAGGCTGCGACGTCAGCAAGGAGGTGGCGGAGTCATGTTTTGGGCTGGAATCATCGGGAGAGAGCTGGTAGGCCCCTTTAGGGTCTCTGACGGTGTGAAAATGACCTCTGCAAAGTATGTCGAGTTTATGACTGACCGCTTTCTTCCGTGGTACAAAAAGAAGAACCGTGCCTTCCGTAGCAAAATTATCTTCATGCATGACAATGCACCATCTCATGCTGCAACGGTCTTGGACATGCACAGTTCAAGGCAGGGACCCGAAGGAGCCATCTTTGCCTTGGGGTCATTAGTCCGCATGCACCATTTTAGATTTCCAGCTGCAGTCATCATCTGATCATGTGATCGCATTTCGATCTCATATTGGCTTATATGGCCTCTTAAATTGCCAGCCCCAATTCCAACTCTGCATGCCTCCTGACGAAGCAGATGCGAAACGCGCAGTGGGGCAGCGCAGCAGTTAGCATTTACAGGTAATGATATGACAGGGTATATGTTGACATATGATATTTATTATATGGTTTACTTTAATCACACGATCATTGAGATTTATATGTATACAGGTTATCAGCCGGATAAAGAGCCTCGAGTTCATTATTTTCTATTCTATTATATATATACATTACCTATGTCCCTATACCCATGTCAAAATTTGGTTTTCATGGTAGTTACATAGTAATATAATCTGCTGACGCCGGTGTCTTTTTTCTGGTTTTTGATCCATCGATTGTTATTGTATTTTGTATACTTTTTAAGTGTAAAATAAATACAATTATGTTTTTTTATAGGTACTATATATATGACCGTGAGTTTAAGGTCCTAGATTACATTTTATGGTGCATTAACCTGCTAAGCCCAGGGGAAGGGCAATGCTCAGCCTTAGGCCCCATGTACACGACCGTGAAAAATCTCTGTAATTGTGGACCGCAATACGGTCTGCAATTACAGACCCCCCGGTTCTATTGGCCACAGACACCTTTCCGTATCGCTACGGAAGGGTGTCCGTGCTGTAGAACCGTGCC
This sequence comes from Rhinoderma darwinii, assembly GCF_050947455.1. Taxonomy (NCBI): domain Eukaryota; kingdom Metazoa; phylum Chordata; class Amphibia; order Anura; family Rhinodermatidae; genus Rhinoderma; species Rhinoderma darwinii. The sequence continues at coordinate 64,148,812 of NC_134687.1, forward strand.
GGGAAATATGGAGCATGTCCTACTTTTCATTCTCTACGGGCCGTGCTCCAATACTTTGTACTTCGCGGGCCGTGATTACGGACACGGCCGTGTGCATGGCCCCATGCACACCACAGTATTTTTCATCAGTAATTACGGACAGTAATTAATGACAGTAATTACGGACCCATTCAATTCTATTGACGGACACCTTTCAGTATTTTTATTGATGGGTATCCGTGCTGAAAAAAATGATAGAACCTGTCCTATTCTTGTCAGTAATTACGGCAAAGACTCTTTCATAGAAGTCTATGGGAGCTTCCGTAAATACGGACGGCTGCTGATGTTCATCCATATACCGTCCGTATTTACGGAAGAATTGCTAGGCAACATGTTGATGACATCATTTGAAACCTCCCTCCTTTTGTACGGATCCGTATATACGGATGCAATACGGACTGTATTTACGGACACCCCTCCGTATATATGGATGAAATACAGATGCCTACTTATCCGTATTTACAGTCTGTATTTCGGGATAGATGAAAATATTGTTGTGTACATGGGGCTTTAGTTCCCTCGAGGTTTCCTCCACAGTGGTTTTTCCTCTCCTGAGTGCTGAAGGTTGACTCTTCGTGAGTCGGGGGTTTGCCATTTTTAGTGTAGTCATAGGTGAGACCATTTAACACCCAATTAAAATGTTTTGTATCTTTATTTTTTCATTCTTGGTTGCAGGGTCCACATATCAGATTTCCATGAAGCCAGACATCTGCCTCCCCACAGGCCGATGGCCTACCCTGTAGGAGCATATTTGCCCCAGTAGTTGCCTCCACTTGGGTAAATAGGATGGAGCAGGTACGTTATAGTGCATGTATGTGTACGTGTCCATGCTCATGAAACACCTGCTTACGCAAAAGCAAGTAGTGATGTGCAATGCTGCAGTGCTGCCAGAAGTCAAATTGTAAAGACCTGTTTTCTCTGTTATTCACTGATCTGCTGTGATGTCCTGCGTCATTTACAATAACAAATTTTGCTGACTGAGCACAGTGGGAGTAGTAGTTCAGTAGACACAGCAATTGACAAAGGGAATGTGTCGCAAATTAAATATATTTTTTAAGTCAGTTACTTATTTTTGTTATATTTTTTACGTTTTTTTGCTGTATTTATTTATTTTCTTCCACAAGGTCTATGGGGCTGGGTAATAGACGGCCATCACTTGAATGTGTTCCGAGTGACGGGCGTGTCTTCCGTCGCTCGCTCTATTCTCCTCCTCCTCCCAGTGCGAAGTGTATGTGAGGAGGTGGAGGAGCGTATTTTTTTGCTCCCTGTAGGAGCGGAATCCCCAATTACACAGCCCCCTGTAGGTAATGCCACACAGCCCCCTGTAAGCAGGAATTTCAGGGCCCCCTACAGCTAAATGTTCTGGGCCGCCCTACCGTGGCACCGCCTGTTAACGGTACTCCGTCCAGCACTATATCATGGTACCCAGGGCCGCCATCAGGGGGGGTATTAGGGGTACTGATGAGAGGTCCGGCCAAACCTAATTGAAAGGGGGGCCCGGCAAACTGCCGCGACTTGCCTTTGGTAGAAAAAAAACAGGCCCCTGCAATGGGGCCCGTTTTTTTCACCAAAAGAATGTCATGAGCTGCGGGCCCCCCTTTCAATTAGGTTTGGCCGGGCCTCTCACATCAGTACCCCTAATACCCCCCCTGATAGCGGCCCTGGGTAGCATGGGGGCCGTCAAACACCGCCGCCCGTGCGACCGATCGCACGCACCCGCAAACTCCCGCGCACCGAATTTTGAGGCAGAATTTGACCTGCCCACACTATCTTGCCGCGTTTTTTTGCTGCGTTTTTTGCCCGCTGCGATTGAGGACAGCAGACAGAAAACGCAGCGAAAAATGAATTTTCTGCCTCCCATTGATTTCGATGGGAGGTCAGAGGCAGAACCGCGGCAAGAAAGGACGTGCTGCTTTTTCTTTTTTCCGCGACTGGCTCCCATTGATTTCAGATTAAATCAATGGGAGGCGGTTTTGGAAGTTGTTTGGTGCTGATTCTGATGCAGTGTCCGAGTCAATATCAAGGCCCAAAAACTCTGTCAACTGGGCCTTATTGTTAGGGCTTATTCAGACGAACGTGTAATACACGGACCTATGTTACTCTATGGGGCCGTGCAGACTGTCAGTGATTTTCACGCAGCGTGTGTCCGCTGCGTAAAACTCACGACATGTCCTATATTTGTGCATTCTTCGCGCATCACGCACCCATTGAAGTCAATGGGTGCGTGAAAATCACGCCCAGCACTTCCGCAGCCGTATAAACTATGAATGAAAACAGAAAAGCACCACGTGCTACAAACATACAAACAGAGTGTCATAATGATGGCGGCTGCGCGAAAATCACGCAGCCACGCATACACTGCTGACACACAGAGCTGTTATGGACCTTTTGCATGCGCAAAACGCCACGTTTTTGCCAGCGCAAAAAGCACACGCTCGTGTAAATCCGGCCTTAGGGTAGGAACACACTAGGCATGAACACTGCGGATTTTATGCAACACATTTTATTATGGAAAATCCGCAGCGTATTACAGTCGCAGCAGAGTGGATGAGATTTGAACAAATCTCATTCACACGCTGCAAAAACAATGGACCTGCAGTGTGGCTTTTTAAGCCGCAGCGTGTCAATGAATTCTGTGGAATCGTTGCTCCTCTGTTGCGGAAATGCTGCGGTTCTGCCGCAAAAATCACAAATGAGAAAAAAAAAAAGGTACTTTTTTCTGAGCTTGGTGGTTTAAGTGGCTTGTGAACTAAGTGGAGTTCTAAAACCGGAGTTGAAAAGAGGAGTTGAAGCCCCAGTAAGTACTCTTCTTTTTCTTTGACAATTGTTCGCTGTTTTGGTGTAACTTGGATAATGGATAGCAAGATTGGAGGTTTTCTTCAGTGCACAGTTTGTCATATGTATACACGACTGGAGCCGGAGTTCCAGGGTGAATATCTCTGTGGCAGATGTGAGCATGTTGTTCACCTGGAAGCTCGTATTAGAGATCTGGAGGAGCAGAATGCAACACTGAGGAGGATAGACAATTTTGAGCGGAGCTTGCTGCTCACAGAGCATGCAGTTAGTGGGTTAGAACTGGAGGGTGAAGACATGGGTGAGCAGGATCAGGTAAGTAGCTGGGTTAATGTAGTTAGGGGCAGTAGAAAGGGGTCAAAGACAAGGAAGGCCGATCCGGTTTCTGGCATTCCAAGCAAAATTGCCAGGTTGGGTGATGATGCAAGGGTGTCAGTCTCAGAAAAGGCAGCCCTAGTGGATACTGATCTCCCTAACAGCCGGGAGAACAGCCCAGCTAGTAGTCGGCGGGATGGTAATGCAGGCAAGCCAAGACAATTGATAGTTGTAGGGGATTCTATAATCAGGAAGACGGATAGAATAATTTGTCGCCAAGACCGCCTCAACCGAATGGTTTGCTGTCTCCCTGGTGCCAGGGTTCGGCATGTGGTGGAACGGGTGGACAAATTGCTGGGAGGGGCTGGTGATGATCCAGCTGTCGTGGTCCATGTCGGTACCAACGACAGAATAAATGGTAGGTGGAGGAGCCTTAAGAATAATTTTAAAGAACTAGGCTACAAGCTGAAGGGAAGGACCTCCAAGGTTGTATTCTCAGGAATACTGCCTGTGCCATGCGCATCACAGGAAAGACAGCGGGAGCTTAGGGAGTTAAATGCATGGCTGAAGTCTTGGTGTAGAGGAGAAGGATTTGGGTTCCTAGAGCACTGGGCTGACTTTTCATTGGGGTACAAACTGTATTCTGCAGATGATTTGCACCTAAATGGAAGGGGGTCCGCTGTGCTGGGGGAGAGAATTCTAGCTGGGGTGGCGGAGTATTTAAACTAGGGCTGAGGAGGGAGGTCAATGTAGAAAAAAAAGGGGTAGCCAGGTTAGAGAGGGGTCAGACTATATTGGTGGGGGGAGAAACAGAATGTGGGGAGAGGACTAGACAACAAGATAAGGAGATCCTTTCGTTACAAAACATCAGTGTAAATAAAAAGGACCGATTAATGTCAAATCACATTTCTGATAATAAAAGTGAACAACTGACAGGCAAGTTAAAGTGTATGTTCACAAATGCCAGAAGTCTAGCAAGCAAAATGGGGGAGCTGGAGGCCTTGATACTGGAAGAAAATATAGATATAGTTGGTGTTGCTGAAACATGGCTGGACTCTTCACATGACTGGGCTGTAAATCTACAGGGTTTTACACTTTTTCGTAAAGACAGGACAAATAGGAAAGGTGGTGGTGTATGTCTGTATGTGAGAAGTGATATGAAGGCGAGTGTGAAAGAGACAATAGTGGGTGAAGACTGTGAGGAGGTTGAAACCTTGTGGGTGGAACTAGAAAGGGAGGTAAACACTGAAAAAATTACTTTTGGTGTAATCTATAGACCCCCCAATATAACTGAGGAGATGGAAGGTCAGATATATAAACAGATGGAGCGGGCTGCACAGGCGGGTACTGTAGTGATAATGGGAGATTTTAATTTCCGGGATATTAATTGGTGTCATGGTTCGGCTTCAACTGCAAAGGGGAGACATTTCCTCAACCTGTTGCAGGAAAATTTTATGGGCCAGTTTGTGGAAGACCCGACTAGAGGTGAAGCTCTGTTGGATCTGGTCATTTCTAATAATGCAGATCTTGTTGGGAATGTCAATGTTCGTGAAAACCTCGGTAACAGTGATCATAATATAGTTACATTTTACCTATACTGTAAAAAACAAACGCAGGCTGGGAGGGCAAAAACATTTAATTTTAAGAAAGCCAATTTCCCCAGGATGAGGGCTGCAATTCAGGATATAGACTGGGAAGAACTAATGTCAAATAATGGAACAAATGATAAATGGGAGATTTTCAAATCTACTTTGAGTTATTATAGTGCAAAATTTATTCCTACAGGTAATAAGTATAAACGACTCAAATTAAACCCCACATGGCTTACACCTTCTGTGAAAGGGGCAATACATGACAAAAAAAGGGCATTTAAAAAATACAAATCTGAGGGTACAGCTGTAGCCTTTGTAAAATATAAAGAGCTTAATAAAATCTGTAAAAATGTAATAAAATTAGCAAAAATACAAAATGAAAGGCAGGTGGCCAAGGATAGTAAAACAAATCCTAAAAAATTCTTCAAGCATATAAATGCAAAAAAGCCAAGGTCTGAACATGTAGGACCCCTAGATAATGGTAATGGGGAGTTGATCACAGGGGATCAAGAGAAGGCAGAGTTACTAAATGGGTTCTTTAGCTCTGTATATACAACTGAAGAAAGAGCAGCTGATGTAGTCGGTGCCAGTGCTGTTAATATATCAGTTGATATACTGAATTGGATGAATGTAGATATGGTCCAAGCTAAATTGAATAAAATAAATGTGCACAAGGCTCCGGGACCAGATGGGTTACACCCTAGAATTCTTAAAGAGCTTAGTTCAGTTATTTCTGTCCCCCTTTTCATAATATTCAGAGAATCTCTAGTGACTGGTATAGTGCCTAGGGACTGGCGCAGGGCAAATGTGGTGCCTATTTTCAAAAAGGGCTCTAGGTCTTCCCCGGGTAATTATAGACCAGTAAGCTTAACATCAATTGTGGGGAAAATGTTTGAGGGGCTATTGAGGGACTATATACAGGATTATGTGACAATAAATAGCATTATAAGTGACAGCCAGCACGGTTTTACTAAGGACAGAAGTTGTCAAACTAACCTAATCTGTTTTTATGAAGAGGTGAGCAGAAGTCTAGACAGAGGGGCCGCTGTGGATTTAGTGTTTTTGGACTTTGCAAAGGCATTTGACACTGTCCCCCATAGACGCCTAATGGGTAAATTAAGGACTATAGGTTTAGAAAATATAGTTTGTAATTGGATTGAGAATTGGCTCAAGGACCGTATCCAGAGGGTTGTGGTCAATGATTCCTTCTCTGAATGGTCCCCGGGTTATAAGTGGTGTACCCCAGGGTTCAGTGCTGGGACCACTATTATTCAACTTATTTATTAATGATATAGAGGAAGGGATTAATAGCACTATTTCTATTTTTGCAGATGACACCAAGCTATGTAATATAGTTCAGACTATGGAAGATGTTCATGAATTACAGGCAGATTTAAACAAACTAAGTGTTTGGGCGTCCACTTGGCAAATGAAGTTTAATGTAGATAAATGTAAAGTTATGCATCTTGGTACCAACAACCTGCATGCATCATATGTCCTAGGGGGCGCTACACTGGCGGATTCACTTGTTGAGAAGGATCTGGGTGTACTTGTAAATCATAAACTCAATAACAGCATGCAGTGTCAATCAGCTGCTTCAAAGGCCAGCAAGATATTGTCGTGTATTAAAAGAGGCATGGACTCGCGGGACAGAGATGTAATATTGCCACTTTACAAAGCATTAGTGAGGCCTCATCTAGAATATGCAGTTCAGTTCTGGGCTCCAGTTCATAGAAAGGATGCCCTGGAGTTGGAAAAAATACAAAGAAGAGCAACGAAGCTAATAAGGGGCATGGAGAATTTAAGTTATGAGGAAAGATTGAAAGAATTAAACCTATTTAGCCTTGAAAAAAGAAGACTAAGGGGGGACATGATTAACTTATATAAATATATTAATGGCACATACAAAAAATATGGTGAAATCCTGTTCCTTGTAAAACCCCCTCAAAAAACAAGGGGGCACTCCCTCCGTCTGGAGAAAAAAAGGTTCAAGCTGCAGAGGCGACAAGGCTTCTTTACAGTGAGAACTGTGAATTTATGGAATAGCCTACCGCAGGAGCTGGTCACAGCAGGGACAGTAGATGGCTTTAAAAAAGGGTTAGATAATTTCCTAGAACAAAAAAATATTAGCTCCTATGTGTAGAAATTTTTCCTTCCCTTTTCCCTTCCCTTGGTTGAACTTGATGGACATGTGTCTTTTTTCAGCCGTACTAACTATGTAACTATGTAACTATGTAACTTACCCCGGCCGTAGTCCTGGTGACGCGATCCTCTATTCTTAGCGCAGCCCGGCCTCCTGTCATGACGTTTCATCCCATGTGACTGCTGCAGCGGTCACATGGTCTACAGCGTCATCCCAGGAGGCGGGGCTACGTTCAGAAGAGAGAGATGCGTCACCAGGACTACGGCCGGGGCAAGTCGAAACTTTTTTTTCCCTGCAGGATTCCCGCAGCGGACAAGCTTCACGAAACCTGCGCCACTATTTGGTGCGGTTTTGCTGGCAGAATTCCCTGCGGCTACCGGGGCGGATAAGCTGTGTAGTTTTACTCAGCATATCCGCCTAGTGTGTCCCTTATGATGTCGCTCCTGGAGCTGCTGCCGGTCTCTAAATAGGCAGTTGGTTAAGTAGAATTTGGAATTATTTTTTTTTGTGAACCAGCTTAAAAAAATACAAAACTTTTGTGTTAGGGCCTGTTCACATCACCGTTCGCTTCCGTTCCGGGGTTTCGTCTGAGGTTTCTGTCGGGTGAACCCCACAAGGGAAAGTGAAAGTGACAGCACAGCTTCCATTTCCGTCACCATTAGCGCAGTCGACTGCGCTATAGATTCCGTCCGAAAACCAGCCGGAATGGTGACGAACGGAAACCATTAGCGATGTTTCCGTCACCATTGAGATCAATGGTGACTGAAACGGAAGCTGTGCTGTCACTTTCACTTTCCGTTGCGGGGTTCACCCGACAGAAACCTCAGACGGAACCCCGGAACGGAAGCTGTGCTGTCACTTTCACTTTCCGTTGCGGGGTTCACCCGACAGAAACCTCAGACGGAACCCCGGAACGGAAGCGAACGGTGATGTGAACAGGCCCTAACACAAAAGTTTTGTATTTTTTTAAGCTGGTTCACAAAAAAAAAATAATTCCAAATTCTACTGGACCAACTGCCTATTTAGAGACCGGCAGCAGCTCCAGGAGCGACATCATAAGGGACACACTAGGCGGATATGCTGAGTAAAACTCCACAGCTTATCCGCCCCGGTAGCCGCAGGGAATTCTGCCAGCAAAACCGCACCAAATAGTGGCGCAGGTTTCGTGAGGCATGTCCGCTGCGGGAATCCTGTAGGGAAAAAAAAGTTTAGACTTGCCCCGGCCGTAGTTTAGGGCAACGCGTCTCTCTCTCTCCTGAACGTAGCCCCGCCTCCTGGGATGACGCTGTAGACCATGTGACCGCTGCAGCAGTCACATGGGATGAAACGTCATGACAGGAGGCCGAGCTGCGCTAAGAATAGAGGATCGCGTCACCAGGACTACGGCCGGGGTAAGTCTAAACTTTATCAATTTAAAAAAGTACCTTTTTTTTTTTCTCATTTGTGATTTTTGCGGCAGAACCGCAGCATTTACGCAACAGAGGAGCAGCGATTCCGCAGAATACATTGACACGCTGCAGCTTAAAAAGCCAAAAGCCACACTGCAGGTCCATTATTTTTGCAGCGTGTGAATGAGATTTGTTAAAATCTCACCCACTCTGCTGCGACTGCAATACGCTGCGGATTTTCCACAATAAAATGTGTTGCATAAAATCCGCAGGGTTCATGCCTAGTGTGTTCCTACCCTAAGGCCGGATTCACACAAGCGTGTGCTTTTTGCGCGCGCAAAAACGTGGCGTTTTGCGCATGCAAAAGGTCCATAACAGCTCTGTGTGTCAGCAGTGTATGATGCGTGGCTGCGTGATTTTCGCGCAGCCGCCATCATTATGACACTCTGTTTGTATGTTTGTAGCACGTGGTGCTTTTCTGTTTTCATTCATAGTTTATACGGCTGCGGAAGTGCTGGGCGTGATTTTCACGCACCCATTGACTTCAATGGGTGCGTGATGCGCGAACAACGCACAAATATTGGACATGTCGTGAGTTTTACGCAGCGGACACACGGACACACGCTGCGTGAAAATCACTGACAGTCTGCACGGACCCATAGACTAACATAGGTCCGTGCGAGGCGCGTAAAAATCACGCGCGTTGCACGGACGTATTACACGTTCGTCTGAATAAGCCCTAACAATAAGGCCCAGTTCACAGAGTTTTTGGGCCTTGATATTGACTCGGACACTGCGTCAGAATCAGCACCAAAAAACTTCCAAAACCGCCTCCCATTGATTTAATCTGAAATCAATGGGAGCCAGTCGCGGAAAAAAGAAAAAGCAGCACGTCCTTTCTTGCCGCGGTTCTGCCTCTGACCTCCCATCGAAATCAATGGGAGGCAGAAAATGCATTTTTCGCTGCGTTTTTTGTCTGCTGTCCTCAATCGCCGCGGGCAAAAAACGCAGCAAAAAAACGCGGCAAGATAGTGTGGGCAGGTCAAAATCTGCCTCAAAATTCTTTAATGAATTTTGAGGCAGATTTTTTTTTGCCTGCAAAATACTGTGTGAACAGGGCCATACATAAACAGCACTTTGAGATAATTTACTCACTGTGTCAGAAGAGCTGCTCCCACTCCAGTCCTCTTCCAGGCGAGGTCTTCGGTCCAGACGTCCAGTCCTTCACCTCCAGCCAGGCTCCAGGTAAGTTTTGTCCATGTGTGTTCGCGGGTGCGCGCGCGGGCGATCGCGGGTGCACGCGCGGGCGATCGCGGGTGCGCGCTTACGGGCTTTCGCGGGTGCGCGGGCGGACTCGAGTGCGGGCGTTCGTGGGTGCGCGCTCGCGAGTGCGCACGCGCGGGCGTTTCCTTGTGCGCGCGATCGGGTGCGCGCGCGCGGGCGGACGGTTTGACGGCCCCCCCATGACGAGGGATGGGGAGGGGGCCCGCAGCAGCAGCAGCTCACGACATTCTTTTGGTGAAAAAAACGGGCCCCATTGTAGGGGCCCGTTTTTTCCTAACAAAATAATGTCGCGGCAGTTGCCGGGCCCCCCTTTCAATTAGGTTTGGCCAGGCCCCTCACACCAGTACCCCTAATACCCCCCTGATGGCGGCCCTGCCTGTAAGTAGTGCCACACAGCCCCCCGTAGGTAATGCCACACAGCCACCTGTAGGTAATGCTACATAGCCCCCTGTAGGTAATGCCACATAGCCCCCTGTAGGTAATGCCACACAGCCCCCTGTAGGTAATGCCGCTGTAGCCAATCACAGGAAACGTCATCCCAGGAGACCGGGCTGCAAGACAGCAAAGGGACGCGTTGCCATGGCTACAGGTAAGTATGAATTATTTTTTTACGTGCAGTTTTCCGCAGCGGACATTCCGGCTGAAAAACTGCACCACAATTTGGTGCGGTTTTTTGGCCGGAGTTCCCTGCAGCAGCCAGGGCGGATACGCTGTGTGCTTTTACGAAGCGTATCCGCCCTGTGTGAACATAACCTAACAGTGACAGCCACTGCACTAACCTTCTGATGGCGGTCCGTTCTGTCAGATGCAGATCCTACACTGCTGTAGTGGCCAGTGTCAAAGGTAGGCACATGGCAGGTTTGTTCATAAACTTTTGGGTCAATTATTGCTCATTAAAGCTTGCATAGGAAAGACAGCTATAAATAAAAATGTCAAAACACATATGTATAGATCGCAAAGCTGTTTTTAAAGGGATAGTGTCACGAAAAAAAAATGTTTAAGATGTTTTTGCTTTTAGTATGTTATTAAAATAAATTTGATTTATTTGTGTTTTTGTGTTGTACTTTTTTTCTTTTTTCTTACTTTTACTTCTCTATGGAGGCTGCCATTTTTTTTTAATCTCTGTATGTGTCGATTAACAACACATACAGAGATGGAATACGGCACATACATCCCCATAGTGAATGCGAACGGGAGCCGTTCCATTCACTATAGCGTACGCTGTCTGTTTGGGAACGGTGTATGCCCCGCTCCCACACAGTCCAAAAGGAAGTTCTTCGGCCGAGCGACATCCGGAGCCATTTTCATTTGGACCGGAAGCTGCGGCCGGACAGTAAGATGACTACTTCCGGTCGCGGCTTCCGTCCATATGTTCAGAAGCAAGGACTAGGAGCGGAGGGAGAAGACGGAGCGGAGGCAGCGGCAGGAAAGTTATGTTTGTGTATGTTCGTGTTATACTGTGTGATTACCACTGTATCTAATCCTCCTACACTGTGCATTCGCTCAAAAAATGGCGGCACACAGTGTAGGAGGTTTGAACATTCAACCCCCTCCTTTCTCCTGGCACTAGCCAGGAGAAAGGAGGGGGGATTGTTTGAGTACACTAGAGCGAGTGTGTCTTCTCCAATTTTGCAGCATAAAGCAATGAGGTTACTTTACCACATGCCAATGCTGCAATTTTGTGAATTGCTCCCTCTAGTGACCAGCACATGGAAATGTTATAAATTAGAATCTAATTTATAATATTTCCTGACTTGTGAAAAAATTAAAAAAATTAGAACAATGTGTAATAATTTATATACTAACAGTTTAACTAAAAAAAAAATAATTCTAGCGACGCATTCCCTTTAAGATCCAGAATACAAAAAAAAGTACCAAAATGATTAGAACATGGCTCACATGCCACAAGGCACAGATGATTCCCTATAACCCAGTCCCATTGTTCACTCTCCTGAAGGCAGCCATGCCTCCTGGTCGAATCCAGCCATCTTTCACCATGCAAAGTGGTCTGCCATACTCCCAATTTATATACCGAATTTGCATTACAGATGTTTTCCCACTATAGGGTAATTGAGTGACTCTTTAAAAACTGGACTATTGAGCTAAGTCTAGCAGTTTGCGCCTAACGCTATTTATTATGTCAGTGAGAGTCTGACTATAGGGACCCCCACTGATCCTGAGTACGAATGGGCCACACTGCCATTTGATAACTTTCCGATCGCTGGGACCCCCACCGATCATGGGAACGGGGATCCTGAATCCCCCCGTTACTCCTCATTGCTCAACCGCAGTAAGGAGGACATTGAATGGAGCGGCATCAAGCATGCGCGCTTGCCACTGCATTCAAAGTCTATGGGAATGACGGAAATAGCTGAGTTCCGCGCTTGACTGTTTCCGTCATTCTGAGGGTATATGCATACGACCTCTTTTCAGACGTAATGGAGGCGTTTTACGCCTCGAATTACACCTGAAAAGAGGGCTTCAATACGTCGGCAAACATTTGCCCATTGCTTGCAATGGGTCTTACGATGTTCTGTGCAGACGAGCTGTCATTTTACGCGTCGCTGTCAAAAGACGGCGCGTAAAATTACGGCCGCCTCAAAGAAGTACAGGGCACTTCTTGGGACCTAATTGGAGCCGTTTTTCATAGACTCCAATGAAAACCAGCTCCAATTACGTCCGTAAAAGACGCAGCGAAAAACGCGTGCACTTGTAAAAACGTCTGAAATTCTGGAGCTGTTTTCTCCTGAAAACAGCTTCGTAATTTCAGACGTATTTGGCGTTGTCGTGTGCACATACCCTAATAGACATTGAATGGAGCAGGTGGTGCATGGTGAATGGTGAATAGGTGATAATTTATGATTCTGGGAAAACTCTAAAAGTTTTCGCTGATTTTCCCTGAACAGCGGCGATGTCGGCCATCCGCTGTGCATGGAATATAGCCACATTCATCTGAATGGAGTCGTGCAGCAGTTCCCTGCAGGAGGCGTCACTGTGCAGGGGAAATGCTGATGGGACCTCTGTCCCTTTGTTTTGGGACTCAGTGGGAGACATGGATGTTGTACCATTACTGATCAGAATGTTATCCTACGGATATAACATAATATTCTTATAAGGGAATACCCCTTTAAATACAAACTTCCTGACCATTTTGCCAGGCTTTTCATGATCTGTGTATGACGTAGGCAGCATGTTATTGCATAGTTGCCAACACTCCCGAATTTGCCGGGACTGCCCAGAATTTACAGAGACAATCCCGGCAAATTACTGTCCCGGACGTGTCCCTGCAAACCCCGGCCCTTATATTCAATTGTATCTGCATCCTCAGGACGCAGATACAATTAAATCCTATGGCGGAGCAGGGAACTATCCGCTCCCTGCTCGGTCATTCACTAGGCTGTGGCCACGTCAGGCCTGCAGCCTATAAGACGCTGGGACAGGGTCCCTGCGCATGCCGGCACGATGATGTCACCGGTCACAAGTGACATTATAGCGAAGGCCTACGCATGGATCCCATCTCGACACCTCATGCAGTACTGACGAGGCTGTGAAGCTCCGTTCTTTGCGAGAACGGGGCTAGTTGAGTATACGTTTTTTTTTATTTGTTTGGGGGCACCTGGGCACAGGTGGGTATGACACTATCTACAAGGGGGGCTGTGTAGCACTATCTACAAAAGGGGGAGTGTGTTCCACTTCTTTAAAGGGGAGTGTGTGGCACTATCTCCAAGGGGGAAGTGTGTGGCACAATCTACCTTGGGGGAATGCGTGGCACTATGTACCAGGGTGGAGTGTGTGGCACTATCTAAAAAGGGGGGAGTGAGGTACTATCTACATGGGACTGTATGGCACTATCTACGGGGGGGCTGTGTGGCTCTATCTACAGGGGGCTGTGTGGCATTATTTACAAGGGAGTTGTGTGTGGCACTATCTACAAGGAGGGAGTGTGTGGCACTGGCTAAAAAAAATGGGGTATGGCACTATGTACAGGTGGCTGTGTGGCACTATGTACAGGGGGCTATGTGGCACTATCTATGTGTGAAACTATTTACAAGAGGCTGTGTGTGGCACTATCTACAGGGGAAAAATGCTAAATTAGCAGTACATCACAAATCCCAGAAACATAAAGAAAGTAGTTTAACTGCGTACAAACTTGGTGCAAGCAGTGTCGAGAAGTAGCCATTCCAACTCCAATATAACGACAATATCTGGAAAAAGCGCAGCACACTTTCTTGAAATAGTAAAGCAAAGAAAGCCTTTTATTTCACCATAACATAGTGACGTTTCAACCCAAGCATTGATCTTTCTCATGCAAAAGACCCATACTTGGGTTGAAATATCGCGATGTTATGATGAAATAAAAGGTTTTTATTGCTTTACGATTTCAAGAACGTGTGCTGCGCTTTTTACAAGTATTGACTATCTAAAGTGGCTGTGTGTGGCACTATCTACTAGGGTGTGTGTGGCACTATCTACAAGGGTGTGTGTTGCACTATCTACAAGGGTGTGTGTGGCACTATCTACAAGGGTGTGTGTGGCACTATCTACAAGGGTGTGTGTTGCACTATCTACAAGGGTGTGTGTTGCACTATCTACAAGGGTGTGTGTGGCACTATCTACAAGGGTGTGTGTGGCACTATCTACAAGGGTGTGTGTTGCACTATCTACAAGGGTGTGTGTGGCACTATCTACAAGGGTGTGTGTGGCACTATCTACAAGGGTGTGTGTGTGTGTGTGTGTGTGTGTGTGCCACTATCTACAAGGGTGTGTGTTGCACTATCTACAAGGGTGTGTGTGGCACTATCTACAAGGGTGTGTGTTGCACTATCTACAAGGGTGTGTGTGGCACTATCTACAAGGGTGTGTGTTGCACTATCTACAAGGGTGTGTGTGGCACTATCTACAAGGGTGTGTGTGGCACTATCTACAAGGGTGTGTGTTGCACTATCTACAAGGGTGTGTGTTGCACTATCTACAAGGGTGTGTGTGGCACTATCTACAAGGGTGTGTGTGGCACTATCTACAAGGGTGTGTGTTGCACTATCTACAAGGGTGTGTGTGGCACTATCTACAAGGGTGTGTGTGGCACTATCTACAAGGGTGTGTGTGTGTGTGTGTGTGTGTGTGTGCCACTATCTACAAGGGTGTGTGTTGCACTATCTACAAGGGTGTGTGTGGCACTATCTACAAGGGTGTGTGTTGCACTATCTACAAGGGTGTGTGTGGCACTATCTACAAGGGTGTGTGTTGCACTATCTACAAGGGTGTGTGTGGCACTATCTACAAGGGTGTGTGTTGCACTATCTACAAGGGTGTGTGTGGCACTATCTACAAGGGTGTGTGTTGCACTATCTACAAGGGTGTGTGTGGCACTATCTACAAGGGTGTGTGTTGCACTATCTACAAGGGTGTGTGTGGCACGATCTACAAAGGTGTGTGTGTGTGCCACTATCTACATGGGTGTGTGTGGCACTATCTACAAGGGGTGTGTGTGGCACCATCTACAGAGGGCACTGTGGCATTATCTACAGGGGGTGTGGTACTATCTACAGAAGGCACTGTGACACTATCTACAGAAGGCACTGTGACACTATCTACAGAGGGCCCTGTGGCACTATGGATTATCTACAGGGGTGAGTGTGGCACTATCTACAGAGGGCACTGGCACTATCTCCAGAGGGCAACGTGGCACCATCTACAGGGTGTATGTGGCACTATCTCCAGAGGGCAACGTGGTAGCATTCTCTACAGAGGGCACTGCGGAACTATCTACAGGGGGCACTGTGGCAATATCTACAGGGAGCGGTGTGTGGTACCATCTACACTGGTTTTTACGCTGCCAGTAGTGTCAGCACATATCGCCTAGTCCTAGTGATAAAGTGAGACATCACCTATGTGTAAACAACCGGATAACCGGAGAGATACCGGCCACCATAGTAGTTGTCAGCCAAACTAGTACAGACATATATGTTCGATTATTTGAATGCAGAAATTCTGGGGAAAGCCACGCCCACTAGCCACACCCAGCAGATATGCTCAGCAAAACCAGCGATATAAAGTCCATGAGTGCAAGGGACGCTTGAGACGTGCTGAGCCTGACAGCACTGGACCGCACATCTGCGATGTATAAAATAAATACATAAAAATAGAACAAGAAAAAAGTTGGCCATAGCAACCAACCAGATTCCAGCTTTTATTTTTCCCAGTGACTGTTACAGAATGGAAGAAATGATCTAATTGGCTGCAGTTGTGAACACCCCCTCCACTACTTCTCTGTCCTAGATTTTATTCCGTGCTTTTTTAGCAATTTCTCTCCAGGGCCAGCGCTGCACATCATGTGACCAGGCCGGCGCCTATCAGCCTATGACTGCTGTGGGTCTGGCCCACGTGATGTCCCTCAGAGCTCTGTCAGGAAGTTCTTCCTGCGGCCGCCACCCGTGCACTGCGCATGCCCCGGCCACCATTTTGCCGTGTAGTGTTGTGTCGGGGGCTCGTTCTCCGGGGCGGGGGAGGCTGTGGAACCAGGGCCCGGAGATTACTGCAGGAAGGCCGGAGCATTTGAGCTATTCATTCCGGCGTCACATCCGTTGAAAAAGCAGATCAGCGCCAGGACAGCACCTCAGCAAACATGGCCAATATCGCAGCGCAGAGGATCAAGAGGGAGTTCAAAGAAGTGCTAAAAAGCGAGGAGGTGAGAGGGGGCTCCCGGCTGTCCTGTCATCCTGCCCGGCCTCATGTGTGAAGCTGAGCAGCTAATGTGTATGACTACTCCGGAAACCATGAACACCGTGCATTACTATATAGCCTTGTCCCTCTGCCAGTCATGCCCAGTCACATGGAGACAGTCTATGGTGGGAGACTAGCTGGCATCATGAAGCCTGGTGTGTCCGCTATACCCACTTCCCATTGAAAAATCATTGTCACCCTTGTATCAATGGGGCGCGTGTCTGGCGGGATGTGATGTGTGTCGTGATTATTAACATGTGGCGATAATCTTCATATCTAATGCTGAAGATTCTTCATTTTTATTAAGAGATCACAACGTACATATCCAGTAATTGTGCCAGGGAAATGGTGGCCGCGTGCGACCGGGTGTTCTGAGTATCTCCTAAACGGTGTACAGAATACTTGACCTCTGTTATTGCGCCACTGGCTGCTATGTGTATTCTATAAATCAGGACGAGGTCTAAGGCCTCGTTCACATCTCCTATTTTTCTTCCGTTGGAGGTATGTCAGACGGACTCCCGACGTATACCTCTGACAGAAAGTAGCGAAGGATCCCGCTGTATAGGCATACAGTGGAAGACGTCGCCCAAGCCACCCTGGCAGAGCGCTACCTGAAGAGATGTACCCGGAGAAGCTCTTGACATCACTGTCCATATATGGACAGGGACTCTAGTTTACAGCCCCCTGACTTCACTGTCCATATATGGTAAGGAGCTGCCCCAAGGCTGGTGTCCCTGAGAGGAGGTTCAGGTAGCTCTCCATGGTATACGTTTAACGTATACCTCTGATGGATGCCGTTCAGTGGCATCTGTCATACATAGGCTCCCGTGTTAAAATAACGCTTGCAGCGTGATATGCGTTTTTATTTTTTGTGGGATCCCTTTAGGATGGAATAATGGGCGAGCGCACAGCCCCAGTAATATCCTGACATGTCACATCATGTGTTGTGTACGCTATTATGGAAGAGGACTAATATGTTGAGAGACTCTTTCTCCGATACAGACCTCTCGCATGGATTCTGCTCCACCTGTAACAGGAGTCCCCCTGAACTCAACAGGAAAGCATGCCCTTTAGGCCCAGTTCAGTTTTTTGGCGCTGATTTTGTCATGTAAACAGTGTCGGAATCTGTGCCAAAAAATTTCCATAGCCGGAAAAGAAAAGCGGCACGTTCTTTCTTGCTATGATTCCGCCTCTGACCTCCTATTGAAATCAATGGGAGGCAGAAAAAGCGTTTTTTCACCCGCAGCGCTCAATTGCCGCAGGCGAAAACCGCGGCAAGAAAGTGCAGGCAGGTCAAAATCTGCCTCAAAATTCCTAACGGAATATTGAGGGAGATTTTGTCTGCCTGCAAAATCCTCGGCGTGAACAGGGCTTTATTGTGATTAGTGCTTCCCTTTCATCTGACTGGCCACGAGTGTTCGCAGGACCCCATTAAGCAGGAAAGATGCAGCTGTGTTCTTCATGCGCTCCGCTAACGTGTACAATTGATTAAATCTCAATAGTTACGATCGTCTCAATATGTAAATAATCGTAGGCGACCACTTTTGAAAATCAAAATCGTGATCTTCAGGAATACTACAAATTTTGACCATAAAATCTGCAAGTCGCTGCGTGTAAATGCAATTATTCGATGGGCTGGCAGTATAAACCGCCTGTCTAGACTTCGGTGCCCCATGTAAACACGCTTCCTATTTTTATTCTATAGGTTTCAAAGTTAAGACGTCAAATGTTACGCAGGTTTGATGCGTTTACTTTGAAACCTAGGGAATAAAAATAATAATTTGCATGAATACGTTTGTGGCGGTCTTTCTTCTTTGCTGTATTTGGGACGCCTTCCCTAGACACCAGCATTACTCCGAAAAACGTAAAGTGCCGTCCCTGCTCTAACTGCCCATCCTGCGCTTTCCTCCGAGCTTCTCTATATAGAAAATAACTTCCCAGCTGAGCTGCTCAAGAGAAGGAAAAGTCCAGAGCTCTTCTATACAACCAGTCTGAAACCACTGCAGCTACGCCCTGGATCCACGATGTCCACTATAAAATCAGTGATTACTGGGGATTATATCGTGGACATCGTGAATCCGGTGTGTAGCCGCAGAGTTGTGCTCCGCTCCACAAGTCAGACTCGGTCACTAAGTTGCTACCTTTCTAGTTTTCCATTGTTTCTACTTCCCAAGGATGGCGATTCAATTGAAAGTGGCAACTACTGACAAGTGCCCCAGGTTTCTGGGCCTAGCAATACCACTTCAGGGCTTCAGGCTAAAATAATCTCTTGGAAGCCTTTGGCTCCCTAAATCTAAAAATTTTAGTGCTAGATTTTTTTATTTATTTTTGGTTGCCAAATTAAAAATGATAATTTTTCGATGTAAATGACTGTGTAGTGACCGCAACATTTACATTATATATCCCAAAGGAGTTTTCAATCCGCTTTCCAGGAGTCTTAAAGGGAACCTGTCACCAGCATTTGACCTATTAAACCAGCAATACCAGGGGGTAGTGGGTGACAAATCATTTCTATATAACCTATAATTGTCTTCTTAGTCGGCTCTGTAGCTTTGGTTTTCAGCTTTTTAGTGTTCCTGCACCGTATGCTAATGAGCATAAGAGTCATATCTTCATTCCTCAAGTCTTTCTGAGTTTACCCCGCCTCTGTACGTTTGATTGACAGCTCCTCGCCTTCCCCCAGCGCACAAAATCCAGCGCTTGTGCATTGATGTTCCCTTCTGGTGTGTGCGCACAAAGGGACACTGGATTATTACGATAAAAGGCGCAAAATGTTTGCAGACAGTTTTACAGTCGGAGGAGGAGTTTAGGAGAGGGGATAACGGTAATTAACTTATGATAGCAGCGGCCCGTGAGGGATAAGTAAAGTTCAATAGGTGAAATGCTGGTGACAAGTTCCTTTTAACCTCTTAACGCTGAAGGACGGATATATCCGTCCTCAGCAGCTGCTAGTTCGCGCAGGAGGACGGACATATCCGTCCTGTGATGGCGCGGGTACTGACAGTGTACACACGCGATCAGCGGCAGGAGCACGGCTGTTATACACAGCCTGGCTCCTGCTGCAACTGCCGGAATCGAAGCGCGCTCCGATTCCCGGCAGTTTAACCCATTAAATGCCGCTGTCAATAGCGACAGCGACATCTAATGTGTTTGACAGAGGGAGGGAGCTCCCTCTTTCACCCCATCGGCGCCCCCGCAAAGAAATCGCGGGGCGCCGTCGGGTTTCCATGGCAGCCGGGGGCCTAACAGAGACCCCCAGGTCTGTCTTCAGCAAATGCCTGTTAGGCATGGCCTAATAGATTGCCTGTCAGTTTTACACTGACAGGCAATAATGCTTTGATATACTAAGTATACCAAAGCATTATATATGGTTTCGGCAGATCACATAGTGAAGTCCCCTGATGGGACTAAAAGAAAAAATGATAAGCAGCTAAATAAAGTTTGTGAAAAAAAATAATTTACAGTCAAAATCAAATAAAACTAAAATAAAACTAAAAAGTGGTTTTATTTTGTAAAAGTGTTAAAACAAATAACACATACACATATTTGGTATCCCCGCGATCGTAACAACTTGAACAATAACATGAACACATTAAACCGCCGGATGAACGGAAAAACACAACGGCAAAATTCTCTTTTCTCCCATTTCCCCCATAAAAAAAATTAATAAAAGTTAATCTATAAGTCCCATGTACCCCAAAATAGTACTAATGAAAACTACACCTTGGCCCGCAAAAATCAAGCCCACATACAGCCAGATTCATGGAAAAATAAAAACGTTACGGCTCTTGGAATGCGGCGATGCAAAAACAAGTAATTTTTTTCTTAGTGTTTCTATTGTGCAAACATAGGAAAACATATAAAACCTTTACATATTTGATATCCCCGTAATCGTGCCGACCCATAGAATAAAGGTAACATGTTATTTACGCTGCATAGTAAACGGCGTAAATTTAGAACGTGAAAATCAACGCTGGAATAGCTGCTTATTTTCAATTCTCTCCTAAAATAAAGTTAATCGATATATTATAAGCATCTAAAAATGGTACAATTACAAAATACAACTCGTCCCGTAAAAAACAAGCCGTTATACGGCTATGTCGACGGATTAAAAAAAAGTTACGACTCTTGGAATGTGACCGGAATAAAACAAAAAATAATCCTTGGTCATTAACGCGCAAAATGGCCCGGTCATTAAGGGGTTAAAGGGGTTTTCCGAATTATTTGTGTGTTTTGACATAGCTGCAGCGATGATGTGCTTGTATACCCACGTGATCGCTGCAGCTAATCCCTGGTCTCAGTGGGTATACGGCGTAGGATCGCTGAGGCTGCACATAGGTATACGGGCACGTCATCGCTGCATCTATGTGCATACACAGTGGTGAAGAGGAACAGAGCGGTGGCGCTGGAACAGGGATCTGTGAGGCAATTTTTTTTATTAGCTTTTTATTAATTATTTTTTTAAGAAAGTATAACGTACAGTGGAGCCTCAACATGAGGTATCCACAAGAACACAAAACAGTAACCATAAGTTACAGGGTTACAATCGAAAAGTTGAGAAAGTCAATTGCATAGATATAAGATGATATTCAGCAAATGTATAGATTGGGGTGGATGACCAGACCAATCACAAAGTATACATATACCAATAACAGGCGTAAGTCCGCTAGCCACAGTACCTGATGTTATGGGAGAAGATGAAGAGGGAAACACGATGGAATCTTGAGGGAATCTACTCCAAGGATTCCATTTGCTATGAAACCTCTCTATGGTATGAGATCTAATGACAAAATGTAACTTTTTATAACAGAAGAGAACTAGACGTACACTGCCCGGCTCTGCTTTATAGACTCTTACCAGCAGAATGTCTGTGTTCACCTCCAATTTGGGGTTACACATGGCAGGTGATATGCCAGTGTCATAGTAGATGTTCTAATTGGCTCTTGGGAGGTGAGGCCTGGCCTGATCGCAGGGTAAGAGTACATTCTTTAGTATAGAGGATAAAGCTGGGCGGACGGGCCAGATCACTGTGCGCACTTGTTATTTACTTGTACTGAGCCGTCGGCATAGCACTGATGGTCTGGCGGACAACTCTTCCTTCTGACTCCCCCCGTAGACGTGCACACTCGGCCAAACTTGCATGTATTCTGAATGGAGAGAGAGGAGTAAGCCAGCTGGCTGACACCTCTGGCAGCGGCTTATCTTCCCTGAGAACAAAAGAATCGGGCATGTCACAATCCAACTGCCTGATACTTAAGGCCCTTTCACACGCGCCAATTATCGGGCAAACGAGTGTTGATGTGAACGCTTGTTCCCAATCATTGCCCTGTGTAAACGGGAACGATCATCCGATGAAGGAGCAAACGCTGGTGCTTACAGAAGCTATTTATCTGTGAGTATGAAAGATGAGTGATGTTTTGCTGCAGAACATGACATTTACTTTGGGGGTTGTAATGGCTGTCATTTTGATTGGTACCCAGGTATTTCAGAGACTGTTTTAACTAAGAAAAACTTAGGAGAACGATCTCTTATTCTAGTAAAGCAGACTGACAACCAGTGTGTCAGGCATTACAACTCCCAAAGGGTTGTCACTCGGCTTTCCAGACTGTTTAGTGTCAAATCTGTGTAGTCATGTAATACGTCGTTCCACCCCCGATTCCTGCGTTCCTAGACTACTGAATAACCTCGCTGTGGGAATCCTTCATCTGGCCCAGAAACTGCTGAAAACACTTTATAACATTAAAAAAGAGGACCACTCAATGGTCCGCATTTATCAAGATAGTGTCCAATTTGCTTTGACGCATTTATTTACCAATCGTGCGAACAATTTAAAGCCATTTTCACCATGCACATCAGTTTATAAAATTGGAGCAAAATGTGAGCGTAACTTACTGCTTGGCCAGGATTCACACACGTTTGTGAAATACTTTTTATGAAAAGTCACACGTGAGAAAAAGTTGCATCTCTACTGTACACAGGCCCGGGCATAGGAAAAGTGTCAGTGATGAATGTTGTAATAGATTTATCAAGAAGGTACATGCAGTCGTATATTTGTTACAACAAATGTAGGTAAAGTAGCAGGAAATTGGTGGCAAGTGCTGCTCTCTGCTGACTGACGGCTCTAGCAGCCAATCAGGAGACCACTAGAGACACCCACTCAGAGAAAAGGGCGGGGCTAGCCTAGGGGAGCAAGTCCCTGCCTCAGTGGCCCTGGCGACTGCGGAGCTGGAGGAGTGAAACATTAATTTTCTTGCATGATCAAGACAAGGTATGTTTACAATGCCCCCCTCCCCTATCGCACTGTCCTCAAGTTTGAGGCGTCAAAACTGCTGACTGATTCCCTTTAAAGAGTACCTATCAGCAGGATTACCCTCCTTTAAAAAAAAAAATCATTAAAAAGGTTGTCCACCTTCTGATGACCTAGCCACCGGGTAGGTCATCCGTATGTCATCAGTGCGGGTCCGACGTATAAGCCGCTCCGGTGGTTGTGGCCTGGAAGTAGTTGGCTCCGTACATAGTGGCCGTACTGCAGCTCGGCCGCTATTCTGTGGCCGTGGCTAACTGCTTCCAGCATGTATGTCCTGTGCACGATGGCACCGGACTAGCTGACCCTTCTTTTTGATGATTGACGGGGTCCCAAGGATAGCCCGTTAATGTTGTAGTCCCAGAAAACCCATTCAAAAGAATATTGCTGTACATTGCTGGTGCTGAGTTATAGCTTTGGAGTTGCAATGATCTCTGTTGGTTATTATTAGAAACAGTCAACAAGCTGTCGAGACACATCCCCCAACATCTTAGTTGAGTTCCTAGAAGGCCCTGTTCACACATTTGTAGGCAGAAAAAAAAACTCTGCCTCAAAATTCCTTTCAAGACTGTGATCACAGAGTGTTTTGCAGCAGAAAAATCTGCCTCAAAATTCAGTTTGGAATTTTGAGTCAGGTGTTCCTCTGCCTGCACGCTGATTTTCGCTGCGTTTCTAACCCGCGGCCATTGAGCGCCACTGGCATAAAACGCTGCAAAATACGCTGCTGCCTCCCATTCATGTCAATGGGAAGTCAGAGGCGTAAACGCCCGAAGATAGGGTATGTCCCTTCTTTCTCCCGTGAGCCGGTTTTTCCGCTTGCGGGAAAAAACGCCTCCGCCTTCCATTGAAATCACTGGGAGTCATTTTCGGACGTTTATTGGCGCGTTTTGCGGCACGGTTTTCGCGTCAAAAAACTCGCCAAAAAACTGGTGTGAACTGGCCCCAAGAATTTTGAGACAGATTTTGAAGAGCCATTATTGTTTTAATGCTTTTTTTTGCCATTTTGTTATGTTTTCTTGCCTGCTGCCATACAGAAACCAGACAGAACGTTCCTTTTTCTTTAAATTCATTCCTCCGCCTCCCGCTAATGGTATACAGTGTTAAAACCGCATTTTTAAATAGTGGAACATTATTTGGTTGATGAACTCAAACTGAGAGACGTGGGAATTTATATACCAAAACAAAGAAACACATGTAAAAAATATTTAAGCACTGCAAAAAAAAAAAAAAAAAAAAGAAGCATCTTGAAAACACATGCATTCTTTCAATTAGTTAGGCGTTTGGGCATTACTAGATTCGTGACAGCCTCTCTAAAAATCGCATGCGTTTTTTTGGCTGCATTACAAAATGCAACGGAAATGCGCAATGTGAACCCAGCCTCCAACAGGGACAGTTGACTTTTTCTAAAGCAGACTATGGCACAGCGCTGGGTGTTTAGACTTTACTTCCCAGTAAATCACTAGACACTGAGCCAGCAAGGAATGCTGGGAGATTACAGCTCTGAAGCCTGCAGAATTGTGAATGCACCCCTGGATAATGATAGACTAACGAAGGATCAGAAATATAGGTAAAGCAACTGTTTGTCGTTTTGTGTATGTGTAAATAGATAGATATATATTCTGTATGTATGGATTTCATGTATTGTATATGTAAACCGGAATGGTGGTGAAGAGTGAACAGATTGTGTGAAGATGGTGTGATAGATAAGAGGGTGTACATACTTGTATAAAATAGAGCCATGTTAGAAACTGTCACATTCTTTAGAAAAGTAACGAGTTGTTGGTAGGTCTATCGGAGAATGGCGTAATTCACTTACAAATCTGCCGTGATACAAGCAATGTTATTTCCAGCTGGCGACCCTTTCATATGATATTCCGTGCAGCATTGTTTCTTGGTATAACCGGTAATAACTGGAAAAATAAATTGTTGGCCTAGGTTAGGGTGACCTACGTAGCGGGTTCACACTGCAAATGTAAATCGCAGAAAAGTCGTGCGGAAAGTGTTGTGCGGTGCAACTTTCAAATCTGCAGCATGTCAATTTATGCTGCATATTCGGAGTGGAGGTGCTGCGTGTTTGGCCAATAGACTTAAATGGAGAGCGTAATTCTTCACTAAAAATTACAAGTTGAGTTCTGTTGCTGCAGAAAATCCGCAGGTGCACATATTGTTTGCTATAATCTATTCTTTAAACTAAGGCCTTATTCAGACTAACGTATTTTATGTCCATGTGCTTTCCGTTGAAATAACAAACCGCACACGGACCCATTCAAATCAATGGGGCTATTCACATGCGTGATTTTTCACACCGCGTGTCTCCGTGGCGTGAAACACACCATGTCCTGTTTTAGTCCGTTTTTGCTGACCATGTCGCCCATTGAAGTCTAAGGCCTTATTCACACAAATGTGTGTTTTGCGTGCCCAAAAAACGCTCCTTTTTTTTGTGTGTTGCAGTTCCGTGTCTCATAAGAGTTGGCTGCGTGATTTTCACGCATATGCCATGCTTATGACACGCGGTTTTGATGTTTAGAAAAAGAAATGAAGTGCTTTTATTTTTTACTTTATTTCTTTATCTACTGTTGCGCGAATCACGCGCGACACACGGAAGTGCTTCCGTGTGCCGTGCATGATTTTCACGCACCCATTGACTTCAATGGGTGCGTGATGCGCGAAAAACGGCCAAGTATAGGACATGTGGTGAGTTTTACGCAGCGGACACACACTGCGTGAAAATCACGGAATGTCTGAACGGCCCCATAGACTAACATAGGTCCGTGCGACAGCGTATCACGGACGTTAAACACGTTCGTGTGAATAAGGGTGCGTGATAAACATGGAAAGCACAAGGACGACATCAGTGTTTCATCCACCAGTTGCTAAAGAAATGATGAAAAAAACAGGAACGCCGCACGGAACTGAAATGCATGAAATACGCTCCGCTCTTTTGCGGACGAAAAATGGACATGCTTGTTTGAATAAGGCCTAAGGCTGCATGCACAAGGTGGTGCAGAAAATGCGCATCAAAACTGCTGATAAACGCAGGGAAAATTGCATTTGTTGGTGGTTGGTTTTTTTACATTTTAATGCGGAAACCGGTCTGGATTTCATGCTGCAGATTTTTGTTTTTTGCTTTTTATAATTTTCACGTACAATTCTGAGGCAGAAACGTAAGACGAATTGATATGCTGCATATTTTAAAATACGCACTGCAGGACAATTTAGGTGCGGAGAGTTCCGCCACGTGTACATGGGATTACGTGAAATATTTTACTTTGTCAATACTGTATAATGCTGCAGATTTTTCGCAGGAAATCTGCATGTGATGCGCATCGTATGCATTTGGCCTAAATCTGGTAAAACCGTTGCGTATAATCTGCTGCATTTTCGCAGCAAAACGGACAATATGATGCTGGTTTTTATGACTGATTAACCTGATTTTTTTTTTTTTTTTTTTATATTCCACTGCAGATTTTCTGTTGTAGAAAATCTGCACCATCTCCTGCCTGTGGGAACATCCACATAGGGCCGTTCATACTGCCGTTGTTCACGTCCGTTTGCACTCGGTCGTGTAATATCTTCCTGCTATGCTGATGTATGATATTATGGAGTTACAGGCCCCAGAAGCCAAAGGCTGCACTACTGACATTTCCTCCTCTGATTTGCCAGGTAGTGTTGTCATGGAGATCTTGTGCGGATCCAGTTCACAACAATATCTGCTGCTTACCTGGCAAATATCTACATCTATGTGGGGGCATAATGTATGGAACTACATGAGGGGTCAGTTTCTATGAAGAACCGCCCTGATGCTATAAGCAGACGGCCCTGTCGTACAACGTTTATTAAATGATCTGGAGAGGAGATTCAGACAACAGGAAAAGCTGGTTGTCTTCTGAATAATTTCACTTGTTGGGAGGTTGTGACTTGTTCTATGATGAAACAGGTGACCTGCTTTCTAGATTTATAATTATTACGGCTTGGTTATTAATGTAGATGTGTACAGGCCCATCCTGGCACTGAAAACGTCTCATTGTCTGTTGTGTAGTATAAACATAGTCAGGCTGGGTTCGCGCGTAGCGTAAATACTGCAGATTTTCCGCAACCGATCTAGTTGCCGAAAATCCACAGCAGAGTGAATGAGATTTGAACAAATCTGATCCACATGAGTTTTTTTTTTTTGTTTTTTTTTTTAAATCCGCAGCATGTCAATTAATACAATTGTATTTGCGTAATCGCTGCTTTTTTGTTGCGGGTTTTCCCCATTGAATTCAGTGGGAGCTAAAGCCTGCAACAAATAGCAGATATTGCGATTTTTGGGGCGGAAAAGCTGCCTGGAGGCCGGGCTGCAGGATGGCAGAGGGATGTGTCCCCATGGCTACGGGTAAGTATGAAACTTGATTTTTTTCTATGTGCAATTTTTAGCAGTGGACACACCGGACGAAAACCTTCACCACAACTTGGTGCGGTTTTTCAGCATTCCCCCCAGCGCCCAATGCGCATACGCAGTGTATCTGCCCTCTGTGAACTTACCCTTATTGTTGTCATATTCATGACCGGCAGTACAAAGGGGACAACCATAGGGACTGGTGGCAGCTCCTTATAGGGTTGTCGGCCATGGAAAGCAGCGCACTGCCTGGGCTAGAATGCATTGGTGCTGCTACACACACAGTCTGACCTCAAATGTCAATTATTGGAAAACTTTTTCTAGTTCACTCCCGAGTCAGCAAGTTGTCCTTAGATTGTTTGTGTGAGTAAACCGTTCCAGAAATGCTGACCGGTTCATGCTATTCAGTTTCACTTTCTGAGGTAGAAAGTCATTGCCTGTAGTGAATCACTGACCGCAGCAATACTCTTCAGGCTTCGTTGTGTAGGATATTTCAGTTGTAACAATGTGGTAGTAATACTACTATGGTATTACTATAGAAAGGGCAAAACTGAACTATGGAAAAGTAAAACGCAAGTACAACAAAAAACAGAAAAAATATCGTAATTAATTTACCAGTGAAATAATTATTACAATAATAGTTTTTAAGTCTATTTCTCCAAATGACTACATTGGATCTTTAATTTCAGCAGTTAAAAAGGAGCAGCCCTATCTCCTAGTTAATCTGATAGGCGCTGTCATACTGATAATGCTAGCGAAAATTGTGTCCCAAAACGTTTTTTAGAGGCTTTGTCACCACATTATAAGTGCCCTATCTCCTACATAAGGAGATGGGCGCTGTAATGTAGGTGACAGTAATGCTTTTTATTAAAAAAAACGATCTGTTTTCACCACTTTATTAGCGATTTTAGATTTATGCTAATGAGTTGTTTAATGCCCAAGTGGGCGTGTTTTTACTTTAGACCAAGTGGGCGTTGTACAGAGGAGTGTATGAGGCTGACCAATCAGCGTCATACACTCCTCTCCATTCATTTGCACAGCGCATAGGGATCCTTTTAGATCGCTATGTGCTTTCTTATGCTAACACATTAACGATACTGAAGTGTTTAGACAGTGAATAGACATTCCACGGAATGTCTATTCACAATCCCTGCACTTCGTTACTCTGTGGTAGTTACAGCAGAGCAAGCGTAATCTCGCGAGATTACGCTGTAGATGACAGGTTACGAGATTACGCTTCGATTAGGCTGGAATCACACACCGTTTTTTTTTTCAATTTTTTTTTAGCCAAACACAGGAGTAAATACAAGGGAGAAAAGTTTGTCTCTTTTTTTGTTTTTTATACTGCTTTTCGGATCCACATCTCTGATGTTTCACCTGTTGAAATGTTTCCACCACGTAGGTTCTATGATGGAGCTCTATAGCTTCAGTGTTACATTTTATCTCTGGCGTGTGTGCGTGTGTGTGTGCGTGTGTGTGTGTCTCGATTTACTTCTCTACATATTGACTTTACAGTGCAGATTTTATGTATGTTCAAGTAAAATCCATATTTTTATAAGTATTTTTTTTCTTCTTCTTAGACTAGCAAAAACCAAATCAAAGTAGACCTAGTAGATGAGAACTTCTCTGAGCTGAGAGGTGAAATTGCTGGCCCGCCAGACACACCGTATGAAGGTAAGAACATCCACCTAAATATTGTGCTTGCTGATCTGTGTTTATGAAGGACATTGGGGAGAGGATCAGGGATATTTGGAAAGGGAATGAACCCATTTGACCTGCTGCTATGTGAGTGGAGGGATCTCTGCAGAGAAATACCTTCCGCTTCACAGTTTTTGATGCATTATATTTTTTTGTTTTTACCTGAAATGTGTAAACGTGGCTTAAAAGGGGTATTCCCATCTTAGGTAATTATGGCATATTCACAAGATATGCCATAAATGCCTTATAGGTTATGGTCCCACCTCAGGGACCTTTTCCTATTTGTAGCAATGCTTGGCTCTTTCCGTAACGCTCATAGACTTCAATGGAGAGGGCCGCACAAGCATGACCACATCTCTATTAAAGTAAATGGAGAATGTAGGCTCAGTCACCGGTAAACTGTTCAGGGGGCACCCTTACTCCCAATAGGTGCTGGCGCCACCCCTAGTACCCTAACCTATGAGGTATTTGATCTATCACGTGGCTCTGCCATAACTTGCTGAAATTTTGCCACTGGCATAGATGAGGTGTCCTCTCGACACGTGACTGCCGATGTCACTGCTATACAGTGTTTAGATAAGCAGCTGGTGATTTAAAAGACCAGTATATTCTTTCATGGGGCAGGAAAACCACTTTTGAAGATGCCACGAGCAGAGAACCCCCTCTACGATGTTCATATACCATAATAGGACATCCCCTTTAAGGCAGTGAACTTTGCCTTATTAGATTCACATATACAGGAATTGTTCTCTTACATTGGAAGTTGCCGTCTATCTCAATTATACCACATGAACAATCATTGACACCTAGCCACCTACTTTGTCACCTTTTCTTGTTTTCTTTTATCTGTCATTCAGTACGGTACAATCTGAATTTCCAATTGACTGCGATTCACTCAGCAGAGTTGGGACTGTGATAGTTGTTCATTCATATTCATTGGAAACAGCCGTTGTCTGCACTCGAAGATTGAATTGCTGTAAATGTTGTATTAGGAGTGCGGCTCCTGTGAATGCCTGTGTAGGTAAAGCAGGGCTAAAACGACAAGTACTGGGGTCACCAGGTTACCCTTCATCATCCTAGTACTGCACGGTATAAGCGGTCAGTGGATAAGTAGGTTTATTAGTGTAGAGTTTATGCATTGGACATGGTGTACTTTTACTTTTATTGTATAAAAGGGAAAATAAAACACATGATTACGTTTTTATGTTTTATTTCTCCACTCGCCCTTTTGGGTGTGTACCCTTGAGCAGCGGCACTTTTGTCTGGCTGAGTAGCAGATCACGATGATCTCATCTCTGTACTTCATTTCCAGTGTTCCTGAATAAGTGGATGATTCATCTAGTTATGAGATTTTCTCTTTGTGGAGAGATCTGATGTCATTCTATTGTTTTCTCCATATCTTTCACTTCTGTAACAATCCTTTCTTCCCATGAATCAAATATTTATCACATGTCCTATCGATTCTATTACAATCCATGAATATGTGAGACTTGGAAATGGTTTGCAGAGAAGAGAAAATGATTGCTGTTAAAAGTTTTTTTTGAGTAGTAAAACCATCCCCATTTTGTATGGTATGCAGACATTTATACAATAAGACCGGGTTCCCATGTTTCGTAAGTGCTGCGTAATTTTTGCAACTGATATCTGTGCAGAAATTCCGCAGCATTTACAGTAGCAGCAAAGTGGATGCGTTTAAGCAAATCTCATGCCCACTCTGCTGAAAAAAACCGCAACGTAAACGTTAATAAATTGACCTGCGGTGTGGAATTTAATTCTGCAGGATTTCCATTTTTACGCTGCGTTTTTGTTGATTTTCAGTTGTAGGTTTTCCCCATTGAATTTATTGGGGATGCAAAACCCGCAAAGCGCAGTGCTGCAACTTTTGCGCCGTATGTGTAGCGATTACGCCGCAAAAATCGCAACTGGAAAATTGTGGTGCAGTTTTCCGACTGAATGTACTGCGGGTTCCAGGTTGGATACACTGTGTGGTTTTTACACAGCGTATCCGTCCCGTGTGAATATAGCCTAAGGGTAGGTTCACACGTTGTGTAAATACTGCAGGTTTTCTGCAACGGCATTCGTTGCTGAAAATCTGCAGCAAATACAGTAGCAGCAATGTGGGTGAGAGAACAAATCTCATCCACACGCTGCGTAAATACGGAGCGGAAAAAACACTCCTAGATTGACCTACAGTGCGGAATGTTATTCCGCAGCATGTCAATTGTATTTGCGTAAACGCGGCTAATTTGTTGCAGGTTTTCCCCATTGAATTCAATGGGGAGGTAAAACCCGCAGCAAATAGCAGCGTTGTTTTTGCGGCGTGTTCAACGATTCCACTGCAAAAAACGCAACTCATGGAAAAAAAATTCTCATACATACCCAGATGTCTGTGTTCCTCCCTCCAGCGCGGCCACCTGGAATGAAGTTTCATCGCATGTGACGCTGCAGCCAATCACAGGCTGTAGCGGTGTTCACATGGGATGAAACGTGGCCGGCCTGGATGATGTCAGATGGCCGGCCTCCTGGGATGATGCTTCATCCCATGTGACTGCCGCTGCAGCAGCCTCCTGGGATGAAAGGTCATCCCAGGAGGCCGGCCTTTTACACAGCGTATCCACCCCATGTGAACTCTGCCTTCAGGTGAATTCAGACTTGGCAGGTTTGTTGTAGAAATTGTAAATACATTGAAGGAAATAAGTATTTGATCCCTTGCTGATTTTGTAAGTTTGCCCGCTGTCAAAAACATGAACAGTCTAGAATTTTTAGGGTAGGTTAATTTTACCAGTGAGAGATAGATTATATTAAAAAAAGAACAGAAAATCACATTGTCCAAATTATATATATTTATTTGCATTGTGCACAGAGAAATAAGTATTTGATCCCTTTGGCAAACAAGACTTAATACTTGGTGGCAAAACCCTTGTTGGCAAGCACAGCAGTCAGACGTTTTTTGTAGTTGATGATGAGGTTTGCACACATGTTAGATGGAATCTTGGCCCACTCCTCTTTGCAGATCATCTGTAAATCATTAAGATTTCGAGGCTGTCGCTTGGCAACTCGGATCTTCAGCTCACTCCATAAGTTTTCGGTGGGATTAAGGTCTGGAGACTGGCTAGGCCACTCCATGACCTTAATGTGCTTCTTTTTGAGCCACTCCTTTGTTGCCTTGGCTGTATGTTTTGGGTCATTGTCGTGCTGGAAGACCCAGCCACGAGCCATTTTTAATGTCCTGGTGGAGGGAAGGAGGTTGTCACTCAGGATTTGACGGTACATGGCTCCATCCATTCTCCCATTGATGTGGTGAAGTAGTCCTGTGCCCTTAGCAGAGAAACCCCCCCAAAACATAATGTTTCCACCTCCATGCTTGACAGTGGGGACGGTGTTCTTTGGGTCATAGGCAGCATTTCTCTTCCTCCAAACACGGCGAGTTGAGTTAATGCCAAAGAGCTCAATTTTAGTCTCATCTGACCACAGCACCTTCTCCCAATCACTCTCAGAATCATCCAGATGTTCATTTGCAAACTTCAGACGGGCCTGTACATGTGCCTTCTTGAGCAGGGGGACCGTGCGGGCACCGCCGGATTTTAATCCATTACGGCGTAATGTGTTACCAATGGTTTTCTTGGTGACTCTGGTCCCAGCTGCCTTGAGATCATTAACAAGTTTCCCCCGTGTAGTTTTCGGCTGAGCTCTCACCTTCCTCAGGATCAAGGATACCCCACGAGGTGAGATTTTGCATGGAGCCCCAGATCGATGTCGATTGACAGTCATTTTGTAGGTCTTCCATTTTCTTACTATTGCACCAACAGTTGTCTCCTCCTCACCCAGCGTCTTACTTATGGTTTTGTAGCCCATTCCAGCCTTGTGCAGGTCTATGATCTTGTCCCTGACATCCTTAGAAAGCTCTTTGGTCTTGCCCATGTTGTAGAGGTTAGAGTCCGACTGATTAATTGAGTCTGTTGACAGGAGTCTTTTATACAGGTGACCATGTAAGACATCTGTCTTTAATGCAGGCACCAAGTTGATTTGGAGCGTGTAACTGGTCTGGAGGAGGCTGAACTCTTAATGGTTGGTAGGGGATCAAATACTTATTTCTCTGTGCACAATGCAAATAAATATATATAATTTTGACTATGTGATTTTCATTTTTTTTTTTTTTTTTATATAATCTGTCTTTCACTGGTAAAATTAACCTAGCCTAAAAATTCTAGACTGTTCATGTCTTTGACAGTGGGCAAACTTACAAAATCAGCAAGGGATCAAATACTTATTTCCTTCACTGTACATGTGAACGATGTTGTTCCAGTATAATGTGCATGGATTTCTGTAAACCCTATTCAGATGAATGAGACAGTCGCTGGGATTTTTGCAACAAAATCTGCTGCATGTGAATTTGCTGTTAGTCTCACATTGTGATTAGATAGTTGTCAGTGGATCCTCCAATACATTAGTTTTAGGCATCTATGTATTAGAAATAAGGTGACACTAGAAAATTCCAGGTTGCCAACGTATATCTAGAAATTTACTATTGGTGCCTAACTATTTTGTTTTTTGTGAAGGTTTTTATTGTGGAGCCGCTAAAATTAAAACTTAAGTTCTCCCTGAAACGAGTGAAAATCTAATCTATAATACCTAATAAGTAGCTCCAAAGGGTTCAGTGTGTTATTGGTCATAAGTTCTAAAGCATGACACTCCCCATATAATCTTCTATAATTCCCAGTTGTTTCTTATTTATGAGCAATAGGTTTTCCTTAAAGAGGCTCTGTCACCAGATTTTGCAGCCCCTATCTGCTATTGCAGCAGATCGGCGCTGCAATGTAGATAAGAGTAACGTTTTTATTTTTAAAAAACGAGCATTTTTGGTCAAGTTATGACCATTTTTGTAGTTATGCAAATGAGGCTTGCAAAAGTCCAAGTGGGTGTGTTTAAAAGTAAAAGTCCAAGTGGGTGTGTATTATGTGCGTACATCGGGGCGTGTTTACTACTTTTACTAGCTGGGCGTTGTGTATAGAAGTATCATCCACTTCTCTTCAGAACGCCCAGCTTCTGGCAGTGCAGACACAGCCGTGTTCTCCAGAGATCACGCTGTGTCGTCACTCACAGGTCCTGCATCGTGTCAGACGAGCGAGGACACATCGGCACCAGAGGCTACAGTTGATTCTGCAGCAGCATCGGCGTTTGCAGGTAAGTCGATGTAGCTACTTACCTGCTGATGCTGCTGCAGAATCAACTGTAGCCTCTGGTGCCGATGTGGCCGACACGATGCAGGACCTGTGAGTGACGACACAGCGTGATCTCTCGAGAACACGCTGTGTCTGCACTGTCAGAAGCTGGGCGTTCTGAAGAGAAGTGGATGATACTTCTCGTCAGAACGCCCAGCTAGTAAAAGTATTAAAAACGCCCCGATGTACGCACATAATACACGCCCACTTGGACTTTTACTTTTCAACACGCCCAGTTGTACTTTTGCAAGCCTCATTTGCATAACTACAAAAATGGTCATAACTTGGCCAAAAATGCTCGTTTTTTAAAAATAAAAACGTTACTCTTATCTACATTGCAGCGCCGATCTGCTGCAATAGCAGATAGGGGCTGCAAAATCTGGTGACAGAGCCTCTTTAAGCGTTTATCAGGTGGTTTCCGTCTCTCCGTCATTTCCTTACTTAACGCGGTTTACTTACTTTCTTTTACCGGCTGTTCCCTCCTCATCTGACCCCCTGACAGTGACTTCTTATTCGGGTACAGCTTGCTTGTCTTCTAGAGCAGAGGCGTTCTGTAGAAATGCATTCACTCTTATTTTATACCACACATCTGTACAACGTAGATGACATGGGAGCCTTCCGTACGCAGTATGCAGCCACCGAGCGTTCCTTACATCTCCTCCTTAAATCTTCTCATGTTTGTTCCTATCAGGGTATGTTCACACTGGACAATTTTTCCAGCATTTTTGCGTGTAACAGGCCTGACCACATACACAGGAGATTGCTATAGTTTATCTAACGTGTTGCCGTGCGTTGCTCCGTCTTGTGCCTCTTTGATCTTTCTCATCTTTTCCATATATTAGTCCTTCTCAATGAATTAGAATATCATCAAAAGGTTAAT
Source organism: Rhinoderma darwinii (assembly GCF_050947455.1). Taxonomy (NCBI): domain Eukaryota; kingdom Metazoa; phylum Chordata; class Amphibia; order Anura; family Rhinodermatidae; genus Rhinoderma; species Rhinoderma darwinii. The sequence continues at coordinate 64,183,571 of NC_134687.1, forward strand.
TCAGTAATTCAATTCAAAAAGTGAAACTTCTATATTCTATAGATTAATTACACACAGAGTGATCTATTTCCAGCATGTTTTTCTTTTAATATTGATGATTATGGCAGTTAATGAAAACCCAAAATGTAGTCTCTCAGAAAATGAATATTATATAAGCCCAATTTCAAAACTGATTTCTAATATCGAAATGTTGTCCTACTGAAAGATATGTACAGTATCTGCACTCAATACTTGGTCGGGGCTCCGACTCTGCATGAATTACTGCATCAATGCGGCGTGGCATGGAGGCGACCAGCCTGTGGCACTGCTGAGGTGTACTGGAAGCCCAGCTTGCTTTGATGGCGGCCTTCAGCTCGCCTGCATTGTAGGGTCCGGTGTCTCATCTTCCTCTTGACAATACCCCATAGATTCTCTATTTGGTTTAGGTCAGGCGAGTTTGCTGGCCAATCAAGCGCAGTGATACTGTGGTTATTACACCAGGTATTGGTACTATTGGCAGTGTGGGCAGGTGCCAAGTCCTGCTGGAAAATGAAATCAGCATCTCCATAAAGCTTGTCAGCGGAGGGAAGCATGAAGTGCTCGAAAATTTCCTGGTAGACGCTGCGCTGACTCTGGGCTTGATAGATTGGTCCCTGATACTCTGCCCAGTGCCCAGAGCTGTTGGTAACAGCGTGGGCACAGGGCTGTGTGCACGCGATCACGTGCACACATTTTTATATGCAGAAATGCATGTGATCGCTGTGATTGGTTGTCACAGCGATCACATGTTCAGGGGCCAAAAGATTGGCCCCTGACATTCTGCCCAGTGCCCATGGCTGTTAGCAACAGCCAGGGCATAGAGCTGTGTGCACGCGATCGCGCGTGCACAGTCTCTGAAGTGCCGCCGTAAATAGTCTATACGGCGAACTTCAGAGACCCTGACCGCTGGCCGTATAAATACGGCCAGCATTCGGGAACCTGTTAAAGGGGCTGTATCACAAAGACTCCACCCCCTTTAATCTAGAAATTGGTCTATTCCCACGAGTCTGACTTTTTTTTTTTTTGGGGCAAGTAGTGTCTGACTACATATATACCATGTAGTGAAAATGTAGCATTACATGCCAGCCATTAGAGTGCATGGACAAGCAGAGTCTGCCAGAGTATGAACCACTGTTGCGGAGCAGTTCTCCATTCTGGCTCACAGGGGGGGGGGGGTCCTTAGCGAGAGACCCTCCTCTAAGATGTCAATCTGTGCTAAAGGGGCCTATATATTGTGGTGGCAATAGAAAAAAAGTGTTCAGCTCACCCAGTCTCCGTCCAATGTCCCATCCTGTTGCAAATGGTTTGAAGAAACCAGATGACCGGCACTGGAAGTGATGGAAACTTCTCTTGTATCCGTGAAATCAATACATTGTTGCCGATTTTCTGTGCAGAATTAGGTGCGGTTCTGAACACTCCCTTATTATAAGTCGCACATAAAAGACGAAAAAACAACTGACTAGTTCTTTACTGCACCACTGACTAACAACTGTGTGAGTCAACCTGGTCACTCGTTTTTTCGTCTTGTACGTGTTACTGTTTATTTTATGTGGTTACAATAAGGGTGTGATTAGAAGCCGCTCCGAAAATCCACAACAATTTATAGCACAATACAGCATTTGGCCCACAGCTGTCTAATGGTTATGGACAGCTGTTTTAGTCGCTTCCAGGGCTGGCAGATCCCGCTCATTTCATAGTGATCGACTTGCTAGTGTCCGTGGCCTATAATAGGACCAGACACTGTAGAAACACACATGATGGACAGTGTTGCACCCTTTGAGCTGAGCAATCCGGTATTTCGTGTCATAGTGATGCATGTAGAGTTGTTCGGCTTGCGGAGTCCTGCGATCCTGGGACCGCCAATTGTTATCATTTCAAGGAGGAGCCAGTTTTTTCTCTGTAGTAATGAAATGCATATAGATCTACTTGATATCAGTTATTGGCTTTACATCTGAAATTTGACAGACAATTTTGGTAATTCCCCTTAAAGGGAATGTGTCGCTAGAAATTATTATTTTTTTTCTTTTTAGTTAAACAGTTAGTGTATGAATGCTTAAACACTGTCCAAATTTTTTTTATTTTTTCACGAGTCAGGAAATATTATAAATTAGATTCTAATTTATAACCTTTCCCAGTGCTGGTCACTAGATGGAGCAATTCCCAAAATTGCAGCATTGGTATGTGGTAAAGCAACCACATTGCTTTATGCTGCAAAATTTGGGAATACTCACTCGCTCTAGTGAGCTCACAGAATCCCCCCTCCCCTATCCTGGCTAGTGCCAGGAGAAAGGAGGGGATTGAACGGTCAAACCTCCTACACTGTGTCGCCATTTTTTGAGCTAACACACAGTGTAGTAGGTTAACATACAGTAGTAAATAACTTACCTGCTCCTGCCGCCGCCGCTCCCTCCGGCCCGTCTGCTCCCTCCGCTCCAAGTGCACAAGTCCGGAAGCCGCGACCGGAAGTAGTAATCTTACTGTCCAGCCGCGGCTTCCGGTCCACAAGGAAATGGCACCGGACGTCGCTGCATCTAAGGGGTTAATCGGCCGGATCGGCGCCTAGCTCCGGTCCTGGCAGTTACAGCGGGGTGTCGGCTGTAATATACAGCTGACACCTGGCGGTGATGGTGCTGGCTCTGCTTCTGAGCCAGCTCCATCACACACTTGTTCTCAAGGAGCTGTGATTTGGTCCCCTGCCGTTGAACTGTCATAAACCGTTGATGGCGCAGTTCTGTCACCGTATCCTTTGACAGGGTGACCGTTTACATCCATGACGCACCAGTACGTCCCGATGCGTTAAAGCATTGCAATGCATGACGTACCGCTACGTCCTGGTGCGTCAAGGGGTTAACATTGTGTTGTAGCCTGTTTTTAAAGGGAGTTTCCGGTTATATGTAAAGTTTAAATCCTGTGAAGTGAAAGATTATGCAACTTCCTAATATACTATATTCTAATTACTCAACCTTTTTAAAGATCTCTGCTTTCTGTCAGTGAATAGGAACATTTTTGTTTGCGAGCAACAGTAGAAAACCGATTACTGACCTAATTCTTCTCACAGCTGCGAGTTTGGTACAATTTGTATCCAGACTAGGCAATTCTATATGAGCCAAATAACCTGAATTCCACCTGATTCATTGTAACTGCACTGATACATTGTACACACAGCTGCGAGTTTGGTACAATTGTATCCAGACTAGGCAATTCTATATGAGCCAAATAACCTGAATTCCACCTGATTCATTGTAACTGCACTGATACATTGTACACGATCAGGACAGGAGATATTTGGTTTTGCAGAGGTCTTTATCTCGTTCAACTGTAAGACCCATTAGGTCCTTTAAAGGGTTTTCTCATAATAAATATTATCACCTATCCATAGGATAGGTGATAAATATTTTATCGGTGGGGGTCCGACAGATGGGACCCCACCGATCCCGAGAATGGGCTCATCTTGCCGTTCCTGGGAGCCCCATAGGAATGTAACGGTGATGCGTGTGCTCGGCCACGGCTCCATTAATTTCTATTGGGCTGCTAAAAATTGCGCTCGGCAGCGCAATAGAAATGAATGGAGTTATGGTCGAGCATGCGCATTAACGCTCCATTCCTATGGGGCTCCCAGGAACGGCAAGGTAAGCCCATTCTCTGGATCGGTAAGGTCCCAGCGGTTGGATCCCCACAGATCAAAAATTTATCACATATAGGTGATAAATATCGATTATTGGGAAAAGCCCTTAAAGGGGTTTCAGCGTCTGGATATAATGAATGTTTCCGCTCACAGACAGCAAACCGAGATCTTAAAACTGGTGAGGAATTGTAGCACAATTATATAAACGGGCGAACGTGCGTGTTAATTTCAGCAGGCAGAGGGGAAATCCAATCCTCCTTTCCCCAACATCTGCCACTGAGAGGCCCCCATAGACATTAGAACTTCTCATAAACCGATCTTTAAGCTTTATTTACATGAAATATTCTCCTTTTATTAGACGTTACTGATGTTTATAGTAATGTATCGGGTTTCTTTTATTACAGGTGGGCGGTATCAGTTAGAAATTAAAATACCAGAAACATACCCTTTTAATCCACCAAAGGTAAGAAGACGCAAGGAATTGTTCAGTTGTGTTTTGTTTAAAATTTAATTTCAGTTAATATTAATACTAAAATCTCATGTAAAGGGGTTCTCAATGATCATATTTCAATGTCAATTTATGAATATTTGGCAATATCCTTTTTCTCTTCCGCTCATTTTTTGAGATTTTTTATGTTCTAGATTAGGTCCCTTTCCGAGTTACACATGGTTCCCATGACTACGGTCGCTACCGCGGTCCTGCAACGGTGGCCGTGCTCGCACAGATGCTACTGATTGTTTCTGATCAGTTTTTAGCAGGAGTATGTGCAGTAGCGGTGAATAGGACGGCTTCCGGGCATGTGCAGTAGCGGTGAATAGGACGGCTTCCGGGCATGTGCAGTAGCGGTGAATAGGACGGCTTCCGGGCATGTGCAGTAGCGGTGAATAGGACGGCTTCCGGGCGTGTGCAGTAGCGGTGAATAGGACGGCTTCCGGGCATGTGCAGTAGCGGTGAATAGGACGGCTTCCGGGCATGTGCAGTAGCGGTGAATAGGACGGCTTCCGGGCATGTGCAGTAGCGGTGAATAGGACGGCTTCCGGGCATGTGCAGTAGCGGTGAATAGGACGGCTTCCGGGCATGTGCAATAGCAGAGTACAGCAGAACCTTTATCAGGGGTGTCACACTCACGCTCGTCACCCCAGTTCTCTCTATATGATAGAGTCCGAGTCATTTCTACCAGCAATCTATGGGAGCTGCCAGACTGTCCCCCTGACGCACTTCAGGGAAACAAGGGTCTGGAGGGTTGGATTTTAACTGATCTGATCCTTTGGGAGACTAGCAGGCGTGTTTATGGAGAAAATATCTGCAGCTTCTGTGTATGGCCAGACATGAAGCGTTCAGTGCGGAAGACACCGTAGACGTTTGGACGATATCTGTTTGCAGGTGACATTATTGAGGCTGTCGTACTAATGCCGCTTTTCTCTCTTCCAGGTGCGGTTTATTACTAAAATTTGGCATCCAAATATTAGTTCAGTTACAGGAGCCATATGTTTGGATATATTGAAAGATCAATGGTAAGACCTTTAATATTTCTGTATTTGCTGCATTGCCTTTACGGAGTACGTAGAGAATTCAGGCTTAGGCTGGATTTAGATGGCTCTAATAAGACCATGTTTTAACCAACTTACCACTGGAAGGCCCAGACACCCCCCCCCCCCCCCCAGCAGTTCTATTAGACCGATCCTGGGTCACCGTAGGATTCTCGCAAGAGCCGCAGGGGGTATGGGTCTTGCAGCTATCTGAAAGTGGCCTAAAGCGTATAGCATCGAGGGTCATGTAAATACAATTCATATGAGTTCATGTAAAGTTTTATACACTTATTATTGGGTTTGTCTTATTACTGTTCTATCTCACCACAGGGCAGCGGCTATGACATTAAGAACCGTGTTGTTATCATTGCAAGCTTTGTTGGCTGCAGCAGAACCAGATGACCCACAGGACGCAGTGGTGGCTAATCAGGTGATCCCATTACACTACGTGACCTTGTGTTAAATCAAAGCCCACCTGGCAATGGTGTTCCTGACTTGACATCTTTTTGGATGGGTATCTATTAGCAGGGCCGGACAGCCTATTGAAGGGGTAGATGCACATTCTATTCAATAACTATATACTATAGTCATTTGTTGGTATCTGTCTTTCCTTCAATAACCATTGATTGCTGGGGGGCACTTTGCGATCTTATTGTCAAGGTACTCTTCTAAAAAGTCAAAATTGTCCAAAGCGTAGAACCGCTTAATGACCAGGCCTTTTTCCACGTTAATAACCAGGGATTATATTTTGTTTTTTCACTGTCGCATGAGTCATAACTTTTTTTTTTTTATTTTTTTTTTTTATATAATTATTATTCCGTTGATGTAGCCATATGTGGGCTTGTTTTTTGCGGAACGCGTTGTATTTTTCAATTGAACCATTTTTGGATGCATATTGATTTAACTTTTATCTTTTTAATTAAACCCGGCGGTTTAATCTTAACTTTTTTGTTCGTCATGATCGCGGCGATACTATACATGTGTTATTTTGTTTGACACCTTTTTACTAAATAAAAACACTTTAAATCATACCATAAGTGATTTTATTTTTACTATAATCTTTAATTTTTTTTTCAGAAACTTTAACTTTTTATTTCTTTTTTGTCCCACTAGGGGACTTCACTTTATCTTCTGCTCGCTGATATGCTTTGGTATACTGAGTATACCAAAGCATTATTGCCTGTCAGTGTAAAACTGACTTGCAATCTATTAGGCCATGCCTCAGTTGCTGAAGGCAGACCTAGGGGCTTTTGTTAGGCCCCCGGCCGCCATTGAAACCCATCGGCGTCCCGCGATCTAGTCACGGGGTGACAAACACATTAGGTGCCGCTGTCGCTATTGATAGCAAGATCTAATAAGGTTAAACTGCCGGAATCTGAGCGCGCTTTGATTCCGGCAGTTGCGGCTGGAGCCAGGCTGTGTATAACAGCCGTGCTCTTGCTGCTGATCTAGTGGGTACAGTGTCAGTACCCATGAGATCAGAGCGACTGATATATCCGTCGCTATGCAGGAACTTAGCTCCTGCTTAGGACGGATATATTTGTTCAGGGGTTAAAAGGACTTTGTCAACAGTTATGACCCCTCAAAACTGCTGGCAGTGCTATATAGAGAACGGGGAGAGCAGTGTAGACATACCTGGGAGTGATGGTCAAGCAGGTTGCATGACTGAGAAATCTAGGTTTTAATGTCTCCTGTGCCAATATTGTAAGTGCTATGGAGGAGGCCCCTTCATGTCCAGTGCTTTGGCGCCTCTGCACTCATCTCCTCCCAGCCCTTCCCCCTCTGCTCTGAGTGACAGCTTTAACATCCAATCAGGAGACCGCTAGATCTGTCACTCAGGGTAGGAGCTGGGAAGCGTTCCGTGCAGAGAGCCCAAAGCACTGCACACGAAGGGCACCTCATAGCACTTGCCAGGGACATTGAAACCAGGATTTCTTGGTCCCGCTACCTGCATGATCACCCCCCCAGGTATGTTTACGCTTCTCTCCCCATTCTCTATATAGCATTGTCGGCAGTTTTGAGGGGTCAAAACGGTTGACAGAATCACTTTAAATCTGTATCCTGTCTGTGCTGTAATGTGGAGCTCTTTGTGACTAACTTGGTAAATCTCCTGAGCATGTGTAATTCCCGGCTAGCTGGGAATCATGGGAAATGTACCGTATGCAATTTGCTGGCTAATTTCTCAGTATTGGCAACTAGCACATGTTTTCCATCCCAGGGGTGGTGAGCTGGATGCCATCCTCTCTGACATCCATGTGTCCTAATATACACAGGGCTGTTCTTCATGACGTAACCACTTAAAATCCAAGAGAAAACAAGTATGAAAATCTACGAAGCCGACATTAGTTTCTCTGACGTGTATCATGGAATTACTTACCTTTTCGCCTCCACATGCTTTTTATTTTTTTCCTTTTTTTTCCCCTCTAGTACAAGCAAAATCCAGAAATGTTCAAACAGACTGCTCGGCTGTGGGCACATATATACGCAGGCGCACCAGTCACTAGTCCAGAATACACAAGAAAAATAGAGAATCTTTGTGCTATGGGCTTTGATAGAGTAAGTATTGCGCTTGCTACATTTGCGCTCCTGGTATAACGTGACTGACCAGTCAGAAGAGGCAGTTGTTGCAAAGTGGAATATACTACGAAAGGGAAAATGTCATTAACTCTCCATTTTAGAAATGTACATAGTGGATTTTTTGAGTTGGCTAAGGCTTTGTTCACATCTGCATCAGGGTTCCGTCCATGGGTTCCGTCAGGCCTGTCAGTTTGCATTACCATTGATTTCAATAGTAACGCTTCTGTTGCTAATGGTTTCCATTTGTCTCCGTTCCGTAAGGTTTCTGGGTTTTAGGCGGAATCAGTAGCGTAGTCAACTACGCTATTAATTCTACCAAAAAATGGAAACCTTACAGAACTGAGACAAATGGAAACCATTAGCAACAGAAGCGTTACTATTGAATTCAATGGTATTTCAAACGGAAAGCTTGGGTTTCCGTTCATGGGTTCCACTGACGGGAAGGTCTGACGGATCCCCGACGCAGATGTGAACGAAGCCTTACTAGTACACACGCTCACTCTCTTTCCGTGCTGCACTTTTGGCTATCGGTCCACTAGCCTGAGGCCTGTTTCCGTTTGTCACGTAGCGGGTGCTGGGCTGGGGTTGAAGCCTTTTTTATGATCTTGTCAGGCATTGTGTTCCCAAAAATCAGTCTAGTCTCCGATTACTTGGGTCTACAGTACAAAGCCAAATTTTCGCCCCAAAGTGTACAGCTCTTTTTTAAGTAGAGAATATAATCTAGAAATCCTATGTGTGGAAGCTTTGGTGGCACCAACCTACTACCAGCCGTTCTGCAAACTGGTGGGTGACTACACTGTTTCACATGGAAGTCATGAGCATGGTCACATGGTGACTGCCTAGCAACAGACGCTATAATGACCAGAACATATTTGGGGGCTCATTAGGAAATACATTGGGGAGCTCTGTTTTTACTGTTGAAGGGCATTTGAGGTTAAGACCAGATTCACACGTCCGTGTCAGTTTTGCGACTGCAAAAAACCCGCACGATTCTTCCATGTGCCATCAGTGTGTTCCGTGTAGCATCCGTTTGTCAGTGTTGCTGCACATTTTTGTTTTTCTTTTCCCTCCGCTTTTCTTTAGCAACTATTGCGTGGAACACAGACCGCACATAGATGATGTCCGTGTGCTGTGTGTGATTTTCACGCGTGGTCTACAAAAAGGACTAGAATATGACATGGAGTGAGATTCACGCAGTGGAAACACGCTGCGTGAAAAATCACACGTCTGAATAGCCCCCTTGAATTGCAGTGGTCCGTGGCCTGTCCGTTGTTTTAACGAGCAGCACACGGACGTTTACAACATTGGTGTGAATCAGGCCTTGGGTTTTTTGAGTCTTTTATTAGGTCTGTGGAAATCTCCTCATCTTTTCCTCTGCTTCCCTCTTACAGAACGCAGTAATAGCTGCCTTGTCATCCAAGGCATGGGATGTAGAGACTGCAACAGAACTACTTCTGAGTAACTGAGAGAAATCATCTGGTCCTCGCTCGCCCCTCCCCGAGAGTTCGACATCTGTTACTTTTAAGATTCTGCATAAAAGAGGAAAAAAACAAACGGCGCCCTCCTGCTTGACAATGCTGTTTAGGCCATACTGGAGACTGATGGGGGGGGGGGGGGGGGACTGCTCTGTAAATAAAGCTTATTAAACATGTAAATTAAATGACAACCAAAGGGGAGGGGGTATGAGTATAATTTTTTTTTTTTCTTTAATTATTGTGAAATAGAACCAATGGAAAAAAAAAATATGCATTTGTGTTTTATCATGTGACCAAGAGCGGCACCATGACCCTGGCGGGTTTTTTTTTTGTTTTTTTTTTTCTCCCTTCCAAAGGGGACATGCCAGCAGGCTCATTCTTTAGGTTCTAGGCCTTCATTTTGCCAGTCACCGTCTACCATATTGCTAGTACCGACCATCCTTTGTGTCTGTGAACTTGCATGCACAACATTAGGTTATATTGATTCGTCCAAACTCTTCATTTATAATATATTGGGTATGGTTGTTTTTTTTTGGGGGGGGGGGGGTTTCCCATGAGGTACTGGAGCCATGAAAGATGAGGTTTCCATAAACTAGGCATAGACATGATGCGGTGTGCCAGCCGTCACTTCATGCCAGCTGTGGTCAGACAGTGTTAGAGAATGATGCTTATGTCTACCACACTATAATATTGGGTTTATTTTACTTTCCACAATAATATTTTATTTTTTATTTTATTTTTTAAAACTGAAGAAAGATAACGGTGGGAGCCATCCAATGAAGAAGCAAATGAAATAGTTTTCCAGCTTCGTTACTGGCGCCCTTAAGCCAGTATCAGATCTTGTTGTGTTAGGCTATGTCCACCTTTGTCACCAATTTGCTTTGTTCTTCTCATGCATCTAAAATAAGAATTGAAGCAACTTTGCAATTTGTCTTTATTTAAAAATCTTACTGTTTTGTGTCCACAGTTACTATGCAGACTATTTGCAAAGTTGTTTTATTTTAGGTTCGTTAGAGTAATAACAAAAAAGATTGTGAAGGTGGATATAGTTTACAGCATGTTGTTGTTGCTGCCTAGTGTAGCATGTGTAATGTATGCAATTGAGAGAAGAGCATGTTGTTGACCATGGAACCCAGGATCCATCTGTGATTTTGAATGAAGTGAAGGTGACGCTCTGGTGGCTATAGGTAAAGGCCCTATAACAGCGGCCGATTTTGGCCAGTGCAACGAGCGCGGATCAACGAGAGAGCTTGTTGAGTGCTCGTTTGCTCCTGTCACAAGGAGCTATGGATGAGGATGAGCGGTCGTTACTCCGATCGCTCGTCCCCATACATTATCGTGTCGGCAGCGCGTCTCCTGTCTACACAGGGAGATGTGCTGCCGACAAAGATAATATTTTTCAGTTTTTTTCAAATGATCCGATCAGCAGATGATCGAGCGTTTGCTTGTTCATCTGCTGATCGATCCCCTGTTTACACAGGGCAATTATCGGCAACGAGCGATCTATGAACGCTTGTATGCCTGATAATTGCCCAGTGTAAAACCCCCTTAACACTGCCCTCCACCCTGCTTATCATGAATTACTTCAGTGGTTTTTAGTGAATGATTTGTCTGAAAACTTGATGAGTTAAGAATTTGGATTTATGCATTCAGCACCCACACTTGTAAAACCTGTGACTGCTCATAGACCAATTAAACAATATGCCATGCACAAAAAGATATTTCGTACGGTATGAATTTTTCCAGTTAATTTTTTCTTCATCTGTCCCCCCCCCCCCATGAATGTTTCTGACCACTGTGAAAAAGTTTTGAGCATAAAGTGAAACTACCAATGGAATTCCAGGACCATAGACGTAACGATTTGCGATTTATAAAATCTTTTGGATTGTCCACGTCTACAATTGTTACATATACATTTACTTCACTAAAGATCAGCAAGTGACAATGGCTCCTTTTCTTGTACACTAGAATGAAGGGTGTTTGTGGGATGTTCTGATTCCTCATGAGAATCTGAACGGTCTTTACTGAATTTTCCCTTGAAACCTCTCTGAAAGATTGTCAAATGCTAGAATGAATCCACAACAGGAATCCTATTCATTAGGATAAGCATTTGGTGGTTTTATTCCTGAAACTGTTACACCTAAAGGGGTATGAGCTGCAACACCAGACAAAGCTCAATGATATGAATGGGGGTGGTTCTGGGGAAATGGCAGACTTTGTGTCTAATCTTCGACAACCCCTTTAAAGAGGCTCTGTCACCACATTATAAGTGGCCTATCTTGTACATGATGTGATCGGCGCTGTAATGTAGATTACAGCAGGTTTTTATTTAGAAAAACTATAATTTTTGACGGAGTTAGGACCTATTTTAGCTTTATGCTAATGAGTTTCTTAATGGAGAACTGGGCGTGGTTTACTTTTGACCAAGTGGGTGCTGTGGAGAGGGGTGTATGACGCTGACCAATCAGCGTCATACACTTCTCTCCATTCATTTACACTGCAAATAGCTATATCACTATGTGCAATCACATAAACACACTATAACGCTACTCATGTGTCCTGACGGTGAATAGACATCACTACCAGCCAGGACGTGATGTCTATTCAGAATCCTGACACTTCGGTAACGTTTGTGTGAGATTTACAGCAAGGCAAGCGTGGTCTCGTTTTAAATGACCGTTTACAGCGTAATCTCGCGAGATTAGGTTTGCCTTGCTGTAAATCCCACACAAACGTTACCGAAGTGTCAGGATTCTGAATAGACATCACGTCCTGGCTGGAGGTGATGCCTATTCATTGTCAGGACACTTGAGTAAGGTTAATGTGTATGTATGTGGCTGCACATAGTGATCTAGTAAGATTACTATGTGATGTGTAAATGAATGGGGAGAAGTGTATGACGCTGATTGGTCAGCGTCATACACTTTTCTCTCCACAACGCCCACTTGGTCAAAAAGTAAAACACGCCCAGTTGTCAATTAAGAAACTCATTAGCATAAATAGGTCATAACTCTGTCAAATTATAGCTTTTCTAAATAAAAAACACAGCTGTAATCTACATTACAGCGCCGATCACATCATGTAGAAGATAGGCCACTTATAATGTTGTGACAGAGCCAGAGGTCAGTTACACAACCTTAGTTGAGGTCTCTTCACTGATTGGATTGGGAATGGCTACTCTCTTTCCACTGCCGGCAGCCAAAGGAAATGTCTTCTACTTCCTCCTGCGATCGTTTCCCATTTTTGGCAATAGAAGAATACAGTCATTGGAGACATCACTAGCACTTCAGGAATTAATTCCTGCAATTTCTGTAGCACTTCTCATGAACTGGTTTCAATAAATTAAATTCCCAAATTTATGTCAAGTAATAGTTTGAAACACATTCAGTTTAATCTCCTCCCCATCTCTTTTAGAAAGTCGATGATGTGTTTCTGGTGGATAATTTGCTTACTCATCTCTTGGCCTCTGTAGAACATGTCATGAAGTGCTCCAAAAAGTTTTATTAATAAATAAAATGGAAACATTGTACCGGATGTATATTTTTCTTTTCTGCACATTTTCTAGGTCTGTGCCATTTTCAGTAGCCCGAATGTTTGTTTTAAAGGAAACATGTAAAGCTATGGAAATATTGTTATTTGCATACCTGTGGTACGTTCCACATCGTCTGACAAAGGTTTGGAATGTTTGGAATAGTTCAAGAAATAAAACGAAACGAAAAAAAATAAAAAATCTGAAAAATAAACTTTTAAACCTTGGCTCTTTTGTGTCTCTTTTTTTTTGTTGAACTTTTTGTTTTAGAGGAAACACTAACCACCAGAGATACGAGAGCATTAAGGAGTAAGTTAGGAAAACTTGTACACCTTTCTACTGAGTAAATGGCCTCTTAGGGTATGTGCACATGGCTTATTTTCGGCCATATTTCTTGCCGAAAAATCGGAAACAGAACCCCCTCCAAACATCTGCCCATTGATTTTAATGGGAACTATGGCGGTCTGTTCCGACGGGGTGTATTTTTACATGGCAGTTTTTAAAATCTGCCTGTGTAAATAAAATAAAAAAAAGCCCGCAAAGAAGTGCATGTCACTTCTTGAGTGGTTTTTTGAGCTCTATAGAAAAACAGCTCCAAAAACGGCCGTAAAAAACACGAGTTGCTAGAAAAAAAAAACTGCTGAAAATCAGGAGCTGTTTTCCCTTAGACTATGTTCACACGGCCTATTTTCAGCCGTCTTTCGGCCGTAAATGCCAGAAAAAGGGATAGAAATACGGAGGCTGAACGACCTCCAAACATCTGCCGGTTAATTTCAATGGGAAAAATGGCATTTCGTTCCCACATGGTGTTTTTTTGGCTGGTTTTTTTTTATGTGCCGTTTGTAAAAACACCCCATAAAAAGTGCATGTCACTTCTTGAGCTGTTTTTGGAGCTGTTTTTAATTGTCTGTAGAAAACTGCTAAAGGAAACAGCTGTAAATCAGAGGCTGTTTTCCCTTGAAAACAGCTCCGTATTAAATAGACTTTTTTTTGTGAAGCGTGTGAACATAGCCTTATATTGGAATGGATATGGTGTGAGGAGGGGTAGATTAAAATGTTAATCTTCCCAAGACCATATATTCAGGTACTAACTGCTAGCAAATTAGGTTTAAGAACCATTTCATCCAGCACAGCATTAGGGGAAAGTAGGAAACTGTTTAATAGAATCCATTGTGGTTTTTAAAAAAAAAAGTTGGTGATGAACAGCAGTGTGATCGTCCCCTCATTGAGTTTACCGTTCTAAGGAGACGCACATGCACACACGCACGCGCGTTTGGTCCGGGATATACGGTCCATACGTCGGCCACATTTCCCGGACCAAACACATCATTATCTATGACGCTAGGAGTCCCTGTCTCGTGTGAATCCGGCCTTCAAGGCAAAAAAACATGAAAAGAGGTAACTATTCTGAACTGCAGTTTAAAAGTGATGTCTCGGATTAGATTTATTAAAAAAACAAAACATCTCTCCTTGGGCTATGTCTGGTATTATAGCTCAACCCCATTCATTTGATGGAACAGCAATACCAGACACAGCCCATAGACAAGCATGGCACTATTTGTGGGGGGAAAAAAACGTACTAATTCTGCACAATCCTTTAGGAGATGTCCGCACGGGACGGATACCCTGCAGAATTTTTGTTGTGGAAAATCTGTAGCGTATCCAACGGGTAAAACCGCAATATAAATCTGCATCAAATCGTGCTGCGGATTTTTCTCTGGATTGATTTAAACTTTATTCAAATGTGCGCTTGAGGAAATGCTGTGGATTTGCTATTCTGCAACAGATAAGTAAAATCCAGTTGTAGTTTTTTGTTTTTTTTCCCCTCTACAGAAAACTGCTGGGCAGGTGGAGTATTGTCCACTGGGTGGCTTTGGCAGCCGATTAACGAGACCGCTTGTTGATTGGTGTTCGTTTGCGCCTTTCACAAGGAGCTAATATGGGGACGAGCGCGTGTTACGCCGATCGCATGCAGTTCTATCTTGTCAGCAGCACGTCTCCCTGTTTACACCGATAATCGCATCGGTTTTAATAATGAAACCGATGCGATTGAATGAGCGTTTGCTTGTTAATCAGTTCATCCTTTCCCTTTTTACACCGGGCAATTATTGTGAACGCTCGTTTGCCCATAATTGGACGGTGTAAAACGGCCTTTACTCAGGCTTCTCTCTGCCTGTGGTTCAGCTTGATTCACAGATCTGTCCCTATTTTTGTATAGGGAGAGACTTGTCAATCAAGCTGAGCAGATATCCTGCTGTCTGTGATATTAGTTAGGGCAGCGGGAATGTGCTGACAGATGACTAAACACTCCATTAAAGGAAACCTAATGTTAGTTGAAATAGTCGAAGCTCAAAAAAGGGTAACTTTTCTCACTTTACCCTCCATGACGGTGCTACAGGAGGATATAAGGGTATGTTCACACGGCCTTTTTTCGGGCCGAAAAATCGGAAGCAGAACGCCTCCCAACATCTGCCCATTGATTTCAATGGGAAAATGGCGTTCTATTCCGACGGGCCGTTTTTTTACGCGGCCGTTTTGTAAAACGGTTGCGTAAAAAAAACGGCCGCAAAAAAGAAGTGCAGGTCACTTCTTGGGACGTTTTTGGAGCTGTTTTTCATAGACTATACAAAAACGCTCTAAAAATGGCAGTAAAAAATCGTGAGTGGCTTAAAAAATTTCTGAAAATCAGGAGCTGGTTTCCCTTGAAAACAGCGCTGTATTTTTTGACGTTTTTGCGTTTGCGTGTGAACATACCCTAATAGGGACAGGAAACACACGAGTTTAGCCCCTCGCCGCCTCCCTCCCCAGTGGGTTTTCCGGTCCTTATTGGGCATGCAGGTTGTTTCCGGCTGGGCTGGTGTCAGTCTGTTAGCTCGTTATAAAGGAAAATCACCAGGTAGTGCGGGGTCGTGCTTACATCCACTTAAAGGAACAGTGTCCTGAAAAAAAATTTTTTTACATCAGTTTGATTTTTGTGTTTTATTAAAAACTTTTATATTTATTTGTGTGTTTGTGTTTTACTTTTTTTTATTTTTGAACTTTTTCTTCCCTATGGGGGCTGCCATTTTTTTTTTCCATTTCTGTATGTGTCGATTAACGACACATACAGACATGGAATACGGCACATACAGTCCCATAGTGAATGCGAACGGGGCCCGTTCCATCCACTATGCTGTACGCCGTCTGTGTGGGAACGGCGCATGCGCCGCTCCCACACAGTCCGAGTTGAACTGTGCGACGTCAGGCCCCATTTTCCTGTGGACCGGAAGTCGCGGCTGGACAGTAAGATTACGACTTCCGGTCGCGGCTTCCGGACTTGTGCACTTGGAGCGGTAGGTAGCAGACGGATCGGACGGACCGGAGGCGGCTGGAGCAGGTAAGTTATTTCTGTGTATGTAAGTGTTTTACTGTGTGTTTACTAGTGTATGTAAACCTACTACACTGTGTTAGCTCAAAAAATGGCGACACACAGTGTAGGAGGTTAGACCGTTCAAACCCCTCGTTTCTCCCGGCACTAGCCAGGATAAAGGAGGGGGGGATTCTGAGAGATCACTAGAGCGAGTGAGTTTAAACTAATTTTGCAGCATAGAGCAATGTGGTTGCTTTACCACATGCAATGCTGCAATTTTGGGAATTGCTCCATCTAGTGACCAGCGCTGGGAAATATTATAAATTAGAATCTAATTTATAATATTTCCTGACTCGTGAAAAAAATGTAAAAAATTAGAACAATATTTAATCACCTATACACTAATTGTTTAACTAAAAAAAAAAATACATTTTTTTCTAGCGTCACATTCCCTTTAAGCACTGCTCCTGCCTTTCCTGAACTTGGGACCCCGTTCACCTCTCCTGCTGTGCTGGGTAAAGCGGAGGTGTGAATTGCAGGCTCTGGTCCGCCATGAGCTTGCTGCTCTAATGTAGTGTATGTTCCAGCATAGAACGTATGCTTACGTCACTTTGGGCGGAACGAAGTGTCATGGCGGTGCCCTGTTATTGGCGTCTGCATGGAATAAGCTGCAATACAGAGCTTCCAGGTGGCAAGTAGAGGAGGAACGCGCTACTGATTGGTAGATATTGACACGCAGGTCCCGGTGATTAGGGTCAAAGTCATGTGGACATGAGGCCTCATTCTCTTAGGTAGGAGCCTTTGTACCACTTCTATCTTGACTGTTCGGGTATGTTCACACGTGCACGTCCGTTACGGCTGAAATTACGGAGCTGTTTTCAGGCGAAAACAGCTCCGGAATTTCAGACGTAATGGCATGTGCAGGCGTTTTTGCAGCGTCCATTACGGACGTAATTGGAGCTGTTTTTCTATGGAGTCAATGGAAAACGGCTCCAATTACGTCCCAAGAAGTGACATGCACTTCTTTGACGCGGGCATCTTTTTTACGCGCCGTCTTTTGACAGCAGCGCCTAAAAAAAATGACCGTCGGCACAGTACATCGTAAAACCCATTCAAATGAATGGGCAGATGTTTTCCGACGCTTTCAAGCAGTATTTTCGGCCGTAATTCCAGGCGTAAAACGCCTGAATTACGTCCGTAAATAGTGCGTGTGGACATACCCTTATGTCTGAGTCTGAGAAGCCTGCCTCCAAACCTGGTGTGGTGAAGCCTAGTGTGTTTTCCAACCCAGTAAATTCTGGGAATTGTTTGGGGATTAGTTACTCAACCCGCCCCCTTCCTTATAGTTGTTTCAGTGTGAGACATCTAGGAAACACCCATCTCGTAAATGTGCTATATGTTACAAAACATTATCTTCTATTAAAAAAAAAAAAAAAATCCTATGCCATTACTGCACAGAAAGGTTTATCAGGGATGAACAACCGCCATTTATGGAAGAGATTAAGGGGATGGTCAAGCAGGGGGATTCAATCTTATCTTGGCACTTTCTCTCAGGCATATTTTCACTCTCAACCCCCTCCCACACCTAAGAAAAGGAAAATTGTGGCAGAAGGGTATTCAGGGTCTGAAGTGGGTAGCTAGCTTTCCTCCATATCAGAGCATATCCTTGTGGGAACTACCGGGGCTTTCTGCTCCCCAAAAGGATGATACATTTTATTTTTCAAGTAAAAATATGCAGGAACTTCTTAGTGCAGTAGGAAGCACTATGGGGGTAGAAGAGATACAAAAAAAAAAACCCTTACGATCCAGGATGAGATGTTTCCTGGATTGTGGGGAAAAAATAAACTATGTGTCCAGGGGCGTAAATAGGCCCCATAGCAAACTTTCGACTGGGGGCCCCCCAGGTGCCACACACAGCCCCCCTTATAGAGACAGCTCCCCCCTTGTATATAGTGCCACACAGCCCCCCCCCAAATATATATATTGTATTTACCTTGTCCCATTCTTACGACGGACCAAGCGCTGCACAGGCTCCGGTTGGGACACATGCGCAGACCAGCGTGATGCAGTGACGTCATCACGTCGGCCTGCGCAGGGAGTCTTTCCAGCACCTTATAGGCTGCAGGCCTATAGTGGCCTGCAGCCTCAAGGCCAGTTCTAGCTTTTCTGCTGCCGGAGGCGAAAATTGAAATGGCGCCCCCCAGATTTTGATTGGCATCCCCCTGGCTGTTCTACATCACTACCAGCCTCCTCAAACTCTTGCGGATGCACCGTTGCTTTGTACTCCCCTGGCATGCGCAGTGCAGCGATGAAGCCGGGCAGAGTACAACTCACTGCACGGTGCATGCCCAAGTAGTACAAGGCAATGGTGCAACCAAGAAAGGCAGGAAGATGTCAAGCAAACATGGAAAGCTGGGTTTGGAGGCAGGACTGTGTGACACTTCAGGTCATGCATGTAGGCGGTTCAAGGGGTTAAAGCTACCAGACAGGTTCCCATTAAATACACAATGAATTGAAAACAATCCCATCTGCCCTGCAATTTTGTTATTATAAATATATCCTGTATAATTACAGCATCAGAACCAAGCTCTGACATATACGACTCCAGAACCGAGCTCAGTACATATATACAGCCCCAGAACCAAGCTCAGTACATATATACAACACCAGAACAAATACAGCTGACTTTAGTGCAACCCCTGCCATATAGGTTTGTATGGCGTAAAACTACAGCTCCCAGCATGGCCCAAACTATAGTAAGGATATGCTGGGTGTCACGTTGGGTACGTGGACCCACTGGACCGTACCGCCTTAACGGTATGGCAGCTGGCCAACAGGACACAGGTCAAAGTCTATAGTTCGTATAGGTGTACCTGAGGTAGCTTCGGACAGTAGCAAGGCAGGCTCAGATGGGACTATGGCAGCAGGCGGACACCAGGCGTGGTACACGGCACAGCACGACTCCAACTCGATACGGTACTTGACCAGGATAGCATGGGATACAGGATACAGGTAACAGGAAACACTGGGTACTGGAAGATACTAGGAGACCATTTGCAAAGACAAACTAGGGTAACGACAACAAAGCTCAGGCAATACAGGAAGGGGCAGATCCCTTCTTAGGCTGGGTTCACACAACCTATTTTCAGGCGTAAACGAGGCGTATTATGCCTCAATTTACGCCTGAAAATACGTCTCCAATACGTCGGCAAACATCTGCCCATTCATTTGAATGGGTTTGCCGACGTACTGTGCCGACGTACTGTGCCGACGACCTGTAATTTACGCGTCGTCGTTTGACAGCTGTCAAACGACAACGCGTAAAATATCAGCCTCGTCAAAGAAGTGCAGGACGCTTCTTTGGATGTAATTTGAGCCGTTTTTCATTGATTCCAATGAACAACAGCTCACTATTACGGCCGTCAAAGACGCCTCGCAAAATGCGAGTACGACCAATTACGTCTGAAATGACGGAGCTGTTTTCTCCTGAAAACAACTCTGTAATTTCAGACGTAAATGCAGTTTATGTGTGCACATACCCTTATAGTCCAGTGTGCTCTGGGAGCAATCAGCTCAAACTTACACCTATGTGTGCTCTGGCTCCTTAGGTCTGGACTGAGCTCTGGAGCGCACCCTTGTGGTTACTGTGGAACAGGATGGCCGCATGTGCAGACATCTCTGGAGAGAAGGGCATCGACCGGATGGAAGGAGTTCGTGGTCAGTGACCACGGACATTACAGTATCCCCCCTCTTACGCCCCCTCCTCTTGAGACCAGAACGAGAGAGAAACTTCTTAATGAGGGTAGGAGCATTGAGATTCTCTTCTGGCTCCCATGACCTCTCTGCTGGACCAAACCCCTTCCAATCTACTAAATAAAAGGTTCTTCCCCTTACTTTTTTAGTGCCCAGGATCTCCTTAACCTCAAAAGTATCTGATGAACCGCTGGCAGCCACTGCAGGAGTGGAAGTCTTGGAGTAGTGGTTCAAGATCACAGGCTTCAGCAGGGAGACATGGAAGGAGTTGGGGATCTTGAGGGTAGCCGAAGCTTGTAGGAGACAGGGTTGATTTGTTGCAAAATCTCGAAGGGTCCGTGAATATCAGAATGGGATGAACTGCTCCCTCTAATAGATGTCTCCACTCCTCCAGAGCCAATTTGATGGCTAGTAACTCCCGATCCCCAATCGAGTAGTTGCGTTCTGCGGAAGAGAAGAGTTTAGAGTAATAGCCACATACCATTGTCTTGCCCATGCAACCTCTCTGGAACAGGAGTGCACCAGCACCGACAGAGGAGGCATCCACCTCCAACGAGAACTGTCGAGATACATCTGGATGATGGAGGATAGAGGCTGATGCGAAGGCACTCTTCAGGCTATCAAATGCGGATTCCGCCTCAGGAGTCTACACCTTGGCATTCATGCCTTTTTTGGTAAGGGTAGAGATAGGAGATGTCAGTGGGGAGAAGTTTGGAATGAACTGTCTGTAGAAATTAGCGAATTCCAGGAAGCGCTGTATGGACTTCAAGCCTTGAGGGCGTGGCCACTCCAGGACGGCCTTTACCTTCTCAGGATCCATCTTGAGGCCTTCATTCGAGATGATGTAGCTCAGGAAGGCTAGAGCATCTTTCTCAAACACGCACTTCTCCATCTTGGCGTACAGGCGATTCTCCCTTAACCGCAGCAAAACTTGACGGACATGTCTCCGATGAGTCATTGGATCTGGAGAAAAAAATCAAGATGTCATCAAGTTAGACCACAACACAAACATAGAGGAGGTCACGGAAGATGTCATTAACGAACTCTTGGAAGACCGCGGGAGCCGAAGGGCATTACTAGATATTTATAGTGTCTGTCACGGGTGTTAAATGCCGTCTTCCATTCATCACCCCGGCGAATCCGGATTAGGTTGTAAGCCCCCGTAGGTCTAGCTTCGAAAAAATCTTGGCTCCTCGTATACGATCAAACAGTTCAGAGATCAATGGCAATGGATATCTATTTTTTACCATAATCTGGTTGAGACCCCGGTAGTCGATGCAAGCACGAAGAGAACCATCCTTTTTCTTGACGAAGAAGAACCTGACTCCAGACTGGGAGGAGTACTTCCATATGAAACCCCCTCTCCAAGGTCTCCTTAACATAGGCGGACATGGACAGAGTCTCTGGCAAGGAGAGAGGATATACCCTACCACGGGGAAGGGATGCACCAGGAACCAGCTCGATAGGGCAGTCATACGCCCGGTGTGGGGGCAGCGTCTCCACCTCTTTCTTGCTGAAGACATCCGAGAATGCAGAATACTGACAAGGCAATCCTGCCAAGGACCGAGGCAGAGGAGGCTGAGCCGAACGAATCTGTACCAGGCAGCGGTTGAGACACTCGGAACCCCACTGGAGAATTCTCCAGAATTCCAGTCCAGGACTGGGGCATGTAGTCGGAGCCAGGGCAGGCCCAGCAGCACAGGGTTGACGGCTTTAGCCAGGACAAAGAACGAGATGAGCTCAGAATGGAGGGCTCCCACTTGGCTTGGTCACAGCTACAACCGGGTCTGGCAGAGGTAGCCCATTCACAGATGCAACCATCAAAGGCATAAACAGAGGGGTTGTGGGCAATTGGAGAAGATCCACCAGGTCCCTTCGAATGAAATTAGCAGCGGATCCAGAGTCCAGATAAGCAGAGACCCAGTGCGTTTTTTTGCCAGACACTATGGTCACAGGAATGGACAATTTAAACAAATGTCCTTCTTTGCCCAGGGTTGTCTCTCCCACCAGTTCCGAGGTGTGTCTGCGTTGTCTATCCTGGGTAGACAGCTTAAACTGGTCCGTCCTCACAGACTCCTTTGGAGGATCAGCATCTGAGGAGAGCAGGAGTCGTCCCTCCCGATGAGCTTTTTGGAACCGTTCTCAGATCCTTATATCAATTCGGGCGGCCAGAATGATGAGGTCATCAAGGGTAGACGGTAGATCTCGGGCGGCAAGCTCTTCCTTAATCTCAGGAGACTGTCCCTGCCAGAATGTAGCCACCAGGGCCTCACACAACAATGCCTTCCTGTCAGGGTGCGGAAGTGGATGGCGTACTCGCCCACGGAGGTGTCCCCCTGGCGTAGGTTCAGCAAGGAGGCGGCTGCAGATGAGACTCCTCCAGGCTCCTCAAATACCGTGCAAAATGTCCATAGGTTCCCCTGAAAGTCACGGGTCTCTGGTCCTTGTCTCTCCCAGATAGATTTCGTCTTTGCAAGGGCCCTGCCAGTGCGGAAAGAGACGATGAAAGCGACTCTTGCACCGTCAGACAAAAATGCCCTTGCATACAGGCTAAAGTGGATCTGGCATTGGTTGAAAAATCCCCTGCAGGTCTTCGCGTCTCTATCATAGTGGTCAGGAAGCGGCAAAGAGTATCGGGGATCAGCACTGCCAGGAGGTGTAGTCGGAGGATCTGTACTGCCAGGAGGTGTAGTAGAGGAACGGCAGCTTGCATATCCGGCCGATGTGCAACAATGTTCAATGCCTGGAAGAGTTGGTCCTGTCGAGACCGGCGGTCTAGCATACCCACCCGCATCACTGGTGACGTCATCATGGTCTTGGATTGACCAGCGGGGTCCATGGCCTGAGCTTACTGTCACGTTGGGTACGTGGACCCACTCGACCGTACCGCCTTAACGGTATGCCAGCTGGCCAACAGGACACAGGTCAAAGTCTATAGTTCGTATAGGTGTACCTGAGGTAGGTTCGGACAGTAGCAAGGCAGGCTCGGATGGGACTTTGGCAGCAGGCGGACACCAGGTGTGGTATAACAGGACAGGCGTGGTATACGGCACAGCACGACTCCAACTCGATATGGCACTTGACCAGGATAGCACGGGATACAGGTTACAGGTAGCAGGAACGAGAAACACTGGGAACTGGAAGACACTAGGAGACCATTTGCAGAGACAAACTAGGGTAACAACAACAAATCTCAGGCAATACATAAAGGGGCAGGGTAAACAAAACGCGTAAAAAAACGACCGCGAAAAAGAAGTGAAGGACACTTCTTGCGACATTTTTGGAGCCGTTTTTTATAGACTCTTGAAAAAAGCTCCTAAAACGGCTGTAAAAAACGCAGCGAAAATCGCGAGTGGCACAAACAACGTCTGAAAATCAGGAGCTGTTTTCTCTTCAAAACAGCTCCGTATTTTCAGACGTTTCTGGTCACTGCGTGTGAACATACCCTTAAACTGATAGAACCATGGATACTGCCAATAATACAGCCCCTCAAAGGCTCCAACTAGCAGCCTGGCTTCTGAAGCCTCCAAAAGGACTATCTGAATCAGTAATCAACACGCTACAAAAAAGTATAAAAAAGAAGTGACCAATGCGATATATAACAAGGTTTGGAAAAAAATCCTCTGCTGGTGTGGAGGTGAAAAAACAAATATTCTTCATCCCAACAAAGCAAAAATAAAGTACATATATCAGCTTTAAGTTCATACTTCGATCAAGACCTTGCTACTCACAGATTGATTAGAAGATTCTTTGTAGGAGCCTACAGGCTGTCTTTAAAAAAGAGGATTCTAGTCCCCACCTGGGACCTAAACATTGCATTAAAAGGGTTAACTATGCCTCCATTTGAACCTCCAACAGAGATTAGAAGACTGTCCTGGAAAGAAGTTTTTGGGGCCGTTTTTCATTGATAGAAAAACAACTTAAAAAACGGCCGTAAAAAACGCTGCGAAAAACGCTAGTTAATTAACGGCTGAAAATCAGGAACTGTTTACAGCTCTGTATTTTCAGATGTTTTTTGCTAAGCGTGTGAACCATTTTTTTTTTTTTAAATCAACTCGTTTATTGTGACAGTACAAACATAAATAAAATAAATCACAGCTGTACAATAGTAATGTTAATTAGTTAAGTAAAGTTAATGTGTTGACATTCACACATTCAAATAAAATGGCAGCATCATTATGTCTTAAAACCCCCATAGCCCCCCAAACAAACACCCCTTTTATTGCATAATCTCCTAATCTCTTCCCCTACCAGAGCCCTCCAACCACCCCCTCACACCTCTTATCTCCCTTCAGCCACCTAAGCCATTACAGATAAAGCAATTCCTTCTCTATATTTAAAGGGAATGTGTTGCAAGCAAAACATGTTTGTTTTTTTTTGTTTGTTAAACAATTAGTGTGTAGGTGATTAAACATTGTTCTAATTATTTTATTTTTTCCTGAGTCAGGAAATATTATAAATTGGATTCAATTGGATTCTAATTTATAATATTTCCCATTGCTGGTCACTAGATGGAGCCATTCCCAAAATTGCAGCATTGCATGTGGTAAAGCAACCACATTGCTTTATGCTGCAAAATTGGGCAAAAAGCCCTCGCTCTAGTGAATTCTCAGCATCCCCCCTCCTTTATCCTGGCTAGTGCCGGGAGAAACGAGGGGTTTGAACGGTCTAACCTCCTACACTGTGTGTCGCCATTTTTTGAGCTAACACACAGTGTAGAAGGTTTACATACAGTAGTAAACACACACTGAAACACAAACATACATAGAAATCCCTTACCTGCTCCAGTCGCCGCCGCTCCCTCCGGTCCATCCGCTCCGTCTGCTGCCGCTGCTCCATGTGCACAAGTCCGGAAGCCGCGACCGGAAGTAGTAATCTTACTGTCCGGCCGCGACTTCCGGTCCACAGGAAAATGGCGCCGGACGGTGCGCATTTCAAATTGAACTGTGTGGGAGCGGCGCATGCGCCGTTCCCACACAGCGGCGTACATGTTAGTGGATGGAACGGGCCCCGTTCGCAGTCCCTATGGGACTGGAGTTGCCGTATTCCATGTCTGTATGTGTCGTTAATCGACACATACAGAAATGGAAAAAAAAATGGCAGCCCCCATAGGGAAGAAAAAGTGTAAAAATAAGAAAAAGTAACACACAAACACACAAATTAATCCAAACGTTTTTAATAAAGCACTAACATCTTTAACATATTAAAAAAAAAATTGTGGTGACACTGTTCCTTTAAGTAATTCTCTTGTCGCCAATCCCGGATAGTCTATCCACCTCCCCCATTGTTTGTGAAACTCTTTAGAAGCCCCCCTCTTCAAGTAAACCGTTCTTTCCATCAGTATGGTACCATTTACAGAGTTTACAATTTCCCCTATACTAGGCGGTTCTGCCTGCAGCCAATATTTTGCTATACCCTTTCAGACATGATGCAAAATTTTTGCTACTGCCAATCTTTCCATCCTATCTTCCACCACATCTTCCACAATGCCCAAAACTCAGACTTTTGGTGTTTCCGGTAAGTTCACCCCATACAGTTTTCTAATTAGCTTTGTCGTCTCTGTCCACAGTTCCCCCAGCTTTCCACAAGAGCAAAACGTATGCAAAAGACCAGTGTTCTCTTCTGGACAGCGTGAACAACGGGCATCAGCCCTCACCTCCATACTTCTCAATACCTCCGGGGTTCTATAGGCTCTATGTATAAGGAATAATTGCGATCTTCTCCGAGCCATATTAACTGACAGACAACTAGAAGATTCAGTCAACTCCGCCCATTCTTCTTTCGAAAAATATTTCCTACATTCTGTTCCCATTTAATTTTAAGTTATCATTATACCACACACTACACCCCTAAATATAATAGCGCCAAACACTGCACCTCTAGTTATAATAGCACCATACACCGTGTCCCCCACACACACCGTGACCCCTGCCATAGAGCCCCTGTAGATAGTGCCCCCATATAGCCCACCCCTGTATATAGTGTCCCACAAATAACTCCCCCTATAGTGCTCTACAGATAGCCCACCCCTGTATATAGCCCCCTGTAGATATAGCCCACCCCTGTATATAGAGCTCTACAGATAGCCCAACCATGTATGTAGCCCCTCTGTAGATATAGCCTACCCCTGTATATAGTGCTCCACATATAGTCCACCCCTGTATATAGTGTTTCACAGATAGCCCACCCCTGTATATAGCCCCCCTTGTACATATAGTCCACCCCTGTATATAGTGCTCCACTAGATAGTCCACCCCTGTATATAGTGCTCCACAGATAGCCCACCCCTGTATATACTATATACAAGGGTGGGCTATCTGTGGAGCACTATATACAGGGGTGGACTATATGTACAAGGGGGCTATATACAGGGGTGGGCTTTCTGTGGAGCACTATAGGGGGGCGCTATTTGTGGGATACTATATACAGGGGTGGGCTATATCTACAGGGGGACTATATACAGGGGTGGGCTATCTACAGGGGGACCATATCTACAGGGGGACCATATCTACAGGGCTGGGCTATATCTACAGGACTGGGCTATATCTACAGGGGTGGGCTATATCTACAGGGCTGGGCTATATCTACAGGGGTGGGCTATATCTACAGGGCTGGGCTATATCTACAGGGCTGGGCTATATCTACAGGCGTGGGCTATATCTACAGGGCTGGGCTATATCTACAGGGCTGGGCTATATCTACAGGGCTGGGCTATATCTACAGGGCTGGGATACACACAGGGGGGCTATATATACAGGGGTGGGCTATACACAGGGGGGCTATATCTACAGAGGGGGCTATACACAGGGGGGCTATATCTACAGGGGTGGGCTATATACAGGGGGAATATATCTACAGGGGGGGCTATATACTGGGGTGGGCTATCTATGGAGCACCGTATACAGGGGTGGGCTATATCTACAGGGGGCTATATACTATATAGCCCACCCCTGTATATGGTGCTCTATAGACAGCCCACTCCAGTATATAGCCCCCCTGTAGATATAGTCCCCCTGTTTATAGCCCCCCTGTAGATATAGTCCCCCTGTATATATAGCCCAGCAGATATAGTCCCCCTGTTTATAGCCCCCCTGTAGATATAGTCCCCCTGTATATAGCCCAGCCCTGTAGATATAGTCAGCCTGTATATAGCCCCCCTGTAGATATAGTCCCCCTATATATAGCCCCCCTGTAGATATAGTCCCCCTGTATATAGCCCCCCTGTAGATATAGTCCCCCTGTAGATATAGTCCCCCTGTATATAGCCCAGCAGATATAGTCCCCCTGTATATAGCCCAGCCCTGTAGATATAGTCCCCCTGTATATAGCCCAGCCCTGTAGATATAGTCCCCCTGTTTATAGCCCCCTGTAGATATAGTCCCCCTGTATATAGCCCAGCAGATATAGTCCCCCTGTATATAGCCCAGCCATGTAGATATAGTCCCCCTGTATATAGCCCAGCCCTGTAGATATAGTCCCCCTGTATATAGCCCCCCTGTAGATATAGTCCCCCTGTATATAGCCCAGCAGATATAGTCCCCCTGTATATAGCCCACCCCCTGTAGATATAGTCCCCCTGTATATAGCCCAGCCCTGTAGATATAGCCCCCTGTAGATATAGTCCCCCTGTATATAGCCCAGCAGATATAGTCCCCCTGTATATAGCCCAGCCCTGTAGATATAGTCCCCCTGTATATAGCCCACCCCCTGTAGATATAGTCCCCCTGTATATAGCCCAGCCCTGTAGATATAGTCCCCCTGTATATAGCCCAGCCCTGTAGATATAGTCCCCCTGTATATAGCCCAGCCCTGTAGATATAGTCCCCCTGTAGATAGACACCCCCCATAGATAAAGTCCCCCGTGTAGACAAAGTCCCCCCCGCAGATACAGCCGCACTTCTATTACAATTTAAAAATAATAATTTAAAAAAATTAATTTCAAACTCACCTTATTCCCGCTCCCACGCCGTCCGGCAGCTATAGAGACCTGCTCTCTTCTGCGCAGGTCTCCAGGGGGTTGAACACAGCGTCTATGAAAGGCGCTGATTGGCTGGGCAGGATGACTTTCCCTGTCAGTCAGTCAGCGTCTTTCATCGACAGAAGCGTCACTGGTACAAAAGGTACCAGTCGCTTCATTCGTGGAAAGGCGCTGAATGGCCGGGCACGGAACGTGCCCGATCATTCATTGCTTCTAATTGTACCTGTGTCCTTGCGACACAGGTACAATTATAGTGCAGGAGGAGGGGGCGCTGGCGCCCCCCGTCTGAACTGCGCCCGGGGCACATGCCCCGCTTGCCCCCCCCTAGCTACGCCCTTGCCTAGAGGAACTCAACTAGGGGTGTAGTGAGCATTTTGACCCCCCAGGTGTTTCATAGATTTCATTAGAATTGGGCAGTAAAAATGAAAAATTACATATTTTTCCACTAAGACGTAGCTTTAGGTCAAAATGTTTAATTTTCTCATCAAATAAAGGAGAAAAAGAACCATAACATTTGTAATACACATCAGGGCTCAGAAGGGAAGGAGCGCCATTTGGCTTTTGGAGAGCAGATTTTGCTGGATTGGTTTTTCTGCACCATGTCGCTTTTGCAAAGCCCCATAGGTACCAGTACAGTGGAAACTACCCAAAAGTGACTCCATTTGGCAAACTACACCCATTGGGGTATTTAGTAAAATTCTACTGGACCTAAAATATTAGTCTGGGCCATCATTTAGCATCATTGCGATTTGAGAGTCATAACGTATTATTTTTCCGTTGACGGAGCTGTGTGAGGGCTTGCTTTTTTTGGTTCCATTTTGGGGTACATGCAATTTTTTTTTTATCACTATTTATTCAATTTATTGGGAGATGAGGAAACCAAAAAACAGCAATGCTAGCACAGTTTTTATTTTTATTTTTTACAGTGTTCACCGTGCAGTATAAACAACATGTTAACTTCATTCTGTTGGTCGATACGATTACAGCGACACCAAATTCATATTGTTTTATTACGTTTCACTACGTTCCCACAATAAAAATACTCTTTTCTAAAAAAAATCATGTTTAGTGTTGCCATATTCTGACAGCCATAACTTTTTTATTTTTTAGTTGATTTTGCTGCGGGAGGGCTTGTTTTATGCGTGACAAACTGTAGTTTCCATTGGTACCATTTTGCGTTACTTGCAACATGTTGATCACTTTTTATTAAAAAATTTTTGAGACAAGATGACCAAAAAATAAAATGCTCTCATCATTTTTTATTAAAAAAATTTACGGTGTTCACCGTGCGGTAAAAATAATGTGATATTTTTATAGATCAGGCCGTTCCAAACGCGGTAATACTTATTATGTATAGTTTTTTTTTCATGTTTTAATATTTTTTCTAATTATAAAGGAGTTGATCAGGGAAACAGGGCGATTGTTGTTTTTATTAGTTAAAACTTTTATTTATTTATTTTTCTTTCACATTTTTTTTTACACTTACCTGGGGACTTGAAGATCTGGTCTTCTGATCCCCGGTACGATACACTGCACTACTTATGTATTCTTCATCTGACAGTTAGCGTATTAGGTCCTACCTCGGGCAGGACCTAATAGGCTTCCGTACTTGGGCAACCAGGAAGCCTAGCAACGGCTTCCTGGTTGCCATAGCAACCATCGCCACCCACGATCCATCGCGGGGAGGGCAGGGGAGTACAGAGGGAACCCCCTCCCTCTGTCAACCACTTCAATGCCACAGACGCCATTGACAGCCACATTGAAGGGGTTAAACGGCGGTGATCGACGGTGACTTCCATCGCCGCCGTTGCAGCAGGATGTCAGCTGTGTATGACAGCTGACAGCCGCTGAAGATGAAGCGCGCACAGCTCCTTTGC
The DNA here is from genome assembly GCF_050947455.1 of Rhinoderma darwinii. Lineage (NCBI taxonomy): Eukaryota > Metazoa > Chordata > Amphibia > Anura > Rhinodermatidae > Rhinoderma > Rhinoderma darwinii. The sequence goes on from NC_134687.1 coordinate 64,213,282, forward strand.
CGGCTTTATCTACAGGGCGTGACTGTACGCCCTTGTGCAGGAACACACTTTGAATGTAGATGTACAGTCACGCCCAAAAGCGGGAAGGGGTTAAAGAATCCAAAGACAGATTCTCAGAATAAGACCTTCTGGCAGCTCTCTTCTGCGCCCAAAATATATAAGAGTGGCCAAGGATCCAAATAACCAAACTCGTACCTGAAAAATATTCCATTTAAAGTACTAAATCAGGTCTAATGTACAGTTTAAATCTGTTAGAATCCCATCTACCAATTCTCTTTATAATCCCTTCATCAATAACCAGGCGAGTAGCTTCAGTAGCTGCGCCAATACTAAATGAGTGAAAAAGGTTTTTAAATATTCCAACTTTAAAGGGAATGTGTTGCCAGAAAAACATGTTTTTTTTTTAAAAATTAAACATTTAGTGTGTGGGTGATTAAACATTGTTCAAATTTTTTTTTTTTTTTTTGCACGAGCCAGGAAATATTATAAATTATTTCTAATTTATAATACTACCCATTTTTGGTCACTAGATGGAGCTGTTCCCAAAATTGCAGCATTGCAACATTGGGTTAAAAGCCCTCGCTCTAGTGAGCTCTCGGCATCCCCCCCTCCTTTATCCTGGCTAGTGCCGGGATAAACGAGGGGTTTGAACCTCCTACACTGTGTGTCGCCATTTTTTGAGCTAACCCACAGTGTAGTAGGTTTACATACAGTAGTAAACACACAAAAACACGAACATACATTGAAATCGCTTACCTGCTCCTGCCGCCGCGGCTCCCTCCGGCCCGTCCGCTCCGTTTGCTGTCGCTGGTGCAAGTGCATAAATCCGGAAGCCGCGACCGGAAGTAGTAATATTACTGTCCGGCCGCGACTTCCGGTCCACAGGAAAATGGCGCCGGACGGCGCCAATTTCGAATAGGACTGTGTGGGAGCGGCGCATGGGCAGTTCCCACACAGACGCCGTACACTGCAGTCAATGGGACGGGAGCCGTTCGCAGTCCCTATGGGACTGTGGCTGCCGTATTCCATGTCTGTATGTGTCGTTAATCGACACACACAGAAATGGAACAAAAAATGGCAGCCCCCATAGGGAAGAAAAAGTGTAAAAATAAGAAAGAGTAAAACACAAACACACAAATGAATATAAACGTTTTTAATAAAGCACTAACATCTTTAACATATAAAAAAATAATTTGTGATGACACTGTTCCTTTAAGCACTTCAAACATTTGCTTAAAACAGAATTGAACTGAAACTTAGACAAATTAGAACGATTCTGGTGAACTAGAAAAGAACCACCGGAACTAGGCCTGCACGATAGCCATTGTGTAACATTTGGCACAGGACATAAAACAGAACCATGAAAACTATTAATTCTAATAAAACAACCTTTCCCTAATTGATCAGTCTTCCATTTCCTCAAAAAGATCAACACATGATCCCTATTACAGATAACATCCTGAAACAACAAACCAGAAACAGAAAACTTATTTTCAGCAACTAATTCGCTAATACGCAAAGCGGCAAAAAAGAATAATACAAACGCCGTCCTAAACAAGCAAACTTCAAATTCATTAACACAGACCAAAGGCAAAACATCATATAAATTCAATAACAAATTCAACTAGATAGGCCATCTTTTATCAAAAACCGGCGACGATTTATGATAACCTTTCAACATTTGTTTAACCGGAAAGAGAGAGCAAATAGCTTGGCAACCATTTAATTTAAGGAACAAAGAGATACCTGCAAGGATCTTGGAAATAGAAGCAAATTAAAGCTTCTTCTGAATCAGATGGCATACAATTTGTAATACTTGCAACTAAACCTACCTCATTGTGAAAATAACTACAGCATATAAAATGACAAAAGCAAATCCACTCCTTCCAAGCTGCTGCATAATCAGCCCAGGTTCTTGGGGCTAAAGAACTCTGAATATTGGCAGAGATTAATCCTAAATTAGATTCCATAAATTAGGAGGGCAAGGAAGTCCGCATAAGTCCGCTTCCGGCGCCTGATTCCTGAACCTCTGCCACTGACAACGAGATAAAGAATCAGTTATATCGTTACGTTTACCTTCTATATAACTAGCTTTAAGCCATAAATTCAATTTAAGATAGCACAGCGTCAAATACCTTAATAACTTAACCACCAAATCACATTTTGAAGATAAAGTGTTAATGGCAAACACCACACCTTTATTATCCGTGTACAATAAAATTCTCCTATTCTTAAATTGCTGACCCCATATTACAATAGCTACTACTACAGGAAACCGCTCCAATAAAACAATGTTTTTAGTAACATTATTATTGAACCACACATCAGGCCAAGAATCAGCCGACCATTGGCCATTAAAAAAGCGCCATAGCCAATGCTACCTGCTGCAGCTATGGCCATTACATTTTCCTATAAAGTCTAACCACAAAGCTAAATCTTCCTTGAGCTGTACCGTTAACCTAATGTGGGCCCTGGGAGACTTAAAGAGACTCTGTCACCACATTATAAGTGCCCTATCTCCTATATAAGGAGATCGGCGCTATAATGTAGGTGACAGTAATGCTTTTTATTTAAAAAAAACGATCTATTTTCACAACATTAGGAGCGATTTTGGTTTATGCTAATGAGCTTTCTTAATGCCCAAGTGGGCGTATTTTTACTTTCGACCAAGTGGGCGTTGTACAGGGGAGTGTATGATGCTGACCAATCGGCATCATGCACTCCTCTCCATTCATTTACACTGCACTAGCGATATAGATATATCACTATGTGCAGCCTCATACACAAGCCCTAACATTACTAGTGTCCTGATAATGAATACAGCCTGGACGTCATGTGTACTCAGAATCCTGACACTTCTGAATCTTTTCTGTGAGATTCCGGCAAGTGAAACCAAATCTCGCGAGATTACGGAGCTAAACGAGATTTGGTTTCACTTGCCGGAATCTCACAAAAAAGAGTCAGAAGTGTCAGGATTCTGAGTACACATGACGTACAGGCTGGATTTCATGTGTATTCATTATCAGGACACTGTAGTAATGTTAGGGTTTGTGTATGTAGCTGCACATAGTGATATAACTATATCGCTAGTGCAGTGTAAATGAATGGAGAGGAGTGCATGATGCCGATTGGTCAGCATCATGCACTCCTCTGTACAATGCCCACTTGGGCATTAAGAAAGCTCATTAGCATAAACCAAAATCGCTCCTAACGTTGTGAAAATAGATCGTTTTTTTAAATAAAAAGCATTACTGTCACCTACATTACAGCGCCCATCTCCTTATGTAGGAGACAGGGCACTTATAATGTGGTGACAGAGTCTCTTTAAGGCCCCTAGTAGAAAAATACTCTTCCGATGGGAATGATTCTGGAAGCAAATTCAATAAACCTAACAAAGACTGCATATCACGCAATGTACATTTCTTCTGTGATAACATACTAACAACATTTTTAATTTAAACAATTTGTCATTGTGCTGAAGATTTGTGTTATTGATATGTATACGCCTCTTTCCTTGATATAGGGAATTTTGTCATTCTAATAACACCTGTCATTATTTGCAACTAATATATAGAGATATATACGTCTATTTGACATATGTGAATGTAATTTCATTTCAAATTTATGTCTGTTTTCACTGTCTTTTGAGTATATTTTGTATTATTCTTTATTTATTTTTATATCACTTTGTACTTTAGCACATTTTTGTGCACTCATGTTTTTTCTATGCATTTGGTTTTTTTTTGTTTATTTTTGGGTCAGATATTACTAATGGTGCACTTTCGTCACTTTGGAGATCAATAGCCTGTGCTATTGTCATAATATGATTGTTTACATACTATCTTTATTTGTCACACTTCTTTATTTGTTCTTTATTTATTATGTATATAGAATTGTCTTTTCCTCTTTTTCCACTTGTTATCATAGTCTTCACCCCCTTTTTTTATTACATTTTATTACTTTTTTCATTATTTATTTTTTTATTCATTAGTGTCCTCTCCCCGTTTTTTGCAATGGGAGCAGCTTCAACATTTAAATTTTTTATATTTCTTTGTGTCACATGCATATATTACTCTTACATACATTATGATTTGGAAGCACTTTTCCTAAACTTAATTTTTCATTCCCATTACAACAGTTATGTAATCTCTTATGACTTGTTTAGATTCTAAGTCATGATCCATGTTTGTAGGATTCCAACTGGGTATGGTTCCTGTGCACACACGCATCTAATTACATCTAAATAGACACTATTCTACACACATGTTTGGAGTCCCTCAGGTGCGATGAGTGCGCATGCCCGTGTCAGCTGCTGGTGGCGACGCTGTCCCCGCTCCGTCTCCGATTGGTGCACTGCGCATGTCCGGAACACCCGTTACGCGTCGGGAAAACGGATGTGCGCTCCATCGCCTGGATGCGGAAATGGGGCAGTCCTCGCTTCCGGTCGCGTCACGGGGCATGCGCCGAGAATCATCGCCACTGTGCCATTCTCATACACATTACACTATAAAAGGGTAGCAAGGGACAGAACATGCACACACATCTCCCCCTGAGGAAGCACCTTGTCAGCGAAACGCGCGTTGGGGCTTATGTGCTGGAGCGAGCACTGACCATTACTATCTTATATCTATGGGTAAGCTGCTGCCATCTGTTTCATCTATTATACCTATGCACTAGCACTTTATGAATACTATTGGTTTTCCTTGGCTTCTTTATCTTAACATTGATTGTTTACACTTTCCAATGGATCTAGGGGAACCTTGTACATGAATATATGATATGATGAGATATTTGGTAGCACTGTTACCCTATTTGTACTATAAGTGTCAGTAATCGCTCCTAACCTTTTTACTAGGGTCTTGTCCTTTCATTCATTCTTTTAAATTTGTTTGTTTATTTATGTGAATAAAATATTTATTTTCTATATATATTACTGGCTACAAGCTCTTTTTTCTTTTCTGTGGTTGGTATATACTATGGAGCTGCCTATGTGGTAATTTATGGGGGGACGCTTCTTTTTTGAATCATGCCTAGCCCGCAGTACTAATGCTACCGGCGTGCATAAATTGATTCCATCTTAACTGTATCAATTTTAATACCTAAAAACTCTAATGATCTACAAGGACGAACAGTCTTTTCTCCTGCAAGTGAAACACCAAAAAACAACATAAACTCAGAAAACTTTGACAACAGAGAACTACAAACAACAGAACTAGATTCACCTATAAATAAAAAATATTCTAAGTAGTGCAGAACACCACCTTCTTGGATTTGCTTCTGCACAAAAAATTCTTCAAGTATATAAATGCAAAAAAGCCTAGGTCTGAACATGTAGGACCCTTAGATAGTGGTAATGGGGAGTTGGTAACAGGGGATCAAGAGAAGGCAGAGTTACTAAATAGGTTCTTCAGCTCTGTATATACAACAGAAGAAAGAGCAGCTGATGTAGCCGGTGCCAGTGCTGTTAATACATCAGTTGATATACTGAATTGGATGAATGTAGAGATAGTCCAACCTAAATTAAACAAAATAAATGTACACAAGGCCCCTGTAAAGGATCTGCCAGGTACAGCTTCGGGGTTAACTTCCAGAGGTAATCAGCCTTCACCTGAGTCTATCTCTCTGAGACTGACTCCAGCTTCCACCACTCAGGCTGGCAGGCTTAGAAGTGGGAGAGCCTATCGCAGCCTGGCCAGACTCAGCTAGGTCCCGCCCTCTGTCTATTTATACCTGCCTTTCCTGTTCCTCCTTGCTTGTGATTCTTTCCGTGTGGTTTCCTGGCCCAGCTACAACTCCTACTATTTGATCCTGCTCCATACTGACCCTGGCTTTCTGACTACTCTTCTGCTCTGCGTTTGGTACCTCGTGCTCTCCTGGTTTGACTTGGCTCGTTCACCACTCTGTTGCTCACGGTGTTGCCGTGGGCAACTGCCCCTTTCCCTTTGCTTTATATTCCCTTGTATGTTTGTTTCGTGCACTTACTGAGCGTAGGGACCGCCGCCCAGTTGTACCCCGTCGCCTAGGGCAGGTCGTTGCAAGTAGGCAGGGACAGAGTGGCGGGTAGATTAGGGCTCACTTGTCCGTTTCCCTACCCCTATCATTACATAATCACAAGCCCATATACCTAGTCTACCCTGGTCCCTGACACTACTATGGACCCCCTTGAGACCCTGGCTCGGCAAATGCAGGGTCTCTCCCTACAGGTCCAGGCCCTGGCTCAGAAGGTCAACCAGCCTGATGCTACCTTGGTAGTTCCCCTCACCTCAATTCCTGAACCCCACCTCAAGTTGCCCGACCGGTTCTCAGGGGACCGGAGGGCTTTTCTCTCCTTTCGGGAGAGTTGCAGGCTTTACTTTCGCTTAAAGCCCCACTCCTCAGGTTCTGAGAGCCAGCGAGTGGGTATAATTATGTCCCGGCTCCAGGACGGGCCCCAAGAATGGGCCTTCTCCTTGGCTCCTGACGCCCCTGAACTTTCCTCCGTTGATCTTTTCTTTTCTGCTCTCGGACTCATTTATGACGAGACTGACAAGACTGCCTTTGCCGAGAGTCAGCTGGTGACCTTACGTCAGGGTAAGAGACCTGTTGAGGAGTATTGTTCTGACTTTAGGAGGTGGTGCGTAGCTTCTCGGTGGAATGACCCTGCCTTAAGGTGCCAGTTTAGGTTGGGTCTGTCGAATGCCCTGAAAGACCTGCTAGTTAGCTATCCCTCTTCTGACTCCCTAGACCAGGCAATGGCTTTAGCGGTACGACTTGACCGACGTCTCAGGGAACGACAACGCGAACGTTTATGTGTTTTCTCCTCCGACTCCCCCATGATGCCTCCCGAGGTTCCGTTGCTTCGTTCTTGCCCGGAAGACTCAGAGGTACCTATGCAACTCGGGGCCTTCGTGTCCCCCCAACAACGCAGAGATTTCCGCAGGAAGAATGGTCTCTGCTTCTACTGTGGGGATGACAAGCATCAAGTGAACAACTGTCCTAAGCGTAAGAATGCAGCCGGAGAACTTCCGCGCCTAAGTGATCATCGGGGAGGTCACTTGGGCGCACAGGTATTTCCCGTAAATATGAAACGTAATAAGATCTTGCTTCCCTTTCAAGTCTCTTTTGGTGGTAGGTCTGCTACCGGCAGTGCCTTCGTGGATTCAGGGTCTTCTGCTAATATCATGTCTGTGGAATTTTCTGTCTCTTGCTATGCCTCTTATTGATTTGCCTATACCTGTCCCGGTAGTGGGTATCGACTCCACTCCTCTTGCTAATGGTTATTTTACACAGCATACCCCTGTTTTTGAACTCCTTGTTGGCTCCATGCATTTGGAGCAGTGCTCTGTAGTGTTGATGCAGGGATTATCGTCTGATTTGGTTTTAGGCCTTCCCTGGTTGCAGTTGCATAATCCCACGTTTGACTGGAATACTGGGGAGCTTACCAAATGGGGTAATGAATGTTTGACGTCATGTTTTTCTGTTAATTCTATTTCTCCCCCTGAGGAGGTGAACACGCTACCTGAGTTTGTTCGGGACTTCGCTGATGTTTTCTCTAAGGAGGCCTCCGAAGTGTTACCTCCTCATAGAGAATACGATTGCGCTATCGAATTGGTACCAGGAGCTAAGCTTCCTAAGGGTAGGATATTTAATCTTTCTTGTCCCGAACGTGAAGCCATGAGAGAGTATATCCAGGAATGCCTGGCCAAGGGTTACATTCGCCCCTCTACTTCTCCGGTAGGTGCTGGCTTCTTCTTCGTAGGGAAGAAGGATGGTGGTCTTAGGCCATGCATTGACTACCGTAACCTGAATAAGGTCACTGTAAGGAACCAGTATCCCCTTCCTTTGATTCCTGATCTCTTTAATCAGGTTCAGGGGGCCCAATGGTTCTCTAAGTTTGATCTACGGGGGGGCGTATAACCTTATCCGCATCAAAGAGGGGGATGAGTGGAAGACTGCGTTTAACACGCCCGAAGGTCATTTCGAATACCTCGTCATGCCCTTTGGGTTGTGTAATGCGCCGGCGGTCTTCCAAAATTTCATAAATGAGATTTTGAGAGATTACCTGGGGATATTTCTTGTAGTGTACCTTGATGACATACTGGTGTTTTCCAAGGACTGGCCCTCCCACATTGAGCATGTCAGGAAGGTGCTCCAAGTCCTTCGGGAAAACAAACTGTTTGCAAAAACCGAAAAATGTGTGTTTGGGGTACAGGAGATACCATTTTTGGGTCAAATCCTCACTCCTCATGAATTCCGCATGGACCCCGCCAAGGTTCAGGCTGTGACGGAATGGGTCCAACCTGCCTCCCTGAAGGCGTTACAGTATTTTTTGGGGTTCGCTAATTATTACAGGAGATTCATTGCTAACTTCTCGGTCATCGCTAAGCCTCTTACGGACCTCACTCGCAAAGGTGCTGATCTCCTCCACTGGTCTCCAGAGGCTGTCCAGGCTTTTGAGGTCCTTAAGAAGTGCTTTATCTCGGCCCCGGTGCTGGTTCAGCCCAACCAAATGGAGCCATTTATCGTGGAAGTTGATGCATTCGAGGTGGGAGTGGGGGCTGTCTTGTCCCAGGGTACCAGGTCCCTCACCCATCTCCGCCCCTGTGCCTACTTCTCCAGGAAGTTTTCGCCCACTGAGAGTAACTATGATATTGGCAACCGCGAACTCTTAGCCATTAAATGGGCATTTGAAGAGTGGCGCCACTTCCTGGAGGGGGCTAGGCACCAGGTAACGGTCCTTACCGACCACAAGAATCTGGTTTTCCTAGAATCTGCCCGGAGACTAAACCCGAGACAAGCTCGATGGGCGCTATTTTTTACCAGATTCAACTTTTTGCTTACCTATAGGGCTGGGTCTAAAAATATTAAGGCCGATGCACTGTCGCGTAGCTTCATGGCCAGCCCTCCTTCGGAGGAAGATCCTGCTTGTATTTTGCCTCCCGGTATAATCATTTCTTCTATTGATTCTGATTTAGTCTCTGAAATTGCAGCTGATCAAGGTTCAGCTCCCGGGAACCTTCCTGAGGACAAGCTGTTTGTTCCCCTGCAATACCGGCTAAGGGTACTTAGGGAAAATCATGACTCCGCACTATCTGGTCATCCAGGCATCCTGGGTACCAAACACCTCATTGCCAGAAACTATTGGTGGCCTGGGTTGCCTAAAGACGTTAAGGCCTACGTCGCCGCTTGTGAGGTTTGTGCTAGGTCCAAGACTCCCAGGTCCCGACCAGCGGGCTTACTACGTTCGTTGCCCATTCCCCAGAGACCTTGGACACATATCTCCATGGATTTTATCACCGATTTGCCTCCATCCCAAGGCAAGTCGGTGGTGTGGGTGGTAGTAGACCACTTCAGTAAGATGTGCCACTTTGTGCCCCTCAAGAAACTACCCAACGCCAAGACGTTAGCTACCTTGTTTGTCAAACACATCCTCCGTCTCCATGGGGTCCCTGTCAATATTGTTTCGGACAGAGGGTTACAATTTGTTTCTTTGTTTTGGAGAGCCTTCTGTAAGAAGTTGGAGATTGATCTGTCCTTCTCCTCTGCTTTCCATCCTGAAACCAATGGCCAAACTGAGAGGACTAATCAATCTCTAGAACAATATTTAAGGTGTTTTATCTCTGACTGTCAATATGATTGGGTCTCATTCATTCCCCTCGCTGAATTTTCCCTTAATAACCGGGTCAGTAACTCGTCAGTGGTCTCCCCTTTTTCTGTAATTTTGGGTTTAATCCACGGTTCTCCTCCGTTTCACCTGGTAGTTCCAACAATCCCGAGGTAGAGGTCGTTCATCGGGAACTGTGCACAGTCTGGGCCCAGGTTCAGAAGAACCTAGAGGCGTCCCAGAGCATACAAAAAACTCAGGCTGATAGAAAAACGTTCTGCTAACCCCTTGTTTATGGTCGGGGATCTGGTGTGGTTATCGTCTAGGAACTTGCATCTTAAGGTCCCGTCCAAGAAGTTTGCTCCCCGGTTTATTGGGCCGTATAAGGTCATTGAAGTCCTCAATCGTGTCTCCTTCCGGCTGGAGTTACCCCCATCTTTTCGTATACACGACGTGTTTCATGCCTCCCTCCTTAAACGCTGCTCCCCGTCCTTGGCTCCCTCGAGGAAACCTCCTGTTCCCGTTCTCACCCCTGAGGGGGTGGAATTCGAGGTGGCCAAGATTGTGGACAGCAAGATGGTCCAAGGCTCCCTCCAGTACCTGGTCCATTGGAGAGGATACGGGCCTGAGGAGAGGACTTGGGTACCCGCCCGGGATGTTCACGCTGGGGTATTGGTCAGGAGGTTCCACCTTCGTTTCCCCAGTAAACCAGGTCCACTTAGAAAGGGTCCGGTGGCCCCTCATAAAAGGGGGGGTACTGTAAAGGATCTGCTAGGCACAGCTTCGGGGTTAACTTCCAGAGGTAATCAGTCTTCACCTGAGTCTATCTCTCTGAGACTGACTCCAGCTTCCACCACTCAGGCTGGCAGGCTTAGGAATGGGAGAGCCTATAGCAGCCTGGCCAGACTCAGCTAGCTCCCGCCCTCTGTCTATTTATACCTGCCTTTCCTGTTCCTCCTTGCTTGTGATTCTTTCCGTGTGGTTTCCTGGCCCAGCTACAGCTCCTACTATTTGATCCTGCTCCATACTGACCCTGGCTTTCTGACTACTCTTCTGCTCTGCGTTTGGTACCTCGTGCTCTCCTGGTTTGACTTGGCTCGTTCACCACTCTGTTGCTCACGGTGTTGCCGTGGGCAACTGCCCCTTTCCCTTTGCTTTATATTCCCTTGTATGTTTGTCTCGTGCACTTACTGAGCGTAGGGACCGCCGCCCAGTTGTACCCCGTCGCCTAGGGCGGGTCGTTGCAAGTAGGCAGGGACAGAGTGGCGGGTAGATTAGGGCTCACTTGTCCGTTTCCCTACCCCTATCATTACAGCCCCGGTATCAGATGGGTTACACCCTAGAGTTCTTAAAGAGCTTAGTTCAGTTATTTCTGTCCCCCTCTTCATAATATTTAGAGATTCTCTAGTGACTGGTATAGTGCCAAGGGACTGGCGCAGGGCAAACGTGGTGCCTATTTTCAAAAAGGGCTCTAGGTCTTCCCCGAGTAATTATAGATCAGTAAGCTTAACATCCATTGTGAGAAAAATGTTTGAGGTGCTATTGAGGGACTATATACAGAATTATGTGACAAAAAATAGTATTATAAGTGACAGCCAGCATGGTTTTACTAAGGACAGAAGTTATCAAAGTAACCTGATTTGTTTTTATGAAGGGGTGAGCAGAAGCCTAGACAGCAGGGCCACTGTGGATGTAGTGTTTTTGGACTTTGCAAAGGCATTTGACACTGTCCCTCATAGACATCTAATGGGTAAATTAAAGAGACTCTGTCACCACATTATAAGTGCCCTGTCTCCTATATAAGGAGATGGCTGCTGTAATATAGGTGACAGTAATGCTTTTTATTAAAAAAAACGATCTTTTTTCACAAAGTTAGGAGCGATTTAAGTTTATGCTAATGAGCTTTCTTAATGCCCAAGTGGGCGTACTTTTACTTTCGACCAAGTGGGCGTTGTACAGAGGAGTGCATGACGCTGACCAATCGGCATCATGCACTCCTCTCCATTCATTTACACTGCACTAGCGATATAGATATATCACTATGTGCAGCCTCATACACAAGCCCTAACATTACTAGTGTCCTGATAATGAATACACATGAAATCCAGCCTGGACGTCATGTGTACTCAGAATCCTGACACTTCTGACTCTTTTTTGTGAGATTCCAGCAACGGATACGAAATCTCGCGAGATCTCGGAGCTAAACGAGATTTCGTATCCGTTGCTGGAATCTCACAGAAAAGAGTCAGAAGTGTCAGGATTCTGAGTACACATGACGTCCAGGCTGGATTTCATGTGTATTCATTATCAGGACACTAGTAATGTTAGGGCTTGTGTATGAGGCTGCACATAGTGATATATCTATATCGCTAGTGCAGTGTAAATGAATGGAGAGGAGTGCATGATGCCGATTGGTCAGCGTCATGCACTCCTCTGTAAAACGCCCACTTAGTCGAAAGTAAAAGTACGCCCACTTGGGCATTAAGAAAGCTCATTAACATAAACTTAAATCACTCCTAACTTTGTGAAAAAAGATCGTTTTTTTTAAATAAAAAGCATTTCTGTCACCTACATTACAGCGCCCATCTCCTTATGTAGAAGACAGGGCACTTATAATGTGGTGACAGAGTCTCTTTAAGGACTATAGGTTTAGAAAGTGTAGTTTGTAATTGGATTGAGAATTGGCTTAAGGACCGTATCCAGAGAGTTGTGGTCAATGATTCCTACTCTGAATGGTCCCAGGTTATAAGTGGTCTACCCCAGGGTTCCATGCTGGGAACACTATTATTCAACTTATTTATTAATGATATAGAGGATGGAATTAATAGCACTATTTCTATTTTTGCAGATGACACCAAGCTATGTAGTAATGTTCAGTCTATGGAAGATGTTTGTGAATTGCAAGCGGATTTAAACAAACTAAGTGTTTGGGCGTCCACTTGGCAAATTAGGTTTAATGTAGATAAATGTAAAGTTATGCACCTGGGTACGAACAACCTGCATGCATCATATGTCCTAGGGGGAGCTACACTGGGGGAGTCACTTGTTGAGAAGGATCTGGGTGTACTTGTAAATCAAAACTAAATAACAGCATGCAATGTCAATCAGCTGCATCAAAGGCCAGCAAGATATTGTCGTCTATTAAAAGAGGCATGGACTCGCTGGACAGGGATGTAATATTACCACTTTACAAAGCATTAGTACGGCCTCATCTAGAATATGCAGTTCAGTTCTGGGCTCCAGTTCATAGAAAGGATGCCCTGGAGTTGGAAAAAATACAAAGAAGAGCAACGAAGCTGATAAGGGGCATGGGGAATCTAAGTTATGAGGAAAGATTAAAAGAATCAAACCTATTTAGCCTTGAAAAAAGACGACTAAGCGGGGACATGATTAATTTATATAAATATATTAATGGCACATACAAAAAATATGGTGAAATCCTGTTCCATGTAAAGCCCTCTCAAAAAACAAGGGGGCACTCCCTCCGTCTGGAGGCAAAAAAGGTTCAACCTGCAGAGGCGACAAGCCTTCTTTACTGTGAGAACTGTGAATCTATGGAATAGTCTACCGCAGGAGCTAGTCACAGCAGGGACAGTAGATGGCTTTAAATTAGGCGTAGGGCCTGTTTACAACAGCGTTGCCTTTCCGTTCCGGGGTTCCGTCGGCTGCGCTATTGATTCCGTCGTTAAAACGGAAACCTGGTGGAATGGTGACGAATGGAAACCATTAGCAATGTTTCCGTCACCATTAGCAATGTTTCCGTCACCATTGATATCAATGGTGACTGAAAGGGAAGCTGTGGTTTCAGTTTGACTATCCATTGCGGATATCAGTCGGACTCAAGTTACAGCAGTAAGATTGGAGGGGGAAGAAAGGAACACAATCCATGGAGACCACGTAGACATGTAGTTTACAGAAGCATCGGGGAATGGGCCACCAGGTTTTCCATTCTCCGTATCAAGGCAACCTCTTGATACCACTCATCTTACGTTGGGGGTATCGCCATTTTCCACCCATGCGGGATCACTGACTTTGCCGCCTGAAGGAGATGTCTAGTTAGGGAACTCTTATAAATGTGTAATGACATAGGGAACATAAATAAAAGAGCCGCTTCAGGAGACTTGGGAACAGAGACACCAGTAACCTCTAATATTATTTTAAGTACCGCATCCCAAAAACTCCTCAACGAGGGGCAACTCCACTAAACATGAGACATGGAACCTCCCATAGCACCACAACGCCAACAATTGTCAGGCACGGACGGATACCATTTATGAAGAGCAGCCGGGACCCGGTACCATCTAGAGACAATTTTGTAACTAGTTTCCTGGGCCCTGATGGCAATAGAGGCTTTTTGAGAAAGGGAGAAACACCACTTCCATTGTGCGTCAGTGAAATTAGTATGTAATTCTCTCTCCCAAGCCCTACAGAAGGAAGGGAGTTAGTAGGATCGCTGGGAAAGGAGTAGTTTGTATAATGTGGAGATAGCATGGGTAGGGGTCAGGGTGGAAACACATAAGCGTTCAAAATCAGTCAGCCAGCGGTGAAGATGGGCGCGGCGATTAATAGCACCGTAAAAATGCTTTAACTGGGAGTATTCAAACATATGGCGAGTAGAGGGCGTATCAGCGGGGCAGATGGAGGCTAAAGGGAGTAGAGAGGAATCAGAGAGGACCTGAGCAAAATACATAGGATTGATGGATGACCTGCAACCAGCACTGCCAACAGGAAAGGCTGGATTGTCAGCAATAGGGGTTAAAGGACCCAATGGGTTTACGAGCGAACCTCCCGGCCCTAAAGACCGCAATGCCAAGAGGGTATGGTAAACAACAAATGAGGCTTGAGTCGGTCTGTTCCCAGACAGGGTCCACGGCAGGGTAGATATGGTACTAGGACAGAGTTGTTGGGCTAAACGAACCCACAGTTTTGACTCGTGATTATTAAAAAAATCCAAAACACACACATGAGTCGACGCCAAGTAATAGAGCCGACAGTCCGGCAGACCAACCCCACCCGCATCTCTGGATCGAGTAAGAAGAGCTCGACTCAAACGTGGACGACCTGTTGGCCATATGAAGGATCCAAAGCATTGCTGTATTCGCAACCAGTAAGAAGATAGGATGGAGATGGGGATCGTCTGCAGGAGGAATAGTAATCTGGGAAGAAGGGACATTTTGATAATATTAATACGGCCAAACCAGGAAAATTCAGTCTTATGCCAGGAATTGAGATCTGTGCGAAACTTGGCTAGTAGGGGAATGAAATTATTTGTAAACAGTTGTGTGAGGTCACTACTTATACGGGCACCCAAGTATGTTATACCCCTAGAGGGCCAAGAGAAGGGGAAATTGCTTTTGAGAAGCGAAACTAACGGGACCGGAAGAGAAACATTCAATGCTTCAGACTTGGAGAAGTTGATCTTGAAGTTAGACCATGTTCCAAAACGGGACAGCTCGGACATCAATGATGGGAGAGAGACATGCGGGTCTGTGAGATAAACCAATAAGTCATCAGCAAATGCAGAGCATTTGTATTCCGTCCCTCCTATGGTAATACCTTTAATATCCGTGCTGTTCCGAATGGGGGCCATGAGATGCTCCATGACCAGCACATACAACAGTGGGGATAAGGGGCAGCCCTGCCTTGTGCCATTATGAATAGTGAAAGGTGCAGAGAGGGAGCCATTTATTTTTATTTGGGCGGAAGGAAAGCGATACAATGCCATAACTTTAGCCAGGACGGAAGGTCCTATTCCTACATGTTGAAGGGTTTGGCAAAGGGCGGGCCATGGTATTCTGTCAAACGCCTTTTCGGCGTCTAGGGATAGGATCATGAGTGGGATGTGGTGAGTCTGGGCATGGTGAATAATATCTAAGGTTTTAAGGGTGTTGTCGCGGGCCTCCCGACCGGGTACAAACCCCACTTGGTCCAGTGGAACTAGCTCAGGCAGATATTTATTCAGTCTATTGGCAAGCAATTTGGCGTAAATTTTTAGGTCAACATTGAGTAATGAGATGGGACGATAACTGGAACAGAGTTGAGGATCCTTACCCGGCTTAGGGATGACAGCGACATGGGCCAGAGTGGAGCTAGGAGGAAACAGGACCTCCAGGGAAATAGAATTAAAAGCTTGTAGCAAAAGCGTCAGCAAACGGTCAGCTAATGTTTTGTAAAACTTGGCAGTATAGCCATCCGGACCAGGACTATTCCCCCCAGGAAGGTCGGTTATAACCGCAAGGATCTCCGAAGAGGTGAAGTCCATATCAAGTTCCTCAGCTATCTCCCTGGACAAAGGTGTGAAGGGAGAGGAGAAAGAGTCCCGACCCGACTAAGGTTGTAGAAATCAGAGTAAAATTTATGAAAGCAATCCGCTATCTCTGGGGTCGTGTGAACAACCTGGTCAGAGGGAGATTTAGTGTTTGGTATGTGACTGGGATACCCTAGCCCTTAAAGCTCTGGCCAACATGCGTCCGCTCTTGTTGCCAAATTCATAAAACTTACTACGACAGACTTGAAGGGCACGCTTTTGGGCCGAGTCCAACAGATGTCTGATGTCCTGTCGGGCAATCTGTATCTCCCGCAAAATCGGGAGAGAAAGCGCATGCTTGTGAGCCAGTTCAAGGGAGCTATTTTTTTGGAGAGCAGTTTTAAGGGAATGAGACCTCTCTCTTTTAAGGCGTGCACCGTGTTTTATAAGGACCCCTCTAAGTACACACTTAAGGGCTTCCCATCGAACGATGGGAGGCTTGTCATCATGGGCGTGATCAGATGTGAAATGCTCAACTGTTTGTAGCAGATCAGCATGGCACACCCCATCCAGGAGCAGGGATTCATTAAGTCTCCAAGTCCAGGGGCCCTTAGTGAGGAAGGGGAGATGTAAGGTACAATACACAGGGGCATGGTCAGACCAAAGGATACTGCCGATGGACGTAGAGGTGACCCAGGGAAGAGCATGATGCTGAAGAAGAATGTAATCCAAGCGACTGTAGGTGCCATGCGGATGGGAATAAAAACTATAATCCTTATCAGTGGGATGTTGAAGGCTCAAGCATCACAAAGTTGAAGCTGTAAGAGAGCACGTCTCACCCGCTTAATAGCACCATGTGCAACACTAGAGCGACCAGTGGAGTTATCTACCGTCGGATCCAAAGTAAGGTTAAAGTCTCCGCACAACACCACAGTCCCCTGGACCACCGGAAGGGCCGTATCTATGAGTTGAAGAAGGAAAGGCACCTGGCCCTGGTTAGGAGCATAAGCATTAATCACAGTGAACTCCAGCCCACCAATATTAAGCACTAGGATGATGCATCTAGCATCGGGCTCTACAACAGAGTTTACGACCTGATGGGGGAGAGATTTGTGGAGAGCTATGGCAACTCCACACGATCTGGAAAAGGGATTATTATTGAAATGCCAATTAGTGTAAAATTTATGCTTGATGGCAGGGGAGTGCCCTTCCTTAAAGTGTGTTTCCTGGAAGCATGCAATGTGTACCTTACGCTTGTGTAGATGGTGTAGGATTTGCGCCCGCTTTTCAGGAGTGTTCAGCCCCTTCACATTGAAGGAGGCAATAGTAAGGTCAGCCATGGATGCAGACTAAACGGCTCGCTGAGGTGTTCCGGAAAACACAATAAAGGCAGGAGTCCAGCGTCGCCATGAGGAGAGAAGGAGACAAGCTAGGCACAACATGAGAGAAAGACAAAAACAAAGACAAAAATTCAAACAAAAAAGGCAGTAAGAAAACAACTGCCGCGCAAGCTAAGCTCAAACATGCGGAGGACCAAAGGTTCGGTCCAATACCTACAGGGGGAAGGTGACAGCTACGCATAAGAGCTATCCGCACTCCCCAGCTCACATTATTATAAGTATGAACAGCTAACATTATTTATATACTGTAAATAAAAGAGGGAGGAAGGCACTGTAAGGCATTTGAAAACAATACTCAAAACAAAAGGCACGCTCTACATTGACCAGCAAATAAGTGGCTAAATTCTATGAGCTGATGGAACAATTGCAGCTACCACAATAACATAAGACCCAAAGTCTATATGACAGCGACAAAGCAACTCGGATCATCACGCCGAACGGGCAATCTCCACAGGTGGTGAAGGGTCACGCTCCTGACAACGTCTAGACCGTCTGTTGGATCCGCGTGGGGGGCGACCCTCATGGGTAGGCAAATGCAGTGAGCGGACGTCCCGCTCAAGATCCTCCGCCTGCAGAGGATAACAGCGAGGGCAACTCCGGTAGTGAAACACGAGGAAGGTCTAAGTCCCGCAAAAAAACAGGCAAGTCCGTTGGGGATCTTATAGTGTAGGTGTGACGATCTTGCCTGACCATCAGGGCAAAAAGGAAGCCCCATCTGTAGATGATGCCTCGGCTCCGGAGTACTTCCAGAAGGGGTTTAAGAGCAGATCTTTGCGCAAGTGTATGCAAGATACGGATCTGTGTGCCGTGATGAAAAATTACTGGTGCGGATGAGTAGAGGAATGCAACAGAGATGTTGGACTCTGGGTGTGCACTACAGGCAAAGTCCAGTGGTGTGGGGGAGACCCCTGAGGCAGTGACGGTGGTATGGTTGGCTGTATATTAGGAGGGCTGCCCCATGAGGAGCCAGAGGACCAAGAGGGGGAAACCCCTACCAACACAGGGCCATGGGGAGGATGGGGGAGTTGTGGGGCACCCAGCCCTGAATGTCTAGCAGCAGGCAAGGTGTCATGAGGCCCATGACCTCGGTACTCACTGTGCCTCCTGGATGTAGCCTCCAGCTGTCCACCGGCAGATGAAGGAGGGAAGTCCACTGCACCAGAGACCGCCGACACGGAATCCAGCCCGCAGGCCATGGAAGAAGAGTGTGTGAGAGGCAGAGT
The DNA here is from genome assembly GCF_050947455.1 of Rhinoderma darwinii. Classification (NCBI taxonomy): domain Eukaryota; kingdom Metazoa; phylum Chordata; class Amphibia; order Anura; family Rhinodermatidae; genus Rhinoderma; species Rhinoderma darwinii. The sequence goes on from NC_134687.1 coordinate 64,231,735, forward strand.
CCCGTCGGCCGCGCCTCCTCGGGAGAGTGCCAGCGGCCATCTTGAGGAGCCACGTGTTCTGCAGCATGGAGAGCGGCCGCCACAGCAGAGTCACCGGAAGCTGCCAGGACAGGTGAGGGATCCGGATGTGTCTCCTCGGGAGAGTGCCGTCGGCCATCTTGGGGAGCCACGTGTTCAGCCGCATGGAGAGCGGCCGCCGCAGCAGAGTCACCGGAGGCTGCCAGGACAGGTGAGGGCTTCAGTACTGTTGCAGCCGGAGCTCCCCGAGGCTGTTTGGAGGGCCGTACTCGCCTGAGCAGGCCCGATCTCCAGCATCTGGAAGTCCCGGCGGCCATCTTGGACGGCGGCAAACGGCGGCGTCGGCCGGGCCTCCGCACCACCGACATCTCGAGGAGGCAGGTCGGTATTGGTTCAGAGTGCACTAGACTGAAGGAGGTGCACGAATAGGGTCCCAACCCAATCGTATGTGAAGAAGTATTCGGCACACAAACAAATGTGGTTCATAAATTCTTTCGTTTTATTGTATTGTATTCAATGCCATGGGCAGAGTGCGTGTGAAGTTTCGGTCCAGAGACCTTCGTCAGGCACTATAGGTGTACAAAATATTACACGTAAGTATCTTGGGATCATTTCTGCACAATAAGAGTAATATATCTCATAACACAAATGATACAGCAATTTATTGAGACAATTAAAATTAAAACTAAATTTAAAATAAGAACAGAGTTTTTATGCAAAACACATACAGAGTTCATACTTTGTCAATATTCATATGACATTTCATTTGATAAAAAAAATCATAAGCATGAGCATGTGTATGCCAAAGAAAGACATCCCATCTGAGACACAATATCCAAGGCCAAAAAGTTGTGACATAAGGTAGAGTATCTCTTAGAGATCATGTTTAAATGGCATAATGACTTGATGAACAAGAGTAATTCTCTATAAATACCCCATGTGTATATTCAAAGAGATGCATCGAGGAAAACCTAGATTAGCTAATAATCTTGTATCAGCGATCAAATATGACAAGATTCTGTTGCTGGGAAAACGATGTAGAGCATACCATGAAAACTATACAATGATCCTGTAGACGCTCTCTATATCTGGTTCCCATACTTAAGGAGAATGAATATTGTAACTTAGGAAATAATGTAAAGTAAGCCAAAAATAATGCAAAACTGTTGCGTCGTTGATGCAATGACAGTATCCCTCATATCATGGAGAGCATAGAATCTATATGGTAGAAAATGGAAGCCTCTAAGTAGTGCCCTGTATTATTCTAAAAAATACAGCATCATCTGTACCTCTGAATGAGGTGTTGCACGTGTGTCGTCAGTGAATTCACTCATCACCCCTGTTTCAATATGACTGTCCTGGAGTAGGCAGCGTGTATGTCATTTTTAAGGCAGTATGAGATACATAGTAGTGGCAGGGAAGAGGCTACAGTGAGTGAAAAGGATTTTGTATATATTCTTACCTAGAACCCCGTTGGCGTGGATATATCCTGTTGTTGAGCGCTGTCGTTCGTATGGCGGTTTACCGCTTGTTTTTGGCGCTAACTGCAGTGTTTACTATTGCAGTTTAAATGCTCTGAACATGGGGCGGGCAGTGGGCGGTTCTCTGTGTGCGTGATTGGCTGCACGTCACTCGGAGGGTGCTCCTATGGGAGGTGGGTGTGTGTCGTATGACGCCGCTATCGGGGGCGTGTTTATCGGAAGGTATTGCACTCTCGTAAAACTGGCTCTTAAGCTAATCCTGCCATGCCACACATATCACCATACCCAGAGAGCATGAAATCAGGGGGTAGTTCAGCAGGAGGTGTTAGAATATCGTGATCTAATAAGGTAGGCACATCGAGACCGTATATTATTAAGAGGTATCTCATGCTGTGTTGGTAGTCGTAACGATGGTTGTATTTGATCAATCAGGGGTACATAATTAACCATATATTGAAAGACAACGGTCAGTGGTGTCACTTCCACATAGTGTAGCCTTAGTTTGGTGTGTGATGCTACAGACCTGTATAGTAAATATGTTATTTATAAATTGAGTGTCCTATGTATATTACCACTACTACACATAATCCAATTGACTAAATACTTAATATTAAACTCAATACTGAGTATTATCAAGGATACCGTAGTCTGGATGGACCGGATGGAGGTGTGCTATATGCCATGTGATAGATCAGCGTGTCTGTGATGGAGTAAAAGAAGCATTAGTTTCCATGAATAACATATTCAGATCAATATAATGCATTAAATATTGTTCTACAGTTATAAAATATTGTTCTACAGTTATAAAAAGCTGCCGACTTCATATTCCCTGTTCAAACCTCGGGGCTCCAGTGTCTGTAATCTATGGATCCAGTAAGCTTCCCTAAGTTTTAGTGTCCTAATTCTATCCCCGCCTCTCCTGGGTGCTGGTATATGTTCTATCACCTGGAATTGTAGTTGCGAAATGTTGTGTGTTCTTGTTAAGAAGTGCGCTGGGATTGGTAGTAAGGTTTTATTGCAGCGTATGTTACTCTTATGTTGTCCGATTCTATCCTGTATGCGCTGTGTCGTTTCACCAACATATGCTAGTCCACAGGGGCATTTTATCATATAGATGACATAATTAGTATTGCAAGTGAAATACTCATTCACTGGTATACGTTCGCCAGTCTGAGGATACTGTAACGTATTACCCTTGATCACATGGGAGCACTGCATGCAAGATCGGCATGGGAAAGTCCCTTGTTTGGGGGTGTTCGGGAAGGTTTGTCTTGAGGGTCTTTTGGCTGAACCAACATCCGCTTTAACCAACTTGTCCCTAAGGTTACGCGGTCTTTTTAAGCAAGGTAGAAAAGAAGATTGGAATTCTGTGATTTTAGGGTATGCTTCTTTAAGGAGGGGCCAGTGCTTTCTAATTATATGGTGGACCCTATATGCACTGGGGTGGTACGTGTGTACGAATGGTATGCATTTAGGTTTAGTACCGCTCCTATTACTGCCAGTATTTTGTTGTGCCTCCAATAGTGTACGAATCGGATAGCCTCTCTCCCTGAATTTTTGTGTCATGTTGGTCGTTCTCATGGTTCTGTTTTCGGTGTCATCCACTATCCTCGTTACTCGTTTGTACTGGGACCTCGGTAAAGATTTTTTGGTCGCTATGGGGTGGCAGCTGTCATAGTGTAGGAGCCCATTCCTATCTGTTTCCTTTGTGAAAAGATCTGCGCTGAGGTGGCCCCTATTATCCTTGATGACCATGGTGTCCAGGAAACTGATCCTAGATACATGATGATTTAGTGTGAATTTAAGTTCTGGCCAGATGTCGTTAAGGTACTCCAAAAATTCTATAAGTGACTCATTCCAGCCCATCCACACACAAAATATATAATCGATATATCTTTTCCAAAGCAATACATGCTCCTTGAATGTAGTTGTAGGATAAACAAAATTCTCCTCAAAATGGGCCATGAAGCAGTTGGCATATGGTGGTGCCACGTAGGCCCCCATAACCGTGCCCCTCTGTTGGATGTAATATGTATCTTCAAAGAGGAAGTAGTTATCGTTTAAAATAATGGTTAGTAGATCCAGACTAAGGTCTACAATTTTTCTATCTTTCCCTGCTTTTTTTGAGTATTTCCTCTACTGCTACAAGCCCTTTTGAGTGTTTGATGGAAGTGTAGAGGCTACATACATCCAAGGTCACAAGAATGACGTCTTGAGGTAGCTCATCTACACGCTGCCTACTCCAGGACAGTCATATTGAAACAGGGGTGATGAGTGAATTCACTGACGACACACGTGCAACACCTCATTCAGAGGTACAGATGATGCTGTAATTTTGAGAGTAATACAGGGCACTCCTTAGAGGCTTCCATTTTCTACCATATAGATTCTATGCTCTCCATGATATGGGGGATACTGTCATTGCATCAATGACGCAACTGTTTTGCATTATTTTTGTCTTACTTTAAATTTTTTCCTAAGTTACAATATTCATTCTCCTTAAGTATGGGAACCAGATATAGAGAGCGTCTACAGGATCATTGTATAGTTTTCATGGTATGCTCTACATCGTTTTCCCAGCAACAGAATCTTGTCATATTTGATCGCTGATACAAGATTATTAGCTAATATAGGTTTTCCTCGATGCATCTCTTTGAATATACACATGGGGTATTTATAGAGAATTACTCTTGTTCATCAAGTCATTATGCCATTTAAACATGATCTCTAAGAGATACTCTACCTTATATCACAACTTTTTGGCCTTGGATATTGTGTCTCAGATGGGATGTCTTCATTTGGCATACACATGCTCATGCTTATGATTTTTTTATCAAATGAAATGTCATATGAATATTGACAAAGTATGAACTCTGTATGTGTTTTGCATAAAAACTCTGTTCTTATTTTAAATTTAGTTTTAATTTTAATTTCTTGTCTTGATAAATTGCTGTATCATTTGTGTTATGAGATATATTACTCTTATTGTGCAGAAATGATGCCAAGATACTTACGTGTAATATTTTGTACACCTATAGTGCCTGACGAAGGTCTCTGGACCGAAACGTTGCACACACTCTGCCCATGGCATTGAGTACAATACAATAAAACAAAAGAATTTATGAACCACATTTGTTTATGTGCCGAATACTTCTTCACATCTCGAGGAGGCAAGGAGTCAGAGGCCTCCAGCAGCTGAACCTGGTGAGGTAAGGTGCCGTCCTCCTGGGACACCACAGGAAGCTCGGAGCACTGGGACAGCGAAGGTGTAGAGGCCAGGAGGACATCTTGTCCTCGGGCTTCCTCCCGGAGCGAGGTCCTCAGCTGCATCGGGGTCACTCGCCCAAAATAGGACCCAATGCCACCCTGGGGAGATGAGGGATGGGTAGAGGCTGCAGCCTTATTCTTTTTTAGAAGCCTTCCCCATTGCAGAGATTGGATGTTAGCCGATTCTTACAAAGCTGGTGGAGGAGCTAAGAAAAGCACGTCCTCACTCTCCCATAGCTGGCCACGCCCCCTCCATGTGTCTTTTTTCAAACGTACGAACTATGTAACTATATGTAACTATGTAACTACCCAGTATAAAAATGAAGAGAACGCCTCAAAATAAAAACAAGATAACGAAAAACCCATCGGCATACATTTATTATAAAAATATTTATCATCAAACTGAAAACCAAGATAATTAAAACCTGCAGGATTAACTGGTAATAATCGAAAGGCTGATTTAATATCCGCCTTAGCTAACAGGGCATTCTGATCAAAACGCCTCAATAGTTAGACTGCCTGGTCAAATGAATAAGCCTAAATGTATTAGGCTCTTTCTTAGGTACAATACCCAAAGGGGAGAGTCTAAAATCATTAAAAGGCGGTTGAATAAACGGACTCGCAATCCTGCCAGCTTCAAGTTATTTAATTAATTTATCACATACGATATCCTTATGTTGCTGAATAGATTTTAAATTCTCCACCCAGCAACAACCAGAACCTTTAAAAGCAGGAACATCAGAACCAAATTTAAAACCATTAACCCCTTCCCTCTTTGTCCACTTTTGACTTTGCTGACAGAGCCTCATTTTTCAAATCTGACATGTTTCACTTTATGTGGTAATAACTCCGGAATGCTTTCACTTATCCAAGCAATTCTGAGATTGTTTTCTCGTGACACATTGGAATTTAAGTTACTGCCAAAATTTGCTCGATATGTTCAGTATTTAATTGTGATAAACACCAAAATTTAGCGAAAAATTGCAAAAATTAGCATTTTTCTCAATTTAAATGTATCTGCTTGTAAGACGGGCAGATATAACACACAAAATTGTTCCTAATTAACATCCCCCATATGTCTACTTTAGATTGGCATCGTTTTTTGAACATCCATTTATTTTTCTAGGACATTACAAGGCTTTGAACTTTAGCAGCAATTTCTCACATTTTCAAGAAAATTTCAAAAGGCGATTTTTACAGGGATCAGTTCACTTGTGAAGTGGCTTTGAGGGCCTTATATATTAGAAACCCCCAAAAAGTCACCCCATTTTAAAAACTTCACCCCTCAAAGTATTCAAAACAGCATTTAGAAAATTTCTTAACCCTTTAGACATTTCACAGGATTTAAAGCAAAGTAGAGGTGAAATTTACAAATGTCATATTTTTTTTGAAGAAATTAAATTTTAATTAATTTTTTTTTATAACACAGAAAGTTTTACCAGAGAAATGCAACTCAATATTTATTGCCCAGGTTCTGCAGTTTTTGGAAATATCCCACATGTGGCCGTAGCGTGCTACTGGAATGAAGCCCCGGCCTCAGAAGCAAAGGAGCACCTAGAGAATTTTGGGGCCTTATTTTTATTAGAATATATTTTAGGCACCATGTCAGGTTTGAAGGGCTCTTACGTTGCCAAAACAGTGAAAATCCCCCAAAAGTGACCCCATTTGGGAAACTACACACCTCAAGGAAATTATCTAGGGGTAAAGTGAGCATTTTGACAGCACAGGTTTTTTACAGAAATTATTGGAAGTAGGCCGTGAAAATTAAAATCTACATATTTTCAAAGAAAATGTAGGTTTAGCGATTTTTTTCTCATTTCCACAAGGACTAAAGGAGAAAAAGCACCACAAAATCTGTAAAGCAATTTCTCCCGAGTAAAACAATACCCCACGTGGTAATAAACGGCTGTTTGGACACACGGCAGGGCTTAGAAGGGAAAGAGCGCCATTTGGATTTGGAGCTCAAATTTAGCAGGAATGGTTTGCGGAGGCCCTGTCACATTTACAAAGCCCCTGAGGGGACAAAACAGTGGAAACCCCCCATAAGTGACCCCATTTTGAAAACTACACCCATTGAGTAAATTATCTAGGGTAGGGGTATAGTGAGCGTTTTGACCTTACAGGTTTTTTGCAGAAATTATTGGAAGTAGGCCCTGAAAATAAAAATCTAAATTTTTTCAAAGAAAATGTAGGTTTAGGTAATTTTTTCTAATTTCCACAAGGACTGAAGGAGAAAAAGCACTGCAAAATTTGTAAAGCAATTTCTCCCGAGTAAAACAATACCCCACATGTGGTAATAACCGGCGGTTTGAACATACTGCAGGGCTTAGAAAGGAAAGAGCGCTATTTGGCTTTTGGAGATCACATTTACCAGAAATGGTTTGCGGAGGCAAGGTCGCATTTGCAGAGCCCCTGAGGGGACAAAACAATGAAAACACCATTTAGGAAACTACACCTCCTGAGGAATTCATCTAGGGGTGTACTAAGCATTTTGACCCCACAGATGTTTCATAGAATTTATTAGAATTGGGCAGTGAAAATAAAAACAATCCTTTTTCTTCAATAAGACGTAGCTTTAGTGCATTTTCTCAACAAATAAAGGAAAAAAAGAACCCAGCATTTGTAAAGCAATTTCTCCCGAGTACGGCAATACCCCATATGTGGTCATAAACTGCTGTTTGGGCAAACGGCAGGGCTCAGAAGGGAAGGAGCGCCATTTGGAGTGCAGATGTTGCTGGATTGGTTTCTGGGCACCTGTGGACCCAAAACAGTGGAAACCCCCCAGGAGTGACCCAATTTCGGAAACTACACCCCTCAATGCATTTACCTAGGGGTGTAGTAAGCATTTTAACCCTGCATGTTTTGTAGAAATTAGTGTGCACTCGATGTTGCAGAGGGAAAATGGGATTTTTTCCATAGACATGCCAATATGTGGTGCCCAGTTTGCGCCACCATAACAAGACAGCTCTCTAATTATTATGCGGTGTTTGCCGGTTTTAGAAACACCCTACATGGGGCACTAATCTTTTGCCTGGACATTCGACCAGGATCAGGAGTGAAAGCGTACCATGTAAAATTGAGGCCTAATTTGGCGATTTACAAAGTATTGGTTCACAACTGCAGAGGCTCAGATGTGAAATAATAAAAATAAACCCCTGAGAAGTGACCACATTTGGAAACTACACCCCTCAAGGCATTTATTAAGGTGTGTAGTGAGCATTACACTCCACAGGTCTTTTCCATAAATGATTGCACTGCGGATGGTGCAAATTAAAAATTTATATTTTTCCCTAGATATGCAATTTCAGTGGCAAATATGTCATGCCCAGCTTATGCCACTGGAGACACACACCCCAAAAATTGTTAAAAGGGTTCTCCCGAGTATGACGATGCCATATATGTGGAAGGAAACTGCTGTTTGGGCACATTGTGGGGTTCAGAGCGGAGGGAGCGCCATTTGCCTTTTGGAGAGCGGATTTTGCTTGGTAGTAGATTTGTTTGATTATTGCTGATGTTTCCATTTATAATGTGAGGGTACATGTAAGCTGGGCAGAGTACATCAGGGGCATAGTCAGGTGGCATAATAATCGGGTAAAAAAACAATAAAATAATCCATAGATGTGTGTTACGCTGTGACAAAATCCTTTCTGCACAGGCCGGTGTCGCACTGATAAATGTCCTTTCTTATACCCCTTTTGGTCCACACGCCGCACCTTTGCAGTTTGGGGAGTTTTGCCAGGAAAGTGTTCAGATATGTTTTCCCCCCCCCCCCCTTCCTGGTACCCTAATTTTAGGACCACGATAATTCGCCTCTTGAAAGTTGAAAGAGAAGAAATGTTCCCCTCGGGCCGGCACAACTGCATATTTTTTATTTCCTGACTTATTAGAGCCTCAACTAATTTTATTTTTTCATAGACGTAGTGGTATGAGGGCTGTTTTTTTGCGGGATGAACTGTAGTTATTATTGGTTCCATTTTGGGGTACATGTGACTTTTTGATCACCTTTTATCCTATTTTTTGGGAGGCCAGGTAAACAAAAAACCGCAATTCTGCCATAGTTTTTTTTAGTTTTTTTTATACAGCGTTCACCATGCGTTATAAACTACATGTTCACGTTATTCTGTGGGTCAGTACGATTCCGGCGATACCTAATTTATAGAACTTTTTTATGTTTTACAACGTTTTGCACAATAAAATTACTTTTGTAAAAATAATGTATTTTTTCTGTCGCCAAGTTGTGAGAACCATAACTTTTTAATTTTTTTGTCGACGGAGCTGTATGAGGCTTGTTTTTTGGGAGACAAGCTATAGTTTTTATTGGTACCATTTTTGGATACGTGCGACTTTTTGATCATTTTTTATTCCAATATTAGTAGGGCAAAGTGACCAAAAAACAGAAATTCTGGTATCGTTTTATTTTACGCCGTTCACCGCGTGCAATAAATAATATAATATAATATAATATATATAGTATAAAATAATATAATATAATATCAGGTCGTTACGGTCGCGGCGATACCAAATACGTATGGTTTATTATTATTTTTTCAATAATAAAGGACTTGATAAGGGAAAAAGGGCGATTGAGTTTGATTTTATTACTTGGGGTTCAGGATGCTGTGCACTTGTGAAAAGACACGTCATCATAATATAGAGATGGTGGCCGACTGATTGGACACTGTTACAGATTATGAGTTTGATGTTTTGAATGTAGATAATTCCTATACAATAGTGTGATGAATGATTGCAGATACGTACGTTGTTTTGCCGGCATTGAAATTGTTACGATTGTGAGAATAGAAGCTGTGAGGAGTGAGTGAGTGCGTGACCCCCTCCTGTAGAATGCGATTGTGTTGGGGAGGGGGGCTGTGTGCTGTGTGAAGTCTGAAAAATCAGACTGACTGGTATACAGGGCGTGGACTGATTAGACAAGGGATTACAATATTGCACTGATTTTAGATCTATATTGTATGCTCTTATTTTTAACAGCAGTAATGTCTAAAAACAAAAATTCTTAGTGTTTTGTGTATGGGGTTAAAATCAGTTTCTTTTTTTCTGTGTTCAGGAAAGTTTCTTATCTTTGCGCATGCGCTGTTGTTGATAAAAGTTACGCTGCATATTTATGTGTTATGATGTGATAAGATTTAATGTGTTTTGATGTTAATTCAAATGTATTGAACTACAGATATTGTGAGACACAGGGTCTTGAAAATGTATGTGCCCCCACTGTTCCCTATTTTTATATACAGTTTATTGGTTTGCAGTAATTAATATTACCAGATATAATATTTTCCGTTTTATTGAATAACTAATTACAATTGTTTTGTTTTTGTTTTCACACATGAGGCACGTGCTATAGTGCGGCCTAAATGTTATTTTGGAAAATGTGAAATTTATTTTTTGTCAGGAGAAAGTCATTTTTGCTCCAGGATGTTGTGTATTACAGGGGGTTAAACTTGTGCCCCCCAGATAGGGTGCCCGACCTTATTATGTTGAGATGTAGTTTTGAACCCTGCTACATTACTTTCGCAGAGTCCACAAAGGGGGGAATGGTGAAGGAACTGATCAGGTACAATTTTAGTTTGTTTTGAATTAATGAATTTGGTTCCAGGAGATCTACAAAATGTGTATGAGACCCCAATGAGTAATCCAGATTAAATGTGTATGAGAGTAACCTAAATGTTGAGGTTTTTCTGTGTAGATCCTTCCAGAACAGTAAATATAGCACTGGGTAAGCTGTGCTGTAGTCTCCACCCAGTGCCGCACCTGCCATGAGGCCAAACTTGGGGGGCGGCATTTTCAGCCCGGGACGGACTGGACCGGGGGAGGGGCCATGCAGACCCACATAGCAGACGTGCCGAACGTCTGGAACACTCCTCCTCCTCTCTGACGCTGTACACAGCACATGCCGCCAAAGAGGAGTAAGTCTGCAGGAGGAGCGGTCGAGCGACGAGAAGCACGAGGTAAGTTCCTGCCTTGCTGGGACCGGGACCGGTGACGTGAGTATACTGCAAGGGGGGGGGGTCTGGGCATTTTCCGACAGCAAAGGGCTCTATGGGGCTGGAATAATCCACCCCATAGAGCCCTCACATCACTATAATGGAAGGATTAGTGTGGGTGGGGGAGGGTCTGAGCGTCTGACTTACTGCAGAGAGCTCTATAGGGGGGGATTCTGCCCCCCCTTTAGAGCAGTCAGTCAGATGCTCAGACCCCCCCTAACCTTTCAGTATAGTAACTAGTCAGGGCCCTATGGTGGGGGGATAATTCCCCCCTATAGAGCCCTCTGCTGTCAGTAAAACGCCCAGACCCCCCCCCCCTTGCAGTATACTCCTGGCTTTGTAGCTTTCCTGTGCTTAATTAGCGTGGGAAAGCTACAAGCGGGGCTGTGACTGGTGAGTCTCACAGTCACTCCCAGTGCACACTGCATGCGGCAGCAGCGGCCGCCAGTCTGACTGTGAGCCTCTGACCAGTCACCACCCACACGCAGCAGACAGACAGGATAGACTGATAGTGCCTGTCGTTATTGAATAAACCTACAACTACTACAGTTTCACAGGCATTGACTATGAAGGCTTCTATAGTGTAGTGGTCAGCTTGTCTGCCTTACATATGTAAGGTTGATGGTTCATATCCCAGCTGTTTTTTGTTTTTTTTTAATAATATTAATATCTTACTTGTATTGGGCTTCTTTCACACTAGCATTAATATACGTTTACCTCTCTTCCGTAAGAGGAAGAGAGGATTGATACGTTAAACGGAAAGCAACGGCTCCATTAGAATTACCATTGCTTTCAATGGTAATTCTTTTGTATCAGTTGCTTTCCGTTTGTCTCCGTTCGCTAGGTTTCCGTTCTTTTGAACGGAAATAAAAGTAAAGCAGACTGCACTTTTGTTTCCTTTAAAAAAAATGGAAACCTAGCGAACGGAGACAAACGGAAAGCAACTGATACAAAAGAATTACCATTGAAAGCAATGGTAATTCTAATGGAGCCGTTGCTTTCCATTTAACGTATCGATCCTCTCTTCCTCTGACGGAAGAGAGGTAAACGTATATTAATGCTAGTGTGAAAGAAGCCTTAGGGCCTGTTCACATCAGCATTGGCTTTCCGTTCTGGGGTTCCGTCGGAGGTAACCCCGCAACGGAAAGTCAAACTGAAACCACAGCTTCCGTTTCCGTCACCATTAGCGCAGTCGACTGCGCTATTGATTTCGTCACAAAAACGGAAACCTGCCGGAATGGTGACGAACGGAAACCATTAGCAATGTTTCCGTCACCATTGTTTCAGTTTGACTTTCCGTTGCGGGGTTCACCCGACGGAAACCTCCCACGGAACCCCGGAACGGAAAGCCAACGCTGATGTGAACAGGCCCTAATCCTTCCCCATAAACCTGCCCCTGCTAATTAAAATAAATATATTATATAATGTATATAGCACTGTATCCTGTATCCGTCAGGTCAGCGGGACTGACTGATTCAGTGTCAGCGAGTCCTGCAGGATCGAGCTGTTACCGATCACATCTAAGTTCATAACTTAGATGTGATCGGTAATGGGCGACCTAATGGATTCAGGTCTCAGCGCTATATACAGCTGCTCTGTATACAGGATACAAAGCAGCTGTATCTCAAAAAGTGCAAATCATTTTCAATAAAAAGTAATTAAAACTTGCACCAATCGCATTAATAGACATCTTTATATATCATACTGACATGTCAGAAGTTTTCATCGGTGGGAGACCGAGCACTGAGGCCCCACCGATCGCTAAAACAAAGCAAGTGCTCGGGTGAGCGGTGTGCCGCTTCATTTATGATCGACTTTCAGCCGAGTGAGCGGTGTACGTACTCCTAGACTTTCTATTGAGCCCGTATAGAATTGAAGCGGCACACCGCTCCCCCGAGCACTTCTGCTGCTTCGTTTTAGCGACTAGTGGGGGGTCTCCGTGTTCGGACCCCACTAATCAAAACTTCTGACATGTCAAAAGTTTTTAAAAAAGTTGTTACACTTTAAAGAGAACCTTTCACCTGCCCACAGATTTGCATTTGAGTGCAGCATGTAATGGTCAGGGCTGCACAAACTCTGGGGCACTTTATATTTTTTTTCCTACCCTCTTTCCTCACTTAGATATCGATGCTGTAATATTTGGCGCCCGATATTTAAATAACCCCATGAACTGCCAATGGGGCGGTAATTGGCAAGGGGACGTTTAACATCGCTGTGACACTGCCCAATCCGCTACGGACAATGTCAACAGCATGAGCTGGAGAGAGGAGATCATGTGCGCACGCACGCTCTCACTCTTCAGCTCTCGGCAGGCAAGTACAAGACTGTGATCTCAGGTGAGAGATCAGTATTGTCGTCCTTGTATGCCGAGAGCTAAAGAGTGAGAGCGTGCGATAGCCTTTTTACTGGCTAACACGAAGCCCCTTCTTAGTAATGGACACTCTCAATCAGACAGCAGCCATTACTAAGGCCATAATAAAGTATTAAAAAAAACAGACATAAGAAAAACTTTTATTGAAATCTAAACTCCCCCATGCAACTCTCTTACACCATTTTTTTTTTTAAAGTAGATCATCAGAGTAGTCCAATGAATCTACGACGTAGTCCAAACGCTCCAGCGGAACCTACCAAAAAAAAGCAGTATAAAAATTTTAAAAACTTAAATTTGCCACAATAGTCACTCGATATAACTATACTGTAATCACTTATATGGTCTGCAGATATCTTGTGTATAACTGGCATCTACCTCTATAAGGTCACTATATGGTGGTAATATTGGTCTATCTATAGTGTGATTTATTCACTAACAGTATTGTGGGTTTTTTCTGACACCATGTTGTAGTAATATGTGATCATGGTTTGGTAGTTTTATTCATTAACCGTATGGAGGTATTATTCAGTAACAGTATGGAGGTATTATTCAGTAACAGTATGGGGGTATTATTCAGTAACAGTATGGGGGTATTATTCAGTAACAGTATGGGGGTATTATTCAGTAACAGTATGGGGGTATTATTCAGTAACAGTATGGAGGAATTATTCAGTAACAGTATGGAGGTATTATTCAGTAACAGTATGGGGGTATTCTTCAGTAACAGTATGGGGGTATTCTTCAGTAACAGTATGGGGGTATTCTTCAGTAACAGTATGGGGGTATTATTCAGTAACAGTATGGGGGTATTATTCAGTAACAGTATGGGAGTATTATTCAGTAACAGTATGGGCGTATTATTCAGTAACAGTATGGGGTATTATTCAGTAACAGTATGGGGTATTATTCAGTAACAGTATGGGGTATTATTCAGTAACAGTATGGAGGTATTATTCAGTAACTGTATGGGGGTATTATTCAGTAACAGTATGGGGGTATTATTCAGTAACAGTATGGAGGTATTATTCAGTAACAGTATAAATGTATTATTCAGTAACAGTATGAGGGTATTATTCAGTAACAATATGGAGGTATTATTCAGTAACAGTATGGGGTATTATTCAGTAACAGTATGGAGGTATTATTCAGTAACAGTATGGAGGTATTATTCAGTAACAGTATGGGGTATTATTCAGTAACAGTATGGGGATATTATTCAGTAACAGTATGGGGGTATTATTCAGTAACAGTATGGAGGTATTATTCAGTAACAGTATGGAGGTATTATTCAGTAACAGTATGGGGGTATTATTCAGTAACAGTATGGGGGTATTATTCAGTAACAGTATGGGGTATTATTCAGTAACAGTATGGGGGTATTATTCAGTAACAGTAGGGAGGTATTATTCAGTAACAGTATGGGGATATTATTCAGTAACAGTATGGGGTATTATTCAGTAACAGTATGGAGGTATTATTCAGTAACAGTATGGGGGTATTATTCAGTATCAGTATGGGGGTATTATTCAGTAACAGTATGGAGGTATTATTCAGTAACAGTATGGGGGTATTATTCAGTAACAGTATGGGGGTATTATTCAGTAACAGTATGGCAGTATTATTTGTAATGTTGGTCTTACAATCTATTTACATTACTGTGGTGGGGGCTGTGGGGAAGTGTGAGTGTGGCAGCAGATGATCAGACTAAGAGACAGTCTGCAGAGTGGCATGTGATGTACTTTGACATGTAGGTGATACTTACGTTTAGAGTGTGGGCCCATAACTTGTGTACAGCCCAGGGCCTAAGATCATATTAATCCACCACTGTCATCAAGCCAGCACAGGCAGACCACAACAATATAGCAGGTAGAGCAAAGAAACCAGCCCAGGACGTGCCGCTTCAAAACAGCGCTAAGCGCGATCCGTCCTGAACTGGCCTGAATGTAATTGCAGAGAGTGATGCCGCAAATGAGACTGGCTGCCGAGATATGGGGCAGTGCAGACTGTACTATTTGCACTGCACTGATTGGCAGTAAGAATAATTCTTTAAATATTTTCCATACTTCAAACAGCACTTTAAGGCTATGTTCACACTGAGTTTTTTGCAGGAGGAAAATTCTGCCTCAAAATTCTGTTTGGGATTTTGAGGCAGATTTTGTCCTTCCTGCACGTCGTTTGCCGCGATTTTCACCGCGTTTTTCGCTCGCGGCCATTGAGTGCTGCGGGCAAAAAACTCTGTGAAATACCCTTTCTCTGCCTCCCATTGATGTCAATAGGAGGTCAGAGGCGTAAACGCGCGAAGATAGGGCATGTCCCTTCTTTCTCGGGAGGCATTTTTCGGCCGGTTTTTGACGAGTTTTGTGGAGCAGTTTCTGCGCCCAAAAACTCGTCAAAATACTCAGTGTAAACAGGGCCTAACAAATAAATATCAAATGTTTTCATATTTAAAAAATTTATATATTGCGTGTTTGATGTGTAAAGCTAGGAATGAGAAAACTCCGATAGATTTGGGGGGGGGGGGGGAAGGATTTTTATAGTTTGCCTCAGGCGGCAGACGGGCTAGGTTCACCCCTGTCTCCACCCAATATGAGGTAATGTGTAAGAGACCATCCCCCTCCAGCAAATTGACCCAAGAGGCCGAGGTCACTCACAGATGAGTCTTTACAGATTTAGGAGGGAAGGAACCTGATAAAAGTGAGATTCTCAAAGTGTTCTGGATTATCAGATGAGTGTGGAGAAGTGTATAACATTTGTTTTTATTTTAGAGAATGAAGACGCCACCCCTTTGAAATGTTCTATCTATATGTGACATGGGTTTTTAATGTAAATTTGTAATGTAGAAATACTTGATCATATACAGTATGTACAAGACAGGATACGATGCACCAGGTAAATCATCCAGAAACCACTCTCACCTTCTTGTTCATCTCAAGGAGCAGAGCTGGAGGTGCTCACTGAGGCTGTGATCTGGCAGAAGGTAAGACGGCTGACATTTACACTGACTCTAGGTACGCTTTTGGCATCTCCCACAATAATGGGCCCATTGGTAGTAGGAACTTTATTGGATCATCAGGTAAGCCAATTGAGAGAGCAAGAGAAGACAGAACTGACAACAAGGGTATGTGCGGCCAGGTGTCAGTAAATTGGCTTGTCCCTGGATACAATAATGCCACCACTAGGTTTGTAGCAGCCGGCATGATGTGCGCACGGCATGACATAGGTAAAACAGCAAAGGTACCTTTGAAAAGTGCAGCCCGGCCAGATTACCCATCCCAGCGACTGCAGAACATACAACTACCCGAGGTAGAAGCGTATGACAATGTGCTCGTGTATGTAGACCTGTTCTCAGGGGGGCCTGAAGCCTGGCCGGTATCTTCCCCACTGCAGACGTTGTGTGTAGTGACAGGGGAACAGTGCTTATCCCAAGTATTGACCTGGTGTTTCTACAATGATAAGATGTCAGCAGTTCTCCAGATGTTGTCCCAAAGTTAGTTTGTTTAATAACGATATTCAAGAAGTGTTGTGGGAATATTAAATACTGAGGTTAAGTTTTATGTAAAGTTCTGGACCAGCCTCAGCATTGGACTATTGGAGGTGTCAGTATTATGTTTGTGTAAATGAGAACTTCACAGTGCGAGTAGATTCCCATTTGAAAATATTTTTGTTGTGAAAGGAAAATTTTAGAGCAGAGAATTCTGTGCAGTGTATATGTGTATGTATAGATATATATAAAGAAGTAAAATGAGTTTGCATGTATCACTTCTAGTTATTGCTCAATGTGAACGTTTAATGTAAAGATGTTATTTGTTAATGTTTTTCTTCAAATTAATTATCTGATTAAGATCAATTACTGATTATGCGATGAAAAGCTTGTTCTCCATAGGAAGTATCCAGCTGGGAGCGGAAGGCGTGAGAATCAGATTCTAACAGAATGTGGACGGATAAAGGAAGGTAAACCGGTAGCACCCAAGGCACTCTTGATGGCATTTGCATTGATGGTGTATGACCTCACATATGCCCCAAGACTGCAAGGATCGATGTGGTAAGATCTAATTGGTATGTCCCAGGCTTTACAGCTGATGCTGCTAAATTTTGTCAGAGCTGTTTTATTTGCCTACAGAACAGTCCTGGCAGACCGGTGCCAACCTTATCATACCCGCCTCCCACGAAGAGAACAGACCTTGAAAGGCCTTCCCAGGTAGAACGAACCAGAGTAGGGGGGGGGGGTGGGAATTGGTTTGAGACACTTGTCAGATAAACATGTGAAATCTGTGTATATTTCTGTGAATAGGAGATGTTCCAGGTAATCAGCTGAGATCAAGGTATAAATCCTGCTGGAAAGTGTGACACCAAGTTCAAATACAGTGTACCCAGTAATTACACATCTTCTAGGGGCCCTGTCCAGTGGAATAGAGAAGTTTTTCTTATATAAAGGTGTTTGTTGGATGTAGTTTAAGAGCCTGTCATTATTATTGTATGTACTTAGAACAACGTTTATAGTGTATGCGGATGATGTTATCACCAGATTAGTATTTATTTTAACAATTGACAAGGGTTGGGGGTCCCCGGCAAGTGCCAGTAAATTTGAACTAAAAGACTTTTAATATGATGAACTCCATCACCGAGATGCGGCAGGCGCAGCCTGAGCCAGTACAACGCGTTTATCATGAACTGACGGCAGTGTCACAATTCTAAGCAGCCGCCCAGACAAGTAACCTGCCAGAGGAAGAGGATAGATACGGAGGGGTTGTGGTAGTCACAATAAAACTCCACTAATCCGTCTACGTGGGATCTCACCCCAGGCTCACAGCATGAGGTGCTATGTACAGCCCGGTGACGTATACTAAAAGAGATGGTGTCTGACAGATGAGAGGGACCAAACCAAGTCCTGATGACATCATCAAAGATCAAAGTAAAGACCAAAGACCTGAGTGAATCTGTCAGCAGTATCAAGTATTTTAATAAGTGACCAGGTGGAGGATAGTAATAAATCCCCCACTGGACACCACTGTGCAGTCTGACTCTACAGAAGACAGGAGAAGAAGAGGATGATTATGTACAGGACTGGCAATGAACTGATGGGACCCAAAACTTGAGGGTGATAGCATGAGATTGATGATAGCATTATATTATTAATTGAGGCCCTATTGTTTATATTGTCTGAGGTTTATAATTATAATGTGTGTAAATATGCCACGGTGCTACAAATTACGATCTGAGTTTTATGTGGAGGTGTGAGGTGAAGGTCACTGGTTGTTGTCACTCATATGTAAGAAGTACATGGAAGCAATGAGAGCCCGGAGGTTATGTTACCCGGGTGTCTTTAGGTTTGGGGAAGATGCTGCCCATGACCTGTTATATCTGCAGGGGTAGAAGTCCCATTAGGACAGTAAGTGGCAGCGCGACAATTATTACCATTAATAAAAATGTAGACTGGATTAATTATATATATATTACAACCAGCAGCGGTTTGTAGATTATACCAAGACAACCATCCTGTATCCTGAGGAGAATAGGGAAAGTTAGGACCACTCCGAAACCTTGGAAGTCCAGGTACAAAGGGGGGTTACTCATAAGGAGTAGCTCGTCTCAAGCTGGTGAAGAGATTCAAAACCCCTACCCGCCTGGTTCGAGTGGTCAGTGGTAGGTTGATAGGCAAGACTCAGGGATAGAGTAATAATATTTTTAGGGGGGACTGTTAGGGATCATTACCATGTATATTGTTTGCAAAAATATTATCCTTACATATATATGTATGTATATATCAGTATATTACACAAAGAACTGGAATGTAACAAAATGGACCATGTATCAGGAACACACCTATGGTAGACACCGCCCCTGGAATGCAAGAGGAGTGTACAGAAGAACTTACAGCTGCGGAGCCAATGGGGCTTAAGCACGTCCCACATCTCTAGGAAGGGAACTTGTGTTTCTTTCTATGTTCAATAAAAAGTTTAGTTCTTACTTCCTACTTGACAGAGGGAGGATCTGTACCAACAGTTGTCTCCTGGTATATTTTCTCCACGCATGCCCTCAGATTCCAACTTACGGAGGTGGTTATTCAATGTGAGATAACAGGGAGAAGGAAGTTTACCCTGACAGGTCCGGGTTTCACATATATTGTTATTATGACATCGGTGGTGATCCCATCGATACCCTTTCCTGGTACCACACAGTGCTCTGGAAATTGGTCTTGATAGCCTCCCTAACTCGTTGTGGAAGAACAGAGATAAAACCACCCCAAGTGTCAAAAAAAGATTCTATGAGCGCCGTCTTACGTATTGAGGTTTCCATCCAGTCCATCCTGAACAAAAATGTGAATTTATCCAAAAACAATTGGAACGGCGGCGCTCGTTTTTGCAACCAAGTGTGCAAAATAGATTTTACACCCGCTGCCGCTATCATATGCAATAATTTACCTGCTCCCCATGTATAGTTATAACATCCTTTGTCCAGATATCCAAAAATAGCCCACAAGGCATCATTAGGAACAAAGTTAGTCAGGTGTGTTAAAGTAAAAGTTCTTATTCTATCCCAAAATTTTTGTATCACCGGGCATGTCCACAAGAAGTGATATAGATTTGCGTCAGCCTTGCCACATTTAAAGCAATTAGAGTTAGTATATATACCCATCAGATAATCCCTTGAGGGAGTAAGGTATGCTCTGTGACATATCTTTATTCTCATTTCCAAATACCTGGCAGATGGTAAATATTTATAGGCTTGCTCTAACGCTAACAGTATATTCCCATAAGTTAGAGTGGAGTCATCTAATACCCATTTGGAGAGGGAAACTTCAGTTTCCGCATAATCTATAAGTGTGTGATGAAGAAATTGAGAACCAAGAGTCACAGAGCTACATATATTTTCAAAAGTTAATTTTATTAGAGATAAATATATAAACATATAACATACATAATAAAAAACAAGGTTCCCCCCCATGTCCCTCTGTCCACAGGTTGAAATTTTTACGAAATTAGTGATGGAGGATTTCCAACAAATTTCAATTTGTAAACAGTATGACAACTTGACGGCAAACCAAAGGAGGGCATTGAAAGAACTACAATCTTATAAAGATGTGGTATATAAGCCAGCGGATAAGGGGGGGAACATTGTGATCTGGCCAACAAACCTTTATGAGAGGGAGGCCTTCCGTCAGCTGAGGGACAAACGGACATATGAGAAACTCTCATATAATCCGATGAGCTCCTTTTCCTCTGAATTGGGTAAAATTTTGGATAAAGCCTTGGAGAAGGGAATAATTCCAAAAAAAGTGTTTGATGGCCTGAGGGTCCAATACCCTAAAATCCCTACCTTTTATTTGCTACCCAAGGTTCATAAAAACCCACTGGAACCCCCAGGAAGACCCATAGTCTCGGGGATAGACGGCTTATGCGACCCTACATGTAGGTTTATTGATTTTTATCTAAAACCTTTGGTTGAAACGCTGCCCTCTCATATTAAGGACACAACCGACATGCTTACGAGAATTGACGGTATAATATTGGAGTCAGATATGTTGTTGGTGACGGCGGATGTCGAATCGCTATACACAAGCATTCGACACCAAGACGGGGTTAATGCAGTCCGCTTCTTCCTGGAGATGAGCAACTGGGACAGCCAAACGAGAGAGTTGATCATTGAACTCCTGGAATATATCCTAACCCACAATCTGTTCGTGTTCAAAGATACCTTTTACGTACAGAAGCAGGGCACTGCCATGGGTGCGGCATGCGCTCCGGCATATGCGAACCTGTTTCTCGGTTTTTGGGAGAGACAGGTTCTGCAGGATGGCGGCGCCCATGCCGCTGACCATGTGCAGTGCTGGTTGCGTTACATAGACGACGTACTTATCATCTGGCAAGGTACTGAACAACAGCTGATTGAGTTTATGGGGGTGTTGAATGTCAATACATTTAATATCAAATTGACATATACCTTTGATGGACAGAGAGTGGATTTTTTGGATGTGACAATTGAGGCTGATACAGAGGGAGCATTACAGACTGATGTCTATAGAAAGGAGACTTCAACTAACTCCCTTCTGCATGCCACCTCAGCACATCCATACTCCACTACTAGGGCTGTCCCAGTTGGTCAATTTCTTAGAATGAAGCGGATCTGTTCCTCTGAGGAGAAATTTGAAGAACAATCACAGGACCTCAAAGAGAGATTCAGAGCCAGGGGCTATAGCCACAGATGCATCAAGCAGGGATATAGTCGTGCTAAAAACACGGAAAGAAAAGATCTATTACATCTGACAAGCACAAAAAAGAAAAACCAGACGGACAATAAAATTAGATTCATCTCCACATTTAATAACCAGTGGCAAACAATGCGATCAGTCTTGGAGAAACACTGGCCGATCCTACATACAGAACCTGCCTTCTCAAAAGCTCTGCCAACTATTCCTCAGATGACGGCCAGAAGGAATAAAAATCTGAGAGATATATTAGTAAAGAGCCACTATGTTCCACTACATTCCAACCCTTTCTCCAGACGTGGACCTATCCAGGGGTGTTTCCCCTGTGGAGACTGTGTGGCATGTGCCAACATAGCACGGACAACCTCCTTTATTTCCGTTAACAACAAACGCCACTTTAAAATTCTGCATTACATAACATGTAGTACAACCCATGTTATTTATTATGCAACATGTGGATGTCCAAAGGTTTACGTGGGATTGACATCTAGACAGCTTAGGATCCGGATCCGTGAACATGTGAGGGATATCCTGGCTGCGAAAGATGTTAGTGACCTTACAATACTAAAGACGATCCCGAAACATTTCAAACTTTACCATGGCTGTGACCCCAAAACCTTTTTGGCATGGGGCATAGACATGGTACATTGCGGTGTTAGAGGGGGAAATGCGATCAAGATCCTGGCACAAAAAGAGTGCCGATGGATTACCACCCTTGGAACTATGGCCCCCCTAGGTCTTAATGAGAAATTGAGCTTTTCTGCGTTTCTATGAAGGGATAGTCTCGTCCTTTGCCAATTTAATATTTTTAGGCGATTTTAACTTATTCTGAGTATATGTCCTACCTTAAATTGTTATTGATTGCATTTTTTTGTGTCTAGATTTAGATTCTGTTGAATTTTCTCCAATGGTGAGGTGCTTTTCTCGGACGGCTGTGATATTACTGGCGATTTTTGGAAAACGAATATCCGATTCAGTACAGATTGATACATTGTTGAGAGAATGAACATTCAGCACCTAGATCTAAACACTGATTCTGTTTGTTATAAATATGTTGGATGCCATTTTGATGATGTTACTATTTTAACATTAATGCAATATTCCCTTCTTCCCTTGTTCCTAACCGTGTAATTTTATTGATTTCATGATCATCATTTTTTTCAGGTTGTTCTCCACATATATGTTCCCATTTTATGGCGAATGGGCACATTATGCCCTTGCTGTTGCGTGTAGCATCGATTTCATGCTCCTTGCCTGATACTTATTAATAAATTGTAGTAAGGCATTTTTTCACTTCATCACTTTTCACTTTTTCTTACTTTTCTCCTTTCTCTTTTCACTCTGTTATAAATTATGCTTTGTCTCACTTACTGTATATTTAATATATACAATTGATTATTCATAATTTTCTTCATTTTAGCACTATTAAGATTTTGCTTAAACGTATTTTTCCATCATGAATCCTTTAAAGACCTAGGATGAATATGACAAATACGTGCAATATTACCATCACTTGTCACTTATCTATATAATTATATAATTTGTAACATGTATTAAATTCTTATTATTATTTTTATTTTTTTTTCGTTTCTATGTCTATATTATGCACCATGGTATCGTGATATCCTATTCTGTTTCTTTGTACATCGTAGGGGGAATATTGAGTCTGAATGTACCTAGAGGAATGCCATGGAGCATGAGTCGAGACAGCTACACATATATGCGCTAGACACTTACCTTACATTGGGGTAGCGCATGCGATAGGGATGTCGGGCCCGTTTCTCGGTCCCCTTTCGTCAATATGTCGTGTGTGCGCTTGCGCTGTCTCCATGGAGACGCGTCTGTGGAGACGCGCGGGCGCACTAGCGATATGACGACAGGTGATCGGGATACTGTGACCTTTGACACAATCCCGCGCATGCGCCGTGGACCAACAAGGAAGTGAATTCACACGGAACTTTGGAATTTGCATGATGAGGGACAATATATAAGGAGGACAGGATACAGTTGAGTTTATACCCCCTGAGGAAGCTAGAACAGCGAAACGCGCGTTGGGGTGTTATTTCTCTGTTACATGGACCACGTGGATCGCAGGCTCACTACACTTATGGGTAAGATCCGAGACATTTAACTTCTTCTGGTTGATTCCAGATTGGAAGTGCTTTTCACCTTTGGGTACATTCAGGCCATATTCCTTCTGGATATATGGCACCGGGGTCCTCTCTCGGAACACACGTGTGTTTGTGATTGCCTATTCAGATACTTAACATATGCGGTACATGAGATTGTGGTCATGTTACATATTGGACAGCAGTTGATATGGATTATGTATCATTACTATTTTTCTTGCTGATTACATGATCTTATATTTGTCATCTTAGTCTACCGCTACCATGTCCCTATGTTTAGGTGTATGTGTACACCATACCCTATAATCTGGTGGTGCATTGGCACCATTCCTGCGATTCCATAGCAGTTTTGGAGTGGTCCATATATAACTTTCTTCTTTTTAGAAACCTCGCTTGTTTTTATTATGTATGTTATATGTTTATATATTTATCTCTAATAAAATTAACTTTTGAAAATATATGTAGCTCTGTGACTCTTGGTTCTCAATTTCTTCATCTGATATGGTAGAGTCCTGCTATCCTTTGATTAGATACTTTGGGGGTACTTTGTACACATGTGCGGGTTGTACCTAACCACTTACCTTTTTCCCTGAGAGACATTTATTCATAATATCTATAAGTGTGTGTAGAGCTTGATAGTTTCGAGATATCACTCCTCTAATACTCAGGAGTTTGTTGAATTTTGCATGTACAGCGGAGTTCCAATCCCTGTCAGTCAGTTTATGTAGCAGAGTGTTAATATAACTTCTCGCCTGAAAATACATGAAGTGAGGGAACGGTACATCTGGATATTTTTGCAGAAGTTCTGTTCTCGTGTACATACTATTTTCCGCAACATGCAGCAGACACTGTATGTTCTTGATACCTGCCCTGA
Source organism: Rhinoderma darwinii (assembly GCF_050947455.1). Taxonomy (NCBI): domain Eukaryota; kingdom Metazoa; phylum Chordata; class Amphibia; order Anura; family Rhinodermatidae; genus Rhinoderma; species Rhinoderma darwinii. The sequence goes on from NC_134687.1 coordinate 64,256,080, forward strand.
ACCAGTTACCAAATATCGCATGGGACCCACCATCCTGAAAGCCAGGATTCTTGACTAAGGTCAAAAAATTGACCATATCTCTACCCTGGTCTTGATCCCTTCCAGTAAAGTTTGTCAATGCAGAGTAAGATACTCAGACACCTGTTTATTCACCCGGATTCCTAAATATTCTACCCATTCAATACCCCAGGGGTCTGAATAGTATCTAATGGCATTAAAGCCGACTTCATCCAGTTAATAGACAAGCCAGAAAATCTGCCATATGTCTCAACATCCATGACGACCGGTAGTGTAGAATCAGTGTCTGTCATAAACAATAGTAAGTCGTCAGCATACAGAGCTATACGTTCTTCTAACCCCCCATATCGAAAACCCTTTATCTGCAAATGCTAACAACGCACGCCAATGGCTCCACCGCCAAAATGAATAGCGAAGGCGACAGAGGACTCCCCTCTCTCGTCCCTCTAAACAACGAGAACTGTCCCGACATGGACCCATTTGCCCGTTTCCTAGCTGTTGCCGCTTTATACAACAATTGTATCCACTTAATAAAATTTGGGACCAAATCCAAACCTAGCCAGGACATTCCACAGATACCTCCACTCAACACTATCGAATGCCTTTGCAGCATCTAAAGACAATATCGCTCTTCCATTGGGGGCATCCGGGACTACCTGCAAGTTCAAAAACAGTTGTCTCAAATTCACTGCCGTAGACTTAGAGGGCATAAAACCCGACTGGTCGTGATGTACCACCTTCGCCATCACTTTTGTCAATCTGTTAGCCAGAAGTTTCGCTAACATTTTAATAAGGATATGGGCCTGTAAGAATCCGGCAACTGAATATCCCTGTCCTCTTTAGGCAGAACCACTACCACAGCTTCATACAAAGATTCTGGTAAGTTCCCCCTATCAAAGCTATCCAGAAAAGTCTCTAATAATGGAGGCAACAAATGATCCTTATAAAAATTCTCGAAAACCCTTAGCATACCTCCTGTCCCTGTCACCACCTGTATTTAATACTATGAATAAAGGTACTACCTCTATCTGCCTGAGCCATTCTTGCCAATAGCTTCCCTGTTATTCCCCCTTCATCATAAAACTGTTATTTCATAAACATGTGTTTATTATCTGCCTGCTCCATCTGGTATGTTTTGAGCTGTTTCTGCATCTCAATCCAATTTCTCAATATAGAGGGTGAACTATCCAAAACATGTTTCTCTTCACTATCTACCACTCTATTCCGCAAGCAATCCCCCATTCTCCTAGACTTGTACTTGACACCTTTTATCTCTCTAATAAACACCCCTCTCAAACACGCCTTCAAGGCATCCCAAAGGTTATCATCCGGAACTGTACCTGTATTGAACTTGAAAATACTCTTGGATATGTATTTTTACCTTCACTTTAAAAATCAGTCTCAACCAAAATGGATTAAGTTTCCACCCTGTCCGCCGTCCCCCACTTTCCTCTCCCAGCTCCAGAACCAATAGCATCGGAGAATGATCAGACAATGCCCTCGGAAGATATTCCACTTGAGATATACAGGATAGGGCATCCGTACTACATAACATTAAATCTATCCTAGACAGTGATCCAAAAGTAGCTGAGGCACAAGAATACCGGCGTTCCCCCACATGTATAGCTCTCCATATATCACATAGACCTACTTCCCTGAGAAATTTAGCAAATTAGGTAACCATGCTCCCACATGACCCCCCCCCCCATGTGGGAATTTATCCTGTCTTGTGTCGACTACTACATTAAAGTCTCCTATAACCACTAATGGGAGATCTGGAAGAGCAGACAAGTGTTCCAAAATTTTCAAAATCGGAACCCCAGAATATGGAGGAGGAACATACATCACAATGATAATACACTCCCAATGATACACGGTGCAATGAACTCCCACATATCTCTCTTCCCTGTCAGTAAATGAAGAGTGACATATAAATGGCAGATTTCTGTGTATAAATAAACTCACTCCACCAGGGATACCGTGTCTCGTGTAAAGTGCGTCTATGCAGTCCCATTATCATAGCCGACTGTGCCTTCAAAAACTCAAATATAGCAGTACGTTTCCTAGCCTCCCCCATACCCCTAATGTTCCATGAGATACATTTAACCGGCCCCGACATTCCCATTCTAATGTACATATTTACTCTGCTGTCCCTCACACCAGGTCGATTCTGAACTGTGCAATACCCCTCCCCAACTGATAACCATTAAACCTCTTCTCCTTTGAGGGTCGGGGCAACCAACATCTGCTCTATAAGCAGATGCAAGTATCCGCAAAATGCTCGACACAAACAGGAACAAAATACCATTGAATCGCACATCCCACATTTCAATGCATTTAAACATGTACAAACTCTCGTTAATAACACAAGCTCCCTTCAATACTAATCCTCCACCAGACCATTCCTTAATAAAAGATTTTCCCCCATTGTACAAATATGCAGTCCTAGAGGTACGCATGTAAAACATAGTAAACTTCAGAGAACTCCCGATTCCTCTTCTCTAGCTGCCCTAGGGCATCTCGACTGCGGCTCATGGCTGTCCAACCATCTGACTGCATTTCCAAGAAAGACGTGGTCCCAAATGCCACCACTCTCAGCTTAGCTGGATAAATCATCGAATACTGGACATCTAGCGCTCTCAGTCTCTTCTTAATGTCCAAAAATTGCATTCTTTTCCGCTGTACTTCTGCAGAGAAGTCTGGATAGAAGGCCACTCTCACCCCATTAATATTTTTATCATGGCACTCCTCCGCCTTGCGAAGAATGATGTATCTGTCTCTATAGTGTAAAATTTTGACCAGCACTGGTCTTGGTGGAAGTTCTGGGGGGCCCGGTCGGGTAGGGACCCTATGCACCCTCTCCACCGCAAATAACGGCGACAACACCTCATGGCCAAAGACTTCTAGGAGCCATTTTTCGAAATATTCATCCGGGTGCTGTCCCTCCTGAAAGAAAATTATGGAATGTTGGGCGAGGGCCCCTTTACTAAATTAAAGAAAAAGAGCACAAAATCTGCACTACTGGGAGAAACACACAATATTGATGTGTTTGTTGAACTGGTAACGAAGGAGATAGAACAACTGGGGTCTAGCAAAGGTCTACACCAATATCTTAACAACCGTACATCACAAGAGATTGCTACACTATTGAAGATGGAAAATGACAAATCTATCATTATAAAACCATCCGACTGGGGGGGACGGGGACCTAATAGTCATGGACATAACCATATATACTATGATGTGCCGATATAGATGACCTATCACAGAACATCAGCGTCTACGTAGACAATGTCTTGCAGGACTTTGTCCAGACCTTCCCCTCTTACGTAAGAGATACTACTGACATCTTAAAGAGGTTAGAAGGGATAGAGATTCCATCTGGAGCAATGTTGGCAAGCTTGGATGTGGTGGCTCTTTATAGCTCCATACCCCATGACCAAGGATGTGAGGCCGTGCGGTGCTTCCTTGAAATATGGGGCACACAATTTAAAGCCCACAATGAGTTAGTTCTCATTATGCTGAACTTCATTCTGACTAGAACATCTTTTTATTTGGGGGACAACTCTTTCACCAGCTCAGGGGAAGTCCCTGTGCTCCCAGTTATGCTAATCTCTACATGGGCTGGTGGGAGGACCACTGGGAGTGGTCTTCTCGGACAGCCTCGCATCATATATCTCACCCATAATCTTATTGGCGAGGTATATAGATGACATTTTGATTATTTGGGACGACTCTGTTGACCAATTTAATAAATTTGTTAGCACATTAAATATAAATGGATTGGGTCTATTTTTCTCCTCGGAGATACATGCAACATTAATTAACTTTCTGGACATAACCATCACCAAAACAGAAAGGGGTAATTTGACAAGAACCCTTTTTCGCAAATCTACGGCAACAGCCTCCTAGCATGGGACAACCATCATCCAACGAGTTTGAAAAGGGGGATCCCCAAAGGACAATATCTCAGATTTAGGAGAAATTGTTCGGATTTTGGGGACTTTATGGATAAATCTAAACAATTGAGCCAAAGGTTCCAAATAAGAGGCTAGCCGGACAAAATACTGAGGTATGCATATCACTATGTATTATCCAACAACAGAACCAATTTATTGGTCCCCAAAAATTTTATGGAGGGGGAGGCATCGTCCCCAATTAGAATAGTGGGAACTTATGACAATAGACATAGTGAGATCAGGACTATATTTCAAAAGTTTTGGGGGATTTTAACTGCGGACAAAGATCTTAACAAAGCAGTTGCCCCTTTACCCACTGATTACATTCAGAAGGGGAAAGGACCTTCAGGACCGATTAGTTCACAGTCATTTTACCGAGTGCTCACCACTGATAGGATGGCTGCCTGATATACCAACGGGAACATTCAAATATAGATCCTGCAAAGCATGTAAATACATAACCAAGAGAATAACATTTCAGAGTGCGGTCAAAGGCCGAATTTTTAAGAATAGCGAATTTGGAAACTGTAAATCCAAGGGGGTTGTTTACATAGCAACATGTACCTGCCCACAAAACTATGTGGGCAAAACGATCCGGGAATTCAGGAGAAGAATCCTGGATCACATTGGAAATATCCGTAGAAAAGAAGATACATGTCTAGCAAGACATATGCGAGAGATAGATAATAATAGAGAGGAAGAATTTACATTCCAAGTTATAGAGGTGATCAGATCATCCAACCGTGGAGGCAATCTAGACAGACTCCTACTTCAGGAGGAATGCAGGTGGATTTACCGACTTAAAACATCAAGCCCGGAGGGTATTAATTATTATCTGTCATTTACTAGCTTCATATAAATATATAGATTTAAACATAGATGTATCCTTTACCTACGTCCTATAGATGGGACAGGTTATTCACAGAACACTGACTCATCTACTCTATATCTTTGGACTAGTTAGTTGCTAAGCAGTGAATTTAGAATGCTCAAATTATAAATACAGCAAATTTTGATCCCATTAACATTGGCTCCAAATAAGAATAATAGCCTACACACATTGAATTAAAATTCGAACCCCCTGCCAGGTGAAATTATGATTGACAATTCAGGTCACAGTTCATATTGTATTATGGATGATTACTGTATGTCCCGACATGGCTCCATCCCTCCTGTAGGGAGGGTTTGGAGCAATGAATGATCCATGCCAGCGATGGACATGGATCATGCACTGTTACACAGTGCAGCGCCGATACTCCAATCGCTACCCCGAGCGTCATCTAGAGGCCGGGTGATTGTATGTACTTGACGAGCCCCTTACGAACAGGGCGGGACATGCCCTATGTGCTGTGCCCTCTTATTGGTTAGAATACACAGGGCGGTGTGCACTTTGTCGCTTAAGATGGAGTGTTCTGCCGCCAACAGTGGCTAGCAATTTATCTCCATGCCACGCATGAATCGTCGCTCCTAGTACATTGTGCACTTAGACTTCTAGAATGCTAGAAGATCTAACAGATTAACTCTGCAGGCCCCTGAAGATTTACGGCAGATATATAAAGTAAAGAAATGCGTAGGGCTGATATTTGGTAGCCATACCGACCAATGCGCTCCAATAGCACTGGAGCCATTCACTCTGTACTTGGTGCAGGTGATTAGGATTATAGTGTATACACAAATAGCCCAGTGCTGATGCCTCCACAAGTGCGGTTACCGGTCCCTACTTGGACCAAGAATATTGTAAATGAAAATATCTATTATATATATATATATATATATACCAACAAAAATAATTATATAAAAATATTAATATATCATACAATAAAAATAACAAAACAAGTCAGATATGTAATATACATGTAAATTCTATAAATTTTTAGAGTACACACAATATTGTCTACCAAATCACTTTAATCAATAAGTGTCAATGTAAAGTGCAAAAGCACTGGACAAATGATTTTTTGATACATTTGTATCATCAGCCAGTTCATGCAGATATACTGAACGAACCAAACATCAACGGTTACGTGGTAACCGGAAACAAATATATCCCTAATGCAGGGATGGGGAACCCTTTTTCTTCCAAGGGCCATTTGGATATTTATAACATCATTCGCGGGCCAAACAAAATTATCAACTTAATAATGCCCCCCATAGCTTCCCCCACACAGTATAATACCACCCACAGCTGCCCTATACAGTATAATGCCCCCCATACAGTATGCCACCCATAGCTGCCCCATACAGTATAATGCCACCCATAGCTGCCCTATACAGTATAATGCCCCCCATAGCTGCCCCATACAGTATAATGCCACCCATACAGTATAATGCCACCCATAGCTGCCACATACAGTATAATGCCCCCATGTCTGCCCCATACATTATAAAGCCCCCCCAGTAGCTGTCCCATACAGTATAATACCCCCCTTAGCTGTACCATAACCAGTATAATGCTCCCCTTAGCTGTCCCATACCCAGTATAATGCCCCCATAGCGGTCCCATACAGTATAATGCCCCCTTAGCGGTCTCATACCCAGTATAATGCCCACTCAGCAGCTGCCATGAGCCCCCTCCCATACAGTATAATGCCCCCATAGCAGCTGCCATATGAGCCCCCCTCCCATACCCAGTATAATGCCCCCATAGCAGCTGCCATATGAGCCCCCCCTCCCATACCCAGTATAATGCCCTCACAGGTATGTACCTAATAGAAAACCATTAACATAATTATGTTCCCACGACGGGTGGAGGATCCTTCTCCTCTGCACTGTGCTGAGTGACTCGGCGCAGACAGGCGCGATGATGTCACTACTTCGTGCCTGCCTGTGCCGAGCCGCTCGTGGCAGTGAATGCTGGAGCAAGGCTCCACCATTGAACCCAACAAAGTGCGTCCTGCGGACGCAGATTCAGTTGGAAGCAAGCCCAGCACGGTGTGGCAACGGGGGCCCTGCGAACCCCTCAGGCTTAGGAGCCTGGTCGCAATTGCGACCCCTATAGCTACGCCACTGCCGGCATGGAAGCGGACCAGTCCGGTCACCTGACCTCACGTCGCTGACTCAGGTCAGGTGACCGGACCACTCTTGGGCTGGCACAGTCCAGTCACCTGACCTCACTGACTCAGGTCAGGTGACTGGACTGGTCCACTTGGGCTGGCATAGTCCAGTCACCTGACTTCATGTCACTGACTCAGGTCAGGTGACCGGACTGATCCACTCTTGCGACGGCACGCACCGACCTCACTCAGACCGCCGCTATGCTTGGCTCCTAAATGTGAGTGAGTAGGGCGGAATTATGGCGGCAGCAGCAGTCAGAGTGAGGTTGGGCCGGACCACATTATCCCGCGGGCCAGACATTCCCCACCCCTGCCCTAATGGGTAAAAGACTCAGTGAGAAATAAATTCTAAGTTCTAGGGAAAATGAACAGGAAATTAATATTACGAACAGCGACTAAATATTTCTCAGTACGCCAACATTTCGGTATTAAAAATAATATTTGAAATTGGGCTTATATAATATTCTAATTTTCTGACACTAAATTTTGGATTTTCATTAACTATTAACCCATAATCATCATGAAAAAAAATAAAAATACTGGAAATAGATCAGTCTGTGTTTAATTAATCTATGAGTTTCGCTTTTTGAATTGAATTACTGAAATAAATTAACTTTTTGATATTCTAATTCATTGAGAAGGACTAGTATATATATATATATATATATATATATATATATATATATGTATATATATATATATATATAGAAAAAATTTCTGATTGTCGAACATCCCATTACCCCCGTGATATATATATATTGCCTAAAATTCATAAAACTCTGACAGACCCGCCAGGGCGACCGATCGTCTCTGGGTCTGACTCTATTTTTTCTAATATAGCGATTTTTCTTGACAGATGTCTAAGGGAATTTGCTATGGGGCACGTTCTTATATACGGGACACAGCGGATTTTTAAAATAAATTACAGGAGATTAAACTTGATGAAGGAGCGGAGGTCATATTGACCTCCTTCGATGTAACTTCGCTTTACACATCCATACAGCATGAGGGTGGATTGAGAGCCGTTGAAATACTATTACAACAATCGGATTACTCTATTGAATGTAGATCCTTTATATTATCACTTTTGGAAATTATTCTATCAAAGAATTATTTCCTTTTTCGTGATCAGTTTTTTATCCAATGCCAGGGAACTGCCATGGGCTCCAACATGGCTCCAACATTGCCCCTACATATGCCAACATATATATGCGTTCCCTTGAGGAGGATCTCGTCTATGTGTCCCACCATTTTCGGCATGTGCTGCGATGGTGGAGGTACATAGACGATGTCTTCCTCGTCTGGACTGGCAGTTCCTCTGAGCTTACCGATTTCCATAATTTCTTGAATACCATAGATCAGACAGTGAAGTTTACATTGGTCAGTTCCAAAAGTACTTTGCAATTTTTGGATGTGCTAGTGGAACTGAGTGGAACTACATTCTACACTGATTTATTCGTTAAAACTACGGATAGGAATAGCTTACTGAGATATGACAGCTCACATCCTAGAAAAATGATTAATTCTTTGCCGGTTAGTCAACTTATGCGAACCAAGAGAATCATAGATAGACCTGACAAACTTTCTGTTGGCCTTGATCAGATGATGGATAAGTTCAAAGCCAGAGGATACCCCAAACGTATATTAGAACAGCACAGACGTAGGGTAGATTCTATCCCTAGAGCTGATCTTTTACAGGACAGGATACACAGGGATCAAAAACATATCCCATTTATTACCACTCATACACAGATGAGTAATCGGATATATGATGTTATACGGTTGCATTGGCCCATGTTGGGTCGATGTTTCCCACATGTAGAACCTTTCAGAAGACCGCCCCTGTTCACTTACCGTAGACCACCCAATTTAAGAGATAAGTTAGTCAAATCAGACTTTGGTCCATCAAGAATTAAACAACAGACTTTTTTATCTTCCCCCAGGAAGGGCTGTTTCCCATGTCTCAGTTGTACGAACTGCACACTTTTGGTCAAGGGCAGTCAGTTTGTGCATCTTGATACTGGTAAACAATTCTTCATCAATTACTTTTTGCCATGTAATACTGAATTCATTATCTATGTACTCCAATGCCCTTGCCGTCTCCTGTATGTAGGAGAAACGACACTTGATGCTAAAACGAGACTGAACCAACACCACTATACTATACGAAAAAAGAGACTTGACCTTCCGGTCTCTAAACATTTTTCTGATTTTAAACACAGTGAAAGAGACTTGAAATTTTGGATAGTAGATCATGTACCCCCACTACGCAGGGGTGGCGATAGAGTTAGATTGTTGAAACGCCGCGAGTTGCAGTGGATTTACAGATTGGCTACACTTAAACCAGGGGGCTTAAATGTTGAGTTTCCTCTGGGTACCGTTATTAAATAAATTTTGCATAGTTACACCTCTTACATTAGATATTCAATCCACGTCTTCCTTGGTATTAGGATTGATTACCATTTCATGTCCTTTTCAAAATTTTATTACATGTTTTTTTTTTTAAAACATTTGTTTTTTTTATTGATTTATCAACGAAACCACAGGTTACAAATAATAAACAGCTTCCTTATCAGGAAGTTCCAATGCAGTGTAAACAGTCAGTCAATATGCAATCTGAGGGGGGGGGGGGGAAGGAAAGACAGAAGGAAAAACGGGGGAGGGGGGGGAAAACCAGGATACACACCAAGTATAAATTGGTTAATACAACGTCATAGTACCTTCAGTAATTCCACTTCTTTGAGTTATCATATCCTAAGAACCCTGACTCCTCAACATGGGAATTTGTCTGCCCACGGCTGCCATTGGGAATTAAAGCGCACCAATCCGTTGTGTCGAAGTGCAAAGAGCCTTTCGTACCCACAATGAGATGATACACTATCGATCACCTCCTTTAGAGAGGGGACTATGTTAGATTTCCATTTCTTGGCCAATAAGTGTTTAACTGTCAGGCATACGTGAGATACAATAACTCTCCGGGACGTCTCAACCGAGTCTATGTCCAAGGACAGGAGAGCCAACGCTGCACTGGGCTCCAGATGGGCGCCTACTAACGTGGATAACAAATCAAATACATCTTTCCACAGTGGAGCAATAGCTGGGCACTCCCAAAAAATATGTAATAATGATCCCACTTTCCCACAGCCTCTCCAACACAAGGGACTAGAAGACGGGTATATCTTGGACAATTGGAGAGGAGTGTAGTACCATCTCAATAGTAGTTTGTGAAAGACCTCTAGAAGATTCGAGTTCATAGTGGCTCGCAGTGTCCACTTAATTGCTTTACTCCATACCTCAACCCCGTAGGAATCCCCTAGCTCTTTTTCCCATTTTGCCATCTGTGGGGTCTTGGATGTTTCCGTATCCCCCAGAAGTATATCGTATAAAGCTCGCGTTGGCGTAGATTCCCTCATTATGGTCTTGAAGACCAAATCATACAGCCCGGATGGCACCTGAACCTGTGTATTAGAGCCAGATGAAAGAAGATGACGAACCTGTCGGTACTTAAAGAGATCTGTCTGTGGGATTGCAAATCCTGCCCTTAACTCTGAGAAAGATCTTATAGAATCATTTTCAAATAAATCAGGTAATGTAGTAACCCCCAAGGCGGCCCAATTCCCCAATCTTAGGTTAGGAACCAGAAGCTCCAACGTATCCACTGGTAGAGGGATCGTGCGGATGGGAGCGGAGGAAGGCATTGCTTTTAAAGCCGCTTTCCATGCCTGTATTGATGCCGTCACCGTAGGGAATCGCGGGGTAATACTCTTAGGAAATCTTGTCTGGGATAACAGTAGCGAGGAAAGAGGGATATCCCCGATCAAGTGGCGCTCAATCGTAGGCCAACTAGAGCCCGTAAACGGAAGGCACCAGTGTCTCAATTGCCTCACCCCTATAGCTATATGGTACGCTTCCAAGTTCGGTACTCCCATGCCTCCCCTCCGTTTATGGACATAAAGACGCTGGCGGGCTACCCGGGGCTTCCCCTTATTCCATATAAATTTCATCAGCTGTTCTTGCAACTTACGAAGTAGGGCCCTAGGCATCGGGACCATAACTGTCCTAAAAATATATAGTATCTTAGGCAAAATTAACATTTTATATAGGACCATACGGCCCATCCAGGAAGGCTCCGTATCTGATAGACGTTGCAGTTCCCCCTGCAATTTATAGTGTAAAGGAAGAATATTGATATGCGCCAGTCTAGAGGTTTTAGAACATAAGTTAATACCTAGATAAGGGATCGACTCCTCCTCCCACCCATACGAGAATTCTTTTTGGATGTCTTGGCGCAATCTCGTGGGTATTGACAAGCCCAATATCTGAGACTTGGACACGTTAAGTTTATAGTACGAGACCCTACTGAACCCATCCAAAATCTCCGTTACTCTTCTAAGAGAAGTCAATGGGTCTGTAAGGGTTAAAATGACATCATCTGCAAACAAGCCAATTTTATGTTGTCTATGACCCACCGAAATCCCCCGAACCTCCAGATCCATTCGAATCATCTCCGCTACAGGTTCCATAACCATCGTGAATAGTAAGGGCGAGAGGGGGCACCCCTGTCTGGTACCGTTAGTAATACCAAATGGTTTGGACATCATTCCATTAGCCAATACTCTAGCCGAGGGTGAGGAGTAGAGAGCTCCTATCGCTTTCAATATGGGGCCAGAGAAACCAAACCTCCGCATTGTTGCAAAAGCAAAGTCCCAATGAATCCTATCGAACGCCTTCTCCGCATCCAGTGTGAGGAGAAGAGATGGCGTCCGGCTAATCTCTGCCTTGGAGATCAGGTTGATTATGCGTCTGGTACCATCTGGGGCCTGCTGGCCTTGAGTAAAGCCCACCTGGTCATTGTGAATTATAGAAGGGAGGATAGTCAGCAAGCGCTGGGCCAAAATTTTTGCATAAAGTTTGGTGTCGCAGTTCAGTAGTGAGATGGGCCTAAAGTTTGCCGGCAGGGTAGGAGGCTTCCCCTGTTTGGGAATGGTCACTATTGTCGCCTGTAACATCTCCTCGGGAAGATTACCTCTATCCATTGCTGCGGTAAATACTCGCGCTAAATACGGGGCTAAGGTTCTTTCATTTATTTTATAATATTCGGATGAGAACCCATCCGGACCCGGGGCTTTATGTTGTTTACCCAACCTAATAACTTTGATCACCTCCTCTGTCAGAATAGGTGCATTCAGTTGCTCTAGCTGAGGGGGGGTTATCTTAGGCAGATGTATCTGGTCCAAGAATCTGTCTATGGTTTCCAAAGTAGGGTGAGGAGTGGCAGGGTCATCCCCTAAGTTATAAAGCTTAGAATAGAATAAGCTAAATCTGTCAGCAATGTCTTGAGGATTGGAAATCTTAGGATCCTTGTTTTCTGCCTCCAGGAATGGAATTCTGCTCTTCTGTTGTTTCAATTTAACCCTTGTCGCCATATATTTGCCCGCCTTATTATGGGAGGTGTAATATGTCATACGAAGCGAGGTTAAATGTTTATCAAAGTCCGCTATAAGCAGCCTTCTCAGTTCCTGCCTAAGTTTGGTCAGGGCTTCGTTTAGTGTGACCGAAGGGGAGGCTTTTTGCTGTGTCTCTAGAACTCTAATCTGGTCTAGGACCCTATCCGTATTGACCCGCTTTTGTTTATAATAATGCGAACTCTGTTGAATCAGGATTCCCCGCATCACTGCTTTATGAGCGTTCCACAGGGTAAAGGGGTCTACGTCTGGGGAGTCATTGAAATCAAAATACTCCTGTATCTGAGAGGAGATATGAGCTTTATATTTGGGAAGGGCCATCAGGAAGGTGTTGTTGCGCCAATTTCTGAAGGGACGAGACCAGGGAGCCAGCGCTATCTGCATGGAAATAGGGGCATGATCTGACCATGTGATCTCCCCTACCTCTGCCTTAATTACAGCCTGTAGCAACCATTTATCTACCATAAACATGTCGATCCGAGAAAAAGTGTGGTGGCAAGAAGAGTAGTAAGTAAATTCCCGGGACAACACATTATGGCATCTAAACACATCATAAAGGTCCTCTTTCTGAGCCCACGGTGAGAGTGTAGGGAGAGACCTCCTGCTCCTGCTAGTAGTGTCCATGACTCTGTCTGGAACCACATTAAAATCTCCACAAAGAATGAGCTGGCCCTTTTGAATCTTACGTATTTTCCGCATGGTTTTGTTCAGAAATCGGATCTGTGAAGTATTAGGGGCATATATATTGACTAATGTTATTAAAGAGTCATTGATAACACATACCAGAGCAAGAAATCTCCCTCCCACATCAATCAAGGAATCCACAAGCTTAAAATCCAGAGCGTCCCTGAACGCCACCAAAACCCCTGCTTTCTTCTTATCAGAATTAGCCATAAAAACATGAGGGAAATTGGTGTTAGCAAAAGGAGGGTGATGCGTCTTCTGGAAATGAGTTTCCTGTAAACACAGGATATCTGCTCTCGAGTTTCGAGCCTCTTTCCATGCGGAGGACCTCTTAAATGGGCTATTCAAGCCTTTTACATTCATCGAGACTATTTTAACCGCCATTATCACATTTCCAATTGAGCATTATACAATATGCAAAATACATTAATCTCTTTGTATCAACATCTGAAGGAGCACTGAAGAAAATATACCTGGTGAAAAAGGTGTGGAAGAAAAACAGGGGACAATTGAACCACATTAATAACCACATACGTCCGGGACGAAACAGTCCCTGTAGAAATGTAAAGACAACAGGATCTAGAAGACCTCAACGATCCTGTAAGGATTACTGGGGACGAGAGTTCGACTTGAAGAGCCTCAACCTCATGAACTCAAATCTAAGTATCTTCAGCGAGAATCAGCCTGACCCCGCCACTCCGGAGAAATTCTAGACGGGCCCCTGGGTGGGGGTTTCACAGGCAGGTCGGTCATCGGGACTCCCCATTCCTTCAGCCACTTAACTCCTTCTGCCGGTTTATGAAAAACATGTGTACGATCCTCCTTCCGAACCAAAAGCTTTGTAGGAAATCCCCATTTATACGGGATTTTGTTGTTTCGTAGCGACAGAGTAACCGGTAGGAAATTTCTTCTGGCTTGCAACGTGACTTGTGAAAGATCCGCATAGAGATGTACTCCTCCATATGGGTCTGGTAGCTTCTGCGCCCTTCGCGCCGCAAACATTAGGGCTTCCTTGACATGGAAAAAATGAATGCGGGAAAGTACGTCTCTTGGGACATCTGATGGCAGAGCTTTAGGCTTAGGTAAACGATGCGCACGATCTATGATCAGGTCCTGAGGCGTAGATTGTGGTAGGAGAGATTTAATCAGCTTTTGCAAGAACAGTGGGAGGTCAGATGGAGACACAGATTCCGGGATGCCCCGAAATTTAACGTTGTTCCTCCTATTCCTATCCTCCATATCCGCCATCTTAGATTTCATGACCTCTATCTCCTCTTCCAAAGCCTCGTGTGCGTCCACTAGGTCGTTGTGTGCCTGGGTAAAATCCCCCATTTTTGTTTCTACATGATCTACTCTGGAGCCTAGATCCTCTATATTAGAGTGTAGTGTAGCTGTGATCTTTGCCAAGTCCTTTTGCAGGGACCCTCTGAGGGCCATCACCAGTCCCTTAATAAAAGATTCCGATGCCACCTGATCTGTAGAAGGGAGGCTAGATATCGGATCACTATCAGCCAGCAAAATGTCTTCCGATATTACATTGCAGGAGGAAAGCTGGCCTCTCTGTAAATCCTGACTATCAGGGGGCAAGGTGTCCTCCTCTAGCTGACGTCTCACTGCCGCCCTATGTACATGTCCCCCTCCCTGTGACACCGGGGAGCTAGGGGAAAGTAGCAGCTGGTTGTCTCTGCACCTCGGGCCGGCCAACGTCTGACATTCAGGGGAGTTTGCGGGCTCACCGTTTGAAGCTGTCGGCGAATCCATTCCCGCCTCTGTGTCGCGCTCAGCCCCAGGGGAGCTGCTGCCGGCGCCATCTTGTGATTCGTCTTTCCTCATGCTGCGGGATGAGAAGAAGTCCGTCAGCCGCTTCGGGCCGGACTTATTCCCCCTCTTCCTCGTCATCATCCTGTACACCGGATCAGGAGCAGGAGACCAGACCAATTCCCAGCTTCAGGTATGCTTTAATGTCTCGTCGCTTGAGGTTGTTGGACGGAGCTCACCAAAAAGCGTCCGTCTCGGTCTGCATCCAAGCCACGCCCCCCTTTATTACATGTTTTTAATACACTTCTCTTTATTCACAGATCACGTATTTTCGTATCACATCACGGCATTGATCGACTCACCGATACTGGGACTGGCTCATTTATACTAATGAAATATGCTTATTGTATTTTCTGTTGAAAATCTTGACAACTATAATTAGTATTTTCAAATGCATTGAGACGCGCCAATATTTGACATGTGGTTTGAGTTAGACATGTACAACTATGCAATTATACACTATCAGGAGTTGATTTATCTTTTCAGAATACCCGTAATTTAGGGTTCTGTGTTTAATCCTCTACGTAGTAGACTGAGGTCTCTTTATATACACACATACATATTTGACATTCTAGTACATATTGTCTTCCTGTATCAAATAGGAGAGATAAAGGTTTTTTCCCCTTCACTCCTAAAATTCCATTTCTCATTGTGGATTTTCTTCGCATTTGTCTATGATTGGCATTTGCCCTCTTCGGGTATGGCTGATTGGCGTTCCCTTCGTGACTGCGCATGCGTGACATGCGCAGCACGAATACTAATGCTTCCAATGCTTCTGACAGCTCGACAATGGTGATTTCAGCACGTTTTGTGTTTACGTTGGAGCCGGATCCTTATTCTCGGTGAGTCCCTCAAGTGTAGTGATATCTACACATGTGCACGATCCTATCTAATTATATACAATTTAAAGATTGTTAGACTATATAACTTTCTGTAATGTATTATGTTATGTATTACAGTCCTGTTGTGATAGTATCTCTTTAACACATTCCTCACTCATTTAATGTTGCATATATGAATTCACTATGTACCTTTTGGCACCCTTATATATGTCTTGTTGCATTTTATTGGCACTACTTTTTTATAATATTGGTTCTCTTATAAATGTGTGGTCATGACATGAATCTGTTCACTTGAGAAAGGCTCCTGTGTGGAGCTGAAACGTCGTGTGTGTATATGGACCAATAAAGCACCTTTTTCTACCTTGCTTATACCTTGGAGTGCTGCCTGATTTTTGGATTATATATATATATATATATATATATATATATACACACACACACACACACACACACACAGTCGAGTCACATTATTATGACCACCAGCTAATATCCAGAGTAACCGCCGTGTGCAGCACGGACAGCGTAAATCCCACATTTGCTGGATGGTGCGTGGGGGAAGGATTTATAGAGCAAACAAGACAATCGAGGTGGTCCAACAGATGCTCAAATAGGTTCACGTCTGGTGAACAAGGGACCAGGGAAGCACTTGGAAGTCTCGGTCATGCTCTTCCAACCACTGTCGGACATTTCTAGCCGTGTGACATGTCGCATTGTCTTGCTGGAATATTCCATCTTCCCCAGGGAAGACAAACCGCATGTAATCTGGACGACTGATTCATACACAAAGCGATTCAGAGTGCCTTCCGCATGGATGAGTGGACACAGAGAATGCCATGAAAACATTCTCTAGACCATAACACTGCCACCACCAGATTGTGTTCTTCCAGCAATGGTTGCAGGGTGTTTGTTCCCAGATGTTTCTCACCTGACACGCCAATGTCCCTCCGTTCGATGAATCAGAAACCGTGACTCATCAGAGAAAGCAACCCTTTGCCAATCATCGGTGGTCCAATTCCGATACTGCTGTGCAAATTGAAGTTTTTTTTTGGATGCACCTTTGTTAGCATAGGAGCAGTGACCAGCGGTCTGCTTCGGAGCCCCATACGCAGAACTGTTCTAGACACTCCTCTGGTAGCCCCCCGGTTATTTTCACGGTGATCTGCTTCACTGTAGAGTGCCGTTTGGGCCTTGCACACCTTCATAGCCGACGTTCACCTCTCACATCAATGGCACGTGGTGCTCAGCAGTTTCCACGTCAGTTATTCCCAATGGTGCCATTTGTCCACTCACGATACACTTTCACCACAGCAGCACACAAACCGTTCACAAACTGCGCTGTTTGAGAAATACTGCCAGCCTCGGCCTGAAAGCCAATAATCATCCCTTTTTGCAACAGATACATAGCCCCTTTTACCCATGGCAACGAGTGATGTATTCAGACAGCCTATCACACACCTTATGGGCTAGTTATTTGACGGGGGAACCACATCGGAAACAGTGCCAAAAACAGTCAGACTTCGACTCCCATTGATATCAATGCGAGCGGAAAAAATAAATCATGCTCTTTCTTCCTGCGTTTCCATCTCTGACCTCCCATTGACATCAATGGGAGCCAGAGAAAACGGTTTTCACGACTTTTTGCCCGCAGCGCTCAATGGCCAAGGCCGAAAAACACGGCGAAGAAAGTGCAGGCAGGTCGAAACCTGCCTCAGAATTCCTGAAGGAATTTTGAGACAGATTTTTCTGACTGTAAAAAAAACAACAACAAACAACTGTGTGAACACACCCTTATATACCCACCAAGCCAGACCACAACACATCACATCCTTCATAGGCTACGCGCTTCCGACATCGAAAGTAGGAGGTTGGGAGAGTGAGTGTGTTACTCTGCTATGTTGGTGTACCTGCTGCTATATAACCATCCTTATGGCGCATTGAAAAATCTGCTGCATGTATGTTATTGAATTGTACCCATTTTTTTACTTTAGAATTGTTGCAGGATATGGAACAGTAATAGAAGTATATAAAATTAAGAGCTTTAGTGCAATGTCCTAAAAGAGATATAATAATCAGAATTCTGATGGGGTAACAGTCCCCTCCCTCTGAAACCACTCAGATGAAGTAGTCGTTATGAATACTGATAGTTGTGTGAAGTAAATACACACAACTCTTTCCAGGTGATTCTCGAGAAAAAGCAGTTTGTGAAAAATGTGAAACCCACCAGTAAGTCCAGAAAGCTTAAAATAATAATCCAAAATCAATGTTACGAAGAGAGCAGACTTTATTAAATAGCTGTATGTACACTTTGGAGGGAAAAGAGAAATGGCTATTTTCCCTGCAGGAACCTGGATTAATTAGGAAGTGTGTACGATGGCCAGAAAACAATAAATGAGAGAATATTAAGAGACAGATACAAAGTTTGACAGTGTAAATCGTATTCACTAAAGAGCAGTTAAAAATATTACTGTAAGTTTTAAAGAAGACAAATAAGAAATAAGAAACAGGGCACACATGGAGATGGTGCTGTACAGAGCCAAGTATACATGGGGCTATCTACAGTCATTTATAATCAGTTCACGTATTTTCTGCATGGTCCAATGTAAAATATGAAGATTCCCAAATATAATGTAAAAAATAAAAAACACACTGTAGACGCCAATTGACCTCATTGGTCGGACACTAGACAGGACTGCAAGAGAAAGGGTAAGATGGCAGAACAAAGGGGACAAGCAGATTCCTTTTTTTTTTGGTTGTGCATTTTGTGCTCTTTCAAGTAAATTGAATAAGAGCAAAGGTAGGAATTCCCTAAATACATTCCCCCACCACCATCAGGGACATTGCTTCAGAACATTTCATGAGATAAGGCACAAGGAAAAAAGGAAAAGCAACACACAAATGCAATGCACCATCCTATTCAGCTAGTGCAATTCCATTTAAGAAGATGAGCAGGAAACCGGACAACTCCTTATGCATCAAACAGGTGGAGTGGGATGGTAGCAAACGTCTATGCTAGCTATACATAATGGTAATGGTTCTGCAAACATAAGATGTCGTCCTAACATAAAGGATATTAATTCAAAACCAGAAATCTTGGCAAGCCAACACGGTTTCCTAGTCTGCTCACCATCACATCACCGACATAACTCGAGAGCATAAAAAGGTGCAATACCACAAGCATATAAGTGCTATTTTACGTTACACAGACGTAGCTTGATATCGACACTTCTAAAGGCCCTTTTACACCGGCCAATGATCGGGCAAACGAGAGTTCATATGAACACTTGTTCCTGATGGTTAGGCCTCATGCACACGACCGTAGCCGTGTGCACGGCCGTGATTTTCGGGTCGGCCGGCTGCGGACTGTCAGCCGCAGGCCACCCGCACATGCACATGGCCGCGGCCATTGCTTTCAATGAGCCCGGACCGCAGAACCGGGCCGTAATAAGACATGACCGTTCTTTCTGCGGTCCGGGCTCCCGGGCCGTGCACGGACCGCAAAAACTACGGTCGTGTGCACGGCCCCATAGAAAAGAAAGGGGCCGCAATTCTCCCGTGGATTTTCGGGGGAATTGCGGCCGCAAAAACACGGTCGTGTGCATGAGGCCTTACCCTGTTTACACAGGGCAATGATCAGCCAACGAACCAGCAAATGCTTGTAAATCGACTGATCGGATCGTTTATGCAGCACTAAATATGATCAAACGGGGAGATGTGCTGCCGACGTGATGGAAATGTATGGGAACTAACTATCATAGTAATGAGCGTTCGGCCCAATATATAGCGCTTTGTGAAAGGAGCAAACGAGCGGCGTTCAATGAGCTGTCTCGTTGATCAGCTCTAATTTCACAGTCCATATCGGGACGTATAAAAAGACCCTAACAGTGGAGGTGGGTGGAACGCGTGAAATAACAGAGGATTAGTTAGGGTTTTTGTGTGTGTGTGTGTTTTAAGAAAGTCAGGTTTTATTCATTTAAACCCACTAGATCGTATTACATATTTTATAGGTGCTGATTGAGATATCAGATATTTAATTTTTTTTACACCTAAATATAGATATTTGATAATCTCCTCGCAGTGGTGAGACCTTCATTTTTCTGATGGAGCTCTGTTTTCTCAGAGTTCCAGATCCTAGACACGGTTAAAAGGCCAGAATTGTACAGGAGATTTGGAGCTCTAAGGGAGGATATACACGAGCGTGTGCAAAAGACACTTAACAGCTCCGTGTGTCATCACATAGGATGCGCGGCTGCGTGATTTTCGCGCAGCCGCCATCATTATGACACGCTGTATGTTTGTAAACAGAAAAGCACATGGTGCTTTTCTGTTTTCATTCATACTTTTGACTGCTGGTGCGCGAATCACGCGCGTCCCACGGAAGTGCTTCCGTGTGCTGCGCGTGATTTTCACGCACCCATTGACTTCAATGGGTGCGTGATGTGCGAAAAGCGCACAAATATAGGACCTGTCGTGAGTTTTACGCAACGGACTCACGCTGAACAAAAATCACGGACTGTCTGCATGCCCCCATAGACTTATAGGTCCGTACGACACGCGTGAAAATCACGCGCGTTGCACGGACGTATATCACGTTCGTGTAAATAAGCCCTAACTCTTATAAAAGAAATAATCCGCACAGAATGAAGAACCTAAAAACGACACCGTGGTAAGAACAGGATATTCACTGAGTTTACAGGCGACTTTAGGGTTTCATCTCCCTGGGATCCCTTACCACTTCAAGGTTGGACGCACACAGCATTTTGCATTGTTACTTTAAAGTCTATAGTGAAATATAGAAAACACTACATACAAAGCGTTTTGATTTGTGTTGTTTTCACAGTCTTTTTTTTCCTTTTAACGCTGCATGCTCTGGGTATGGTGTTTTCTCTGGAGTTTTTCCTCTATACTTCTCTAGGGTTTTGAAAATACCTGCAAAAACGCATGTCGAAAATGTTACAAAATAAAAACGCCTCCAAAATAAACAAACAGAAACCCTGCAACGAAAACCATGGCGTTTTTTGTAAGTTGTGTGCATAAATAAGGCCTAAAAAAGGAAATAGTCAATTAACATCTGAAAATGTCAATAGTCCATTTCAGAAGAACAAACCTAAACCTAAGCAAGATTACAATGTTACAGTCTAAGGGTATGTTCACACTGCTTATTTTAGGCTGTTTTTCAGGCCGTAAACGGCCGAAAAATCAGAGGCAGAATGCCTCCAGAAATCTGCCCATTGATTTAAAATGGGAAAAACGGCGTTCTGTTCCGAGAGGGCGTTTTTTTTTACACGGCCGTTTTGAAAAAAGGAGTAAAAAAACGCCCGCGAAAAAGTATGTCACTTCTTGAGCCGTTTTTAGAGGCGTTTTTCATTGACTATTAGAAAAACAGCCGTAAAACACACCACGAAAAACGCAACTTGCTTAAAAAAAGTCTCACAATCATGAGCTGTTTTCCCTTGAAAACAGCTCCGTATTTTCAGACGTTTTTTAGTACCCTAAACGTTTACTCTACCTTCATAGCTTGCAATATACTGAATGGAAAGGTCAAGTTCTTTCATTGGTTTTCATACTTGTAACAAGCCACAATCATTTTGTGAATATGGGCTAAGATTATTATGAATATTTAAGTGAAACTTTGACAACTATTATATTTTTAAGATCCACACGAGAGCCATTTAACATATCACACCTCAATTACGTATTTGACTGTTCTTCTCCAAATGTATTTGCAAAGGTGTTTTCTTATATCTAAATAGCCATGACACTACAATTAATAACCAGTGCTGCCCAGGAATATGCGTATACTAGTGGTTGTTAAAACCACTCCCCCTTTGTTACATCACGAAGTGCTCTGCAGCTATTGGCTGAAACTGTAGAGCAGTGGCGACATCACTGACTGCCCCATTGCTGCACTAGCCAATTCTAATGTTAGTAATAGCGCTCAGTTCTCGGCTCGCGGATGGGCTCTTCCTAGCACTTGAAAAAGCAGGTGAAGCATATGTAAGTCAATGAACTGGAGAAGTGAGAAATAAAATGGTAACCATAGGAGTGGAGACTTCATATGGAAGGATACTACTGTCAGACTCCCTACAGAAGATAAGCAGCAGCCCATCAATCCCCCTCCCCTTCATAACTACGATCCTGCCGTATTCTTTCATAGCTCCTTTTGGCCAAAGGGCACAATATTTTTTGGGCTTGTTTGGGATAATAGGAGAATTAGTTTATGCTCATCCTATGCTGCCGTGTTAATATTCATTTCTACTAATAATGTTAGCAAATCTTTATAATGAATATAGACATGACTAGGATGAAAATGGAAAGTAAAAAAAATAAAAATAAATATATATAATCAATGGACACAAAGTGACACCTAGAAGCGTTTATTGTATGCAACAAAACTTAAATATGATCATGTGTACATACAAGGTGCACAGGCAGCATTAGGGAAGCACTTTTAAGTGTCCCCTAATTATTTGACAAAATGCAGAGTGCACACTTATGAGTCTAAAATAGAAACTTGGAAAAATTAATCTGAGACAAACAAGAAACATGGACTTAACAGCAAAACACCTAAAAATCAGAGCCATCACGTCCAAGTTTCCTGTAAGCGGCCTAATACCACAATTTTCTTAAAAACAAAACCGGGGAAACTTTTTTTTTTAAAAAGTTTTAAATTGTTATTAAAAATCTGGCAACCAACATTATAAAATCCAATGCCGGACTGTCTTGCTTATCCAGTACAGTATTCCAACATGAGCATCAAAACGGCTTTTACGAGAAGTGATATATGGTTTAAAAAAAGAAAACAAAAATATGTACATTTAGCTAAATCTTAACCCAGAACAGAGGGGTGAAAAATGGTGTTTAATGAAATGTCTGCTTTAAAAATAAATGGTGAATCCCTCTCCTACTTGGTGCAGAGAGATAAGCGGAGCAGAACAACTTATGGGGTGGGGTAGGGCGGGGGCTGTACATTTCATTCTATTTAAAAAGTAGATGCAGCACAAATTTATTTTTTTATACATAAAACCATTACTAATTGATTAATTCGACACGTTCCTTCAACAAGCATTTCCCTTGTCCCTGGTTGTGCCTTGCCTCTATGTACACCAGCAGAAAACAGTACAATTTGTTTACACAGCGAGTCCTATGTGCAGGGTCAAAACTCATGAGATTGATGCCTGTTCAAGAGTCAAATGGGCACCTTCTGGCTTTGTCTTGTAAAGCAGAATACGTCAGACACTTTGTGTCAAGGAGACCCAATACAACCATAACTTGATTTCAATGGATGAAACAAACAAACAAACAAAAAAAACAAAGTCTTAAAAATTCAGTGGGCTTGTTGAAGACTTTACATTTCAGAAATTTTCTCTCCATTTTTTTTTTTTGTATTTGTTAAAAGTAGAAAGCAGTTAACGTTTGAGCAAGTTTATCTTCTCAATAAAAAAATGGAATTCAATCTTGAAGTGTGGAACATGCCTGGTTATGGACAGTCACTTCTGCCTCGTTTTCAAGACCTTTCTTTTTACCTGTTCAGAAAGAAAAAAAATATACAAATAAATAAAAAGGACAACAAAAATCCCAATGCAATATAAATGCAAAATAGACCTGTATCATACTTACTATTTCCATTTCAAAACATATACATGTCTATTACTCCAAGCAATCTATACAAGACAGCGCCACACAAAATGTATTACATTTCCTAAAACAAACGTATACAAATATTTCAAGCACAGCCCTATTTCCTATTATTAAAATTGGTTTCCACTTTGAGATCTGATCGGTTTGCGATTAATGATCGTTAGCCGGACTTAAATGCATGCAGTATTACACGTAAATGTTGTACATTTATAATGGCGTGGTACATTTACAGAACAGTTTAAAAATACAAGCATAACAATCTTCGAATTCTAGCTACAGATATATTTTAATTGGTAATATCTGCAGTACATACTATATTTTTATAACTCAATACACTTCTAGTCTCTTCACTATTAAGCTGCACCTTCAAGAAACTGCTCTCTTCTATCTGCGTGTCTTCTGTTTCCTGGCTGTTTTCACAAGCACTAAACAGTTCTGTATCACTAGCTGTATATCCTGGACTGGATTCTATCTCCCATAGGAAATCTCCTTCACTGCCCAGACAAACGCTGCTGGAAGAATGGACAGGTTACTGGATTGTACAACGTGGCTTACATAGTGTACAGATGGAATAAGACACTCATACTCTATGGGAGACGTGCTTTTTATATAGTTTGCATAGATAATACTCAGTAATAGATCACCTTTATTTATGTTTCATACCTGTCTACATTTAGTGGAGTTATAAGAATGGTTAGAATATCATATTCTCTTTGCAACATTTTTCAGTAAATTATACTCTTAATGAATATGGGGGTTTACCTGCTCTCTAAATGGGCCTTAAAGGGAAGGTGTCACAAATGTTTTTTTTTTATATATAGGTTATTGCTTTTATTATGCCATTAAAGTAAAATTGATTTGAGTTTTTGTGTTGTACTTTTTTCTTTCTTTTACTTCACTGTGGGGGCTGCCATTTTTTTTTTCATCTCTGTATGTGTCGATTAACGACACATACAGAGATGGAATACGGCACATACATCCCCATAGAGAATGCGAACAGGAGTCGTTCCATTCACTATAGTGTACGCCGTCTGTGTGGGAACGGCGCATGCGCCGCTCCCACACAGACCAAAAGGAAGGTCTTTGGCAGAGCGACATCCGGCGCCATTTTCATGTGGTCCGGAAGCCGCTGCCGGACAGTAAGGTGACTACTTCCGGTCGCGGCTTCCGTCCATATATTCAGAAGCAAGGACTAGGAGCGGCGAGAGCGGCAGCAACAGGAGCAGGTAAGTTATATTTGTGTATGTGATGTGTGTGTGTATGTGATGTGTGTGTATATTCGTGTTATACTGTGTGATTACCACTGTATCTAATCCTCCTACACTGTGCATTTGCTCAAAAAATAGCAGCACACAGTGTAGGAGGTTTGAACATTCAACCCCCTCCTTTCTCCTGGCACTAGCTTTGTGTGAGGATTGTGTGAGGACACTAGAGCGTGTCTTCTCCAATTTTGCAGCATAAAGCAATGAGGTTGCTTTACCACATGCCAATGCTGCAATTTTGGGAACTGCTCCCTCTAGTGACCAGCACATGGAAATGTTATAAATTAGAATCTAATTTATAATATTTCCTGACTTGTGAAAAAAATGTAAAAATTAGAACAATGTGTAATCCTTTATATACTAACAGTTTAACAAAAAAAAAATTCCTGAAAATCGCCCAAAAAAAACAAAACTAAACACCTTCCCTGGTCCCATCTGCAGCATCTACTACAGATAACCAGGTTGTTTAACATAACATAGGCCGGGAAAAACTCCCAGTGTATACGTTAAACAGAGGTTGCGACGGATGCCTAACAGTGGCATCAGTCACCCATAGACTAATACTCTTAATTTAACGGCTGAGCTTTTTTATGACGTTACCGTACGCCTATGGGTGATGGATGACCCTATAAGGCATCCATTTACCATATCCGTTACCCACAGACTATCGAGGCATCCATTTAACAGATATATAGTGAAAAACGATTGAAAAGCCCATGACGTATATGTTAAACTAATGCCTGTGTCGGATGCCATACGTTGGCATCAGTCACACATAGGTTAATATGGTACCAGTTAAATCAATGCTTTGTTTTTTTTTTTTACAGGATACTATGGAGATGGAATAGCATAATCTACTATACTATTTCATACTTAATTTTTTTGGAGTATACGGACATATGCCGGCCAAAAGGACTCCTTTGGCCTCTAACTGATGGACACGTTTAGCAAGAATGTTAGTAAAATATTTTAACTCCTACTTTATTTGGCTGTCCAGGCATCTTGTGATTCTTAGACTGGACAACATGCCTGGAGGAAACCTTCACCAAAATGTTGTTCAAATAATAAATATGGAAACACCTCTGAAGTGAAGGCATGCCATAACCTTGAGCACATTGGGGAGCCAAAAAGATAGGGGAACAGTGGAAAAGATGTGTACCGACGGCAAATGAAATGGTGCGGGTACTGGACGATGGGAATGTGGAGCTAGACATTGCAAATGTCGATGGAGGACAAAAACTCTGCCTGCTCCCTTGAGGGGACCACTGACCGCAAGGATTAAATCAGAAACCAGCTAGTGCGCACTAAACGCTTCATCTTCATTTAGTTTCAGGATAGGCCTCGCAGAACAGTCATTTTTGGGGACTAAGAAGCAGTTTGAGTAAAACCCCTGGAAGTGTTCCACTCTTGGAATGGAATTGACCACTACCTGAAGGAGCAGTGAATTTATAGCTTGAAAGCATGCCGGAGCACATGGTGGGTGCAGAGTGATCTCAAGGTCAAGAATTCTATCTTGTACCTTAATGGTGGAAAGATTGCTGCTGAGTGGAGGAGGAGAGGAAAGAGGAGCATTTTTTCCTGGTTTTCCTATTAGAAATCTGGACATAGCTACATCACATGACTCCAATGTACAGACAAATACCAGTGGAACATGGGAGGACTACAGGGGGCATATTAAACACAAATATATCTTAAACTTATTATTATTTTTTTAAATCTTTTTTTTAAGGGGTTTATATAAGATTACAAAACATAGCAGCTTTCTCCTATAAACCACATCACTCTTGTTCATTGATGATATGTAGTAATGAATATCAGCCCCATTCACTTGAATGGGACTGATCTCATACAAGCTCTTTAACTGCAATCATTTGACTCAAAAGATAAGCCCCGTCATATTAAAATGTAAATATCCTACAGCTTATATATTTTTCTCTCACCTTTGTAAATCCATTTGTCTTTGTGCTGTTTTTTTGGCTGTTAGATCTTGTTTTGGTACCTTTGCATTGCCTGCCTCCATTCCTGCAGCACTTTCTTGACTAGCCGCTGCTCTCTTTCGTCCCCGTCCAGACGGCTTGCTTGAGTCATCATTTTTTGCTGCACTGCCCTGAGACTCTGACTTTGGCGGTCGTCCTCTCCTAGGCTTGGGTGGTGGTGTTGGCCCTACATCATCTGTCTTTTTTTCCTCAGTCTCTTTATGGATATTCTCTGTCCCTGGTGCAGCTGCTGGCCTTTTTTTTCCTCGTTCTGCACCAAGAATTGGAGTAGCTATCTGATCTGAAATTACCTCCTGCCAAACAGAATACATGTGTAAAACAAGACAGACCTTAACCAGATTTATGACAAATTGAAAAAAAATAAAACATTTAAAAAAATTCCTACTTTGTATTGCAGTTTAATATGAAAACAATACAAGTGGTAAGTTACTGTACCTTGATCTTAACAGCGTCACATTTTACTGGAGTGGCAGAGATTATTCTAACTGGATGCTCCTCATTTTCACTGACTCCAATTTCAGATACTTCGGAGATCTGATCCCTAAAGAGAAATAATTAAGTTATTTAGGAAACCGTAAGAGTAAACACATGTTGTTATGTGCAAATGCAAACTTACATGCAACCCCCTTACTTAAAGAGGCTCTGTCACCACATTATAAGTGCCCTATCTCCTACATAAGGAGATCGGCGCTATAATGTAGGTGACAGCAGTGCTTTTTATTTAGAAAAACAATCTATTTTTACCACTTTATTAGTGATTTTAGCTTTATGCTAATTAGTTTCTTAATGCCCGAGTGGGCGTGTTTTACTTTAGACCAAGTGGGCGTTGTACAGAGGAGTGTATGACGCTGACCAATCAGTGACCAATCAGCGTCATGCACTTCTCTCCATTCATTTAGTCAGCGCATAGTGACACTGGGTTATTCACTATGTGCTGTCTTATACTGACACATTAACGTTACTGAAGTGTTTAGACAGTGAATATATGTAGGCTTAGTCCCAGTTCTGGGTGTATGTGCAGTGTAGGTTCCCACCTTACAGAGGTCGCCTTGTCGTGGCAGGTGGGCTAACACTTTTTGATCAAAATGTGCACTAAGAACCTCCCTATTTGTAAGTAGATTTAGCTTTAGTGCATATTTATTTATATTTAGTGGTTTAGGTGGAATTAGTGTCGCAGGGGGCTGTCGCCATTTTTTGTCTGCTGTATATCTGCAGTCATAGGTGTTCTTGCACCTGCATACATTTTGTATCATTTAGTTGGAATGTGCTGTTCAATTTTTGTTGTGTTTATAGACAGTGAATAGACATTC
Source organism: Rhinoderma darwinii (assembly GCF_050947455.1). Taxonomy (NCBI): domain Eukaryota; kingdom Metazoa; phylum Chordata; class Amphibia; order Anura; family Rhinodermatidae; genus Rhinoderma; species Rhinoderma darwinii. The sequence goes on from NC_134687.1 coordinate 64,284,126, forward strand.
CTTCCAGCCAGGACATTTTTCCAGCCAAACACTGCTGTCACCTACATTACAGCGCCGATCTCCTTATGTAGGAGATAGGACACTTATAATGTGGTGACAGAGTCTCTTTAAGACTTTATCGCACGCACGCTCAAAGGCAGAGGGCGAAAACGGAATTTTGAGGCAGATTTTGCTCCTGCAAAAAACTCTGTGTAAACTCCCCCTTAGGGACAATCACACACGACAGAAATTTCTACAACTGAAAATCAGTTACACTCATTTGAATGGTGTTGTTTCTGCAGCAGGTACATGGATTATCTGCAAGTTCCATTCAGATGAATGGAACAGATATTCAGTTTCAAAAATTTCTGCGACAAAATCTGCCGTGTGACTGCACCTTTATTAGGTACAATTTGGTTGTCTTTGCTAATAAGCATTAAATTGTGATTTACAAGTCAGTGATATTTGTTTTACCTTTGCCGTAAAAGAACAGTGGGGTCGGATTCTGAAATGACACTTGCATTGCTTACAGCGTCTGCACCAGAACTTCTATGATAAGGCCGCCTGCCAGTTGCAGAAAGAGGCTTATTTAGTGCACCAAGGACAGTGGTTGGCTTTGGCTAGGGATATAAAAATAAATAAATAAATATTTACAAAAATAATGTTGTGAAAAGCCATGAAATATTTTACATATTTGGTTGCCATTATATACCACATTCACATGCATTGCAAGCAAAATGGTGGTCAGGATTTAGGGGCAGAATGAATTTACATGTGACCCAAATGCTGTGGATTTTCCATCCGCGTTTGCACACAGAAAATCTAAAGCAAAACATAAGTAGACAAATCTCATTTACATGATGCGTAAATTACCCACTCAGAAAATAACCCATGGTACAGATTTTAAAATGAGCCGTAAGTCAGTATTTATTACTGAGCGCATGGATTTGTTGCCGCTCTCTATTTACCAGTGAGGACGTATCGAACTTGTGGTCACTGCAGCCAATCACAGGCTACAGCGGTCACATGTGTCGACACATCATTGCTGAAGCCGGGTGGGAGACAAAGGAACTGTCACATTTTAAGTAAATGGGCTGAGCTGCAATATCACACACATCCTGAGGACAGGTGTGGCGCTGTTTCTAGAAGAAACCAACCATGTTTTTATAATCCTAGCTAAGGTTCAGAAAAGGTTAAAACATTACCTTTCCTGTTAACAGATGTATCCGTGTCTCTTCAGATATGTAGCTCTTGTCATTGCAAAAATCCTGTGAGATAATCATTTGTTAGCCTCTCTCAAATGCGGAGAATGGAGATTAAAAAAATAAAAATGTAGCAAAAAAAACGAACAAGCAAAAAGTTACACAATGGAAAAACATCTGTAATTTTCAGCTCTATTTTGTATTAAAACGATAAACCCCGTAATAGCATGCGACTATTACAGCGCAGAATAGCGGCTGCCCAGCTGTTTCTGCAACAGAAAAGTGTTTGGCAGATGCTGGAAAAAAAATTGTAATAATGTTCCCCTGAAGTCTTTTTTGACCTTTTGACTGAAAAGTACAACTCCAAGAGTCGTTTAAGTACAGTAGACATTTTCAATCAAAACAAATATGGCAAGTGTGAAAACAAACAAACAGTCTGAGTCAATTCACACCGTGTTTCCTTGCACTGATTCGGACGCGGAAACCGCGTCGGAATGAGCGCTAAGGAACAGTCCAAATTGCCCCCATTAATTTCAATGGGAGGCAGAGACTTTATTTTATTTCTTATTCACCGACGGCTTTTGGCCGCTTGCGGTATACTCTAACTTCGAGCGGTTTCCGCCTCTGACCTCTCATTAAAATCAATGAAAGGCAGAAAAAACCTGCGGTGCTTGTTTGAAAAGTTTTAGGCGGCGGTTTTTGCATTCAACGGTCATGGGTAAAAAATGGCGGAAGCAAACGCTGGCAATTAAAAATCTGCCTCAAAATTCCTGAAGGAATTCGAGGAAGATTTTTTTTTGCCTGTCAAAAAACGCAGTGTGAACTAGGCCTTAACGTCAACTTTTAGAAGAACGCTTCAGCTGGGATAAACTTAATCATGATAACTTACCTAGATTTTGGAAGCTATGGTCTGTGCGGTTTTCAGGAGTACAATTATCACTCCTTTTTGTCATGTTACACCACATTTTATGTAGTTTGTTCTCCATAATCCTACACATGTGGTGATCTTTTTAGGTGCTATAAGAACAGCTACTGTTATCTGATACTTAATGTATAAAAAACTTGTTATGTCCATCTATTATTACATGCAAATGTTTTCAAATGACTTACTCCCATGTTCTAGTCAGAATTCTTTGAGGGGATAAATAAAAACTACAGGTATTAGCATCTATTACCTTGTCAGGCGGCGTAAAGAATCTACTAGGCAACATAGGTTCCTTGGGCGCTTCAGCAAGGGTGATGGCAATTTTGCTATTCATAACACAAAGAGCCACATCGCAGACAGTATACAATTTCTAAATAGAAATAAAGGTTATTGCATAGTACAACAAAATATATCTGATCACAAAACTACTTAGAATTAGAAGCACCAAGCCTCTTACATATGTGTTGAAAGTCATGTTGCCTATCCATTACAGGTCTTTCTAATGCAGATAGAAAATTTAAGGCAGGGACAATGTTTGCCATTAGCAATAGCTTCATCTTTTCGTCTACACAACTTCTAAAAAGTCCAGTAATCGTTTAAAAACATTTTATGCGCTATGATGTGCCTTAGATACCTGAGAATACCCACCTTCAAAGTGAAGACCTAGAAATACACAAGTATCTATCTATATATTGAGAGTCTGGGAGCATGCTAGTACTAAAACCAGAGGCATATGGAGATACGGTAGGGCCACATACATTTCCGAGTTGTGTAGCCGTAATACAGCTGTGTGCATGAGACCTAAGGCGGTTTTGTCCAGTGTCATATACTAGATTACTCACTTCGTTTGCTTTAGGATCATCAGGAGCTTGGGCATCTCGAGTCTGTTTGATGCTCTCACACATTTTCTTCATGAACATATGACTGTTATTTTCATTCTTGGCCATTAAAACTTCAAGCATGAACCAAAGGCACCTGCATTGGGAAAGATTCGTTTAGGATATGCAAAAAGCTCAATTACTCTTTTATATAATATTTTTTTCCTGGTCAATTATGTTGAAATGTTTAACATTTTAACAGATTCACAACTAAACTAAAAACGTAACCAAAAGCTGAGAAATTGTAAATGCTCCTTAATAACTTACTCTTTGACATCACGGAGTTGGTCAATATCCTGAGGTTTTGTAAAATCTGGATCATGAGCCAGAAGATGAATCATGTATGGTACAACATATTCCGGTAGTAAAGACAAAAGCTTTTCTGTGGAAAAACAAATCACTTCATTGTCATATTTTGGAGAGAACATCTAACGGCTTATTAAAAATAATTATCGGAGGATTAGACTGTAGTAGGATCAGCGCTGCAGAGAGCATTTCGTGGACTAGTGTGTAAATACTGGACAGCTGAGGTAGAACTAAATAACAGCCTGCATTTTCCGTCTATTACAACCTGTAGCTGTTGAACAGGTAATATAGACTGAGAATGCAGTACAGGTATACAATAAGAGGTGTAAGTAGCTTTATTATGTGCAAACTCACCATTTGCCATTGGGTTTTGTTTTATGTATTCCCTCCGTATACTTATGTTCTTCAGCAAGCATTGTCTGGCATGAGCTCGTCTTTCTTTCACTGGATCCTTGGCACAGAGGGCAAAGATTGCCATATATTCAAGTGGGAGCTGCAGCTTAACAAGTGCCTTGTGCAGCTTTTGTGCAAAAATCTGCCGCACCTGGTAGCATTCATCCTACAAGAAAAATACAAGTTAGCAACTGCCAACAGCACTGAACTTTCGGTAACATGGTGGTGGTGCTGCTGCTAAATGGTAGTAAAGATGTGTATAGGGAAATATACACCGATCAACCACAACAATAAAACCACCAACAGCGAATAACGTGATCTCCTGATCCCTGCCGAAAGCACGTACATTGGGCCCATGAGCATTAGAACTGGACCATGGAGCAATGGAAGGAAGTGGCCTGGTCTAATGAAGTTATCTCTTTTTTACATCATGTGGACGGCCAGGTGCGTCGCTTACCTAGGTAAGAAACAGCACCAGGATGCACTATGGGAAGACGACAATGTGATGCTCTGTGTAATGTTCTGCTTCACTGCAATGGTATTCCCGAATGGCAGTGGCCTCGTTTAGTAGAATAATGCACCCTGCCACATTGCAAATATTGTTCAGGAATGGTTTGAGGAAAAAGATATTGAGTTCAAGTTGATGACCTCGCCACCAAAAATTCACCAGATCTCATTTGGTAGGTTTAAAAGAGGCAGAGGTATTTGGCAGAGTGCTGTGCCCACTTTGGGCTGCACTCTGCATTTTTCAGTTTTACTTTACAGCCGTCTACAGGATATAGAATGAATATAGCCCATACACGGCTAACCCAGCCTTTCCCATGAGAGCCGTAAAATGTCAATGGGAGATGAAAGGAACGGCTTATGCAATTTTTTTAATTCTTTAAAAAAAAAAAAAGTTTTAATCCATCACTTACAGGAACTTTTGACATGTCTTGGAAATCTGAATGTTTTTTAATGAACGGTACATTCGAAGGTGGGCTAAGAGAATATATTGCATTTCATGCTTACTGTTCATAGTTGGAATGGTATAAACCCTTAAAGGGGAATTTCTAACCAAAAAGTAAAATTGCCTATTATATTACTAAATCAGAAGTTAAAGCAATAGTCAAAGTTTGGTAGCATTACTTCTATTTAGAAATATTGGAATTTTTCTATTCAGTTGGGAAGCCATAAGTGACAACCTGAAGTGCAGCATTATCAATTGTTATATTTGACTTGAAATTTATGGTAATGCAGTAATCCTTTGGTCACATAACCATTTTTATTCAATATCAATCTCCCAGAGACTACATGATCGCCAGGATCTATAAAGGCAGCACCATTGCAGCATTCTCCACTATATACACAGCACTAATGTAAGTGTTGTGTATTTAACAGTGAAGACAGAAATGGTAAAACCCAATATCCTTCTCTTCTAGGTTTCTGCAGCATCAGGTTTTTATGGCGCTCTAAAATAAGGCCCTTTAACAAGCGTCGTAAATCCGCATATCATCGGTTGTTATGGGGTTAACAAATTATTGACATACGTACATTAATAACCAGTGCACATAAGTGGAACTGCTCTGGTGTGATTATTTCATGGTAACAAGGCTCCTGTGCCAGCTTCATAATGGCACCACCAGCTGACAACCTCAGACGGGACATATCTGATTTACTGAAATAAAAAGACAACATTTTAATACTTGATCAGAATCGGATACATCGCTTTAAACCCGCTACATATTTTTCCTAACTCAGCCTTGGTAGGCTTCCAAACACAATATCTCACCTTATTTTTTTGTGTTCTGTCAGGTCTCCTTCGCTGACCAACATAGCAGAGAGCAATCGTAAAGTAGAGTTTGCAGACTTTGACTGATTGTTCTTCATACCCAGTAACCAACGCACGAGTAATTTTATTGCTTGCACCTAAAAAAGTAAAACCAAAACATTGTACTATCTGCAGTATCATATACTTAGATGCTCCTAAAAGCATGAAATAAAGTGATGAGCTGAGCAGCAACACCAGACACTTGTACATCTTAAAACTTCCCTGTAGCAGCTGCTTTACATTTAAAGGCTATGTACACCTTTGAAAGGCAATATTTTGATTTTTAACCCCTTAACGCTCCATGACCTACTATTAGGTCATGCTAACTGTAGCGTTCGCGCTCAGTGACCTAATAGTAGGTCATGGAGTAAACACGGCGCCGTTCGCGCGGGGCGCGTTCATGAGCTGTGATAGCTGCTGTTTCCGACAGCAGACTATCACTGCTCAATGTGCCGGGACCGATCGCGGAGCTCCCCCGCCGATTAACCCCTCAGAAGCCGCGTTCAATAGCGATCGCGGCTTCTTAGGGGTTAATCCGCCATCGCCGGCCTGCTACGCGATAGCGGCCGGCGATGGTGACTATGGCAACCGGACACCAAACAATGGCGTCCGGCTATGCCATAGACGGAAGCCTAGTGGGTCCTGACAACGTCAGGACCCACTATGCTTGCTGTCAGTGAGTAGCTGACAGTTCTAATACACTGCACTACGCATGTAGTGCAGTGTATTAGAATAGCGATCAGAGCCTCCTGCCCTCATGTCCCCTAGTGGGACAAAGTAATAAAGTTAAAAAAAAGTTGTGTAAAAATAAGAAAATAAGAGTTTTAAAAGTAATAAAAGTAAAAGTCCCCCTTTTTCCCTTATCAGTCCTTTATTATTAATAAAAATATATAAACAAACAAATAAACTATACATAATTGGTATCGCCGCGTCCGTAACGGCCTGAACTACAAAATTATTTTGTTATGTATCCCGCACGGTGAACGCCGTAAAAAAAAATATTAATAAACCGTACCACAATCACAATTGTTTGGTCACTTCACCTCCCAAAAAATGGAATAAAAAGAGATCAAAAAGTCGCATGTACTTAAAAATGGTACTGAACGAAACTACAGTTCGTTACGCAAAAAATAAGTCCTCGCACGGCTTTATTGATGGAAAAATAAAACAGTTCTGGCTCTTAGAATAAGGTAACACAAAAAGTGAATGATTGTTCACAAAACGTATTTTATTGTTTAAATGCCATAAGACATAAAAAAAAACTATAAAACATCTGGTATCGCCGTAATCGTATCGCCCCGCAGAATAAAGTGAATATTTTATTTATAGCGCACGGTGAACGCTGTAAAAAAAATAGAATAAAAAAACAATAGTAGAATTGCTGTTTTTTAGTCACCACGCCACCTAAAAATAGAATAAAAACTGATCAAAAAGCCGCATGCACCCCAAGAAAACTACAATGGATTCCTCAAGGGGTCTAGTTTCCAAAATGGGGTCACTTTTGGGGGGTTTCCAATGTTTTGGCACCACAAGACCTCTTCAAACCGGACATGGTGCCTAATAAAAAAGGAGGCCTCAAAATCCACTAGGTGCTCCTTTGCTTCGGAGGCCGGTGCTTCAGTCCATTACCGCCCGAGGGCCACATGTGGGATATTTCTCTAAACTGCAGTATCTGGGCAATACGTATTAAGTTGCGTTTCTCTGATAAATCCTTTTGTGTTATAGAAAAGAAATGGTATAAAGAGGATTTTCTGACAAAAAAAAAAAAGTAAATTTCACCTCTACTTTGCTCTAAATTTCTGTGAAACACCTAAAGGGTTCATAAACTTTCTAAATGCTGTTGTGAATACTTTGAGGGGTCTAGTTTCTAAAGTGGGGTGTTTGATAGGGGTTTATAATATATGGGCCCCTCAAAGCAACTTCAGAACTGAACTGGAACCTAAAAAAATAAATAAATGAGGCAATACTTCGCTTCTCACATTATACTGATAATGAGCTGTGCCCACCCCGAGATGACCCCAGTTTTGACAGTTTGTATAAACGGAGACCCCTATTAGACCGTTTCAGTGCCCGGTTTTCCCAAGCATACACCCCCGAGAAGTGTTTTTCTATTGATGAGTCCCTGGTACATTTTAAAGGGACTGTTCAATTCCGCCAGTACCTGCCGGGTAAGAGGGCAAGGTATGGCGTGAAGATGTATAAGCTGTGTGAGTGCATCAGGGTATACCTACAGATTTAGGATATATGAAGGAAAGGCCACCCCCAAACCAGACTGCATCCTGGACTACAATAGGTACATGGGAGGGATGGACTTGTCAAATCAAGTCCTGAAGCCCTACAGCGCCATGCGGTGTAGTATAAGAAGCTGGCCGGGCACATCATACAGATGGCTTTGTACAATGCGTACGTGCTACGTCGATGTGCAGGCCAGAGGGGAACTTTCCTGGAATTTCAAGATCTAATCTTTAGGGACCAGGAAGGGGGGGCACCCAGTACTTCTGGAAGCGAGGCCACACGCATCGTACCAGGGCAACACTTTCCAGGAGAAGTTCCCCAAACCGGTGGAAAGGGAAAGAGTCAAAAGAGGTGCAGAGTCTGCTATAAGAGGGGGATAAGGGAGGACACAATATACCAATGTGACACGTGTCCCGAAAAACCAGGGCTCTGTATAAAAGATTGTTTTAAAATGTATCATACATCCCTTGATTTTTAATTTACCCTGATGCACTCCGCACAGCTTACCCCCCTCATCTTTCCCTTCTGAGCCCTGCCGTATGCCCAGGCAGCTGATAACAGCCACATGTAGGGTATTGCCGTACCCAGGAGAACCCACATTACAATTTAAGGGGTGTATATCTCCGGTGGCGCATGCTGGGCACAATATATTGGACACTGAAATGGCATATATATATATAAAATTGCAAATCTCACACTGCACCATCTGCTGCGCATTATCTTTTACACAGTACCTGTGGGGTCAAATTGCTCACTACACCTCTAGATGAATGTCTTAAGGGGTGTAGTTTTTAAAATGGGGTCACTTCTCGGGGGTTTCAACTCTACTGGTACCTCAGGGGCTTCTGCATACATGACTTAGCACCAGAAAAGCTCCAGTAGGCCAAATGGTGGTCCTTTCCTTCTGAGCCCTCCCATGGGCCCAAACGGCAGTTTATCACCACAAATGGGGTATTGCCGCACTAAGGACAAATTGGGCAACAAAATTGGATATGTTGTTCCTTGTGAAAATAAGAAATTTTGATCAAAAATGACATCCTATTGGAAAAAATATCATTTTTTTCATTTCACAGCCCAATTCAAATAGGTGCTGTGAAAAAACTGTGCGGTCAAAATCATAACAAAAACCATAAATGAATTCCTTGAGGGGTGTAATTTCCAAAATGGGGTCACTTCAGGTGAGTTTCCATTGTTTTGATACCTCAACGCCTCTTCAAACCTGCCTAAAATATATTCTAATAAAAAAAGAGGACTCAAAATGCACTAGGTGCTTCTTTGCTGCTGGGGCTTGTGTTTTAGTCCACGAGCGCACTAGAGGCACATGTGGGACATTTCTAAAAACTGCAGAATCTGGAAAATACATATTTAGTAGTGTTTCTCTGGTAAAACCTTCAGTGTTACACGAAAAAAATTGAATAAAATTGAAATTCAGCCGAAAAAATGAAATTTGCAAATTTCATTTCCACTTTGCTTTAATTCCTGTGAAATGCCTGAAGGGTTAAAAAACTTTCTATATGCTGTTTTGAATACTTTGAGGGGTCTAGTTTTTAAAATGGGGTGTTTTATGGGGGTTTCTAATACATAGGCGCCTCAAATCCACTTCAGAACTGAACTGGTACCTTCAAAAAAAGGCTTTTGAAATTTTCTTAAAGAGGCTCTGTCACCAGATTTTGCAACCCCTATCTGCTATTGCAGCAGATCGGCGCTGCAATGTAGATTACAGTAACGTTTTTATTTTTAAAATACGAGCATTTTTGGCCAAGTTATGACCATTTTCGTATTTATGCAAATGAGGCTTGCAAAAGTCCAAGTGGGTGTGTTGAAAAGTAAAAGTCCAAGTGGGCGTGTATTATGTGCGTACATCGGGGCGTTTTTAATACTTTTACTAGCTGGGCGCTCTGATGAGAAGTATCATCCACTTCTCTTCAGAACGCAATAGCAGATAGGGGTTGCAAAATCTGGTGACAGAGCCTCTTTAAGAATATGAGAAATTGCTGTTTATGTTCTAAGCCTTGTAACGTCCAAGAAAAATAAAATAATGTTCAAAAAACGATGCCAATCTAAAGTAGACATATGGGAAATGTGAACTAGTAACTATTTTGGGTGGTATAACCGTCTGTTTTTCAAGCAGATGCATTTAAATTCTGAAAAATGCTATTTTTTGTAAATTTTCTCTAAATTTTGCAATTTTTCACAAATAAAGACTGAATATATCGACCAAATTTTACCACGAACATGAAGCCCAATGTGTCACGAGAAAACAATCTCAGAATCGCTTGGATAGGTTTAAGCATTCCGACGTTATTACCACATAAAGTGAAATATGTCAGATTTGAAAAATGGCCTCTGAGCCTTAAGGCCCAAACTAGGCTGCGTCCTTAAGGGGTTAAAGGGAATGTGTCGCTAGAAAATGATTATTTTCTTTTTTTACTTAAACAGTTAGTATATAAATGATTACACATTGTTCTAATTTTTTCACAAGTCAGGAAATATTATAACTTAGATTCTAATTTTTCCATATGTGGGTCACTAGGGGGAGCAATTCCCAAAATTGCAGCATTTGCATGTGGTAAAGCAACCTCATTGCTTTATGCTGCAAAATTGGAGAAGACACACTCGCTCTAGTGTCCTCACACAATCCCCCCTCCTTTATCCTGGCTAGTGCCAGGAGAAATGAGGGGGTTTAATGTTCAAACCTCCTACACTGTGTGCCGCCATTTTTTGAGCGAATGCACAGTGTAGGAGGATTAGATACAGTGGTAATCACAGTATAACACGAACATACACACACATCACCTACACAAACATAACTTACCTGCTCCTGCCGTCGCCGCTGCCTCCGCTCCTAGTCCTTGCTTCGGAACATATGGCCGGAAGCCGCGACCGGAAGTAGTCGTCTTACTGTCCGGCCGCGGCTTCCGGTCCACATGAAAATGGCGCCGGATGTCGCTCAGCCGAAGACCTTCCTTTTGGACTGTGTGGGAGCGTGCGCCGTTCCCACACAGACGGCGAGCACCATAGTGAATGGAACGGCTCCCATTCGCATTCTATATGGGGATGTATGTGCCATATTCCATCTCTGTATGTGTCGTTAATCGACACCTACAGGAGATGAAAAAAAAAATGGCAGCCCCCATAGAGAAGTAAAAGAAAGAAAAAATAAAAAAAGTACAATACAAAAACACAAATAAATAAAATAAAACTTTTTTTTTTCGTGACACCTTCCCTTTAATAAAAAAGGTCAGTCATTGTGATTGGTGCAACTTTTTAAATAGTTTAATAAAAATGTGTCTTACTTTTTGAGATACTGCTGATCTGTATACTCTATACAGAGCAGCTGTATAGTTCGCTATTACCTGAATCAGTCAATCCCCTGGACCTGACGGGTTTAGTGACAGCGGGTCCTGTGTGTCGCTGACACACAGGATTCACCTGTAAACTATCACATAAGTTCTGAACTGTGATGGATAACAGGTGGATCCTGCGTGTCAGAGACACAGGACCCGGTCACTGAACCCGTCAGGTACACGGAACTGACAGGAGCAGGATTTCGCGAAAGACACAGCTGCTCTGTATAGAGAATACAGAAGTAAAACTAATTTTTTATAAAAACTAATTAAAAAGTTGCACTAATCACACTGACTGACCTTTTTAAAAAATAAAAAAATTTCCTTTCAAAAGGTGTACATAGTCGTTAACTCAATTGGTGAGAAATGGCAGTCACATCTGGTGACATGAATATTAAAGCGGATCTGTCACTAGTTTATTAATTCCTTATCTCCAAGTTGGTCTAATAGGCGCTTTGCTGCTGGTAACTACGGTGTGATTTGTTTTAAATAACTTTTATTATTTGCAAAGTTATGTGTATTTTTCTAAATATGCTAATGTGGCTCTAATAGCCAAAAAGCAGATTACTCTTTCTTTTCACTCTGGGTGGTGTAATGTTTTCTGTATGACGCTGTCCAATCATCATACAGCTTTTCCCCCTTCCCTGCCCAGGAACACAGTGTGATCATATAGTATACAGCTTCCATTCCCGACTGTATTCTGATAGGACAGCCTGTGAAGTAGCTCCACCTCAGGAGAATTGCTGCGGTTACCTCCCATTTGTCTAATAAAGGCTCATTCACATATATAGAAAAAAAAGCTCATAACTTTTAGAATTTAAAATTTGGGTCACCAATCTTAACACTTGGTTGCATTTGCAACCAACTTACGGCCTGTTCACATCAGCGTTGGCTTTCCGTTCCGGGGTTCCGTCGGAGGTTTCCGTCGGGTGAACCCCGCAACGGAAAATCAAACTGAAACCACAGCTTCTGTTTCCGTCACCATTGATATCAATGGTGACGGAAAGATTGCTAATGTTTTCCGTTCGTCACCATTCCAGCAGGTTTCCGTTTTAACGACGGAATCAATAGCGGAGTCTAAATAGTGACGGAAACGGAAGCTGTGGTTTCAGTTTGACTTTCCGTTGCGGGGTTCACCCGACGGAAGCCTGGAACGGAAAGCCAACGCTGATGTGAACAGGCACTTAGTTGCGGTCTTGAGTGCCATAAAGGTTTTTATTATTCTCTGCACTAGTCAATGGTGTAGAGCAGGGGTCTCAAACTTGGCCGGGTAAGTGGGCCACATATAGAAAAAAAATGGCAAGTTGACGGGCCGCATTACTTTCAAATTTGATACAATACAAAATTATTAATAATCAATTAGTTATTTGAACTACAGGGTGGGCCATTTATATGGATACACCTAAATAAAATGGGAATGGTTGGTGATATTAACTTCCTGTTTGTGGCACATTAGTATATGGGAGGGGGGAAACTTTTCAAGCTGGGTGTTGACCATGGCAGCCATTTTGTATCCAACTTTAGTTTTTTTCAATGGGAAGAGGGTCATGTGACATCAAACTTATCGAGAATTTCACAAGAAAAACAATGGTGTGCTTGGTTTTAACGTTACTTTATTCTTTCTTGAGTTATTTACAAGTTTCTGACCACTTATAAAATGTGTTCAAAGTGCTGCCCATTGTGTTGGATTGTCAATGCAACCCTCTTCTCCCACTCTTCACACACTGATGGCAACACCGCAGAAGAAATGCCTCCCGATCTGACCCCCTTAGACTTTTATCTGGAAGCCTGTGCTAGCATTTCTTCTGCGGTGTTGCTATCAGTGTGAGAAGAGGGTTGCATTGACAGCTGGAGTCCCGGGGATGTCAGGAGCGCAGCTGGAGTCCCGGGGATGTCAGGAGCGCAGCTGGAGTCCCGGGGATGTCAGGAGCGCAGCTGGAGTCCCGGGGATGTCAGGAGCGCAGCTGGAGTCCCGGGGATGTCAGGAGCGCAGCTGGAGTCCCGGGGATGTCAGGAGCGCAGCTGGAGTCCCGGGGATGTCAGGAGCGCAGCTGGAGTAACGGGGATGTCAGGAGCGCAGCTGGAGTAACGGGGATGTCAGGAGCGCAGCTGGAGTAACGGGGATGTCAGGAGCGCAGCTGGAGTCCCGGGGATGTCAGGAGCGCAGCTGGAGTCCCCATATATGGACAGCTATGTCTGGGAATTCCACAGAGTCCCAGAGCAGAGCCTATACTAGCGCTCTGCACGGGACTCCGGCTCTGGGGAAGCCACAGACATTGCTGTCCACATATGGACAGCGATGTCAGGGAATCCCACAGAGTCCCAGAGCAGAGCCTGTACTAGCGGCTGTGTCCCCCGCAGGCCTCAAATGACAGCCCCACGGGACGCGTGTTTGAGACCCCTGGTGTAGAGCTTATAGACAGACTTGAGACTTTTAAAGGAACAGTGTCACCCCAAAATTTTTTTAAATATGTTAAAGATGTTTGTGCTTTATTAAAAACGTTTGGATTAATTCGTGTGTTTGTGTGTTACTTTTTTTTATTTTTACACTTTTTCTTCCCTATGGGGGCTGCCATTTTTTTTCCATTTCTGTATGTGTCGATTAACGACACATACAGACATGGAATACGGAAGCTCCAGTCCCATAGGGACTGCGAACGGGGTCCGTTCCATCCACTATCGTGTACGCCGCTGTGTGGGAACGGCGCATGCGCCGCTCCCACACAGTTCAATTTGAAATGCGCGCCGTCCGGCGCCATTTTCCTGTGGACCGGAAGTCACGGCCGGACAGTAAGATTACTACTTCCGGTCGCGGCTTCCGGACTTGTGCACATGGAGCAGCGGCAGCAGACTGAGCGGATGGACCGGAGGGAGCGGCGGCGACTGGAGCAGGTAAGTTATTTCTATGTATGTTCGTGTTTCAGTGTGTGTTTACTACTGTATGTAAACCTACTACACTGTGTGTTAGCTCAAAAAATGGCGACACACAGTGTAGGAGGTTAGACCGTTCAAACCCCTCGTTTCTCCCGGCACTAGCCAGGATAAAGGAGGGGGGGATTCTGAGAGCTCACTAGAGCGAGGGATTTTTTCCCAATTTTGCAGCATAAAGCAATGTGGTTGCTTTACCACATGCAATGCTGAAATTTTGGGAATGGCTCCATCTAGTGACCAGCAATGGGAAATATTATAAATTGAATCCAATTTATAATATTTCCTGACCCGTGAAAAAAAAATAAAATAATTAGAACAATGTTTAATCACCTACACACTAATTGTTTAACTAAAAAAAAAAAAAACATGTTTTGCTGGCAACACATTCCCTTTAAGCAGGGAGTCTCGTCCAATCCAGAAACCCACATTCAACGGTTTCTATTGTTCCTTAAATAATATATTAGAACTCATACATGCTCACCATTTAAGTATTCGCTCATCAGGAGGACTGCAGATCTGCGCGCGGGTTCAGGAACAGAGTAAGTGCAGAAAAAACCACACAGCCCTTCAATCCCCCTGATTAGCCGATACTTAAACGGGGGAAAAGAGTAGGACGACGAGACTTGTTGGGTGCGGTTTCAGCCTGTCAAATCAGTGGGATCCCGACTGTAGAAACCCCCTCAATCCCATAGAGCAGAAGTGTCTGACAGCGAAAGTCCAAAATATATAGTTCTAAAAGCATTTGTGCAAAGTTAGACACAAATAATATTTGGATAACAGACAACTTATCAACAGCTCATTTGTATTCTGATAGAAACAAGTAGCGATATAGAAATTTCTCCTTGACCAATTTAAATGAGAGATTTGTTAAAAATGCAAAATAAATTGATTATATAGTTCTCTAAATAGGTTCAAATTCAGGATTGATTAAAGAGGCTCTGTCACCACATTATAAGTGCCCTATCTCCTACATAATGTGATTGGCGCTGTAATGTAGATTACAGCAGTGTTTTTTATTTAGAAAAACGATCAATTTTAGATTGTGAATAGACATGTCCTAGCTGGAAGCGATGTCTACTCATGACACTTCAGTAACGTTAATGTGTGAGTAAGTGACAGCACGTCTAGCAAGATCACTATGTGCTGAATAAATGACTGGAGAGAAGTGTATGACGCTGATTGGTCACTGATTGATCAGCGTAATACACTTCTCTCCACAACGCCCACTTGGTCAAAAAGTAAAAACACGCCCAGTTGGGCATTAAGAAAGTCATTAGCATAAATCTAAAATAGGTCAAAATTGATAGTTTTTCTAAATAAAAAAACACTGCTGTAATCTACATTACAGCACCGATCACATTATGTACAAGATAGGCCACTTATAATGTGGTGACAGAGCCTCTTTAATTTCTTATATATCTTTATAGTGGTCAGAGCTCTGTTTTTCTGATTAAGAGATCAAAATCCCCAACATAGACAGATTAAAAACATAACATACTGGCTGCCTGCAGTCACCCCTAGAGGGAGCATGGGAGCTTACTGCAGACTTATTATTGTGTTAATTGAATAGCAGTATGCAATTAACGCCTAAGATCCATCTAGTGGTGGCTGCAGATAGTAAGGAGCTTTATATATGAAAAACTGAGCTCCAACCCCTATAAAGATAGATTTATAAATAAGAACCGAATTTTGGACCTGAAAACAATCTGATAAAAAGATAGATTTACTTTAATGCTGTGTTCACACTGAGTTTTTTTGCAGGAAGAAAATTCCTCCTGCAAAAACTGCTCCAGACGTTTTTTGCACAGTGGTTTGACAAAAACTCGTCAAGGTGTTTTTTTTTACCCTTTCTGACTGATTGAAATGGGGTTTTGGAGGCGGAAACCGCCTCAAGATGGGTCATGTCGCTTCTTTTTACCGCGACGCAGTTTTTTTTACTCGCAGTGAAAACAATGGGAGGCATTTTTGAGCGTTTTTTTACGAGTTTTTCAGAGCGGTTTCCGTGCCAAAAAACTCTGTGTGAACAGGGCCTAATATGGTCCAGCGTTCCAAACAAGTTATCTCAAAACCTATATAAAAATCAAACATCTGGTGGTGACATCATTTAGCTATTGGCACAATGACACATTTGGTTAAAAGGACAACTAACAAAAAACATTTTGAAGAAAGTCATCGTGATAACCCAAAATGCAATAACCAAGCCACTTCATGCAGAAAAATGCCCTAAGAAAATATTTATAATAAAAAGGTAGAATGACGACATCCCAAGAAGAGTCAACAAGTTTACAGAGACTCAAATCTCACTACTTCAGATGAAATTCACAAGCCAACAACTGTTAGTTATACAGGTAAATACAGCGATGGAGAAAATACGAGAGACATTGGATGACAGGACAGCTAGATCATCTTCAATGGCCCCTAATCATGGACATCAATAGAAAGCAATTGAAAAGGATAGGTGTCAGTGAATTTTCAAACACTTGCTACCTGGCTACTAGGATTTGGCCAGCGCTGAGATAAGACATAAACCTTACAAAAAAAGAAGTCAGTACCATCTAAAACTATCAACATGTTTTGAGTAAATTCGTCAATTGTGAAGCTATACAGGTTCAGAGAATATTATTTGGGGACTATTTTGTTGTCATTCTGTAAAGCATGTACACTTGAATAAGCCTGGGGCTGCATGCAACTGTTGGATACTCTTGCGGTGGCCATGGTCTCCCCTTCTTCCATCTATGTACAATAAACCAGCTGTGTACTAGAATATAACTTCACAAAACTCGGAAGGAAACTCAAATCATTATGCTCCGTTCACACAGTTTTCTATGCTCATTCTGACCGCGTGGAAACCGCTTTGGAATCAGCGGCAAAAATCGCCTCCCATTGATTTCAATCAGAGGCGTTTTTCCCAATGTGCCGGTTTTAGCCTCTCGCGGTAAAAATAAAATAAAAAGCGGCATGCTCTTTCTTGGCGCGGTTCCGCCTTCCATTGAAATCATTCAGAGGCAGTGAAAGCATTTTTCGTGACGTTTTTTCCCCGCGGCGCTCAATGGCCGTGAAAATTGGTGCAAGAATTCCTGAAGGAATTTCGAGGCAGATTTTTCTGCCTGCAAAAAAACTCAGTGTGAACAGGGCCTTAAACTCAGACCTAATTTTTCTTTTCTGGTGAACATCATTAGAAGTAGGGATGCACGATGCATCGAAACTTTGATACTGTGCATCCCCAAACGGTTTCGATACCGTTATTTCATGTATTTCGATACTTAGCTGTGCGTCCGCACAGCTCAGTATAGTAACACATGAATGTATGAGAGCGGGGCTGCAGCTGTGTGATAGTCATTGCCGCGCTCCTGAGTCCTGATAACAAGTGTGCGCGGCCAGGATGATGTGATGTGGTCGGCGCTGCACTAATGAGCGGCGGCACGGAAGACAGAACATGGCGGGCGCGTTACAAAACACCCCCATGTTCTGTCCTCAGTGCCAGAACCACCGCTCATTAGTGCAGCGCCGGCCGCATCACCTCATGCTGACCGCGCACGCACTTCCTGTCAGGAGTGGGGCAATGACTATTACACAGCCGCAGCCCCGCTGGCGGAGATCAGAGAAACCTCTCATCTCCTCTGTTATTCCCGTGAATGCTGCGATCAAAGCGGACTGCAGCATTCAGGAGAAAATGAGAAGGGGGGATGCCCCTTGGATTGCGTCACAGGGAATTCCTGTGACGCGATTGAGGGACATACCATATATGGGCAGACAGCACAGGGTCTATTGAAGGACCCCAGGGCTGTCTTACCATATTTCCGGTTAGGGCATACTTAGGTATGTCTTAACAACTGCCTGTGTACAATCCGTACATAGTCTAATGTACTGGAATATAGATATATACCAGTACATTAAAGTTTAAAAAATAAAGTAAAAACAAAAGTAATGTTAAATAAAAAAAAATACACACACCTTTTTTTACAATAAACATTAAAATAAGTCTCAATACATAAAATATGCACATTCAGTATTGGCGCGGCCGTAATAACCGTCACAACAATTTTTTTTGCATCATTTATGATGTGTACGCTGTAAAAAAATAAAATAAAAACTGCTTTCTATCACATATTGTGGGGCACGCGGTGTGATGAATTTAACCCCGATGTGCCTCACATTAATAGTAATTAACCCCATCATGTACCTCACACATCAACCCATTATGACTGAGAAACATGATGGGGTTAATTACTATTAATGTGAGAGGCACGTGGAGGTTAAATTCATCATCACACCACGCGCCTCACATGACAAAATGGAAGAACTTTTTTTATTACAGTTGGCAAAGTATTGAATTGGTATCGAAATCGCAATACTAAACGAAGTATCAGTTTCGAAGTCCAAATTCTGGTATCGTGACATCCCTATTAGAAGTACTAAAGGCAATTACAGACATTTTTGGCATATCGATAAAAACGGCAGAAAATATTTGATTGTTGGGAATCGGACAAATGGGCCCCCCATCGATACCAAGAACAAGGGTTCTGCACTCTGTTTGCAGGTGGGAAGGGGAACAGTCATTCACAATATTGATTCAGGTCATAATCACGTAGCCCTAGCCGGCACTTTACTACTGCTTCCTAACGCAGGCTTTTACTGCAGCCACCACTAGGGGAAGATCACTGCATAGAGATTTTTACAGCTCATTTATTTCAATAGTAGCTGTATAAATCTATAGGCACTAAGGTCCCCCTAGTGCTGGCTTTAGTTAGCCAGTGTTTTAAAATATTTATGCCACTTTTCTGACAAAAACACACTGAAAAATGTGTTTGGCTGAACATCATATTCAAGTCCCTGTGACACTTTTTCCAACAAGAGTCCCTGCCTCTCTGCAGGACAACTGTCCCGTACTGTAATCATGTTTTCAGTACGGGACAGTAGTTCCCCGGAGAGGCAGGGACTCCTAGCGTCGTACATAACTACGATGCTAGGAGCCCGGCTCCCTGCACAGAGTTCGGTCCGGGACTTCCGGCCGAAATACGTCCGTCCATTACGGACGTTAATGTGCTCGTGTGAACCCAGCCTTACAGAATAGTGCAGTTAGTTCAAAAACCTTCCAGGAAAGAAACCTGAGCGAATTGTCCCATAACTGAATGAAAAGACCTGAAGAGCCCCCAGTACCAAGTTAAAAGGGATGCCGAAAGGGAGTTCCGGTATCTTCAGCTGGGATCGTAGAGTCAGTTATTTGTTGAAAAAAGATTGAGGAGATCGAGAGAAAAGACATGGCCCTTTAGAGAAGCTAGGCTGAGGCCCTGGTCTAGATCAGACTGTTGAAAAGCCAGAACCCTAGGGGTGTAACACACCAATAGATGCAAACTAGGTTGCTCATTCCAGTGGAAATGGTACACCTTGGCAGAATGAGGCTTCCATGCCTTCAACATCTGCTTGAGAAAGGCCCTGTTGGGTTGAAACGTTGCATTTGTGGGTGAATAAATACCCTTTATTTTTGGCTGTGCGGTCTCGCTTCTTCTAGTTTTGGTGCCTTCAACATCATCTGGATGACAGGTTCTGAAAGAAAGTGAGATCTCCGAAACTCTGCTGCAACAGCCACGCTGCTATACGAAGATGAGGTTAAGTGCGGTGGAACAGCGGACCTTGGAATTGTAGTTGTGTTGCAGTAGAAAGCGCCATGGGGAGTCTGCGAGCAGCTTAAATAAGTTTCTGTAGCAGGCCCAGCAAAACTGGTCTGGGTTCACCAGGATACCTGGAATACCCTCTGCTTTGACAAGCTTGAGAGTTCTGGGTAGTAACAGAAGGGGCGGAAAGAGACACAGAAGAAAAACCTTCCCATGGTGTGACCAGGGCGTCGACAGCAAGAGCCTAAGGTTCCTAAGCTCTGGTCACTTAGGTTGGAACCTTGTGGTTGAGACGAGAAGCGAAGAGGACGACATATGAGATGCCCCAATTCCAGTAGATCTGGAGGAAAAATTTCCCAAAGAAGTGACCATTGCCCCGGATCCAAATTTTCCTGATAGAAAAAGTTTGCAGCCCAGTTCCCCACACCCAGCACGTAGACCACTGACCGCTGGATTCTCTGCCTAGTGGAGTATACGAGCGGACTTGGTCGCTCTGCTCCTGGAACCATCCCGAAAAGTTGGTCTAGACCCAGACCGGACGAACGTGTGAGGATTGCCATCTGGATAGGCTTCGTTTGAATTGGGCATAGGGGATGGCTACGAAGACTGACACCATCTTGCCCAGAACCCACATAAAAAAGCAAATGGGAACTGCAGCATCCTGGCAAAGGAGAGCCACCACGGCCTGGATGGCACTGATCTTGTCCTCCGGGAGAAGAACCCTGGCCGTTCTGGTATGGAATATCATACCCAGGAATTCCATGTACTCAGCTGGCAGCAGAGACAACTTCTTTCTGATGATGATCCATTTGAATCTCTTCTAGGTGTCCAGGGTCATTCCGAGACTGGAAAGATTGCACTCTCCAGAGGGAGCCTTCATCGAGAGGTTGTGCAGATAAGACATAACAGCAACTCTCCCGGCGCCGACAAGCGCCATGAGAGTCACCTGGACCTTGCTGGTGGGAAGTTATAAAGGGAACAAAACCAGAGAACAATGGGAAGGCTGCTGGAATCCAGGACAGTTCTGTACTAGGAGGAAACTCCAGTGGTCTCAGAGAGGAGTTCATCCAGACGCTTACCATGGAGCTTGCTCCAAGGAATGGGAAGACCGGCGAAAGGCTTCTTCGAAACAGGGTCGGCAACCAAGGATTTAAGCTAGACTGTATTTAGAGTATTACCACGGAATTAGCCATTGCAGTGAAACAGGCTGACTCAAGGGAGGCCTCGCATAAGAACATGGAAGCATGGACAAGCTGAGAGGCCAGGTCCTAAATGAAGCTTCTCCTGCAATGTCCTGGTGGACCTGTTTGGCCTAGGAGCAAGCAAAAGTAGATTCAGTTAGAGAATCGCTAAAAGATGCCGCAACCGACAGTGGTAACGAAGTGCCCTTAAAAAGTCTTAACACAGACGGATCCTCCAAAGGAGAGACAGCCCACTTGGAAATCACTTGTAGTCGGAGGATTTTCAAAGTGAGACAGACTAAACCTGTAGAGGCAGCTTCTACAGTGCTGGTCCTAATGGGACGCTGGCGAAATACCTGTAGAAGAGCTGGATCGTACCCGGACACTTCTGATAATGCTGCATGGCCCTACCTCGCAGAAAATGGTGCATCACCTATGAGGAAGATTCCAGCACTAATCTGGGCCTTTATCTGGGATGGCGGGCGTTCCAGAAACAAAAAGGCATGGTTTTGGAGAGTCTGGATAAGGTCACCTAAGTCCTGGGTGAAGGACAATGCTCAGTCACGGGTGGGGCTACATTCTGCTAGGGTGCATTATCCTGGGTGGTCTTGTACTGCAGTCACTGGGTGCATAGTGAGGTAGGCGGACTACAGAAAAAAACACTTATTACAGCGACCACAACTATAGTTAGTCACTAACGTCACAGGGGCTGGATGGAAATCTCCCAGGGTTCATCATACACCTCATACTCGCCCGCATGGTCACCACTTCCATAACCTCTTACATAGTGTGGATACTGCCATATCAGCTGCGGAAGCAGATGATTTAGGGTGTGGACTTGCTGGCAATAGAGGCTGAGAAACTCCCTGTAGCTGAAGGAAAAAGTGTAGCAAACCTGAGAAGCAGGCTACAAACAGATCAGATCAGTGTCTGGGAGTAGGGTATGGCTTGCCTGGGTGGAGCCAACACTTATTTCCTACCAATTTCGTCTCCTAGTGTCAAGGGTCTATACCCATAGTGCTGTGTACCCCCCCCCCCCCCCCCCAATGACATTAATGCAAACTTATCCACACACCTTATGCAGGCTAAAGATTTATTTGGACATTAGACACTTTTAAAAGTAAAACCACACATATATACACAGTATTAAATGCACATAAATTAATAGACTTTACAAAAAAAATGAATTTAATGGCTGCATTCAATATATACAAACCACAGAATATGGGAAATAATCTAATCTTACAGAAAAAGTCCATACTTACTGATACAATGGCAGGTTAATTTGTTACATTAAATTTTTTTGCATTCATTTATTAAATAAAAATAAATCTGTAAATGCAAATTACAGATCACCCTCTAAAATAACCAGAAATTAACACTTTACAAAATGACACACAAAGATTAACAGAAAACAAACAGTATAAACTGAGCACTACTACATATGTATTCTTACTTTAGCAAGAACTTCTGGTGAAACTTCTTCATCAGGTGACCAGAGTTTGCCAATCTTATCACCATTAGTCTATAGGTGGGGGGAAAAAAAATATATACAAAGATGAAGATATTTGTAAAGACAATACAAAAATAATCAAAAATGTTTTGAGGAATCTTACCCGGTCATTCATTAGCAGATCTTTGACAATAAAGTTTGCCACAACAGATTTCATAGGTGAGGCAAATTGATCAGGTGCCAACATGGAAATGTGACCCAGAGATACTAGAGGTGTTATTAATTGTTCTGGTACATCTGCATTGAGACTTCGACTGAGGGGCTGCAACAAAGCATAGATTTATTAATTTAAAGTTACTGAGAACATGAGTATTAGTACAGACAACAAATGTTTTAAACATGAAGGTGTATGAGATTTAAACATGACTTTCTGTAACGTGAATTTTAAAGACTTTGGAAAAAACAAACAAAACCCCCCCACCCCCCAAAAAAACTGTCCGGACATCACTTAAAGAGGCTCTGTCACCAGATTTTGCAACCCCTATCTGCTATTGCAGCAGACCAGCGCTGCAATGGAGATAAGAGTAACGTTTTTTTTTTAAAAAAAACGAGCATTTTTGGCCAAGTTATGACCATTTTTATATTTATGTAAATGAGGCTTTCTAAAGTCCAACTGGGCGTGTTTAAAGTAAAAGTCCAACTGGGCGTGTATTATGTGCGTACATCTGGGCGTGTATTATGTGTGTTACATCTGGGCGTGTATTATGTGTGTTACATCTGGGCGTGTATTATGTGTGTTACATCTGGGCGTGTATTATGTGTGTTACATCTGGGCGTGTATTATGTGTGTTACATCTGGGTGTGTTTACTTCTTTTACTAGCTGGGCGTTGAGAAGAGAAGTATCATCCACTTGTCTTCACAACGCCCAGCTTCTGGCAGTGCAGACACAGCGTGTTCGAGAGATCACGCTGTGACGTCACTCACTTCCTGCCCCAGGTCCTGCATCGTGTCGGACGAGGACACATCGGCACCAGAGGCTACAGTTGATTCTGCAGCAGCATCAGCGTTTGCAGGTAAGTCGATGTAGCTACTTACCTGCAAACGCCGATGCTGCTGCAGAATCAACTGTAGCCTCTGGTGCCGATGTGTCCTCGCTCGTCCGACACGATGCAGGACCTGGGGCAGGAAGTGAGTGACGTCACAGCGTGATCTCTCGAGAACCCGCTGTGTCTGCACTGCCAGAAGCTGGGCGTTGTGAAGACAAGTGGATGATACTTCTCGTCAGAACGCCCAGCTAGTAAAAGAAGTAAAAAACGCCCCGATGTACGCACATAATACACGCCCACTTGGACTTTTACTTTTAAACACACCCACTTGGACTTTTGCAAGCCTCATTTGCATAACTACAAAAATGGTCATAACTTGGCCAAAAATGCTCGTTTTTTAAAAATAAAACAGTTACTGTAATCTACATTGTAGCGCCGATCTGCTGCAATAGCAGATAGGGGTTGCAAAATCTGGTGACAGAGCCTCTTTAAATTAAAACTACATTGAATATAGAGGCGTACACCAAGAAATAATCCATGCAAAATAGACAATTTGTGTTGTAGGTTGAGTTGTTGAACAAACAAACCAAAATGATCAAGCTTTTCACTGTGTGGTCCTAGGAAGTAGTATGCAAGGTGGCGCAGAGAATGTGCTACAGCAGCTGGAAATGTGACAGAGGCAAGCACGAATAGCATTCACAGGTTACTACTACTTTACTTCCCAAAGACAACGCTAAAGCATTATGGTCATAAATTTTGGGGAATTTGTTTTAAAATTTGCCTTCAATACTACATAAATACATGTTTTCATGAGAATGAGTTATTAACATGCAGTTCAATGGCTTCTTACATGCAGATTATTATTGTTCATAATGCTGAATAAAAAAGGCATGACTATCACTAAAACCAGACAGCGGATTCTTGCACAGCTATCAGCAGTACTATTGTAAATAATTGCATAGAATAGAAATCTATTACCTCAAAGATCTGAGCCAGTTGCACTTCTTTATTAGAGAATATAGCATGGATGCAGTGTACAGCCTGCTTTGCTTGATGAGGTGTACCCCTCTTGGCCTTCTGATGCAAAACTGGAATAAGCGTCCTATTAAATTACACATTTTGCAAATATATTAAAATTTAAATATAAAAAAAACGGAAAGCACACAAATTATAGAACCATTTTTGGACATGTGTTATTGTACTTTAGACTACAATATGAGACTCCGCTATACAAATCAGTAAAGTCTACACTGCATTTTGCCATAACCCTATTGTGCAAAAGCAAATAGTGCATTTTTTTTTTTTTAAATAAACATTTGTTGACTTATTAACCCCTTAAGGACAGAACAATTTTATATTTCCCTCTTTGCATCCCGACGCTCATAACTCTTATTTTTTGTACGACCTAGTTGTATGAGACTTTGTTTTTTGCGGGACGAGTTGTACTTTATGTAGGCACCATTTTTTGGTACAAATACATTATCGTTTAATTTCTATAAATTTTTATTTTGGCGAAAATGCAGAAAAAAAACCATTCCGCAGCAGTTTTAATGGTTTTTTTTTACACCATACACCGATCATCATAAATAATGTTATGCATTTCTTGCACAGGTTGTTACGGTCGTGGCGATACCAAATATGTCTGTATTATTTCATGTTTTGGGACTTATATTTTAAAAAGTTTATTTATTATAAAAAATGTGTTTGTGTTTTTTTTACTTTTTATTTATTTATCATAAATTTTTTTTACATTCATTTAACTTTTTTTTTTTTTAATCCCATAAAGGGATTTATCATTTTGATTTTGTAACTGTAATGTACTGGCATAGATCTATATGCCAGTACATTAGCCTGTTACTGATTGTACACAGGCAGTTGTTAGGGCATACCTCAGTATGCCCTAACAGGAAATATGTTCAGACAGCCCTGGGGTCCTTCAATGGACCCTGGGCTGTCTCGCCATACGAGTTGTGGGCTTGGATCTAGTCAGTTATCTGTGAACGCCGCGATCAGCTTTCATTGCGGCGTTCAAAGGGTTAACGGCAGAGAGTAGATGTTTCTCTCCTCTCCGCTGTGAGAGCGGGGCCGTGGCTGTATATTACAGACGTTGCTCCGCTCTCGATTGCCGCACAGACCGCTGTCACACAGGACGAGAATGCTCGTCCTAATGCGCGAAGTACTCGCCGCTCAGGACGAGCATTCTCGTTCTGTGTCGGCAACCAGTTAATGTCCAGCCTATTTTAGATCTTAATGACCAGGCTATTTTTTACGTTTTTCCATCGTCTCATTCAAAGAGCTATACACTTTTTTTATTTTTGCATCGACATAGCTGTATAAGGTCTTGTTTTTTGCGGGACAAGTTGTAATTTTTAATGGCACAATTTTGGGGTACATAGAATTTATTGTGTAACTTTTTGGGGGGGGGGGGGGAATAGAAAAAAAACAACAATTTCGCCACACTTTTTTGCGTCCTAAATTTACGCCGTTTACCGTGTGGTATAAATAACACAATAACTTTATTCAGCGGGTTGTTGCGATTGCAACGATACCAAATTTATATTGATTTTTTAGGTTTTACTACGTTTACACAGTAAAAACACTTTTTTCAAAATTATTTGTTTTTGTTTCTCTATATATGAAGAGCCATAACTTTTATTTTTTCGCCGATGCAGTTTGTGGGCTTTTTTATTGTGGGACGACTTGTAGTTTTTATTGATACCATTTTAGAGTAGATGCGACTTTTTGATCACATTCTTTTTTAAGGCATGATTCAAAGAAAACTGCAATTTTTTGATTATTTTTTACGACTTTCACCGTGCGGGTTAAATGATGTAATAACTTTATAGTTGGGGTCGTTACGGACGTGGTGATATCAAATATGTGTAACTTTTTAACTTTATTTTTTAATAAAGAAGTTTGTAAGGGGAAAAAAAGTGTTTTTTTTGTTTTGTTTTTTTTACTAGTCTCACTAGGGACTTCTGTATTGCAGTGTATTACTGCCTGTCCGTGTAAAAACGGACAGGCATCTGCTAGGCCATGCCTCTGGCATGACCTTGCAGGCATTCACTACAGGCAGACCTGGGGGCCTTTATTAGGACCCCCGGCTGCCATAGAGGACACAGACACTCGGCGATCTTATCGCCGGGTGCCGGTGGGATGAGAGGGAGCTCCCTTCCTCTCTCCAAAACCACTCAGATGCGGCACTCGCTATTGAGCGCCGCATCTGAGGGGTTAAACGGGTGAGATCGATACGGATATCTATCTAACCCTTTCGAGCAGGGATAAACCCAGCAATCACTGGTAGCAGAGAGCAGGGAGATTTAACGGCTGCCTGCTCTATTTATTCCGATGCAGCGCCGCAAAAACAGAAATTACACACAGCATGACATTACGATCTGCTATATATATATATATATATATATATATATATATATACACACACACACACACACACACACAAAAGTAACAGATTATCAGCCATGTGGGGAACACATATCCAAGTAGTGCTTTACACTTCTCAGTAACGTGCGCCCTGTCGCAACAAGAACAAAATTGTGTTTTACATTAAACTTAAAGTAGACGTAACAAAAGTAAATATGAAAATAAGTCTGGCGCTCCGCTTGTATTATCTAGCCTCTCAGTTGCAACATCTCAGAGGGTGGGATATTGATGACTCAGTTGATTCCCATAGGCTGCTCTTACAGCATTTCCTGTGTTAAAGGCAATGTGTTGCCAGAAAAACATGTTTTTTTTTAAAAATTAAACATTTAGTGTGTGGGTGATTAAACATTGTTCAAATTTTTTTTATTTTTTTCACGAGTCAGGAAATATTATAAATTGGATTCAATTGGATTCAAATTTATAGTATTTACCATTTCTGGTCACTAGATGGAGCCATTCCCAAAAATATGTGGTAAAGCAACCACATAGCTTTTCTGCTGCAAAATTGGGTAAAAAGCCCTCGCTCTAGTGAGCTCTCAGCATCCCCCCCTCCTTTATCCTGGCTAGTGCCGGGATAAACGAGGGGTTTGAACGGTGTAACCTCCTACACTGTGTGTCGCCATTTTTTGAGCTAACACACAGTGTAGTAGGTTTACATACAGTAGTAAACACACACAAACACGAACATACATTGAAATCTCTTACCTGCTCCTGCCGCCGCGGCTCCCTCCGGCCCGTCCGCTCCGTTTGCTGCCGCTGGTCCAAGTGCACAAATCCGGAAGCCGCGACCGGAAGTAGTAATATTACTGTCCGGCCGCGACTTCCGGTCCACAGGAAAATGGCGCCGGACGGCGCCAATTTCGAATTGGACTGTGTGGGAGCGGCGCATGCGCAGTTCCCACACAGACGCCGTACACTGAAGTCAATGGGACGGGAGCCGTTCGCAGTCCCTATGGGACTGTGGCTGCCGTATTCCATGTCTGTATGTGTCGTTAATCGACACAGACAGAAATGGAACAAAAAATGGCAGCCCCCATAGGGAAGAAAAAGTGTAAAAATAAGAAAAAGTAAAACACAAACACACAAATGAATATAAACGTTTTTAATAAAGCACTAACAGCTTTAACATATAAAAAAATAATTGGTGATGACACTGTTCCTTTAAGACTCTTTATACGAGGCGCTAGAGGCACAGAAGTTTAAACAGCATACTAAACATTATCCAATGCTGTATTTGATACACAAGGTCTGGTGGAGTGTTCGAACTGTTCAGGGTATAACTGGTTGTACACAGTATACGGCTATTTGGGATACAGATTTTGCTCTATGGAAAGACCAAGGGGTTCGTAGAATGGGTCAGTTGTTGGATAATCAGGAATTGAAATTATTCTCATGTTTACAGACTGAGTTTGGTCTTCCTCATACCCAATTTTACAAATATCTGCAGGTTTGACTTGCGTACGGTGTGGAGCACAGGGGTAACGCTGTCACATTAATGGATAATGTCCTGATAGGCGTTATTAGTAAGACTAGTCACACTTCTGGCCTTATATCCCTTTTATACAAAAGTCTTCTGATAAGATTCCTTGATGACTCCCCTTCCATGCTGCGAAGTAAATGGGAAAGAGATCTTTGGCCCATAGAAGAGAGTCAGTTGGGAGATATATGGTCACGGATCCCTAAACTCTCTCTGAATGGGGGCGTGGCTTGGCGTGCAACGGGAGTTGTCGCATGACTTGAGAGCTCCGCTGTGGTCCCGTGCTATATTGATCCTGTGAATATCCTGATTGTTCCTTACCTTCATCATTACGTCCCGGAGATCCAGGCAGCAGTCGGGCGGTAAGAGTGGAGTTATGGGCCCCACGAGAGGTCAAATGGCCACGGAAAAGCTACAGAGCTATGCCCGGGAAGATACCAAAGATGGCGGCCGTGCTTCTCTGCAGCAGCGCTCAAAGGGCAGTGAGACGCCTGGCGGGACGACATCTTCTTCAGCGGTGGTGGAGGAGACAGAGCCGGAACCTACCCCGACGGAGGTGATGAATAAACTCCTGGCAGCCATATCAGCATGCAAGACCTGACCGGAAAGATGGAGGAGGTGAAAATTGATATAGGCCTCATCAGGCAGGATATGCAGGCCTTGAGAGAACGAGTGACGCATGTGGAGGATAGAGTGTCGGGAGTGGAAGACAGGACGGCGGCCATGCCACGTGCGATTACGGATCTGGAATCCATGACGGAGTTATTAAAACAAAAAAATGATGATTTGGAAAATAGGCTGCGCCGGAATAATATCCAGATAATAGGAATGCCTGAGAAGTCGGAGGGCCAAGATCCGGGCGAATTCATATCTAAGTGGTTGAAAGAGATACTGCCAGATGCACCTTATTCGCAGGCCTTTGTAACGACAGGGACATGATCCTACGCCAAGCCCGCCGACTGCAAGGAATTAAGTATAATGGCGTCGCTATATCCATATTCCCGGATTTCTCGGCGGATCTACAAAAGCGCAGAGCTACGTTCATGGCGGTGAAAAGGCGGCTGAGGGATCTCAATATCCCATATTCTATGGCGTATCCTGCAAGGCTGCGGGTAGTGGATAACGACCGTTCTATCTTTTTTAACTCTCCGTTGGAGGCCGACGATTGGGTGAGAGGGAAGAGATCGCCCCGCCGCGTGTGATTCCTTTGGAGGGTGAGGATGGAAAGTGCTGGAATTTAAAGATGGTGCTGGAGTTCCTCATGCGCCTGATGCAGGCTAAAAGGTTTTTTTTTGCTGGTTGGTCTCCTGTGTTTAAGGAGGGATTCCAATGTTACGGTACACCCAGCTTGAAGATTTATCCGGCGGGTGGATAGATCCGGAGGCCTTGAAAAGGGTCATTCTTATCCTCCCCATTTCATTTGGATGGGCTGCCGGGACTATCAATCCGTTACCATTCTGTTCACGGAGCTTGGCCTATACTGGGAAGGAGTGACCCGGCCGAAGTGAAGAAGGGGTCTCAGTTGAGAAATCGCAGGAGAGATCCTGGTATTTGCACAGGAAGCATATTGCGGTTAAATATTACTGATGTATTGTTTAAACTGATGATTGATTTATAGTTCTCCTGTACGAATTTATGGAAAGGGCTTAAGATGTAATGTGGTGCTTGAAGATGCAGATAGGGAAGGATACGTTAACACTGCCTAATAGCACGGGGCCTTCCCCGTTACTCTTTGGTGCCACGAGGAGGGCATGATTCGGCAATGGCCTATGTGTCATCTCGCATTGCCGATACAATTTACTGTTTATATGTTTGCTCTGTCGTTTATGTTTTCAACGCCGTATTTAGGCGAAATTATACTCATTTATGAATGCAAATGTCTAAAAAGTCATACAGTGCAAAGAAGGTGGGGAAAGGTCGCTAGGGAAAGTATATTGGTATTATGCAGGAGTCGGGAGCCATCTTCCCTCCGAGGCAGACAGTTTCCGGGCCCACTAATGGCGTCTATACCGATCGTGTCTTGGAATGTTCGGGGGCTGGGTACCCCGAGGAAAAGGGCGGCCATTTTTGCATGTATCCGTAAATTTAATCCCTCTATAATATGTCTGCAAGAGACGCATTTAATCCCAGACAAAGCGAGATTATTGCGTAGACCTTGGATCCAATGGTCTTCACACGCTTTTCATACGTCCGACTCCCGGGTGGTATCTGTATTAATCCACAAATCTCTGAGGTGGGAAGCGGTCAAAATTAAAGTGGATAAGGAAGGTAGATATGTGTTTATACATGCTTACATCGACACTATACCATTTGTATTACTGGGCCTATATGTTCCTCCTCCGGCGAATATACAGATTTTACATGAGGCTGCCGCATTTGCTGCCGTTTATCCACAAGCTACGGTACTGGGCATGGGGGACCTTAACATGGTCATGGATCCCAAATGTGATAGATTTAGAGGGGAAGTGGATTTTGGGGCTGCACCGGTGGCTCCAACAGAGTTTAATTTGCCATTTCAAGAAATGGGTTGGATAGATATATTTAGGTGCAAACATCCGAATGTAAAGGTATACTCATGTCATTCTATCGGTAGGAATTCCCTGTCCCGTATAGATGATGATATCTTTGGGAACGCTCTAATGGTTCCGATGGTAACGGATGTTTCTTATGAAGTCAGGGGAGTGTCAGATCACTCTCCGATGGTAGCGCGATTCAATCACCCAGGGCCTGTGAGGATTGGTAGCTGGAAAATTCATCCATTCTGGCTCACCCTGATAGGGCCACAAGATCGCATACCAGATCAATTGGAGGTTTTTCAAGATACCAATAACTCGTGTGATAATCTTAATATTTTATGGGATACCCTGAAGGCCTACTTGAGAGGCTGCTTGCGATCTACAATCTCCTACATAAAAAGGGAAGCGGCAAAGGAAGAGGGTCAGTTGGCACAGCAATGTGAAACATTGGAGGGCGAATATATAGAAAACCCATCGGAAGCAAATAAACATGCATGGCTGACGATGGGCCGTAAATACTTATTATTACTACAAGAAAAAGCTGATAGGAAACAGTTTTTTGCTCGGCAGACCTATTTTGAATTGGGAAACCAATCAAGTAAATTGCTGGCTCATTTAATTCACCACAGCTCTCAGAGCTCAGCAATACTAAAGATTAAGGACAGTCAGGTCCGTGAGTTGACTGATACCCCTAGTATAGCGGCCCGATTCACCCAATTCTATAGGGACTTATACTCCTCCCAGTCTACGTATGATTGGTCCGAGTGTGTATCATACTTGGAGGAATTGAAATTTCCACAGTTAGATGTGGCAGGCAGGGATATGTTAGAACTTGATATCACGGAAGACGAGGTTACACAGGCATTGAGGGATATGTCGAAGGGTAAGGCAGCGGGCCCGGACGGGGTACCATTGGAGGTATATCTTCGTTATTCTGACCAGCTCATTCCCCCATTATGCTCTATGTATTCGTATGCCCAGGGGGAGGGAAAATTTCCGGACAGTTTCCATGATGCCACAATTGTAGTGTTACTAAAACCTGACAAAGACCCTAGGGACTGTAGCTCTTACCGTCCTATTTCATTACTGAATCTAGACTACAAGATACTTGCAAAGGTACTGGCAAATAGACTGAATAAGGTGATATTACAACTCATCCACCCGGATCAGGCAGGCTTTATGCCGGGGAGGTCCACATCTGACAATATACGCAAGGTTCAAATTTTAGCTCAAATAGGAGAGGCACTGAAGGAGGACTGGGCAATGGCATCTCTTGATGCGGCCAAAGCCTTCGATTCCGTTGAGTGGGCATATTTGTTTGAAGCATTACAGAGGTTTGGTTTTGGCCCAATTTTCATTAAATGGATAAAAATCCTGTATAAGGATCCGAGGGCACAAATTTTGATTAATGGTATAATGCCCCCTTATTTTCAACTCCGTAGAGGTACTAGGCAGGGGTGCCCTCTCTCCCCGCTATTGTTTGCAATAGCTATTGAGCCTTTGGCGATACGTGTCAGAACGCACCCAGAATATCGGGGAATAGTGGTGGGAGGACGAGAGGATTAGTTTGTACGCGGATGACGTGATATTGTATATGTCATACCCGAAGGACAACTTGGGGCTAGCTATTGAAATCCTGAACCAATTCGGTAGATTTTCTGGCCTACATGTTAATTGGAACAAATCATTTTTCATGCCTTTGAAGGAAGTGGGGTGGGCGGATGCTGAGTACGGTCTGCAGGTGGTGTCGTCATTTAAATATCTGGGTATTATTATAAACCGAGACCATAGGCAGGATCGAATTACCAATATATTGCCTCTGTTCGATTATATCAAGCTCAAATTCAAGGTGTGGAGGGCACTTCCACTGGCGGGCCGCGTAAATTTAATTAAAATTGTTATTCTGCCAAAATGTCTGTATGTTCTGGAGCACGCAGCCATACCAGTATATAAGGCCTTTTTTAAATCCCTACATGCATTATTCCCGGCTTTTATATGGGGATCCAACAGATCCAAACTTAGCTTGGCTACTCTGCAGAGACCTAAACAGGAGGGAGGAATGGCACTGCCGGACTTGTTTATGTACTATCTAGCTGGGCAGTTGAGGTATCTACAGCTATGGACAGGGCCGGACCCGTTACCAATGAGGGAACAGCACCTCGCTACATATTTGCATCTAACACACCTTTGGCCAGTGCTAGAAAGCTCCCCGGGAACTTATAAAGAAATGCTCCCAATCCACAAGGTGGCAGTGCAGGCATGGACGGCTGCCAAACAAATTTATGCATATGCAGATATACAGGTGGACATGCCACTATGGGATAATCCCCTTCTTTCACATCTAATGGAGGGGCAGGCCCCCCCTTTCTGGGGTGGCTTTGAGGTATGTAGAGTCGGGGATGTGTATATGGATAATGTCATTAAATCCTTTGCGCAAATGAGGACTTCCAAATCCCTAGAAAAAGCTTCTATAGATATCTGCAGCTGCGACATGCTCTCGCAAGTCAATACCCTAGGTCAGACCACAAATTCTCACGATTCCCTCTGATTGGTGTTTTTAGATCACAGGGCCCCCGGGGGCTGATCTCGGCTGTCTACACGGCTCTTATACAAGCTAAACTGGCCAATGTCAAGTTACCAGTAAAAGATAAATGGGAGAGCCTGATACCAGATCTGACAGGGGAGGAATGGGAGGATGTACTTTCATCTCCTATGTCTGTATCGCCGGCGGCAAATAACAAAATGATTCAATTAGCTATAGTTCATCACAGTTACCTCACGCCGGTGAGACTGCATAGAATGGGCAGATATCCTAGCACTGAATGCCACAGGTGCAGTTTTCCCAGATCTGATTTCTGGCATATGATCTGGGATTGCCCAGTGGTGGCCTCCTTTTGGGGGGAGGTGTTGAAAGTGGTTGAGGAAGTGGTGAAGCAGCCGATCCCCTTTTCACCCAAGATCTGTCTATTTGGGGTGCTGCCTGAGGATCAGTGGCCATTCCACATACGTATTCTATTGCAAGAAGTATTGTTCATGGCGAGGAAAACCATCACACTTCGGTGGATGGATCAGAGACCTCCTAGGGTGACGAAATGGAAATCGTTGATCAATTCCATTATTCCATATGAGCGAGTATTATATAAGAAAAGAGAGTGTATTGGTAAATTTTATAAAATATGGCAGATTTGGTGCGATTCATCGTGTACCCTGTATACTCCGCATAGATTCACAGACCTGAGGGACCAGTTGCTGCAACCTTGAGGAGGGCGGATGTTGCACGATTGGTTACTTATAGGATTTCTATATTTTGTCTGAAATAATTCAAATTGGCCTGGAAAAGTATTTTGCCCGCTGAGATGTTATTACTGAGGGTTAACTATGTGATTTATTAAGTTATGACATGTTAAATACCACCATAGCCACTATGCCTCTGTGTTCAATATTTGTATGACTACATAAATGTGTTTATTTTCTGTTATGTACTATGGACATTTGTATTGTACAATTCTTTCAATAAAACGAGTTTAAAAAAAACCAAACTCTCTGAATGAGGCACACCGTATTTCTCATCTGTTTCTGATACATCGGGTGTACAGAACGCCGGAATTTCTGACTAAAATTTGGGGTCAGGAACTCCCCCGACTGTCCTAGGTGTGGTGGGGAACCTGGCACGTTGATACACATGATGTGGCAATATGTGCAGCTGCGACAGTTCTGGTCGGAGGTGGTGGACACTCTTCTGTATATCGGGTGTCAGTAGATTTCACTCCGTTTGTATGTGTCCCAGGGTATGTAGAGGATATTTCTATCTCTGAACATGTTAACCTGGCCGTTGCTCGTATGCTGTATGTGGCAAGGAAGCTTATTGCACAGCATTGGCTGGATGACAAACCGCCTACGTTATCGGAATTCTGTAACAAAGTCACGTGGTTAACACGCATGGAAAGATATATTTACACGGCTAGAAATGTTAAACATGCCTTCGATAAAATATGGTCTCCATGGGAGGAAAGTAGGGGCCTGAATTCATCATTGGGGGTTGCGGCTGAGTTGCAGTCTAGTGTGAGGTAGATGGGTGGATAATATACGCTGCTTAGAGGAATCTGGTCTGTCTTAGGGGGATTATGTTAAATCTTATCTGAATATGTCATAGATATATATAGATGGTATTTTGTATATTTGATACAGAGCTCGGTGCTGATTATTATGTATTCATGAGCATGCATACTTTGGAGGAAGGGGGCTGGGGGGTGATATCTGTGTCGCAAATGTCGTGTTTTTGTTGAAAAGAAAAAATTACTTGATTCAAAAAAATAAATAAATAGGAAAATAAGTTTACCTATGCCAAGATTTAATAGCTTGAAGTTACAACGCCCAAGCTCTATTACGGAGAGATTCTAAAGACATGTAAATTACTTGTTGACTCTCCATAGTAACAAGTCAGCAGTCATGATCGATCCGGATCCTGATAAACCCCCCACCATCAATCGCTGAAACAAATGGGCAGAAGCACTCGAGCAGAGTGGCACACAGAATCATATGCTTTCTAGCAGTGCGTACAACTCTCTGCTCCCATTTTCGAGAAGAGTCAAAGCTAATAATATTTTGAACAATTAATATTGATATATATATATACACACACACACACACACACACACACACACACACACACACACACACACACACACACACACACACTATATACAGTGATCACAAAATACTTACGATCGTATCTGTTGCAAATCGATTTCTATTCTATGCCCTGTGTTGCGAAATATCTGGATTGCTGCCTCCGCTACCTTGTCATCATCCATACGAAGGCACTGTAGGAAAGACTCATATGTCTCTGCCGAGTGGAATGCAGTTGGATGTGTAAAGGACAGGACCTTAAAATAAGGATACAAATGAATTTCTTTTCTTTTACAATTAAAAATAATTGCAGAAAGAATACTGCATGGAGAGAAGAAAAAAACAAAACTTAAGTTTACTATGAGTAACATGAGCTGCTTCACCTCCATCAGAAACACCTACAAAATTAGTACAAGCCCCAAAACTATCTACATAGCAAATGGCAAGTTAACGGGAGCAGCACCTGTAGTGATTATCCCCAATAGTTCCCAACTGGAGTAAAAAATTACCTTTAGAAGTTCCAACCCCGCTCTAATTGCAGAATCAGGACTGACACCTTCCTCTTCATCATCTGCGGTACCTTCAATGGATTTGTTCATCAGCTTTACTAATGCACTGGAACATAAAATAATGTTTAAAATAATAATATTCTAAATTACATACATACTTATTAACATCAAAGTTAAGCTTTATAAGAGGATCTGTGGATCATTTATATATTTAGAGATGAAGACTTTTTGATGGTCTCTAACTTATTTTCTGTCTTGGTTGGAGGTTTCCGATGACTAACTCCTGTTTTCTTATGTAGAGTAAGTCTCTTTTTTTCTGCCTGCAGTTTCTGGGATGGGAGGTACCTGTTCGACAGCGACCAATACCAGTCACATTCGATGGCCTCTGGCTAATTTCTTGATCACCTCCTGGTCCTCCCTCTCTCAGCTTCTGGTAGTCACATTCAGAAAATCTCTTCATTGTGCAGAGAAATGCTTGCTCAAATATATGTCACAGAGCTAAATCTGCAAGTCCCGCTGCATGCTACTTCAAGTGTCTTGCTAAATTGGTCTTCTAGGTGGTACAGCAGCCAGATAATCTTAAATTGATCAGCTTTATTAAGCCAGATTTTCTTTCAACAGTGCTGACTTCGGGGCAATTATGCAGCAAAAGCGTTACGCGATGTGTAAAAATAAATAATTGAAATGATAAAAAAAAAAAGGCATTTTGGGGGCTAAAACTCTGACCAACGCAGAACCGGAGATGCACAGCACCTCCTAAAAATACAGTGTTCACACTGTGCAGAGTTCAGCCATGATACTTATGTTCATGTCTTCATGTACAAATCTCCACATAATCATCAAAACTGAATAGACCAAGAGACCGTGAAGAGAAAGCACAATCACACCCACTACTACATACCTGATGGCTTCTGAATCTATATGTACAGGAGCTATTCTTTCCAGTAAGAATTTTACCATTTCCAAGAATGGATTTGTTGGTTGCTTAGGGTTAGCAAGTTTTCTGGCAATTTCTCTCTAAAAAAAATGAAAAAAAGTTTTACTTTTATGACAGGAATATAATTTTACAGAAATAAAGTTACCAATAAGGACAGACACACAGGAAAAAAAGGTAGTGGTGTGTCCAAGGAGACACGTTCACCGTGTGCAACTGATCAGTCTAGAAAATGTGGTCCTCAAGGGAATTTCCACTGCCCATTTTTACCCATGGCTAACGTTGAAAAACTAGGAACGAAAGCAAATTAAAATAATATTTAATGACTGTTCAGCTTGAATTAATTCACTCAAGTTAAGCGGCATACAGTGCTCCTTGTGAGAGGAGCCACTTCACCAGATTAGGACCGCTTTCCGAGGTTCCTAAAGTGAGGTTCTATGGTGGTCCAAACTATTATGCCATAACAGGAATAGTAAAATGCGCCCGTAATACAGCCATCTGAAGGTGGCCTTTATGTGAGTTACATATTTGTGCAAAACATTGGAAAAAAAAAATTTTTAAATAGATATATATCTAAGACATTCTTACCACACAGACATCTGCCTGTTTACAAGAGCATGTTGGGCTTATGAGCAACTCAAGCTGAGTCCGAAGCTTCTCGTCATCACCCAAAACCTGATTGAACTTTTTGACAAAATCTTGTGCTTTTCCAGGATCCGGTAAATTTTCTATGAAATGGAGGGAAATACAAGCAAGTAATCTAAATTTAGGATATTTTGATAGTACACACCCATACGGAGTGAACCACAATACTTCTAATTGAACAGCAAAACTGGAATAATAGCTGCAGCTTTAAAACCTTTCTAGACGTACCATCTGTAAATAAGAGGACACTATATTTAAGGTGGGAATTACTCACTTGCTATGGTCATTAACTTTCCAAACATGGCTGAATTGTTTGCTTCTGACTGTAAAATGAGAGAGAGAGAACACACATTAAATAATAACAAATCATTTAAAAAGTGGTTAAAACATATACTGGTCATATAAACTAGATAAGGCACCCGGATAAAACATTCAGAAGCCCCAAAAAGTAACGAAGCATTTTGTTTTTGGTGTGTGGGTGCAGCAGTTCTTTAGGATATGTATATGTAGGAAAGGATAAGACAAACTTACTGACTGCTGCTTGTGTAGATCTAGTAACTCCCGAACGTGACTTCTTAGCATATTCTGACATTTCCACATTTCATTTAGCGCCCTGTGTATAAAGGAAACCAGGAACAAAATAAGGAACAGAAATGCCGATATCAATTGGACAACAGCTGCAGCCTGGAGGAATACTGTGAGTTCAACAAGTGCAAATCTCTTGACTGCAGCAGTAGCTCGCTAGTTAAAATTAGTAAATTGCACAAAAGAAAAAAAAAAAAAGTCTAAGTATCCCCAGCCTAACATGCCACAAAATATTTGTTGATTTAAATGAGCTCTACTATCCTGATTTGCAGCTTCTTGTTTAGGCCCCCATGCACACCACAGTAAAAATTGTCCGTAATTGCGGACCCATTCAGTTCTATTGGTCGCGGACCCCTTTCCGTATCGCTACGGATGGGTGTCCGTGCCATAGAAATGTTCCAAAAATGATGGAACACGTCTGTTCTTTTGACTTTTACGGGCCATGCTCCCATACTTTGTGCAGGACCACAGCCCAAAAATGCTGGCGGCTGGCCGTGCCCGCAATCACAGGCCGCGATTACGGGTACGGCCGTGTGCATGGGGCCTTAGGCCTCATGCACACAAACATGTTTTTGCGGCTGCAATTCACCCGCAAATCTGCGGGTGAATTGCAGTCCCACTCATTTTTATGGGCCCATACACACGACCATAGTTTACATGGTCCATGCATTGCCCGGGAGCCTGGACCACAAAAAGATAAGACAAGTCTTTTTATGGCCGCATTTTGCGGTCCGGGCTCATTGAAATGAACGTTCACGCCCCGTGATTAGGGGACAGCCCGCGGAGGACACTACGCGGCCATCCGAGCCGCAAATCACGGGCCATGCACACCACAACGGTCGTGTGCATGGGCCCTTATAGAGTGCATAAACACATCTGCTATTTAACATGGGGTATCCAGGTTGGAGTCTGTTTTATCATACTGATGACCTATCCTGGAGACAGCCAGAAGCTATGCTATTGGTGACAGAAGAAGGTGGCTCTGACCGCTGTACATCGGCCATGCTGCAGTACAGCAGCTCTGCCCCTATTCAAGTGAATAGGAATGGAGCTGCAGTAACCCAGCACAGCCGCTATACAGTGTACGGAGCCTTCTGCTTCCGGCAGCGAAAAGCTATTGACAAATTCATCCTCATGTGAAACCATATCATGACTACATCACATGCTTTCTAGAGGACTTAACTGTGTGTTACTTTTTGGGTAGACACTAATAAGGCTAGACCCACAAGGTCTAATCTAAACTTCTGGTACAAACACCACTGTAACAGAATATACTTACTTCACAGCATTTGGATCCAGACTAGCATACAAATAATAGAGACATTTCATTCTTTCTTCTGTTTCAAGATTGTGAGGTACAAGAAACTGGGCAAAAATTTTCTCTACAAGTAACCTGGCAGAAAGAAAAAAGTTAAATATGACCGACCAGATATCTGGAAGAATGAATTACAAGATAGGGAAAAAGAAACACTATTCTTATAGCACAAGGACACACTCTATTTACTATGAGAACAGTTCAGTCAATGGAAAGTGGGAAAAAAATACTTACTTGTCATCAATGCTGTTTTGGTAATATATATGTAAAAGTTTATCCTTTATCCAGTTGACTTTGTCGGCAGCTTCCTTCCCAGCTTCAGCATGCAGACAATATTTTTTGTACAGCTGAGCGAGGCCCATCATAGCTTCTTTCCTGACTCTCCACTATAGGCACAGAAGGAGCAATGCACATTATTATAAATTATAGCCAAATATTGTACAGTGATCTGTAAATACTGAAATAGTCCAATAAAAATGTGTGGAGGCATGAAGGTACACAGACAATGTTTAGCATTGTGCTGGCATAACCAGTAGAAAGGGGGATATTTTGATCCCCATAAGCTCTTGTGAGACCACATTTGAAATACTGTATACAGTTCTGGAGACCTCATCTACTAAAAGATTAGCTACAAAAACAGTGGAGGTTCTTAAAGCGGTTATCCACCTTCAGGAGGAGAAAAAAAAAAAACAAAAAAAAAAAACTGTCATCATCATAATAATAAACCTCACTACACATCCCCAGTCTCGATCGATTTTTTTTTTGTCATTTCCCATGTGTTACTTCCGGTGGCCGCCTATTGATTTTGTCTAGCTCCTTGAAGACTATCCCTCCGGTCATGTCTCCACCCCGTTGCTCTAGGATTCCCTCCCACCGTAGCCCACCGGTCATCCCTCCCCTAGAAGACCAATAATTAGAAGCACTCCTTATTTGAGCAGTAGTAATAAGTAGGCAATAGTTTAAACACCGTTTAGACAACCAGATATGTAAATTGATATGTCTAAACAAAATATTGCTACCACAAATGCGTTATTGGTCTTAGAATGGTCCTGTTAACTCCTCCTGTGAAGTCACAATACGGGGGGAGTTCATTCGAGTTGCGAAAAACGTCACTTGACCGGTGACTCATCGATATGTGGAAGCGGAGAAGAAAGTGTCACATGATATGTGCCGCTTCATTATTGGGGCGTTTCAGACGGTGGATGAAAAGTCACGTCATTTGATGTTTGGTAAGGGGGCAAGTGGAATCTGGAGAATATCACCTGATGAGTGATCAATAGTTTCCTGGATGCTAGATATAAAGGGATAGTGGCACATGATTAGAATAGGATTCATCACTGAACAGCGTCGCCAAACCGAGCGATTTCGCACACATGATCATTGAGTAGATTAAGTTTGACAATGTCATTGACATATAATTTCTGTAAAGTGGATAACCCCTTTAAGAATAAGGCTGGTGATGTTAAATTAACCCCTTCCCGCTCCTTGACGTACTATTCCGTCATGCTGAGTGCGTCGTTCGCGCTCAGTGAGGTAATGGTACGTCATGGGGGAAAATACAGCTCTATTTTGCCTTGGCGTTTCCTTGAGCTGTGATCAGGGGCGTAACTAGGAAAGACTGGGCCCCATAGCAAACTTTTGACTGGGCCCCCCCCCTCCCCTGGGTGTCACACAACCCCCCCTTGTAGATAGTGCCTTTTTTACAGCCCCCCATGTAGATCACGCCATACAGCCCCCCCCCCCCCTGTAGGTCGCGCATACAGCCCCCCTGTAGATAACGCCATACAGCCCCCTTTGTACATATCTAGGGGGGGCTGTATGGCGTTATCCACAGGGGGGCTGTGTGGCGTTATCCACAGGGGGGCTGTGTGGCGTTATCCACAGGGGGGCTGTGTGGCGTTATCCACAGGGGGGCTGTGTGGCGTTATCCACAGGGGGGCTGTGTGGCGTTATCCACAGGGGGGCTGTGTGGCGTTATCCACAGGGGGGCTGTGTGGCGTTATCCACAGGGGGGCTGTGTGGCGTTATCCACGGGGGGGGGGGGTTGTATAGCGTTACATACAGGGGGGGGTTGTATAGCGTTACATACAGGGGGGGCTGTATAGCGTTACATACAGGGGGGGCTGTATAGCGTTACATACAGGGGGGCTGTATAGCGTTACATACAGGGGGGCTGTATAGCGTTACATACAGGGGGGGGCTGTATAGCGTTACATACAGGGGGGGGCTGTATAGCGTTACATACAGGGGGGGCTGTATAGCGTTACATACAGGGGGGGCTGTATAGCGTTACATACAGGGGGGGGCTGTATAGCGTTACATACAGGGGGGGCTGTATAGCGTTACATACAGGGGGGGCTGTATAGCGTTACATACAGGGGGGGCTGTATAGCGTTACATACAGGGGGGGCTGTATAGCGTTACATACAGGGGGGCTGTATAGCGTTACATACAGGGGGGGCTGTATAGCGTTACATACAGGGGGGGCTGTATAGAGTTACATACAGGGGGGGCTGTATAGCGTTACATACAGGGGGGGCTGTATAGCGTTACATACAGGGGGGACTGTATGGCGTTATCTAGAGGGGGCTGTATGGTGCTAACGCTATACAGCCCCCCTATGGGTAACGCTATACAGCCCCCCTGTAGGTAACGCTATACAGCCCCCCTGTAGGTAACGCTATACAGCCGCCCCTGTAGGTAACGCTATACAGCCCCCCCTGTAGATAACGCCATACAGCCCCCTGTAGGTAACGCTATACAGCCCCCCTGTAGGTAACGCTATACAGCCCCCCCCTGTAGGTAACGCTATACAGCCCGCCCCTGTAGGGAACGCTATACAGCCCGCCCCTGTAGGGAACGCTATACAGCCCGCCCCTGTAGGGAACGCTATACAGCCCGCCCCTGTAGGTAACGCTATACAGCCCGCCCCTGTAGGGAACGCTATACAGCCCCCTCCATTCATTTCTACGGAGCTGTTGACACAGACCCCGGAAGTCCGAGGTTTGTGATGGAGAACTTCAGGGGACTCTCGGTCCCCCGTTCTCCCCATCAATGCCAGCGATCACACATGTATCCCCTATCCTGTGGATAGGGGATACATGTCTTTTGTTTAATGGCAGAGCAGGGAGATACCGCCCTGCTCTGCCGTAGTGTTTAGTGGTGTCCCGCTGTAGCAGCCATAGCGGCTTCTAGCGGAGCCTCCCGCCATGGTGGGGGCCCGTGCCGGCGGGCGACACAGGCCCCCTCATGCTGCGGTAGTTATGCATCTGGCTGTGATAACTGACGCTTCTGATAGCAGGATAACACAGCTAAACGTGCAGGGACTGATAGTGGCTTCTAAGGGGTTAGAACGCATGTAGTGCAGAGTATAAGAATAGCATTCAGGGCTTCCGGCCTTCAAGTCCTCTATTGGGATAAAATAAAAAGTTTAAAAAAAGGTTGTTTAAAAATAAAAAAAGTTTTAAAGTAATAAAAAGTGTAAAAAATAAAAAAATAAAAAAATAGCCTTTTCCCGCAAAGTCTTTTATTATTAAAAACAATTCTAAACTATACATAATTAGCATCGCCACGTCCGTAACAGCCTGAACTATAAAAGTATTTTGTTATTTATCACGCGCGGTGAATGCCATAAAAATAATAAACCATAAATCGCTATTTTTTGGTCACCACCTCCCAAAAAAATGGAATAAAAAGAAATCAAAAAGTCGCATGCACCCCAAATTGGTACCAATGAAAACTAAAGATTGTCCCGCAAAAAAATAAATCTTCACACAGCTCGGGTGGAAAAAAATATGGCAACACAAAAGGTGCAGAATGTGTTCCAAAAGCGGATAAGATCTGGCACCATTTATCAGTGCGACACTGGCCACATATCTGCAGATTATTATTTATTTACCGCATTATTATACTCGCTAATTATACCCTGATGTACTACACACAGTTTAGATATGCCCCCACATTATAAGCGGAAACACCAGTAAAACCCCAAACGGAAATACTACCAAGCAAAATCCACGCTCCAAAAGCCAAGTTGGCACTCCCTCCCCTCTGAGCCCTACAGTGTGCCCAAACAGCAGTTTACGTCTTCATATATGGCATCGCCATACTCGGGAGAACCCGCTTAACAGCTTATGAGATATTTGTCTTCAGTGGCACGTGCATATTGTGCACTAAAATGTTATATCCGTAGAAAATCCACTGCACATTATTGTCAAGTAAAAAAACACCGTTTGGATCAAAATACTCACTGCACTGCAATGCCTTAAGGGGTGTACTTTCCAAAATGGGCCCAAAGCGCAGTTTATCACAACAAATGGGATATGGCCGCACCTCAGGAGAAATTAAAAAAAAAAAAAAGTGTGCAAAAATGCCACATTATTCAGTTTTTTTTCTTTAACAGCCCAATTCAAATACATTCTGTGAAAAAGCTGGGGGGGTCAAAATGGTCACAATAGCCACAAATTAATTCCTTGAAGGGTGCAGTTTCCAAAATTAGTTCTTTTTAGGGTTGTTTTCTACATTTTAGCACCACAGACCTTTTCAAACCTGCCATGGTGCCTAAAATATATTCTAAGAAAAAAAAAAAAAAAAAAGGGGGCCCCAAAATCCTCTAGGAGCTCCTTTGCTTGAGGCCTGTGCATCAGTCCATTATCACACTAGGGCCACATGTGGGACAATTCTAAAAACTGCAGAATCTGGGCAATAAATATGTTTAAATATTAGTTGCGTTTCTCTTTTAAAACCTTCTGTGTTGCTGAAAAAAAAATTGATTAAAATTGAATTTCTGCATGAAAAATGAAATTTGCAAATTTCACTTCTACTTTGCTTTAATTCCTGTGGAACGCCTAAAGGGTTAAGAAACATTCTAAATGCTATTTTGAATACTTTGATGGTTAGAGGTTATAAAAAGGGGTGTTTTATGGGGGTTTTATAGGCCCCTCAAAGCCACTTCAATACTGAACTGGTACCTAAAAAAAAAAAAAACTGCTTTGAAATTTTTCTTGAAAATAAGAGAAATTGCTGTGATATTGCAGTCTACGGTGTAATCGATCAAATGATCACAGGTTCAAGTCCCCTAGCGGGTCTAAATAAAAGTATATAAAAAAAAAAAATGTAAATACCCAAACTATAAAAATATTTATCCAACACGGTGAACGTCATAGCGGGAAAAAAAGTAAAAATGGCCGAAATCAGTTTTTTTTGCCACTTCAACCTCTCAAAAAAAAAAATTATAAAAAAAAGTGATCGAAATGCCACGTTCCTCAAAACGGTTAAGAAAAACTACATCTTTCCACGTACAAAGACGCCTTACACAGCAATATAAAAAAACAAGTTATGGGGGTCACTATATGGCGAGGCAAACATTGTCTAGTTTCTTTTAAACGTTTAATTATTTTTTTTTTTAAAAGGTACTAAAAACATAACACAAACTAGATAAATTTGGTATCACCATGATCGTACCGACCCGCAGTATAAAGGTAAT
The DNA here is from genome assembly GCF_050947455.1 of Rhinoderma darwinii. Classification (NCBI taxonomy): domain Eukaryota; kingdom Metazoa; phylum Chordata; class Amphibia; order Anura; family Rhinodermatidae; genus Rhinoderma; species Rhinoderma darwinii. The sequence goes on from NC_134687.1 coordinate 64,328,964, forward strand.
GTGTCATTTTCACCGTAGAGTGAACACAGTAAAAACGAAACCCATAAGAAAATGGCGGAACTGCTGTTTTTTTCCAATTCCGCCCCATTCTGAATTTTTTTCCCAGCTTCCCAGTACATCACATATAGTATTAAATAATCAGAAAGTGCAATTTGTCCCGTAAAAATTAAGCCCTCATATGGCTGTGTCAAAGAAAGAGTTATGACCTTTTGAAGACGGGGAGGAAAAAACAAAAGCATAAAAATGAAAATTTGTCTGGTCCTGAAAGGGTTAAAATACCAGTAAAACTCTAAACAAAACTACTACCAAGCAAAATCCACACTCTAAAAGCCAAATGGCGCTCCCTCCCTTCTCAACCCTACAGCGTGCCCATACAGCAGTTTACTTCCACATATATGGCATCGCCATACCTGGGAGAACCCTTTTAACAATTTTTGGTGTGTCTCTCCAGTGGCATAAGCTGGGCACTACATATTTGCCACTGAATTGGCATATCTAGGGAAAAATTTTAATTTTTACTTTGCACCATCCACAGTGCATTCATTTATGGAAAAGACCTGCGGTGTGAAAATGCTCACTACACCCCTTAATACATGCCTTGAGGGGTGTGGTTTCAAAAAATGGGGTCACTTCTCAGGGGTTTCTTTTATTTCACATCAGAGACCTGCAATTGTGAACCAATACGGTGTCAGTCGCCAAATTAGGCCTCAACTTCGCATGGTACTCTTTCACTCCTGAGCCTGGTCGAATGTCCAGGCGAAAGATTATGGTCACATGTAGGGTGTTTCTAAAACCGGGACACACAGCATTATAATTAGAGAGCTGTTTTGTTATGGTGGCACAAACTGGGCACCACATATTGGCAGATCTATGGAAAAATTCACATTTTCACTCTGCAAGGCTCCAAAATGGGGTCACTTCTGGGGGATTTCCACTGTTCTGGTTCCACAGGGGCTTTACAAATGCGACATAGCGACCAGAACCCAATCTAGCAAAAATTTCCCTTCTGAGCCCTACTGTGTGCCCAAACAGCAGTTTATGACCACATATAGGGTATTTCCGTACTCGGGAGAAATTGCTTGACAAATGTTGGGATGCTTTTTCTCCTTTTATTGGTTTAGAAAATGAAAAATTTTGGAGCTAAAGCTACATCTTATTGAAGAATAAAGGATTTTATTTATTTTCACTGCCCAATTCTAATAAAATCTATGAAACACCTGTGGGGTCAAAATGCTCACTACACCCCTAGATTTATTCCTCAAGGGGGTGTAATTTAGTAAATGGAGTCGATTTTGGGTTGTTTCCACTATACTGGTACCTTAGGGGCTTTGCAAAAGCGACATGGTGCCAAGAAACCAATCTAGCAAAATCTGTCCTACAAAAGCCAAATGGCGCTCCTTCTCTTCTGATCCGCGCCATGTGCCCAAACAGCAGTTTATGACCACATATGCTTTACAAATGTTAGGGGGCTTTTTCTTTATTCCTTGGAAACATTGTTGTTTGTTTTTTATTAGCTAAAACTACATCCTTATTGGAAAAAAAAATGTAATTTTTCATTTTCACATCCAAATTCTAATAAAATCTATGAAACACCTGTGCGGTCATAATGCTCACTACACCCAGATTAATTCCTTGTGGGGTGTAGTTTCCAAAATTAGGTCTTTTTGGGGGTGTTTCCTTTGTTTTGGTATCACAAGACCCCTTCAAACCGGACATGGTGCCTAAAATATATTCTAATAAAAAGAAGGCCCCAAAATCCAGTAGGTGCTCCTTTGCTTCTGAGGCCTGTGTTTGAGTACATTAGAACACTAGGGCCACGTGGGATTAATCCGCGCAATAAATATGGAGTTGCATTTCTCTGGTAAAACCAGTGTTAGATTTTTTTTAAATTAAATATGAATTTCCTAAAGGGTTAATAAACTTTCTAAATGCTGTTTTGAATGCTTTGAGGGGTGCAGTTTATAAAATTGGGTGACTTATGGGGGTTTGTATTGTATAGGCCCCTCAAAGCCACTTCACAACTAAACTGGTCGCTGTAAAAATCGCCTTTTGAAATTTTCTTGAAAATGTGAGAAATTGCTGCTAAAGTTCTAAGTCTTGTAACGTCCTAGAAAAATAAAAAGGATGTTCAAAAAACGATGTCAATCTAAAGTAGACATACGGGGGATGTGAACTAGTCACTATTTTTGTGTGGTATTACTATCTGTCTTACAAGCAGATACATATAAAAAAAAATTGCTAATTTTTCATGTTTTTCACAATTAAATACGTCATGTATCGACCAAATTTTACCACTAATTTAACCCCTTCCCGCCACAGCCATGTTTTCAGATTTTCATTTTTGTTTTTTCCTCCCCACCTTCTAAAAGCCATAACACTTATTTTTCGGTCGATATTGTCCTATGAGGGCTTGATTTTTGCGGGACGAGTTGTAGTTTTTCGTAGGACCATTTATCGTGCCATATAATGCACTAGGAAACTGAGGAAAAATTATTTGTGCGGTAAAAATTTTTTTTAAAAAAAACAGCGATTCCTCCATTGTTTTTTGCACTTCGTTTTTACGGAATTCACTGTGCAATTAAAACAACATGTTAACTTTATTCTGTGGGTCAATACGATTACGACGATACCAAATCTATATAGTTTTTTCTATATTTTACCTATATAGTTTTTTCTATATTTTACTACTTTTACAAGTAAAAACTTAAGTGTAAAAAAGAAAATTTATTTTGTGTCGCCAAATTCTGAGAGCCATAAGTTTTTATTTTTCCGTCGATTAAGTGGTATGAGGGCTTATTTTTTGCGGGATAAGCTGTAGTTTTTAATGATACCATTTTGGGGTACATGCGACGTTATTATCCCTTTTTATGTGGGAGATGAGGTGACCAAAAAATAGATTCTAGCGTTTACAATTTATTCTTTACGGCGTGCACCGTGGGGGTTAAATAATGATATATTGTAATAGTTCAGACTTTTACGGATGTGGCGATACCAATTGTGTTTATTTTTTTATGCTCTAGGGGAAAAATGTTTTTATTTTTTTATTTTTACATAAAAAACAACTTTATTTTACTAACTTTTACTTTTTTTATTAGTCCCCCTAGGGGACTTCAACCAGCGATCGCTAGAACGCTTGCACTATATACTGCAATACTAATGTATTGCAGTATATCGTGATTCTGACAGGCAACTATTAAGCCCTGCTGGAGGCAGCACTTAATAGGAGCAGAAAGATGGCGGAACCTGGGGGCCTTCATTAGGCCCCCAGGCAGCCATAGCAACCATAGCCATCCCGCAATCTCAGAATCGCTTGGATAGGTAAAAGCATTCCAAAGTTATTACCACATAAAGTGACACGTCAGATTTGAAAAATTAGGCTGTCAGGAAGGTCAGAAGTGGCTGAAGCGGGAAGGGGTTAAAGAACCTAATTTGTAAAGCCCTGTGGAAACAAGCGAAATGGAGGACACGATCAAAACCTTTAAATATGTTGAAGGGTTAAATGTTCAGGAGGGAAGTATTTTTAATAAGAAAAGAACAAGGTGGCCAAATCTGGTATTCGTTTCTCTGCGGTCAATCTTCTAGGTTTCTACAACTGCTTTATTTCTTACCCTCTTGTCCAATGTTCTCTCACGTACAAAGCCGAGCAGCTGATCATTTACAAGACAGAGATCCTTCTTCCCAGCTGTAATAATGGTCACAATAACATCATGCCGTATTGCTTCTTCAGGATCATGTGACCTCACCTTCAGAAATTCTGCACAGAGATTTTTAACTTTGTGTCAATGTAGATAAAAGGAGGCAAAATATTATATACACACAATAAAGTTATTAACATTAATACAGGACACTTTTTTTTGAGTTTCCTCGCAGGTTAGATCATGCATATACCTGTACTAAAAAGTTAAGTTTGCAATTAGGCCATGAATTTTAATTCATATATATTCAAACACTAATTTTTGCATAAAATTGTAGGAAGCATCTTAAAAAAAACATTTCCTGTATATCATTTTAAAGGGAACGTGCCAACATAAAATTACCTATTGTTTATCCCTAGTGCACCACTACGTAACTGTACGTTGCAGTAAGGACTAACTTCCCACACCTCCAGTTATATCACAGTGATGGCACGGGCACAGAAGCTGTACTATACAGCTGACATCTCGCTGCAATGACCGGGTTCAGAGAATGCTGTTCCCAGCCGAAAACGCCTTAGATGCCACGGTCGCTATTGAAAGTAGCATCTAAGGGGATAAACAGGGAGAGTTCTCCCTCTCTGTTACACTTAATGGCATCACCAATAAGGTGACCAAGGGGTGCCAATGGTTGTCATGGCAGCCAGGTGCTTAACAGTCTATATGCCTATTAGGCTATGAAAAGGCACGGCCTAATATATTGCCTGTTAATTTTACACCAAAGCATTCTAGAAGCGATTAGAAGACTGCATTGTAAAGTCCATTAACCACTTAACGCCGAAGGACGGATATATCCGTCCTCTGCAGCTGCTAGTTCGCGCAGGAGGACGGATATATCCGTCCTGTGATGGCGCGGGTACTGACACTGTACCCACGCGATCAGCGGCAGGAGCACGGCTGTTATACACAGCCTGGCAACTGCCGGAATCGAAGCGCGCTCCGATTCCGGCAGTTTAACCCGTTAAATGCCGCTGTCAATAGTGACAGCGGCATCTAATGTGTTTGACGGAGGGAGCTTCCTCTGTCACCGCATCGGCGCCCCCGCAAAGAAATCGCGGGTCGCTGTCGGGTTTCCATGGCAGCCGGGGGTCTAACAAAGACCCCCAGGTCTGCCTTCAGCATCTGCCTTTTAGGCGATGCCGTAGGCATGACCTAATAGATTGCATGTCAGTTTTACACTGACAGGCAATAATGCTTTGGTATACTAAGTATACCATAGTATTATATATGCGATCAGCAGATCGCATAGTGAAGTCCCCTGGTGGGACGAAAAAAAAAAATGTAAATCAGTTAAATAAAGTTTGTGAAAAGAAAAAATCAAATAAAAATTACAGTGAAAAATCAAATAAAACTACTTTTTTTGCCCAAAAAGTGGTTTAATTTAGTAAAAGTGTCAAAACAAATAACACATACATGGTATCCCCGCGATCGTAACGACTTGAACAATAAAATTAACTCATTAATTAAACCGCCGGATGAACGGTGTCGAAAAAAAAACGGCAAAATTCTCTTTTCTCACATTCCCCCCATAAAAAAAATTAAATAAAAATTAATCTATAAGTCCTATGTACCCCAAAATAGTACTATTGAAAACTACACATTTCCCCGCAAAACTTCCCCATAATCATGCACAGAAAATAGAAGTTCAAAAAGCAAATTATGTTCACACACACACACACACACACCTCATCAATCCCATATGCCCTATTACGCATGGTCAGTTCTTCGGTATCTCACAACAGTGAGGTTATTGGCATGCCACCTGAGTAAGCAGAAAAGGGGTTAGGGCTGCCTGGTTTCCTAGCACCTTCAGGGGATGGACTAGATAGACTGGCAGTCCAGGATGACAACAACCCTGCTATAAAAAATTAAATAAATCGAAATAAAAAAAGAATTAAAAAAAAGAAGTGGAAGCAGACCTGAGAAGGTTCTGTCTGCTTCCTCCGGACACTGTACGATTTAGTTTTTAGCCTAGAGTCTGTGGGAAGTGAACGGCCTGCTTGGGCAGAGCCAACACTTTATTACTACCTAGCCTCAGCCTCCGAGTGTCAAGGGCCTGTACCCATTGTGCTGCATCCCTCAATGACATTAACGAGAAATTAAAATTAATGGCAGCTCACCTCCTGGCTAACAGGACATTCAAATAAGAATATAAACATATTAGCATAGTAGTGACCTACCTGTCAGATCTTTAGCCAGGTCAGGATGGTTCATTAAACAGTGACTAGCAAATTTGACACTTTCCAGTCTGACAGGAACATGAATATCATTAAAGCTAAGAAGAGAAGAAGTTATAGTTAAATCTCAGGGTTAATAGTGCTCACATTTAACAGAAATAAAGTTGAACAGATATGGTCTAAACGCAATGGAAAAAGTGAAAAGCTAAATGTATAACTAGTCGCATACAGTTAGATCCAGATTTATTTGGACAATGACAAGTTTTGGCATTTTAGATGTTTACCAAAACATTGAATATACAGTTATGTAAATCAACACGGGCTTAAAGTGCAGACTCAGCTTTAATTTGAGGGTATTCACATCCTAATTTGAGGAAGGGTTTAGGAATTACAGCTCTTTAATATGTAGCTGCCTCTTTTTCAGGGGACCAACGGTAATTGGACAATTATCTCAAAAACTATTTAATGAGCTGCATGGGCTATTCCCTCGTCAATCCATCATCAATTAAGCAGGTAAAAGGTCTGGAGTTGATTCCAGGTGTGGCATTTGCATTTGGAAGCTGTTGCTGTGAACCCAAAACATGAGGTTAAAGGAGCTCTCAATGCAAGTGAAACAGACCATCGTTAGGCTGAAAAAAAAAGAAAGAAATCCATCAAAGAGAGATAGCACAAATATTAGGAGAGGCCAAATCAACAGTTTGGCACATTCTTGAAAAAAGCGAGCGCACTGATGATCTCGTGAACTCCAAAAGGCCTGGACGTCCACGGAGGACAACAGTGGTGGATGATCGCAGAATCCTTTCCATGGTGAAGAAAAACCCCATCACAACATCTACCCAAGTGAAGAACACTCTCTTGGAAGTAGGTGTATCAGTATCTAAGGCCTGATTCACACGGGCGTTGCACATCTCGGACGTGAAAACCGTCAGTTTTTCATATCCGACGTGCCCTGCGCTGTGGGATGCCATATCACGCATCCCCCATAGACTAGTGTCCATGGAGTGATGCGTGAAAAAATAGGACATGTCCTATTTTCTCACCAACTCTTCACACGGTCCGTTGAAACAACGGCCGTGTAAACGGCCACATTGAATTATATAGTTCAGTATGACGGCCGTTGTTTCAACGGCCGTCACACAGGTGTATTACACGTTCATCTGAATAAGTCCTCAGTCTACCATAAAAAGAAGACTTCAGGAGAGCAAATACAGAGTGTTCACCACATGGTGCAAATAATTTATCAGCCTCAAAAATAGAAAGGCCAGATTAGACTTTGCCAAACATCTAAAGAAGCCGCTCAGTTCTGGAACAGCATTCTTTGGACAGATGAAACGAAGATCAACCTGTACCAGAATGATGGGATAGAGAAGGCTTGAAACAGCTCATGATCCAAAGAATACCACATCCTCTGTAAAACATGGTGGAGGCAGTCACTATTGTTTATTGATGACATGAATGAAGACAGAAGCAGCCGGATGAATTCTGAAGTGTTCAGGGATATACTTTGTGCTCAGATTCAACCAAGTGCAGCAATGTTGATTGGATGTCGCTTCGCAGTACAGATGGACAATGACCCAAAACATACTGCGAAAGCAACCCGATCGAGCATGCATTTCACTTGCTTAAAGAGGCTCTGTCACCACATTATAAGTGGCCTACACTCCTCTGTACAACGTCCACTTGGTCTAAAGTAAAAACACGCCCACTTGGGCATTAAGAAACTAATTAGCATAAAGCTAAAAATCGCTCCTAATGTGGTAAAAATAGATAATTTTTCTAAATAAAAAGCACTGCTGTCACCTACATTATAGCGCCGATCTCCTTATGTAGGAGATAGGGCACTTATAATGTGGTGACAGAGCCTTTTTAAGATAAAACTTAAGGCAGAAAAGACCCACAAACAAGCAACAACTGAAGACGCTGCAGTAAAGGCCGGGCAAAGAATCACATTTTGTGATTGCCTGAAGTCTGGAACCCATGGATGTCATTCTCTACAAAGAATTACAAAAAAAACATTTTAGTTATGGTAATGTTAATTTGTCCAATTACTTTTGAGCCCCTGAAATGAGGCGGCTGAGTAGAAAAATGCTTGCAATTCCTAAACGTTTCACAGGATATTTTTGTTCAACCCCTTGAATTAAACCTGAAAGTCTACACTTCAATTGCATTTCAGTTATTTAATTTCAAATTCAATGTGGTGGTGGCAGCGGAGCCCAAATCATGAAGATTCTGTCACTGTCCTAATAATTCTGGACCTAACTGTATGTGAAACATGAAAGTTTCTAGAAATCCATTTTATGAACTGTAGTAAGTTCAAAATCATTGAGGTTATACAATAAACCTCTCTAGGAATGTATATTTCACAGACCGCAAGGAACAATGACGTGAGCTGACTCACGACCAAGTTCATTGTAGCATGAAAGCTGTGCAGCTTGGATAGATGTCAACATTTCACAGCTCTCCTGCTGGGCACGGAGAAAATCAGACAGACACCACATGCAGTAGCAAAGCTGCCAAACTAAAATACAAAAGTAGTCTGTCATTTAGATAAATGCAATAGCAAAACTAAGGTACTAATGGCGTGGACTCCATAATTCTATATGAAATAGGACTTTACAAGATGCACATATCCTGTTCATATGGCTGCAGACAATGACCACATCTAAAAGTAGCTGACAAATGCTCACCGCCCAAGAAAGCACTGCCACAGCGGCCTGTTTTGATTTGCCAAGTCTGAATCTTTAGAACCAAATAGCTTTGCAAGGAGTCGTACAACAGCCAGTCGTTCCTCCCCATCGTTACTCTGGGAACAAAAAGTAATTACACAAAACGTTAAGTGTTTACATTCTAAATAAATACGGCTAATTAAATAAACAAAATCTGGAGATTGGGTCACCTTTTTTTTTTCCAGGTTAATATTGATGGCTTATTGTTCGGATAATGGGGGTCTGACTTTCAGTAGCCCCAATCATCAGCTGTTTGAAGAACTCGTACGAGTGAATGGCACAGTGTTACCATTCCTTGCACGGCAGCTACAAACGTTACAGCACGTGCAAGTACGGACAGAGAGGAGAACCATGTACACAAGTAAGAGGCTTGTGTACAAACAACTGATCAGCGGGGGGAGCCAACAGTCGTACTGCCATCGATCTAACATTGATGGCCTATCCGAACGATAGGTCATTCATTTCAATAACCCGGATAGCCCCTTTAAAGTAGCAGCTTATTCTAATACAGTATATGACATAAAAGGTATTAGCTAGTTTGGAAAAAACATTTTAAAATACTCCATTAAAGAATTTTGAGTCCGAGAAGGCCCCCCCATTCAGGACCCACATGTATAAGGGTTTGTTCACAAAGACGTCATTTTTTCAGTTTTTCTGTTCCGTCATAGGAACAGAAAAATTAAAATAACTTTTAAATCGGATAAAATAGTGCTGCATGCTGCACTATTTTGACCAGGATTTTTGCCCAAATCTGCGATGGAGCCTCCAACGCAGATGTACATATAGCCTTAGCCACAGTGGAGTACAGTTCAAAAGAGGAGCTCTCTCAACACGTGTGATCTACACTGACAGCCGATTGATTTAAATGGGCATTGTGTAATGCTTCAGTTCCCATGTGGTGACTCTGCAAGAAAATCGATCACATGCTGCCAGATTCCCTCACAGATTACAGATGAATGCTGGAGCTCTAAGCAGATATCTTTACTCTTTGGAGGACACTTTAAAGAGACTCTGTCACCACATTATAAGTGCCCTATCTCCTACATAAGGAGATGGGCGCTATAATGTAGGTGACAGCAGTGCTTTTTATTTAAAAAAACGATCTATTTTCACCACATTAGGAGCGATTTTAGCTTTATGCTAATTAGCTTCTTAATGCCCAACTGGGCGTGTTTTTACTTTACTTACCTTTAACTTAAATTCCAGCTGTGGCATTACAGAAACCAACAAATTTGGATCTATCGCAAACAGTTCTTGAATGAGATCAAATACATGCTCTGACAAATCACTCACAGATGACTTTCCTAATACCAAGACCTGGTTGAAAAACTATTGGGTAAAAAATAAAATATAAAAACAGAATTTCTCATTAAAAATAATGCAGCAAGTTTGTTTTTTTTAAAAATACATAAAACAAAAATAGTTGTGTGCAAAACCATGACAGGAGACAAGAATTTTTCAGATACATCAAGATCCTGAGCTAGAGATGGTTACTGCCTAAATCTACAAGTGTGAGGGGAAAGAAATCATGGTTATGTCATGCCTACATGGTGGGTACATTTTGGAAAAAAGCGTCCCTGACTGAGCTGTAGCACTCAGACTGGCCCTATAGTATATAGAGAAAGTCAGTTACACATACAACATTGTATCCACTTGTCAAAAATACTGTGTGTCTAAGAATATTATGCTGACCATCCAGAAACTCACCACTACTTCACACAGCCAATAGTATAAAAATATTGAAATTCTGTACCTAGTTAAAAATAGGATATGGTTAAAGAGAACCTTTCACCTCCCCATACAGGTGCAGCTGAGTGCAGCATGTAATGGGCAGGGCTGCACAAACCCTGGGGCACTTTACATTTTTTTTTCTACCTCCCACCGTTATTTAGATATCGGTGCCATTATATTTGACGCCCAATATTTAAATCACCCCCTGAACAGTCAACGGGCGTGTTACTATGGCTGTGACACTGTCCAATCAGATATGGACAGTGCCACAGCATGAGTGTGCGCGATTGCTGTCTTTTCATCCGAAAAGGCAAGGAGGCGTCAGTGCTACGGACAGAGCTATGGAGAAGAGAGCGAGCATACGCGCTCTTATCTCTTGAAAGAGATGAGTCTTGCATTTTGTCTGCCGAACTGGCGAGGGGGCGTGTCAGTGCTATGGACAGTATAAGCGCTCCCCAGCTCTTACTGTCCGTAGCAGTGACACGCCCCCTTGACAGTTCGTCAGACAAAGTACAAGACAGACGTCTCACAAGAGCTGAAGAGATGAGAGCGCGTATGCGCGCTCTCCTCTCCACAGCTCTGTCCGTAGCAGTGACACCCCCTTGCCAGTTCAGATGAAGACTGCAATCGCACACTCTCATGCTGTGGTACTGTCCATATCTGATTGGACAGTGTCACAGCGATAGTAACACGCCCCCTTGGCAGTACACTCCCCCTTGACTGTTCAGGGGGTTATTTAAATATCGGGCGCCAAATAGAGCAGCACCGATATCTAAATAACGGTGGGAGGTAGAAAAAAAAAAATGTAAAGAGCCCCAGGGTTTGTGCAGCCCTGCCCATTACATGCTACGCATGTATGGGGAGGTGAAAGGTTCTCTTTAAGGTCTAGGGTAAAATGTGCGTATGAATACAGGATCGCTCTGTTCAGATCTGCGTCAGAATGGGACCCCAACGCAGATGTGAACAGAGCCTTAGATACGAGAACAGTTATTCAGTAGTGAATAATAATTGTAATTATAACAAAAATAACAATATTGGCAAATATATAAACAAGACTAATAGTTATTATTAAGAAAGTGTATGTTTCAACCAACACTTAAAAAGTACCTACATTTGCAATGCAGGGCTCAATAGTTTGAACCGTCCTCTTTAAAAGCACTTTGGCCAGATCGTGTGCTTGCTTGTTTAAATTCTGGTGTAAAGACAGAGAGATTTTTTTTTGGTTAATCATTAAGGCTGGGTTCACATTTATCAGTAGTTTCATGCTGGAGCCGGACACAACTGAAGACATTTCTGCATCCATAGCGGGACAGAAAAATGCTGCATGCAACATTTTTCTGTCAAACTTCAAAGCTGATGCCACAGGACACAATACTATTCCTATAGGAAACTATGGGGTCATTTTTGTCATAAGTTTCCCTCTAGGCTTTGTTCACACAGTGCAGGTGTGCAGAAAATTTTGCATGTATTTTATTTTTTTAAGCTATAAACCAGGAACGGAACGTAAACAGAACAAATATATACAAAGGAATAAAGTGTCTTCTCTTCTGGATTCAATTCTGGCTTAAATAAAATGCATGCCAAATCTGCACTGTAAACAAGGCCTTCGTGTTTTTTATACTATGGCAGGTAGAATCATGACCGAAGGCCGGACATATGTAAAGAGGGCCTAATATGTTCACACAGAGTTTTTTGACAAGTTCTTGACGCGGAAACCGCGCCGCAAAATTCGTCAAAAATGGCCCTAAAATGCCTCCCACTGATTTCAATGGGAGGCGGGGCTGTTTTCTCCCGCGAGCGGTAAAACTGGCTCGCGGGAGAAAGAAGGGACATGCCCTATCTTCGGGCATTTACTCGAAATCAATGGGAGGCAGAGAAAGTGTATTTTGCGGCGTTTTATGCCCGCGGCCGCGGGCAAAAAACGCAGCGAAAGTCGGCGTGCAGGGAGAGGAAAATCTGCCTCAAACTTCCAAACGGAATTTTGAGGCAGAAATTCCGCCTGCAAAAAACTCTGTGTGAACATAGCCTAAGAGAGAAGAAAACATAAGGCAAAGTGAAATATGCAATGAGTGCAGGGATTTTGTTTATATATGGAGTCAACACCCATTAACTCTTTTGCTGCCTCAACAATTGAGACCTGACATACAAAAAATGAATTATATAGTAAAATTGTATTATACTGCCAAAGCCATATTCTTTATGTAAGTAGATTCCTTTACACAAAAAAACTAGCACCCAACACTTTACACTCAGGAACGTTTTGATTATGCGGTTTTGCATGAAAATGTAACAGCGTAAAAACAAAATGCATAAAAAGTCAAGAGCTTAAAGTCCTGAGGTATTACATAGTTCCTTGGCAGTGAACGTCTATGTGCACATTAGCAACACATTTTATTTTTGTTATTCCACTACATCTTGTAGGATGTAAAATAAACTTCATCTCCCAGAATGCCATGTATAATAGTGTATAAGGAGAGGTTCACATCAGGCATATAGTTGATAGGGATTACACACACACACACACACACACACGCCTATAAAGACACACACACACACACACACACACACACACACACACACACACACACACAATACAAAAATTAAATAAAGTGCAAGAGTTCCATAAGAGTCAAATAATGCATTACACCTCTACCTCTCATTGAAAACAACAGAGGGAGAATTGGTGCTTATTTAGGCACCGATTCTGAAGCGCTTTCGGAGTCAAAATCAGCACCAAAAACGGTCGTGTGAACCGGGCCATAGCTGCTATTAACTAAATGGCACAGTATTTTTTGCATCTTAACCAGGGCATCATGTTTTGCAAACTGATCCATTTAGAAGTGATGTTGTAATGCCTTCTAATATGATGAAACACAGTGGCAAAATAACAAATCTGGAGGTAGCACAATAACATTTGTCACTAATGAAAACATACATTGCCGACCCTTGTATGGGTCTGGAGAGAATAACTATTTTTTTTTGTCTATCACTTACAGAACATTATTTCACAGCAGCACGGTTTGCATTGGCTGTGCCATTTAGTTTAAATGAAAGTTGACTGACATGATGTCTAAATAAATGTTTCCAGCAAGCCATGAATGACATCATACTTTATTTTAAAATCAAACTATTTGTAGCGAGTAGAACTGACCTTATGTGCAGGGATGAGATTTATGAGGATGGAATCCAGCAATTCCTGTGTAACTCCATCGCCTTCCATAGTAATTGAACTCATTAGATCCAGCATGTGCATTTGAACCTTCTGGTTGTGGCTGTTACTGAATTTAAAAAAAAATAAAAGTTTTTGCAACACCCTAATTATGGTAGACAAATAAAAAACAAATAGAATAAATATAAAAATTATTGGGGGGGGGGCGTGGCTTGGCGCGCAACGGGAGCAGTCGCATGACTTGAGAGCTCCGCTGTGGTTCCGTGCTATATTGATCCTGTGAATATCCTGATCGTTCCTTACCTTCATCATTACGTCCCGGAGTTCCAGGCAGCAGTCGGGTGGTAAGAGTGGAGTTATGGGTCCCACGAGAGGTCAAACGGCCGCGGAAAAGCTACAGAGCTATGCCCGGGAAGATATCAAAGATGGCGGCCGTGCTTCCCTGCAGCAGCGCTCAAAGGGCAGTGAGACGCCTGGCGGGACGACATCTTCCTCAGCGGTGGTAGAGGAGACAGAGCCGGAACCTACCCCGACAGAGGTGATGAACAAACTCCTGGCAGCCATATCAGCATGCAAGACCTGACCGGTAAGATGGAGGAGGTGAAAATTGATATAGGCCTCATCAGGCAGGATATGCAGGCCTTGAGAGAGCGAGTGACACATGTGGAGGATAGAGTGTCTGGGGTGGAAGACAGGATGGCGGCCATGCCACGTGTGATTACGGATCTGGAATCCATAACGGAGTTATTAAAACAAAAAAATGATGATCTGGAAAATAGGCTGCGCCGGAATAATATTCGGATAATAGGAATGCCTGAGAAATCGGAGGGCCAAGATCCGGGCGAATTCATATCTAAGTGGTTGAAAGAGATACTGCCAGATGCACCTTATTCGCAGGCCTTTGCAGTAGAAAGGGCGCACAGAGTGCCGGCAAGACCACCTCCACCGGGGGCCCCTCCGAGGCCGATGCTGGCCCGGTTGCTTAATTGTAACGACAGGGACATGATCCTGCGTCAAGCCCGCCGACTGCAAGGAATTAAGTATAATGGCGTTGCTATATCCATATTCCCGGATTTCTCGGCTGATCTACAAAAGCGCAGAGCTACGTTTATGGCGGTGAAAAGAAGGCTGAGGGATCTCAATATCCCATATTCTATGGCGTATCCTGCAAGGCTGCGGGTAGTGGATAACGACCGTTCTATCTTTTTTAACTCTCCGCTGGAGGCCGATGATTGGGTGAGAGGGAGGAGATCGCCCCGCCGCGTGTGATCCCTTTGGAGGGTGAGGATGGAAAGTGCTGGAATTTAAGATGATGCTGCAGTTTCTCATGCGCCTGATGCAGGCTAAAAGGTTTCTTTTTACCGGTTGATCTCCTGTGTTTAAGGAGGGATTCCAATGTTATGGTACACCCAACTTGAAGTCTTATCCGGCGGGTGGATAGATCCGGAGGCCCTGAAAAGGGTCATTCTTCTCCTCCCCATTTCATTTGAATGGACTGTTGGGACTTTCAATCTGTTACCATTCTGTTCATGGAGCTTGGCCTATAGTGGGAAGGAGTGATCCGGCCGAAGTGAAGAAGGGGCCCCAGTTGAAAGACTGCAGGAGAGATCCGGGTATATGCGCAGGATGCATATTACGGTTAAATATTACTGATATATTGATTACACTGCTGATTGATTTATAGTCCTCCTGTACGAATTTATGGAAAGGGCTTAAGATGTAATATGGTGTTTGAAGATGTAGATAGGGAAGGATACGTTAATGCTGCCTAATAGCACGGGGCCTTCCCCGTTACTCTTTGGTGCCACGAGGAGGGCATGATTCGGCAATGGCCTATGTGTCATCTCGCATTGCCGATAGAACTAACATATAAACAGTAAATTGTGTCGTTTATGTTTTTAACGCCGCATTTAGGCGAAATTATACTCATTTATGAATACAAATGTCTAAAAAGTCATACAGTGCAAAGAAGGTGGGGAAAGGTCGCTAGGGAAAGTATATTGGTATTATGCAGGAGTCGGGAGCCATCTTCCCTCCGAGGCAGACATAGTTTCCGGCCTCACTAATGGCGTCTATACCGATCGTGTCTTGGAATGTACGGGGGCTGGGTACCCCGAGGAAAAGGGCAGCCATTTTTGCATGTATCCGTAAATTTAATCCCTCTATAATATGTCTGCAAGAGACGCATTTAATCCCAGACAAAGCGAGATTATTGCGTAGACCTTGGATCCAATGGTCTTCACACTCTTTCCATACGTCCGACTCCCGGGGGGTATCGGTATTAATCCACAAATCCCTGAGCTGGGAAGCGGTCAAAATTAAAGTGGATAAGGAAGGTAGATATGTGTTTATACATGCTTACATCGACACTATACCATTTGTATTACTGGGCCTATATGTTCCTCCTCCGGCGAATATACAAATTTTACATGAGGCTGCCGCATTTGCTGCCGCTTATCCACAAGCTACGGTACTGGGCATGCGGGACCTTAACATGGTCATGGATCCCAAATGTGATAGATTTAGAGGGGAAGTGGATTGTGGGGTTGCATCGGTGGCTCCAACAGAGTTGAATTTGCTATTTCAAGAAATGGGTTGGATAGATATATTTAGGTGCAAACATCCGAATGTAAAGGTATACTCATGTCATTCTATCGGTAGGAATTCCCTGTCCCGTATAGATTATATCTTTGGGAACGCTCTAATGGTTCCGATGGTAACGGATGTTTCTTATGAAGTAAGGGGAGTGTCAGACCACTCTCCGATGGTAGCACGTTTCAATCACCCAGGGCCTGTGCGGATTGGTAGCTGGAAAATTCATCCATTCTGGCTCACCCTGATAGGGCCGCAAGATCGCATACCAGATCAACTGGAGGTTTTTCAAGATACCAATAACTCGTGTGATAATCTTAATATTTTATGGGATACCCTGAAGGCATACCTTAGAGGCTGCTTGCGATCTACAATCTCCTACATAAAAAGGGAAGCGGCAAAGGAAGAGGGTCAGTTGGCACAGCAATGTAAAACATTGGAGGGCGAGTATATAGAAAATCCATCTGAAGCGAATAAACATGCATGGCTGACGATGGGCCGTAAATACTTATTATTATTACAAGAAAACGCTGATAGGAAACTGTTTTTTGCTCGGCAGACCTATTTTGAATTGGGAAACCAATCAAGTAAATTGCTGGCTCATTTAATTCACCACAGCTCTCAGAGCTCAGCAATACTAAAGATTAAGGACAGTCAGGGCCGTGAGTTGACTGATACCCCTAGTATAGCGGCCCGATTCACCCAATTCTAT
Source organism: Rhinoderma darwinii (assembly GCF_050947455.1). NCBI lineage: Eukaryota > Metazoa > Chordata > Amphibia > Anura > Rhinodermatidae > Rhinoderma > Rhinoderma darwinii. The sequence continues at coordinate 64,345,763 of NC_134687.1, forward strand.
AGGGACTTCTACTCCTCCCAGTCTACGTATGATTGGTCCGAGTGTGTATCATACTTGGAGGACTTGAAATTTCCACAGTTAGATGTGGCAGGCAGGGATATGTTAGAACTTGATATCACGGAAGACGAGGTTACACAGGCATTGAGGGATATGTCGAAGGGTAAGGCAGTGGGCCCGGACGGGGTACCATTGGAGGTATATCTTCGTTATTCTGACCAGCTCATTCCCCCATTATGCTCTATGTATTCTTATGCCCGGAGGGAGGGGAAACTACCGGACAGTTTCTATGATGCCACAATTGTAGTGTTACTAAAACCGACAAAGACCCTAGGGACTGTAGTTCTTACCGCCCTATTTCATTACTGAATCTAGACTACAAGATACTTGCAAAGGTACTGGCAAATAGACTGAATAAGGTGATATTACAACTCATTCATCCGGATCAGGCAGGCTTTATGCCGGGGAGGTCCACATCTGACAATATACGCAAGGTTCAAATTTTGGCTCAAATAGGAGAGGCACTGAAGGAGGACTGGGCAATGGCATCTCTTGATGCGGCCAAGGCCTTCGATTCCGTTGAGTGGGCATATTTGTTTGAAGCATTACAGAGGTTTGGTTTTGGCCCGATTTTCATTAAATGGATAAAAATCTTGTATAAAGATCCGAGGGCACAAATTTTGATTAATGGTATAATGTCCCCTTATTTTCAACTCTGTAGAGGTACTAGGCAGGGGTGCCCTCTCTCCCCGCTATTGTTTGCAATAGCTATTGAGCCTTTGGCGATACGTGTAAGAACGCACTCAGAATATAGGGGAATAGTAGTGGGAGGACGAGAGGAGAGGATTAGTTTGTACGCCGATGATGTGATATTGTATATGTCATACCCGAAAGACAACTTGGGGCTAGCTATTGAAATCCTGAACCAATTCGGTAGATTTTCTGGCCTACATGTTAATTGGAACAAATCATTTTTCATGCCCTTGAAGGAAGTGGGGTGGGCGGAAGCTGAGCACGGCCTGCAGGTAGTGTCGTCCTTTAAATATCTGGGTATTATCATAAACAGAGACCATAGGCAGGATCAAATCACCAACATACTGCCTCTGTTAGACTATATTAAGCTCAAATTCAAGGTGTGGGGGGCACTTCCACTGGCAGTGACGGGTCGCGTAAATTTAATTAAAATGGTTATTCTGCCAAAATGTCTGTATGTTCTGGAGCATGCAGCCATACCAGTATATAAGGCCTTTTTTAAATCCCTACATGCATTATTCCCGGCTTTTATATGGGGATCCAACAGATCCAAACTTAGCTTGGCTACTCTGCAGAGACCTAAACAGGAGGGGGGAATGGCACTACCGGATTTGTTTATGTACTATCTAGCTGGGCAGTTGAGATATCTACAGCTATGGACAGGGTCGGACCCGTTACCGATGAGGGAACGGCACCTCGCTGCATATTTGCATCTAACACACCTTTGGCCAGTGCTAGAAAGCTCCCCGGGAACTTATAAAAGAATGCTCCCAATCCACAAGGTGGCAGTGCAGGCATGGACGGCGGCCAAACAAATTTATGCATATGCAGATATACAGGTGGACATGCCAATATGGGATAATCCCCTTCTTTCACATCTAATGGAGGGGCAGGCCCACTCTTTCTGGGATGGATTTGAGGTACGTAGAGTCGGGGATGTGTATACGGATAATGCCATTAAATCCTTTGCGCAAATGCAAGAGGACTTCCAAATTCCTAGGGAAAGTTTTTATAGATATCTGCAGCTGCGACATGCTCTCGCAAGTCAATACCCTAGGTCAGACCACGAATTCTCACGATTCCCTTTGATTGGAGTTTTTAAATCACAGGGCCCCCGGGGGCTGATCTCGGCTGTCTACACGGCCCTTATACATGCTAAATTGGCCAATGTCAAATTACCGGTAAAAGATAAATGGGAGAGCCTGATACCAGATCTGACAGGGGAGGAATGGGAGGATGTACTTTCATCTCCTGTGTCTGTGTCACCGGCGGCGAATAACAAAATGATTCAATTAGCTATAGTTCATCAGAGTTACCTCACGCCGGTGAGACTGCATAGAATGGGCAGATATCCTAGCACTGAATGCCACAGGTGCCGTTTTCCCAGATCTGATTTCTGGCATATGGTCTGGGATTGTCCAATGGTGGCCTCCTTTTGGGGGGAGGTGTTGAAAGTGGTTGAGGAAGTGGTGAAGCAGCCGATCCCCTTTTCACCCAAGATCTGTCTATTTGGGGTGCTGCCTGAAGATCAGTGGCCATTCCACATGCGTATTTTATTGCAAGAAGTATTGTTCATGGCAAGGAAAACCATCGCACTTCGGTGGATGGATCAGAGACCTCCTAGGGTGACGAAATGGAAATCGCTGATCAATTCCATTATTCCATATGAGCGAGTATTATACAAGAAAAGAGGGTGTGTTGGTAAATTTTATAAAATATGGCAGATTTGGTGTGATTCATCGTGTACCCTGTATACTCCGCATAGATTCACAGACCTGAGGGACCAGTTGCTGCAACCTTGAGGAGGACGGATGTTGCATGATTGGTTACTTATAGGATTTATATATTTTGTATGGAATAACTCAAATTGGCCTGGGAAAGTATTTTGCCCGCTGGGATGTTATTATGTTATTATTGAGGGTTAACTATGTGATCTATTAGGTTATGACATGTTAAATACCACCATAGCCACTATGCCTCTGTGTTCAAAATTTGTATGAATACATAAATGTGTTTATTTTCTGTTATGTACTAAGGACATTTGTATTGTACAATTCTTTCAATAAAACGAGTTTAAAAAAATATAAAAATTATTGGAAGATTTTATGGAGCTATAACATCCAGTAGGAACTGCCTTGATCTGCAAATTAAAGGGGTTTTCCAGTCCTTCAGGATAGGCCATCAATAGCTGATCGGTCGGGGTCCAACTCCCGGGACCCCTGCCAATCAGCTGTCTTGAAGGGGGTGCAGTCCACGTAAGAGTGTTGCTTCCCCATCATTTCTAGTTGCTCACTGTGAATCGTTGACACAGATGTAGCGGCGGATCACAGGCATTGCAGCCTTCTTCTCCCACTGAAGCGAGCCGGACCCCGACCAATCAGCTATTGATGGCCTATCCGGAGGGTAAAATCATCATCATATGCAGAAACAAATGCCAAAATAATCACTAAATTTGGAAAAAGTTTAATCTTCCCATTATCCTTTGTGTGCTATAGGTTACCAGCTGCTGTTCCTAAAGAGAGCGAAGGAATCACTGAAGTAAAACGTTTTCTGAAGCGGAGGGCAGGATATACTCCAAAACACACACTATACGCATAAAAGGCGCAGAACCATAACAATGCTTAAACAAAGTTAAATCCATTTAACCAATCTGTTAAAAATCATAATTAAAACCTGGGGTAAGAATGAGGGTTTGACTCTAACAGCCACTAGGTGGCAATCTCAGTCATTCTAGTGTCACAGGGAATTGCCTTTCATGAACTAAATTTTGAGAAGTCACAAAACATTTTAATGGGTAACTCAACTTTTGATAGGTCATAAGTTTTGATCGGTGGGGTTTCAAGCACTGAGACCCCCACCAATCGCTAAAGCAAAAGCATCAGAAGCGTTCGAGCGCTGTGCTGCTTAGTTTCCGATTGGCTTTCCTCTGAAAGCCAAGTGAGGACTGTACAGACTCAAACTTTCTATCGAGCCCGTACACCACTTGCTCAGCTTTCCGAGAAATGCTCATAAGAAACTAAGCAGCACAGCGCTCACCCGAAATGCTTCTGCCACTTCGTTTAAGCAATCGGTGGGGGTCTCAGTGCTCAGACCTCCGACGATCAAAACTTCTGACATGTTACTATGACGCGTCAAAAGTTTTTTGAAAGCTTAGTTACCCTTTCAATTTATCTATGCTTAAACAAACTGAACAAGAAAAAGCCAAAAATTGAAGTTTAACTTACTTTATAACAGAGAAGAGCGTCTTAAAGAGCTGAATAAAAATTTCATTGCAGTCTTCCAACTCAAAACAAATGTTGTAAGATTTGACCCATGCTAAATTCTGAAAATGAGAAGTGGAAAGCACAAATAAAAAACAGGAATGAGTCAGTGGTAAGAAAGGAATCCAAATACTCCGTTGCACACGACAGAGATTGGGCCGTGAAAAAACGGTCCGAGTGTCGGCTGGAATTCCCGGACCGACCATGGTAGAGGTGAACGGGACTCCTGGCATCATAGACATTTTATGATGCTAGGAGTCCCTGCCATCCCGCAGAACTGCTATTCTGTACTGTATCATTTTGTTTAGTACGGAACTGCAGTTCCATGGGGAGGCAGGGACTCCTAGCATCATAAAATGTCTATAATGCCAGGAGTCCCGTTCACCAACACTCGGACTGCTTTTAACGGCCCCGATCGTGTGAAACTGCACGAAGGCTCATTAAGACGAGCGTGTATCTCGTCCGTGTGATGGCTGTTAAAACAATGGCCGTCACTCGGACTCATGCATTGCAATGGGGCTGTTCACACGACCGTTGTTTCAACGGAGCGTGTAAAGGGTCCGTAAAAAATAGGACATGTCCTATTTTACTGTGTGTCACGCATCCCTCCATAGACTCTAGTCTATGGGGGATCTGCGACAATGCGCCACCCACGGGTGCACCTCGGACGTCAAAATCGGCAGTTTTTCACGTCCGAGGTTAGCTACGCTTGTCTGAATGTTGCCTCAGGCGGTGTTCACATCTGTGCTGGTAGCTTCTGTAGCAGACTCTACTTCCTGGACACAAATGCTGCACCATTGTGTCCAGGATTTTTACCAGACACCATGACAGATACCCAACAAAATTCATTGAAGTGAAGGAGTTCCATTGGTCGCGGTTGGTGCTTTCGGATCTGTTACGGACCGTTTTTTCATTCTTCTGCAACTTTGACAAGAGCAGAGAAAATGAAATGACAATCGTAGATTCCAGCAAGGCAAGCGTAATCTCGTTTGAAATGACAGGTTACATCGTAATCTCGCGAGATTACGCTTGCCTTGCTGGAATCTCACAGAAAAGACTCAGAAGTGTCAGGCTTCTGAATAAACATCACGTCCAGGCTGTTAGTGATGTATATTCATTATCAGGACACTGCAGTAATGTTCGTGTGTGTATGTGGCTGCACATAGTGATATAACTATATCGCTAGTGCAGTGTAAATGAATGGAGAGAAGTGCATGATGCTGATTGGTCAGCGTCATACACTCCTCTGTACAACGCCAACTTGGTCCAAAGTAAAACACGCCCACTTGGTTTAAAATAGATCTTTTTCTAAATAAAAAGCATCACTGTCACCTACATTATAGCGCCGATCTTCTTATATAGGAGACAGGGCACTTATGATGTGGTGACAGATTCTCTTTAAATAACGTGTTAACTATTGTTCAAGCAACTACAATCGCGGCAATACCATGTGTATTCATTTTTTCCCCTTACACTTTTACAAAATAAAACGACTTTTAACCCCTTAAGGATCAAGAATTCTTTTACGTTTTTTCCTCCCCGAAATTCCAAGAGTAATAACTTTTTTATTTTTAGGTTGATCTAGCCAAAGAAGAGCTTGTATTTTTGTGCGACGAGTTGTATTTTTCAACTGCACTATTTTTGGGTGTATATGTTATATTGCTTATCTTTTATTAAATTTTTTTAGGGAAGGAGTTGAAAAAAAAAACAGGGGGGGGGGAATGGAGAAGAAAAAAAACATTTTCGCCTTTTTGTGGTTTTTATGGACCGCGTTCACCGGGCAGTTTAATTTCTTAACACTATTACTTCGGTCGTTATGATCGCGGCGATACCATATATGCGGTTTTTTTTGCACTTCTAGTAAATAAAACCACTTTTTAACCCCTTAATCAGCAGCCTATTTTAAACCTTAATGACCAAGGTATTTTTTACGTTTTTCCATCGTCGCATTCCAAGTGCTATAACGTAATTTTTGCGTCAACATAGCTGTAGAAGGTCTTGTTTTTTGCGGGACAAGTTGTTTTTTTTAACCCCTTCCCTCTTTGGCCACTTTTGACCTTCCTGACAGAGCCTCATTTTTCAAATCTGACATGTCACGTTATGTGGTACTCCGGAATGCTTGTACCTATCCAAGCAATTCAGAGATGGTTTTTGGACTTTAGGTTACTGTTAAAATTTGCTCGGTACATTTAGTATTTAATTGTGGGAAAAAAAAATAAAAAATGTAGTGAAAAATGAGCATTTTTTCTAAAATTTAAATGTATCTGCTTGTAAGACAGGCAGTTATACCACACAAAATTGTTGCTAATAAACCTCCGCCATATGTCTACTTTAGATTGGCATAGTTTCTTGAACATCCTTTTATTTTTCTAGGACGCTACAAGGCTTAGAACTTTAGCAGAAATCACATTTTCAAGGAAATTTCAAAAGGCTATTTTTGCAGGGGCCAGTTCAGTTGTGAAGTGGCTTTGAGGGCCTTATATATTAGAAACCCCCAATAAGTCACCCCATTTTAAAAACATCACCCCTCAAAGTATTTAAACCAGCATTTAGAAAGTATCTTAACCCTTAAGGCCTCATTCACACGACAGGGTTTCTCGGCCGGGTGCCGGCCGTTCATAAATCGGCCGGCACCCGGCTGCATTAGGAATGATAGACCCCTAATGGGGCTATTCACACGACCGATTTTTTGACGGCCGGGAAAACCGGCCGTCAAAAAATAGGACATGCTCTATCTTCGCCCGGGTACCTGGCCGCCCGGCTCCCATAGAAGTCTATGGGGCCGGGTATTACACGGCCATCACCGGAATGTGTTCCGAGTGATGGCCGGGTTTCCCGGCGCTTGCGCTCTATCTCCTCCTCCTCACAGCGCAGAGTGCATGTGAGGAGGAGGAGTTGATGCCATTCGGACGAATGGCATCGCTGTACACTGTGTGGCAGGGCCGGGGTGTACAGCAGGTGGAGGGAGCGCTGCGCTGGCTCCCTTCCCCTGCTTGAAAAGCACCCTGGCCCGGCGACACCTTCGATGGCGCCGCTAGCAGCTGCAGCAGCAGCTGCGGCTGCTACTACTGTAGCGACGCCACTATAGCAGAGCGGGGAGGTATCTCCCCGCACTGCTATGTGCTAGCCGCACTTTAGCTCCTTGAAGGAGCGGAATCCCCGTGTTTTCGGGGATTCCGCTCCTGGACAGAGCGCTTGATGTCTCTGTCCATATCTGGGCATTGACATCAGGGGAAACTCCTGAAGCGGAATCCCCGAACACATGGGGATTCCCCTTCAGGAGTTGCCGCTGATGTCACTGTCCGGATCTGCCCGGCCCAGCACGGATGCAAAACTTAATGCAAACCGGCCGGGCAAAATGGCCGATTTTACCGGCCGACACTCGGGCTTGGGAACGACCCGGTCGTGTGAATCCCGCCTTAGACATTTCACAGGAATTAAACCAAAGTAGAGGAGAAATTTACAAATTATTAAATTTATTTATTTTTGCAGAAATTTATTTTTATCCATTTTTTTTGTAACAGAGCTTTGCCAGAGAAATGCAACTCAATATTTATTGTCCAGTTTCTGGAAATATCCCACATGTGGCCGTAGCGTGCTACTGGACTGAATCACCGGCCTCTGAAGCAAAAGGAGCACCTAGTGGATTTTATGTCACTTTATTAGAATATATTCCTGGCTCCCTAATTTTAGGACCCGATAAATCGCCGCTTGAAACAGAAGAAATGTTCCCCTCGAGCCTGCACAACCGCATATTTTTATTTCCTGACTTACTGGAGCCTTAACTAATTTTATTTTTTCATAGACATAGTGGCATGAAGGCTGTTTTTTTGTGGGACCAGCTGTAGTTATTATTGGTACCATTTTGGGGTACATGCGACTTTTTGATTACTTTTTATACTATTTTTTTGGGTGGCAAGATGACCAAAAAACAGCAATTCTGGCATCGTTTTTTTCTACAGCGTTCACCATGCGTTATAAGTTACATGTTAACTTTATTCTGCGGGTCAGTACGATTCCGGCGATACCTAATTTATAGCACTTTATGTTTTACAACTTTTTGCACAATAAAATTACTTTTGTAAAAAGAATGTATTTTTTCTGTCGCCAAGTTGTAAGAACCGTTACTTTTTAATTCTTTTGTCGATGGAGCTGTAGGAGGGCTTGTTTTTTTGAGAGGAGCTATAGTTTTTATAGGTACCATTTTTGGATACATGCGACTTTTTGATCACTTTTTATTTACATTTTTGTAGGGCAAAGTGACAAAAAAAACAGAAATTCTGGCATTGTTTTTTATGTTGTTTATTTTACGCCGCTTACAGCGTGGAATAAATAACAATATTTTTATCGTTTAGGTCGTTAGTTACGGTGATAGCAAATATGTATGGTTTATTTATTTTTTCAATAAAGGACTTTATAAGGGAAAAAGGGCGATTGGATTTTATTTTATTACTTGAAACTTCTATTATATTTTTTACAACAGTTTTTTCCCCACTTTCCTTTAGTCCCACTAGGGGACTTGAAGGCCTAACTGTCAGATTTTTTTTCTAATACATTACACTACCTATGTACTAGGCAGAACGGGAGGCCACTATTAGGCCTACGGTTGCCATTGCAGCCACCGACACCCCGGCGATTTCATTGCTGGGGCGTCGATGAGCTGCAAACCCCTTAAACGCAGCGATCGCTTTTGACCGCTGCATTTAAGGGGTTAATGTGGGAAATCGAAGCAAACTTCGGTCACCGCCATTACAGCAGGGTGTCAGCTGTAAGATACAGCGGACATCCGGGGATGATAGCGCCGACTCCGCTTCTGAGCCTTTGCCATCCATTTGTCGTAAGAATACGACATCTTGCTGGAAGTACTGGCTTTCCATGACGTATACTTACGACAAATGTCGGGAACGGGTTAAAGGCTTAGGAAACTAAACCTTTGCAGGTGTTTTGTGTTGATTCGCTGATTAAGAGTGTGACACCATGAGTCTACAATCTTGAACTTTTAACCAATATTAAAATTCTCTGAAAGACTACATTTTGGAATTTTATTAACGGTTAGCCATAATCACCAACAATAAAGAGGAAAAAAAATGCTGGAAATAGATAACTCTGTGTGTAATGAATCTATATAAATAGGAGTTTCACTTTTTGAGTTGATTTACGGAAATAAATTAACTTTTTGATGATATTCTAATATATTGAGAAGGACTAGTATGCACGTCGGAACGTGGGAAGGGGACCCTTCCTGTGACGTGCATGTACATGAAAATGCGTTAAGGGGTTAAATAACTATGATTCGCCTAATTACCTTGATTAGCTACTGCCATTTTCCAATAAGCAAAATACACACACAAAAAAAAACCCTGACTGATTATGGCATGTTGCTGATGAAATATTACTTTACTGAGCTAGTTCCTAACTCTGGACCAGCATTATAATATATAGTTTATACTTATTTTAAACGTATTGCAGCTTTTGTAGTAATAAAGAAACATTAGATAAGTGTCACAAAAAATAACAGAAAAGTGAAAGAATTAAATACCTCAAGTAGGTAAAAATATCTGTTGAATTGTGGGCTTTTAGTGTCTTCTAGACCTTTCAACTGTCTTGTTATAAACAAGAATATGTCCTGTAGAGAAAAAAAAACCACACTAAATAGTAAAGGCTTAGCAGATTTACAGAATAACTAAGGCCCTCCTAACATCACGTTCATTCACGAGGTTTAGAATGTACGTTGGGAAAGCGCAGGGCAAACATGCAAAAAGTGTACATAGGGCTCCATTAGCCCCAACAAAGGCAACAAGAGTCCGTCACCGTCTGTGCTTAACCTAGAAGTCAGAAGCTTTTCCCGGCATATACGTCAAATGAAGTGCAATAAACTTGAAGCAAAGAAGGCCTTAAAGGATATATTAAATGCAAAGCTACATTCAAGTCTTAACCGAAATGGTCAAGGAAATAGGTCCATTTATTTGATCAGTCACAAGAATATGTTGCTGTATTTATGGGCAGCATATTATGCCCGGTATACTGGGTTATCATACCGAATGGCAGAGGCAGAGCGCCGCTCAAATAACAGCCGCTAAGAAAGGATACAGCAAGCTCATAGTTAAAGGGATTTTCCGAGATAAAATGACTATGCGTTGACGCTTATAATTTATTAATGTAAATATAATTGTAATATGCTTACATTTCCCAAAGTGTCCCGGTTTCCAGATCCTGCCATGGGGTACTTGCCGGGTGACGTCACTCTCTGGCCGCTGTGTTGATCTTCAATTATTTTCTGGGTATACGAAACGTCACTTGTGACATGCCGTGTATGGGCTGTTCTGTTGTACCACCCGTAACGCGCATGCGCGGTTCCTTCTGTTATCTCGAAAACAGCAGGGACGAGAACAGCAGGGAACGCGCATGCGCGTCACGGGCTGTACAACAGAACAGCCCATACATGGCATGTCACAAGTGACGTGTCGTATACCCAGAAAAGGATTGAAAATCAACACAGCGGCCACAGCAGGATCTGAAACGGGGCCACTTTGGAAAAGTATATTACAAATGTATTTACATTAATAAATTACACAGTCATTTTATCTCGGACAACTCCTTTAAGATTCTGCTGTATGCATGTGCCTATGTCCCCACCCCCTCATTAGTGATTGACGGCTGCTGTGAATACAGACAGATTACCCAGCATGCTCGAAGTAAGGACCTGGTGCTTTTGACTAGTCTGAATTAAATAAAATATGAAAAATAAGTCTCCCTAACCAGCCAGTAGGTTTACTACACATTACCTTTAATTTATCATGTGAGGTGTATGGGGCCTCTGGTGCATATATTCTGAAGATGTCAGCCAAACAGCAGGCCACAAGTAGGCGGACATCTTTATTTGGATTCCTGAGGAAGAATTCACATGAAAGGTGCAAGGCTAAAGGGAGATATTGCTGTTTTTCATCTTCTGAATCCTGGTCCATATCCATAAACGTTTTAACCACCATCTGAGTAAAAAACAAAATTAAGTATTTTATGTCTGTAGTAATCATCAAGGACAACTTCTTGCAACCCATTGGACATATCTGAACTAGTAGTACCATCCCCAAATTAAGGAAAAATGTAGCTTGTTCCTTAACTAGAGCAAAAACCCACCTTCCAGCAACATTACACAGGTTACATTCAGGGTTAATAAAGATATAAAGCAGATTAACCCTGTAAATGCATCCCATTACTTATGTAGTACTGATCCAGAGTTGCAGCCTATATCTGCACATGGCTGACTGTGGTGATTTGCATTCTGGGAAGTTATTTTACCAGGCACTTTACAGTAATCTGATGTAGAAGAAACAATCTTTAACACTGCATTACACGAGCCAGGCTGAACGGTTTTCGCTGTTCAGTCGTTAATGCGATCATTGCTCATTCGCCCACAACTATTATCTGAAAGGACCAGTGTCACAAAAAAATTTTTTTTAGATCAATTTGACTTTAGTGTGTTATTAAACATTTTTTTATTTGTGTGTTTGTTTTTTTTATTTTTTCCACTTTTTCTTCCCTATGGGGGCTGCCATTTTTTTTCCCATTTCTGTATGTTTCGATTAACGACACATAGACATGGAATACGGCACATACAGACCCATAGTGAATGCGAACGGGGAACGTTCCATCCACTATGCTGTACGCCGTCTGTGTGGGAACGGCGCGACGTTCGGCGCCATTTTCCTGTGGACCGGAAGTCGCGGCCGGACAGTAAGATTACTACTTCCGGTCGCGGCTTCCGGACTTGTGCACTTGGAGCGGCGATAGCAGACGGAGCGGCGGCGGCAGGAGCAGGTAAGTGATTTCTATGTAGGTTCGTTATTCAGTGTGTTTACTAGTGTATGTTAACCTACTACACTGTGTGTTAGCTCAAAAAGTGGCGACACACAGTGTAGGAGGTTAGACCGTTCAATCCCCTCGTTTCTCCCGGCACTAGCCAGGATAAAGGAGGGGGGGTTCGGAGAGCTCACTAGAGCGAGTGAGTTTTCTCAAATTTTGCAGCATAAAGCAATGTGGTTGCTTTACCACATGCAATGCTGCAATTTTGGGAATTGCTCCATCTAGTGACCAGCGCTGGGAAATATTATAAATTAGAATCTTATTTATAATATTTCCTGACTCAAGAAAAAAATAAAAAAATTAGAACAATGTCTAATCACCTATACACTAATTGTTTAACTAAAAAAAAAAAAAATGTTTTTCTAGCGACACATTACCTTGAACTACGAACGATTGGAAGACTTCGGATTAGACGAGGGGATGTGGTGGCAATGAGCGCTAATTTTTTATTCAGGTAGATCGTGGAAACCGAACAATTTATCGTTCGTTGTTCAATTGCACACTATTACACGTAGTGTTTCTCTCTCACATTCTAACGATCATACAAAAATGCATATGATAACCGCCTCGTCTAAGAGAGCATTTAGCCATAGTCTTGTCATAATCCAATATATTCTGGTATCCAAAAGCAATCTGGACTAATACAGGCTATAATTCATTCAGTATCATAAGTTATATAACGAGAGAAAAGAGGATATAGTTAGAGAACGATAGATAGATATATTTGCCATGGTATAAGGGGCGATTTATCGGAGTTGCAAAAAGGGATGATTATTGTCTTTCGGGCCAAGGCTGGCAGTATTTCTCAAACAGTGCAGTTTGTGAACGGTTTGTGTGCTGCTGTGGTGAAAGTGTATCGTAGGGTGAACTAATGGCACCATTGGGAATAACCAACGTGGAGACTGCGGAGCGCCACGTGCCATTAATGTGAGGTGAACGTCGGCTACGAAGGTGAAATAGGGCCGAACGACACACTACAGTGGAGAAGCTCACCGTAAAAATCAACCAGGGGGCTACCAGACGTGTATCTGAAACAGTTTAGCAAACCCTACTGCGTATGTGGCTCAGAAGCAGATGGATGGTCACTGCTCCTATGCTAACAAAGGTGAATCGGGGAAAAAAGGCTTCAATTTGCACGGAAGCATTGGAATTGGACCACCGATGATTGGAAAATGGCTGCTTTCCTCGATGAGTCACTTTTTCTGCTCCCTCGAACTGATGGACGTTGGCGTGTCAGGCGAGAAACAGAGAACAAACACCCAGCAACTGTTGCTGGAAGAACACAAGCTGGTGGCAGCAGCGTTATGGTCTGAGGATTTTTTTTCATGGCATTCTCTGGGCCCACTTATCCATGTGGAAGGCTCTGAACTGAGTAGGGTATGAATCCTTCATTGCACATCACGTCCACCCATACATGCTGTTTGTCTTCCCTGGGGCAGATGGAATCTTCCAGCAAGACAATGAGACATGTCATACGGCTAGAAATGTCCGGCAGTGGTTGGAAGAGCACAACCAAGACTTCCAAGTACTTCCCTGACCCCCTAATTCACCAGACGTGAACCCAATTGAGCATCTGTGGGACCACCTCGATCTTGTTCGCACTATGGATCCTCCCCCACGCGCCCTCCAGCAAATGTGGGATGCACTGCAGTCAGCATTGCCCCAGATACCGGCGACAACCTACCAGCACCTTATTGAGTCACTCCCAGCCAGTCTAGTTGGTGGTCATAATAATGTGACTCGACTGTGTGTACACACACTTTTTATATTTATTGTACATTATTATTTTAAGTTGAATTACTGCTATATTTATTATACTTATAAATGTGAGGTTCTTAGCTCTGTTTGATCAAATTGTGCAATCCCACCTGCCACGAGATTATATATATATATATATATATATATATATATATATATACATATACATACATATACATATACATACATACATACACATACACACACACACACACACACACACATAGGAGACTTACGTCTATCAATAAATGGTGCCATGAAAAAGTACAACTTGTCGTGCAAAAAAAAAAGTCCTCATACGGCTATGTCGACGAAAAAATAAACAAGTCATGGCTTTTGGAAGGCGGAGGAGGGAAAAACTAAAATGCAAAAAAAAAAAAAAAAAAGAAGGAAGATTGTACGGGAATAGTGTCACAATTTTTTATTTTTTTTAACATCAGTTTGATTTTAGTCTTTTATTAAAAACTTTTATATTTATTTGTGTGTTTGTGTTTTACTTTTTTATTTTTACACTTTTTCTTCCCTATGGGGGCTGCCATTTTTTACTCCATTTCTGTATGTGTCGATTAACGACACATACAGACATGGAGTACGGCAGCCCCAGTGTGAATGCGAACGGGGCCCGTTCCATCCGCTATGGTGTACGCCGTCTGTGTGGGAACGGCGCATGCGCCGCTCCCACACAGTCCAAGTTGAACTGCGCGCCGTCCGGCGCCATTTTCCTGTGGACCGGAAGTCGCGGCCAGACAGTAAGATTACTACTCCCGGTCGCGGCTTCCGGACTTGTGTACTTGGAGCAGCGGCAGCAGACGGAGCGGCGGCGACAGGAGCAGGTAAGTGATTTCTATGTATGTTCGTGTTTCAGTGTGTTTACTACTGTATGTAAACCTTCTAGACTGTGTGTTAGCTCAAAAAATGGCGACACACAGTGTAGGAGGTTAGACCGTTCAAACCCCTAGTTTCTCCCGGCACTAGCCAGGATAAAGGAGGGGGGGATTCTGAGAGCTCACTAGAGCGAGGGATTTTTTCCCAATTTTGCAGCATAAAGCAATGTGGTTTTTTGCTAACACATTCCCTTTAAGGGGTTGTGATCGTTTTACACACTGAGAATCAGAATAGTTCCTGTCCACAGGGTAGGTCATCAGTATATGATCGGTAGGGTCCAACACCCGGACGCCACACCGATCACCTGTTTTAGCTACCTCCGGGCACCAAAAGTCAGTGGAAGCAGATGGCTCTAGTCACTGTATAGCGGCCAAACTGCAGTTCTGCTCCTATTCAAGTGAAGAGCAGCGTTGTAGTTCTGAAGCACAGCCGCTATACAATGTACGCAACCGTCTGCTTCCAGCATCCTCCTATGGATTGGTCATCAGTATGAAAAAACTGTCCATGCACAGACAACCCCTTTAATGTCAGCAATGTAACTCTAAACTGATACAATAGACTTATCAGGAAATGGCCGAGGCTCCCTGCCCACGGCCGCAGCCGTGTACACGGCCCGTGATTACAGGAACGGCCGGGGATAGTCGCCCGCGTTTGCGGGCTGTGGTCCCATTATAAAGTATGGGAGCACGGTCCGTAAAATCAAAAAACAGAACATCCTATTTTTTACGGATGCTTTCTAGGGCCCGGACACCTTCCCGTGAATATATGGAAAGGCGACTGTTGGCCATAGAAATTAGTGGATTAGTATTTTGATCCAAAATTACGGTTGTGTGCATGGAGCCTAAATGTTTACATGTGTATATGGTTTTGGAATGAATAATAAATTGGTGCCTTGCTATAACAACGCTATGTTCATGCTTTCATCCCTTTTATTCGGGGTTCCACGAAAATTTACTTCACTTTTGACAGCAAGAACAGTGCAGTATGCAGAGATATTCCAGTCTTCAAAATAACGAAGACCTCAACAGACATTACTAGTAGTCAGTAGGGTTTGGCGCTGACCAGATCTGTCGTTAAAAGCCATTGCACAGATGTGAACTAAGCCATAAAACAATACTTCTGAAACATTAGTTTTCGTCTAAATTTGGTCTAATTTATTATACAGAGATTAAGGCCACACGGAGCGGCTCAGACATGGTTGCGACCAACAACCGCGCCGGGACCATGCTTGACACGGCTGTCAAATAACCGATTAATGGCTGCGTGTTAATGCGGGTAAAACGTCCCTTTACCTGCAAAATCGTGCGAAGATTAATTAATACACTATTTATGGCCGCGCAATTGTGCAGGTAAAAGGGCCGTTGTACCGGCAATAACGCGTGGCCATTAACAGGGTATTTGATAGCCTCGCCAAACTAGACGCCGCTGCTGTTGTTGGCCGCATCGCAACCGTGTCAGGGCCGCTCCGTGTGGCCTTACCCTTAATTGCTGTAGGAGACTGATGTCGATGATGTCCATTACCTCTGCATTGAAAAACATGAGCATCATCTCCAAAAGGGGCATGGACTTAGTGAAGCCAAGAAACAAAATAAAGCTTTTCCTTTGATGCGAGTGATGAGTAAAGAAGCCAGGCACCAGTCTAATAAGCACACGGTTTACCCGGCTTCTGGGAATCAAGATGAAGTGACCCCAGTACCTCAACATTTACAGTTCGTGGTGGCAAGCTCTGTGTCACGGACCTCATGCTGTTTTCGGTAATTGTCTGAGCTGTTCAGAACTTTATTCATTTGTGATAAAAACTTTCCATTCTTTTCCTACAAATATTGAAACTTATAATACATTAGAGCAGATTTATTAATGTATTTAAAGAGGCTCTGTCACCACATTATAAGTGGCCTATCTTGTACATGATGTGATCGACGCTGTAATGTAGAAGTGTTTTTTATTTAGAATAACGACCATTATGACCTATATTAGCTTTATGCTAATGAGTTTCTCAATGTCCAAGTGGGCGTGTTTTACTTTTTGACCAAGTGGGCGTTGTACAGAGGAGTGTATGACGCTGACCAATCAGTGACCAATCAGCGTTATACACTTCTCTCCATTTATTGACACAACACATAGCGATACAGCTATATCGCTATGTGCAGCCAAATACACAAACACTAACATTACTGCAGTGTCCTGACAATGAATATGCATTACCTCCAGCCAGGACGTGAGGTCTATTCAGAATCCTGACCACTTCTGTAGCGTCTCTGATTACAGCGTAGCAAGCGTAGTCTCGCGAGATCATTCAAAGCGAGATCTCGGGGTGCTATGCTGTAAATCACAGAGACGCTACAGAAGTGGTCAGGATTCTGAATACACATCACGTCCTGGCTGGAGGTAATGTATATTCATTATCAGGACACTGCAGTAATGTTAGTGTTTGTGTATGCGGCTGCACATAACGATATAGCTATATCGCTATCTGCAGAGTAAATTAATGCAGGAGGAAATGAACACAGCCCAATACTACAATAAAATAATTTACCACAGAAGTGTAATCTTATTTTGTTAAACACAACCAGACAAATCACTACCATGTGTGCTATTTCTAGACGAACAACTATAAACAAATGATGGATATCTAGTAAAGTACAAGACACATGCGCTAGAGGTGTGGAGGGACAAGGACTGCAATTCAGGTCTTCAATTAAAATGCAAGGACGCATAATAGGGCAAATGGGGCAATTGCCCATGAGCCACCACCCCATAGTGACCTACACTACTTCGCAGATATGCAGCATTTTTTACATGCTATGCATCAGCACGGTGGCTCAGTGGTTAGCACTATTGCCTTGCAGCGCTTCAAATCCAACCAAGGACAACATCTGCATGGAGAACCCCTCCAGGTACTCTGGTTTCCTCCCACACCCCAAAAACATACGAAGAGGAAATTTAAACCGCCGGATGAACGGCGTCCAAAAAACAACGTCAAAATTCTCATTTCTCCCATTCCCCCCATAAAAATGAAATAAAAAAGTTAATCTTCAAGTCCTATAAAATAGTACTAATGAAAACGACACATTGGCCTGCAAAAATCAAGCCCACATACGGCCAGACTGAAAAATAAAAAAATTACGTCTCTTGGAATGCGGCGATTCAAAAACAAGTCATTTTTTTCTAAAAGGCTTTTTATTGTGCAAACGTAGGAAAACATAAAACCTTTACATATTTGATATCCCCGTAATCGTGCCGACCCATAGAATAAAGTGAACATGTTATTTACGCTGCATAGTAAACGGCGTAAATTTATAACGTGAAAATTAATGCTGGAATAGCTGCTTATTTACAATTCTCTCCTAAAATAAAGTTAACAAAAGTTAATCAATATATTATAAGCATCTAAAAATGGTACAAAATACAACTCGTTCCACAAAAAACAAGCCCTTATACGGCTATGTCGACGGAATAAAAAAAAAGTTACAGTTCTTGGAATGCGACCGTGAAAAAACAAAAAATAATCCTTGGTCATTAACGTGCACATCGATATCTTTCATTTTGCTACCGTGTTTTATCAAAACACTCAGAGCAGAAGTCTAGCATATTCACGAACTGCTGCTAGTTCCACCCACCTTCCGCTGATTTAATTTGCATAGGAAGACATTGGTCAATCAAAAAGGTATTCAATAACGGTGATATTTTAATATTGGCACTACTTATTTCCCCCCACCTTTTGTTGGAAGATAGGACAAGAAAAAGTTGTTTTGTTTGCTTATTTTTTACTTTGGAGTAAATTTATTTTACCCCCTTCCCGACATTTGTCGTATGAATACATCATGGAGAGCTAGTGCTTCCCGCATTTTGTCATATCCATAAGACAAATGGTGGACACAGGCTCAGAAGCTGAGTCGGTGCCACCATCCCCGGGTGTCGGCTGCATCTTATAGCTGACACCCTGGGGTAATGGCAAGGACCGAAGTTTGCTCCGATACCAGTCATTAACCCCTTAAATGCAGCGGTCAAAAGCGATCGCTGCATTTAAGTTGTTTGCAGCTCATCGGAACCCCTGCAATGAAATTGCAGGGGTTCCGGTGGCTGCAATGGCAACCGTAGGCATAATACTGGCCTCCCAGTATGCCTAGCACAGAAGCCTTCCAGGACCCGCCCGGCGGCTGAGCCTGAAAGGCTTCCATATCAGACGGCAAGATGGCGCCGGCTCAGGGGCGCAGCCACCGTCATCAGCTGACATCCACCTGTAACGGCAGGAACCGGAGCTAGCTCTGATCCCTGCCATTAGCGCTTTAGATGCAGCGATTGGAAGCGATAGTTGCATCTTAGAGGTTGCTTGAAGATCGCCAGCCCTGCCATCAGGGTTGGCGACTGCTGCTATGGCAACAGGAGACCTAACAATTACCTCCTGCTCTGCCATTACGGAAGCCGATTAGGCCCCGCCGGGAGGCGTAGCCTAATCGGCTTGCTGTCAGTGAATGACTGACAGATCTAGTACATTGCACTACATAGGTAGTGCAATGTATTATAAAAAAAATAATCTGACAGTTGGACCTTCAAGTCCCCTAGTGGGACTTGAAAAAAAGTGTAAGGAAAAAAAAAACCAAAAAGGATAAAAAAAAAAAAAAAAAAAGGTTGTAAAAACATAATAAAAGTTTCAAGGAATAAAATAAAAAACACATATCGCCCTGTTCACTTATCAAGTCCTTTATGATTGAAAAAAATAAATAAGCCATACATATTTGGTATCGCCGTGTCCGTAACGGCCTGAAGTTTAAAAATATTATAATATTTATTCCACGCGGTGAACGGCGTAAAAAAAAAAAAAACCTGTAAAAAACTATACCAGAATTTGTTTTTTGGTCACTTTGTCCTACAAATATTGGAATAAGAAGTGATCAAGTCGCATGTATCCAAAAATGGTACCTATATAAACAACTATAGCTCGTCTCACAGACAAGCCCTCATACAGCTCAGTTGACGAAAAAATGAAAACGTTATTGTTCTCAAAACTTGGCGACAGAAAAAAATACATTATTTTCACAAAAGTAATTTTATTGTCCAAAAAGTTGTAAAACATAAAAAAGTGCTATAAATTAGGTATCGCCGGAATCGTACTGACCCTCAGAATAAAGTTAACATATAATCATAAACTACAACGTGTGGTGGACGCTGTATAAAAAAAAAAAAAAACACCTTAAAAATGATGCCAGAGTTGCAGTTTTTGGGTTATCTTGCCTCCCACAAAATAGCATAAAAAGTGATCAAAAAGTCACATGTGGTACCAACAAAAACTACAGCTCGTACCGCAAAAAACAGCCCTTATACCACCACGTCTATGAAAAACATAAAATGAATTAGTTAAAGAGGCTCTGTCACCAGATTTTGCAACCCCTATCTCCTATTGCAGCAGATCGGCGCTGCAATGGAGATAAGAGTAACGTTTTTTTTTTTTTAAAAACAAGCATTTTTGGCCAAGTTATGACCATTTTTATATTTATGTAAATGAGGCTTTCTAAAGTACAACTGGGCGTGTATTGTGTTCGTTACATCGGGCGTTTTTACTTCTTTTACTAGCTGGGCGTTGTGTATAGAAGTATCATCCACTTCTCTTCACAACGCCCAGCTTCTGGCAGTGCAGACACCGTGTTCTCGAGAGATCACGCTGTGACGTCACTCACTTCCTGCCCCAGGTCCTGCATTGTGTCGGACGAGCGAGGAAACATCGGCACCAGAGGCTACAGTTGATTCTGCAGCAGCATCGGCGTTTGCAGGTAAGTCGATGTAGCTACTTACCTGCAAACGCTGATGCTGCTGCAGAATCAACTGTAGCCTCTGGTGCCGATGTGGCCGACACGATGCAGGACCTGGGGCAGGAAGTGAGTGACGTCACAGCGTGATCTCTCGAGAACACGCTGTGTCTGCACTGCCAGAAGCTTGGCGTTGTTTAGAGAAGTGGATGATACTTCTATACACAACGCCCAGCTAGTAAAAGAAGTAAAAACGCCCCGATGTGACTAACACAATACACGCCCAGTTGTACTTTTACTGTAAACACGCCCAGTTGTACTTTAGAAAGCCTCATTTACATAAATATAAAAATGGTCATAACTTGGCCAAAAATGCTCGTTTAAAAAAACAAAAAAAAACGTTACTCTTATCTACATTGCAGTGCCGATCTGCTGCAATAGGAGATAGGGGTTGCAAAATCTGGTGACAGAGCCTCTTTAAGGCTCCAACAAGGTCAGGAAAGAAAAATATGCAGTTGTGCCGGCCCGAGGGGAACATTTCTTCCGTTTCAAGAGACGAATTATCAAGGCACTAAAATTAGGGAACCAGGAAGGGGAGGGCCCAAACATATCTGCTGGAAGCGAGGGTGCCGGCATTATACCAGGACAACACTTCCCAGCAAAATTCCCCAAACTTCAAAGGTGCGAAGTGTGGACCAAAAGAGGAATAAGTAAGGACCATTTATTAGTGCGACACCGGCCTGTGCAGAAAGTATTGCTTCACAGCGAAATACACATCTATGGATCATTTTATTGTTTTTTTTTAACCCAGTTATTATACCACCTGGCTAAACTCCTGATTTACTCTGCCCAGCTTACATATGCCCCCACATTATAAACGGAAACACCAGCAATACTCAAACAAAACTACTACCAAGCAAATCCACACTCCAAAAGCAAAATGGCGCTCCCTCCCCTCTGAACCCTACAGCGTGCCCAAACAGTAGTTTACTTCCATAAATATGGCATCGGGAGAACCCTTTCAACAATTTTTGGGATGTGTGTCTCCAGTGGCATAAGCTGGGAACGACAAATTTGCCACTGAAATAGCATATCTATGGGAAAATTTACATTTTTACTTTTCCATAAATTATTGCGCTGCAGATTGTGCAAAGTCCTGTAGGGTGAAAATGCTCACTACACCCCTTAATAAATGCCTTGAGGAGAGTGATTTCCAAAATGGGGTCACTTCTCAAGGGTTTATTTTATTATTTCACATCAGAGCCTCTGCAATTGTGAACCAATACTTTGTAGATCGCAAAATTAGGCCTCAATTTCGCATGGTACTCTTTCACTCCTGAGCCCTGTCAAATGTCCAGGCAAAAGATTAGGGCCACACGTAGGGTGTTTCTAAAACCGAGAAACAGCATAATAATTAGAGCTGTTTTGTTATGGTGGCACAAGCTGGGCACCACATATTGGCATATCTATTGAAAAAATCCCATTTTCACCCTGCAACACCAAGTGCACACTAATTTCTGTAAAACACCCGCGGGGTTAACATGCCCACTACACCCCTAGGGGTCACTGCTGGGGGGTGTTTCCACTGTTTTGGTCCCACAGGGGCTTTGCAAATGCAACATAGCAACCAGAAACCAATCCAGCAAAATCTACACGCCAAATGCCGCTCCTTCCTTCTGAGTCCTGCCGTGTGCCCAAACAGCTGTTTATGACCACATATGAGGTATTGCTGTACTCAGGAGAAGTTGCTTTACAAATGCTGGAGTTCGTTTTTCCCTTTATTTGTTGAGAAAATGAGAAACGTTGAGCTGAATTTACGTCTTATTGAAGAAAAGAGATTGTTTTTATTTTCACTGCCCAATTCTAAGAAACACCTGTGGGATCAAAATGCTCATACACCCCTAGATGACTTCCTCAAGGGGTGTAGTTTCCTAAATGGAGTAACTTTTTTGGCGTTTGCAAATGCGACATGGCCTCCGCAAACCATTCCTGCTAAATGTGATCTCCAAAAGCCAAGTAGCGCTCTTTCCCTTGTGAGCCGTGTCGTTTGTCCAAACGGCCGTTTATGACCACATGTGGGAAATTGCTCTACAAATGTTGGTGGTTTTTCTCCTTTAGTCCTTGTGGAAATGAGAAAAATTAGCTAAACCTACATTTTCTTTGAAAAAAAAAAGTAGATTCTCACGGCCTGCTTCCAATAACTTCTGCAAACAGCCTGTGGGGTCAAAATGCTCTCTATACCCCTAGATAATTTCCTTGAGGTGTGTAGTTTCCTAAATGGGGTCACTTTTGGGGGATTTCCACTCTTTTGGCACCGCAAGAGCCCTTCAAACCGGACATGGTGCCTAAAATTTATTCTAATAAAAAGAAGGCCCCAAAATCCTTTACGTGCTCCTTTGCTTCTGAGGCCGGTGCTTCAGTACATTACCCAACTAGGGCCACATGTGGGATATTTTCTAAATCTGCAAAACCTGGGCAATATATATGGAGTTGCATTTCTCTGGTAAAACCTTCAGTGTTACAGAAAAAAAAATAGATAAATTAATTTCTGCTAAATAAATAAAAAAAAAAATAATTTGTAAATTTCACCTCTAATTTGCTTGAATTCCTGTGAAACATCTAAAGGGTTAAGAAACTTTCTAAATGCTGTCTTGAATACTTAGAGGGGTGAAGTTTTTTTAAATGGGGCAATTTATGGGGGGTTTCGAATATATAAGGCCCTCAAAGCCACTTCACAACTGAACTGGTCCTTTTGAAATTTTCTTTAATGTGAGAAATTGCTGCTCAAGTTCTAAGCCTTGTAACGTCATAGAAAAATAAAAGGATGTCAACTATGTCAATCTAAAGTAGACATATGGGGGATGTTAATTAGCAAAAGTTGTGTGTGGTATAACTGCCTGTCTTACAAGCAGATACATTTAAATTTAGAAAAAATGCAAATTTTCTTAATTTTTCGCTAAATTTTTGTGTTTTTCACAATTAAATTGTAACAGCGGAAGGAGGTGAAGGGAACAAGTGAGCCCTAATCTACCCACCGCCCTGTCCCTGCCTACTTGCAACGACCCGCTCTAGGCGACGGGGTACAACTTGGCGGCGGTCCCTACGCTGACTAAATGCAAGGGGATACAAACAGGGAACAAGCAAGGGAAGGGGCAGTAGCCCACGGAACACCGTGAGGGAACGGAGTGGTGAACGAGCAGTCAGGATCAGGATGTAATGAAGTATACAAACGCAGAGCACGGAGCAGGAAGCAAGCCGGGGGCAGAGCGAAGCAGGATAAGCGGGAACTGAAGCAAGGCTGAAGCACGGCAGAAGCAGGCTGGAGCAAGGCAGCAGTGGGGCCAGGAAACCAAGAAGAATCACAAGCAATGAGGAAGAGAAAACGGCAGGTATAAATGGACAGGGGGCGGAGCTAACTCCGAACTGACCAGGCCGCGGTAGGCTCTCCCACTCCTGAGCCTGCCACCCTGATTGGTGGGAGCAGGTGTCAGTCTAAGAGGTCTGGCCTCAGGTGTCGATTGATTAGTCCTGGGAGTATCCACAGACGTAGTGCCTGGCAGATCCTTTACATAAATACTGAATGTATTGAGCAAATTTTGCCAGTAACATAAGGTCCAATGTGTCACAAGAAAACTCCCTCAGAATCACTTGGATAGGTAAAAGCATTCCGAAGTAATTACCACATAAAGTGAAACATGTCAGATTTTAAAAATGAGGCTGTCGGGAAGGTCAAAAGTGGTCAAAGAGGGAAGGGGTTAAATCAATTTATTTAAAGTTACGGTGCAAACTACTGAAACCCCCCCACCACGAAAAAAATAAATACGGTAAACACTCCTGAGTAAGAAGATTACCCAGCTTATGTTGTAACATACTGACCAGACATTTAATGGTGCCCAGAACCAAAAAGCGGTAAATTTCTACTATCAAGTGGCATTTTTTCCATTAGATACCACCATGCTGGCCTACACAGCAAAATACATTTTAACCCCTTAATGACCAGCCTATTTTGGACCTTAATGACCAAGCTATTTTTTATGTTTTTCAATCGTTACATTCCAAGAGCTATAACCTTCTTATAGCTGTAGAACGTCTTGTTTTTTGCGGGACAAGTTGTATTTTTTAATAGCACCATTTTTAGGTACATATTATTTATTGATTAACTTTTATTAACTTTTTTTGGGGGGGGGGGGAATAGAAACAAATCTGAAATTTCGCCACTCTTTTTTGCGTCCTAAAGCTACGCCGTTTACCGTGTGGTATAAATAACACAATAACTTTCAGCGGGTTGTTACGATTGCAACGATACCAAATTTGTATAGTTTTTGTATGTTTTACTACTTTTACACAGTAAAAACGCTTTTTTTTCAAAATTATTTGTTTTTGTGTCTCCATATTTGAAGAGCCGTAATGTTTTTATTTTTTCGCCGATGCGGTTGTATGAGGGCTTTTTTTTTGCGGGACGACTTGTAGTTTTTATTGGTACCATTTTGGAGTAGATGCGACTTTTTGATCACTTTTTATTACATTATTTTAAAGTCAGTATTCACAGAAAACAGCAATTTTTCCATAGTTTTTTATTATTTTTTTTGACGGCGTTCACCGTGCGGGTTAAATAATGTAATAGATTTATAGTCGGGGTCGTTACGGACGCGGCGATACCAAATATGTGTAACTTTTTAACTTTATTTTGGTTTTTTTATGGTAAAGCATTTTGTAAGGGGAAGCGCTGGGTTTTTCATTTTTTTTCACATTTTTTTTTAAAATTAACTTTATTAAACTTTTTCTTCACTTTTTTTACTAGTCCCATTAGGGGACTATAATATGTGATTCTGTATTGCAGTGTATTACTGCCTGTCCGTTTAACACGGACAGGCATCTGCTAGGTCATGCCTGTGGCATGATCTAGCAGGCATTCACTCCAGGCAGCCTGGGGGCCTTTATTAGACCCCCGGCTGCCATTAGAGACACAGACACTCGGCGATCGTATCGCCGGGTGTCGGTGGGAGAGAGAGGGAGCTCCCTCCCTCTCTCCAAAACCACTCAGATGCGGTGCTCGCTATTGAGCACCGCATCTGAGGGGTTAAACGTGTGAGATCGATACTAATATCGATCTCACACGGCAGAGCAGGGACGCTCCCAGCCCTCAGCTGCCTCTAGCAGCTGAGAGCAGGGAGATCTGACAGCTCCCTGCTCAGTTTACTTATTCCGATGCCGCGACGTAAAAAGTCTATGGCATTGGAATAAGGCCCGTTAGTGACCGACGTAGAAACACGATGGGTCGGTCACTAACGGTTTAACCTGTTGAGGATGCGTGACGTCTATGTTCGCCGTGAGCAGCTGGACGAGCATAGACGTCATGCTGATTGCACGGGCACAAGTGTGGGCGTGCGATCAGGACGTAGGGGTGCCCTAACAACTGCCTGTGTACTATCAGTACAGACTACTGTACTGGAATATAGACATATACCAGTACATTAAAAAAAAAAATCCAAATAAAAAATCCCACTATAAGATAAAAAAAAAACAAAAAAAAAACAAAAAACACACAAATGCACATTTTTTACTATTAATAAACTTTACAAAATAGAGGTCCTGAAACCTAAAATTACATTTATTTAGTATCGCCACGACTAACAATCTGCACAACAAACGTATAGAATCATTTATGATTAGTGCATGCTGTGTAAAAAATAAAAAAAAATACTGCAGCGTAACCGCTTTTCTTACTGCATTTATGCAAAAATATAAATCTATAAATTAAACGATAATGTAAATGTAACCAAAAAATGCACCTAAATAAAGTACAACTCGTCCTGCAAAAAACAGTCTCATAAGCTACGTCCGGCCCTACTCGGGGAACGTCCGGCCCTACTTACTCAGACTGCGCTGCTGCCGCCGCGCCATTCGCTGCTTGGCTCCATTGGCCCTACTCACTCACATTTAGGAGCAGGAGTATGGCGGCGGCGGTCTGAGTGAGGTCAGTGCGTGCCAGTCCAAGAGTGGACCAGTCCAGTTACCTGACCTGAGTCCGTGACATGAAGTCAGGTGACCGGACTGGTCCACTCTCATGTCAGCACAGCTGCTACTAGCAGTGAATGACAGTACTTGGCTCCATCTGCCCTCCTCCTGACCTAAAATTTAGAAACTTAGCGGAGGCCTAAATGCAGAAATGTAACTAGTGTAGACATAGGATAGGACCTGTCCTAAAAGCACGAAGTGAGGTCAGGTGACTTAAAAGGTTTTTTTTTTCCCCATCAAGGACATTATGATATATTCATAGGATGTGTCAAATGTCAAATAGATGCGGGTCTCGCCTCTGGGTCCCAGATCTATCTCTAGAACGGGGCCCCCTAAACCCCCTTCTACCTCGTTGTGTTGTGGCTGACCCGTGTGATTTCCGACCATGAAGAACAAACCAGCGTAGCTCACTGAGCTATGCTGTTCCCGTAAGTCCCATAGAACTGAATAGTAGTTACGGAAACAGCATAGCTCGCGCGCTGCTTCTGTACCTGCCATTCACTACTATGGGAGTTACGGAAACAGCGCAGTTTAGCCATCTACGTGGGTTTTTTTCTTCATGGTCGGAAATCCGCAGGAATATTTTTTTTTTTAAATTCAATTTCAAGTCACTGAAATTTTTATATGCCACATAAGACAACCTATTATGGAAATGGGATTTTCCATCTGCTTCTTAACCTTAAAAATCAGACACCTCAGGGTATTCAATGAGGAGAATACTGTAACATTTTTGCTACATTTTTTAAAGCTTTTTGGAAAATGAGGGAAAAATAAGACTAGGAATTTGTCCGCTTATGTATTAACCCCTTCCTGCTTTTGGACGTGACTGTACGTCCGAAATCAAAGTGATTTCCCGCAATAGGGCGTAGTTACGTCCAAGCTTTAACCCCTTAATGACCAAACTATTTTAAACCTTAATGACCAAGGTATTTTTTACGTTTTTCCATCGTCGCATTCCAAGAGCCATGACTTTTTATTTTTGCATCGACATAGCTGTATAAGGTCTTGTTTTTTGCGGGACAAGTTGTATTTTTTAATAGCACCATTTTGAAGTACATATTTATTAACTTGGGGGGGGGGGGGGGGGAATAGAAAAAAAACCTGACATTTCGCCACACTTTTTAGCGTCCTAAATCTACGCCGTTTACCGTGTGGTATAAATAACACAATAACTTTATTCAGCGGGTTGTTACGATTGCAAATTTGTATAGATTTTGTATGTTTTACTACTTTTACACAGTGACAAAAACGCTTTTTGGCTGGGTTCACACGAGCATGTTGGGTCCGTAATGTACGGAACGTATTTCGGGCGGAAGACCCGGACCGAACACAGTGCAGGGGGCCGGGCTCCTAGCATCATAGTTATGTACGACGCTAGGAGTCCCTGCCTCTCCGTGGAACTACTGTCCCATACTGAAAACATGATTACAGTACGGGACAGTTGTCCTGCAGCGAGGCAGGGACTCCTAGCGTCGTACATCACTATGATGCTAGGAGCCCGGCTCCCTGCAGTGTGTTCGGTCCGGGTCTTCCGGCCGAAATACGTTCCGTACATTACGGACCGAACATGCTCGTGTGAACCCAGCCTTTTTTTTCAAAATGATATGTTTTTGTGTCTCCATATTTGAAGAGCCATAAGTTTTTTATTGTTCCGCCGATGCAGTTGTATGAGGGCTTTTTTTTTTTTGCGGAACGACTTGTAGTTTTTATTGGTACCATTTTGGAGTAGATGCGACTTTTTGATCACTTGTTATCACATTTTTTTTTAACCCCTTAATGACCGGGCATGTTTGTACCTTAATGACCAAGCCAGATTTGTCAAATCTGGTATGTCTGAATTTATCAGAGAATAACTCTGTGAAAGTTTTGAATATCCAAGTAATTCTGACATTGTTTTTTCGTCACATGTTGTACTTTATTTTAGTGGTAAAAGTAGACTGATACGATTTGCGGAAACTAATAAAAAAATAGAAAAATGGAAGAAATTTTGTAAAAATTACCATTTTCCCCTATTTTTAACTGCAATATGTCACATATGTACATACATACTGCACAATTTTTTAAATTAAATATAGATTTCTATCTCTTTACTCTATTTTGGCAGCACTTTTGAAAAAATAAAATAAATTTTCAGCAATTTAGAAGACTTACAAGTTGAATAATAATTTTATAAATTTTGAAGTACATTTTGTTTTCCTGCACCAAGCCAGGTTTTCAGAGGCTCATAGGTCTCAGAGTGATGGAAACCCCCACAAATGACCCCATTTAGAAAACTAGACCCCTTAAGGTATTTACCTAAGGGTATAGTAAGTATTTTGACGCCACAGTTTTTTGCTAAATTTAATACATAGCAGGTGAAAAAAATAAAAAGTTCATTTTTTTTCATAAAAGTATCAGTTTGAAGACCAATTTCTTTGTAAAGCGACCATGAGAATGAAGAAACACACCACAAAATCTATCACCCTGTTTCTCCTGTTTTCAAAAAATACCCACATTGTGGCCCTAATGCGCTGCCTGGACACATGGCAGGACCCAAAAGGAAGGGAGCACCCGGAGGCTTTCAGGACTCATATTTTGCTTGAAAATGTTTTAGGCCCCACTGTACATTTGGAGAGGCTTTGAGCTGCCAGAACGATAGAAACTCCCCATAAACTACCCCATTTCGAAAACTAGACCCCTTAAGGTATTTATCTAGGGGTATAGTTAGCATTTTGACCACACAGGTTTTTCGCTAAATATATTGGAATTAGTCTGTAAAAATTAAAATGTACTTTTTTTCTGAAACATAGAAATTTGTATTATTTACAAGGAATAACGAAGAAAATGCACCCCAACATTTGTAAAGCAATGTCTCCCGATTACGACAATACCCCATATGTGGTAATAAACTGCTGTTTGGACCCACAGCAGGGCTCAGAAGGGAAGGAGCACCATTTGGATTTATGATTTTGCTGGAATGGTTTTCGGTGCCATGTCGCATTTGCAATGCATTGGAGGGACCAAAACAGTGGAAACCCACCAAAAGTGACCCCATTTTGGAAAAACCAAGGAATTTTTCTAGGGGTATAGTGAGCATTTACACCCCACGGGTCTTTTGCAGAGTTTATTGGAATTAGGGAGCGAAAATTAATATCAAATTTATTCTTACAGGCTTCTGTAACAGAGCGATCGCTGTACCTGTCCGTTAGTACCGAGGGGGCCTGCTGTAATACACAGCTGACACCCGCAGCGTATGGAGCAGGCTCAGCACGTTAGCCGGCTCCATACATCAACCGCCGCACCATGACGGGCAATTAAGTCATAGTGCTCAAAGGGGTTAATGCACAGCGGATGGTTCAAAGTGAAAATTGCAATTTTCCACTGATACGCCATTTTAGTGCATAATATGTTGTGCCCAGTTTGTGCCACAGAAGACAAATACCTGATAAAACGTTAAGCAGGTTCTCTCGGGTATGGCGACGCCATATTTGTGGGCGCAAACTGCTGCTTGGGCACGCTGCAGGGCTCAGAAGGGAGAGAGCGCCATTTTGCTTTTGGAGCGCAGATTTTGCTTGGTAGGTTTCTGTTTTGGGTTTCGTTGGTATTTCAGTTTATAATGTGGGGGCATATGTAATCTGTGCGGAGAACATCAGGGCATAATAAGAGGGTATAATAATGGGGTAAATAAATAGTATTTCAGAGATATGTGGCCGGTGTCGCACTGATAAATGGTGCCCAATCTTATCCACTTTTGGACATTCTGCACATTTTGCATCGCCATATTCTGAGAGACAGAACTTTATTTTTTCACCACCGGAGCCGTGCGAGGGCTTATTTGTTGCGGGATAATCTGTAGTTTTCATTGGTACCATTTTGGGGTACATGTGATTTTTTTTGATCACTTTTTATTCAATTTTTTTGCAATCCTGAGCAAAAAACAGGAATTCTGACACCGTTTTTTAGGTTTTCTTTTTGCGGCGCTCACCGTACGCTATAAATTAAATTTTTACTTTATTCTGCGGGTCGGTACGATTACGGCGATACCATATGTATATAGGTTTGGTCCTTTTTTTTAGCGTTTGCACAATAAAATGACTTATAAAAAAAAAAAATCTGTGTCACCATATTCTGAGCGCCATAATTTTTAAATTTTTTAGTCAAAAAAGCTGTGTAAGGGCTTGTTTTTTGCGGGACGGATAGAAGTTTTTATTGGTACTATTTTTGGGAACATGCGACTTTTTGATCACTTTTTATTCTTTATTTAGGGAGCAGTGGTGACCAAAAAATTGCGATTCTGTCGTCGTTTTTCATTTATTTTTTTTGCGGTGTTCACCGTGCGGGAAAAACAACATTATAGTTTTATAGTTGGGGTCGTTACGAACGCGGTGATACCAAATATGTGTACTTTTTTTAACGTGTTCATTTTTTTTCTATAATAAAAGACTTATTATAGGGAAAAAAAGCATTTAGTGTTTATAGAACTTATAACTTTTATTTTTACACTTTTTTTAAAACATTTTTATTACTTTTTTCACTTGTCCCACTAGGGGACACTTAGTCTTGCAGCTTTGATCGCTGCTAGAGTACATTACACTACACACGTAGTGTAATGTACTCTGTCATTGTGACGTGACTGTCACACTGACAGGAAGCAGAGGAGGAACGGCCAGAGGCTGTTCCTCCGAGGCTTCCGTACATGGCAACCCGATGTCATTATCTGACCTCCGATTGCCGTGACAAGCATCGGTAGCCCCCACGATCACTTCGTGGGGGCTGCCGATGTGCTTCAAACCACTTAAATGCGGCGACGGCAATCAGTCGCCGCACTTAAGGGGTTAACTGCCGAAAGCAGCGGCGATGGTCCGCTGTCCGGCGAGACTGATATGTCAGCTGTCTAGGACAGCTGTCAGCGCGCGTCTGTCACACTGTGTTTACACAGAGTGACAGTTTGAAATGCGGACGAAAATGAACGTCATGGTGCGGGAACTAGCAGCCGACCAGGACGTTCATTTTCGTCCTTGGTCGTGAAAGGGTTAAGTCCGGATTCACAGAAAACATCAATTTTTCCAGTTTTTTTATTACATTTTTTACGGCGTTCACCGTGCGGGTTAAATAATGTAATAGCTTTATAGTCGGGGTCGTTATGGACGCGGAGATACCAAATATGAGTAACTATTTTGTTTTTTTAATCGTAAAGCAGTTTGTAAGGGGAAAAGGTGGGTTTTTCATATTTTTTTTTTTCATTTTTTTTATTAACTTTATTACACTTTTTTACTAGTCCCACTAGGGGACTTTAATATGCGATTCCCTGATCGCTATTATAATACACTGCAATACTTCTGTATTACAGTGTATTACTGCCTGTCCGTTTAAAACGGACAGGCATCTGCTAGGACATGCCTCCGGCATGATCTAGCAGGCATTTACTACGGGCAGACCTGGGGGCCTTTATTAGACCCCCGGCTGCCATTAGAGACACAGACACTCTGCGATCTTATCGCCGGGTGTCAGTGGGATGAGAGGGAGCTCCCTCCCTCACTCCAAAACTCAGATGCGGCGCACGCTATTGAGCACCGCATCTGAGGGGTTCAATGTGTGAGATCGATACTTATATCGATCTCAATCTCACACGTTCGAGCAGGGACGCCCCCAGCTCTCATCTACATCTGGCAGCTGAGAGTAGGGAGATTTGACAGCTCCCTGCTCTGTTTATTTATTCTAATGCAGTGCCGTAAAAAGGCTTATGCATCAGAATAAAGCCCATTAGTGGCCAACGTCAAAAGGCGTATTGGCGGTCACTAACGGGTTAAACTGTCACCATGTCAACAGACATGGTGACAGCATCCTGATCGCAACTGTCATAGACAGTTGACGAGCAGGACTCGCGGCACAGGACCAATGAGAGTGGTCCCGTGCCGGCATGAGCGGTGATTGGCCAGTCCGTACTGACAGGCAAGTCACAGCGCAGGAGACTTGTTTTGCCAGCATCTCCGGCTCTGATAAGGTCATTTCTGTCAGAGAACTTGTCAAAGTCGGAAGCCAGTGAAAGGAAAGTGAACAATTTAAAAAAAAAAAAAAGCAGCGATCTGCCCCTGTTGTGCCCACTGACCAGTGATCACCACTGTCTCTAATACTGGGCTTTTTTATGAGACCAAAACTTAAAAATAAGCCCCAAAACTTCCGCAACTCCACTGCCTTTGTGGGGGTCCAATTTTGGCCTCTCCCATAAAGAGTCGGGGTCCTGGGCGATAAACTGTTCCGCATGTATGTTGGTCTGCTGGACCATTAAATCTAACAGGGAGTCAATTTGAATGCCTGAGGGGGCTTTCATTTCAGGCACCACCACCATTATATTACATGTCAATGTCCATACTTTGTTCCGTGATACATTCTGATATGCTCACATCTATATGGTATATGCCTGACTAATACCTCTATATTTTCCGTCTAAAATGACGACCACATCCGTATTTATGCCTTAATCAGCGCCATAGATCATCATGGGATTCTACCGTGCCATTTGTTCACAAGACTATTCATACTGGCTAAATTATGAGAACATATACGAGTTCCCTAGACACAAGTTATCTCTCCATGGTCATCTGACGCTGTCCCTGATGTGGTGAATGTTCCTGGGATCCATGTGTCTGTTTCCTCCTTTTGTTTTTAACCCTCACGTCAATTTCATAGTCCTATTTGTAGGTTATACTATGTTTGAATTGACCCAGTTATATGCTCTATTTTTGCTTGTAGAAATAATATGACATATTTTATGATGTTATGATGTAAATTGTAATGACAGTTCTCCTAACCCATGCTATGACCTAACTATTTGTACATATTTCTCTAGTGCCCGACGAAGGTCTTATCGACCGAAACGTAGACGTCGCACATGTAGCCTCTGGCATCCATCCAATAAAGATATATATTTTTGTAACACAAGCAAGGTGTGCCGACTACAAATTCTTAACCTATACCCAGGTTGGGACCCTACCTCGAGCACCCAAAAGAAACCAGTGCCATCTGAACACAACCACATGGTATAAAAAGCTGTCTGTGCATCTTACAGATTGCTTTAAACAACGCCTTTGTCCTCTGCAGATATGCCGGCAGTGGGGATATGTTCCTGCAATTTCAGGAAAAGGTCATCAAGTCCCTGATATTTGATGCCCAGGTAGGAGAGGGCAGTTCATCTGGTTCTTCCATCTGCAGGATAACTCCCAGCCAGCATTTCTCCACAGAAATCCCCCCCACTGGAAAAAAAAAAAACAGAAGCCACCCCAAAAAATGCTGTGTGTGCACCACATACCATTGTGAGACGTGTCCTACAAATCCCGGCCTGTAATGTAACAATGTTTCAAAATATACCATACCTCCTTGGATTTTTACATTTATTCTTCATTCACATTTTGTGTCTCCCATATTGGCCATGACCAATTATTATTTTTTTTTACTAACCAGACCTATTTAAAATGTGATCATTTAAAATTTGTAAAAAAAAAACACCTAAAACAAAACTAAAAATTCTCATTATACCAAGGACCCGATTGAGTGTCTCTCACCTAGGTTGCAAATCTGGGTGAGAGGAATAAGTCCAGATGAGATTGGTGGTCTCAGCAAATCTTTTTTTGCTGAGGCCTTTGATTAATTTTTTGGGCTGGATATTATGGAATGGTGGGTAGGTTGGTAGTGGGACCTGCCATCCCCTCTCCCTCCATTGCGGGTTTTCCAGGTTGCCCTCCTTAGCTACTAAAATTAAAGTATTTCTTATTATACCCCTAGATGAATACCTTGAAAGGTGTTACATTACAATCTAAATCTTCTCACTATACTGCTAGATTAATTCTTTGAGGGGTTTAGTTTCCCAAATGAGGTCACTTTTCTGGGTTTCTAATGTGTTGACACCCCAAAGCCTCAGTTTTCATGACACAGGGCAGTAAATGCCTTCGTAGTAGGCCTCAGATGTTGCATGGTGCTCTTTACCTTCGGAGCCCTGCCATGTGCTCAAACAGTAGTTTATCTCCACAAATGGGGTATTGCTGTATTCAGGAGAAATTGCGTAACAAACTGTGGGTCCTTTTTCTCCTTTAACCCCTTGTGAAAATGATTAATTTGGGGCTAAAGCAACATTTCCTTTGAAAAAAACAAATAAATAAAAAAAAAACAAAAAAAAAAAACAACAAAACAACGAAATGTTATTTTTTTTACTGCCCAGTGTATGAAACACCTGTGGGGTCAAAATGCTCACTATACCACTTGAAAAATTCCTTGAGGGGTGTAGTTTCCCAAATGGAGTCCCTTTTGGGGGGTTTCCACTGCACTGGTACCTTTACAAATGCGACATGGTGCAGAGAAATCAATCCAGCACTCCAAAAGCTAAACGGCGCTCCTTCCTTTCAGAGTCCTGCCACTTGCCCAAACAGCAGTTTATGACCACATGTTTGGTATTTCCGTACTCTGGAGAAGTTGTTTTACAAATGTTAGGGTGCTTTTCCTCATTTATTTGAAAACAGACTAGCCACACAAACGAACATTGCAAATTTGCCGTAGAAAATTCTACGAACACGGCGACAAGAGCGGCCGCATGTTGGCCAGAGCAATGAGGCCTAGATTCGAAACTCATAAACCCTGCATTAAAACTACAGCAGGCCTTTTAGCCCACACTACACCTGATATTGCTAAAAATTTCCACACTTACTACTTCAGCTTTTATAATTTATGCCCATCTCCACCCCACCCCCACACTCGGGGCCCAGGACTCTCCCTCCTCCCCTTTTCCTCGTTTGTCCACAGAAGACATAATGGACATGGAGGTTGACTTCTCCGCTCCGTAAATCCTCGCTATCATATAAGATCTCCCGGGGGGAGGAAAAGAGTCCGGGACCGAGTGGATATACTGCCAAATTCTACAAACACCTAGCTGACCAACTCTCACATCTTACTCAACTCTTTTAACGCAATTTCCCCTGAAGCCCTATTTCCCCCTGGCGAATGTCGCGGTCTCCCCTAAGCAGGGTAAAGACTCCAAGTTATAGGTCCATCACTCTACTTAATGTGGATTTTAAAACTTATGCCAAGCCCCTTGCCAATAGACTAAAAAAAACATCTACCCACCTTGGTTAACCCGGATCAGGTGGGTTTCGTGCCTGGTAGGGAGGCCTGCGACAACACGCCCAAGACACTAGACATCATTCATCATGCCCAATCCCATCACACCCCCCTCATGATTTTTTTTCATTAGATGCCGAAAAGGCGTTTGACAGAATTTCCTGGCCCGCTCTACGTTCCACCCTTCAACATATAGGATTAGGCCCCTCTTTTATTGCTAGAGATTTTGCCCTTTATCAATGTCCCTCTGCGTGGCTCAAAATTAACAGCTCTCTGTCAGAACCCTTCACCATACACATTGGCACTAGGCAGGGCTGTCCCCTCCACCCTCTTCATGTGCTGGTCATGGAACATCTTATGACTTCTATTCGAGACAATCCGGACATACAGAGTATTTCTATAGGGGGAGTAGAATATTAATGCTCTGCATTTGCTGACGACCTCCTGGTCCACCTCACGAAGCCGCATATTTCCCTTCCCTCCTTGATGACATAATAGTCTCTATTTGGAACATGGTCTATCAGAGGCCCTAAATGTCACTACCAGACCATCTGGTTGCCACCCTTAAAACTAACTTTCCATTTGCATGGCCTTCTAAAGGCATAACCTGTCTGGGAATACATATGGCCGATCTTTCATAATTTTACTCGAATAATTTCATTTCCTAATTGGCCTCATTCCATAGTGATCTCACCAATTGGGATTAGCGGGACTTTTCCTGGTTTGAGAGAATTAACATTTTGAAAATGACCCTGCTCCCTAGACTGCTGTACCTCCTGTAGACCATCCCCATCCTCATCCCTTCATCCTTTTGGCTTAGCGTTCAAAGAGGTTTCGGATCCTTTAACTGGTCCTCCGGTCACCCCAGGATACATATTGTTCTTCTCACTCGCCCTAAAGATGCGGGTGGGGTGGGTCTGCCATATTTATTATCTAGCTACACCCCACACACGCATCCTTGACCTTTTTCACAACCAAGACTCTAAACTATGGGTATGCCTGGCCCAAGCCATTCGCCCTGACACTCTCTCCACCCTCCTCTAGACACAGCACTTATTTAAAAGAGGCACACTCCAGGCCATCTCACAAACCCTGAAGGCGGATTTATAAAAGCGTGTGCGTTTTGCGCACGCAAAAAACGCAGCGTTTTGCGTGCGCAAAAGGCACTTAACAGCACCGTGTGTCATGATCATATGGTGCGCAGCTGCGTGCTTTTCGCGCAGCCGCCATCATTATGACACTCTGTTTGGATGTTTGTAAACAGAAAAGCACGTGGTGCTTTCCTGTTTGCAATCAGTTTGCCTGCTGTTGTGCGAATCCCGCACGTCCCACGGAAGTGCCTCCGTGAGGCATGCGTGATTTTCACGCACCCATTGACTTCAATGGGTGCGTGATGCGAGAAAAACGCAGAAATATAGGACCTGTCGTGAGTTTTACGCAGCGGACTCACGCTGCGCAAAAATCACTGAAAGTCTGCACTGCCCCATAGACTAGCATTGGTCCGTGCGACGCGCGTGAAAAGCACGCGCGGTGCACGGACGTATTACATGGTCGTGTAAATCCGCCCTTATGACGCTACGCTTAACGAGATCAAGTGGCTCCCTCAGATACTTTAGGCCCACGGACCCCAATCACTGATAACCCAGATTCCCCCCCCCCCGTCGAGCCCACTGCTCATTCCTTGGTGGTTCCCTCCAACATCCTCCACTTTACGCATGTCTTGACTGACGCCTCTATACTCCTATTACGAATTATGCTCAGATGCCACGCCTTCTGCTAAACAGTTTTACTAATACAACCAGTGGAAACATTTCCATACTACCGCTAAAAAACATGCAACCCTCTACTGTACATTAACTGACTGTGGCCAATTATGCATATCCTCCACTCCCCCGTCGCACACCATCTCTACACTTTACCACTTGTTTCTCACCGAAGGTTCACATCAGCACCTCATGCTGCAAAGCCTGGGAACAAGAATCGAACAAACAATTCACTGAAGCACAGTGGAAGCGCTGCTTCTACCTTTCCCCATAAGGACTCTTTGGCCACCCGTGCCCAAGAGACCAGTTTTAAGATAGTCTCTCGATGGTACAGTATCCCTACCGCACTCCATAAATGGTACCCCCTGGTCCCTGATAACTGTTGGCAATGCATTGCACCGGGTGGCTATAGGACATACATTTGGCGGAGCTGCCCTCTGCTGATGTCTTGCTGGGAACCGGTAATTAAAGTTATCCACGAAAACACTGGAATCTTGGTTCCTGATTCTCCAGAGGCAACACTATTGTTAATGTTCCCCATGCCCATGTATGCATGGGCATCATCTCTCATTATACACTTATTACAGGTAGCCAAGTCAGTCATTCCACGCAAATGGAAATCAATAGAACCCCCTACTCTAGACTATTAGTTCCAGTTAGGGCAGGGCGATTAATCGAATTAATTCGTCCTGGAGGACGGACACGATTCTTTCTTAAACAAATCGTTTAATAGATTTCATACTGGCACCGCCGTATTGGTGTCACCTGTAAATAAAATGGATTCTCATATATCAGTGTTGCTCCCTTGCGCGGACGCTGGCTGCCATTCCATCCATTCAGTGAGGAGAGAGAAGACCGTGTACAGGACGCAACAATGCAGTCTCCTCCCACCACCTCCTGTGGCTGCCCGACGTAATGCTCCGTGGTACTGGCACGGCATGCCAGTACTGCATCTGTTAATCTTCTATTGGCAGTAAGCTTATGAGGTCATATACTGCCAGCCAATAGCAGGAGGGAATTCTGAAAAGGGATGGGGGATTAGAATACGCGACAGGTTACGATACTACATGGTCCACGCAGCTTCTATCAGCACTAACAGCTGATCCTATGGTGGATGTGGGGTTAGTGAAGCCAGACCTGCGGCAGTCATCTGATTGCAGCAAGGATGATACTTCTGCACTTTAGGCTTGGGCTTTACTATGACACACCTTTGCCCACGAGTAACAGTAAAATTGCAGGATTTCGGCAATTTGACCTCAATGTTCAAAATTTGAAAAAAAGGTGCAAGCGAACTTGTGACCATCGCATTTGATCCATCATGGCTGCATTGTTTGTGATGGTTGGAAGGTCGCTTGGCACTTTTTCCCCATATGCTGGGGAATGTAAACGGAGATTGGTGGGTAGGGTTGGAGAGGGGCTGGCTATTTGTACCTTAACCCCTTAACGCTCCATGACCTACTATTAGGTCATGCTAACTGTAGCGTTCGCGCTCAGTGACCTAATAGTAGGTCATGGAGTAAACACGGCGCCGTTCGCGCGGGGCGCGTTCATGAGCTGTGATAGCTGCTGTTTCCGACAGCAGACTATCACTGCTCAATGTGCCGGGACCGATCGCGGAGCTCCCCCGCCGATTAACCCCTCAGAAGCCGCGTTCAATAGCGATCGCGGCTTCTTAGGGGTTAATCCGCCATCGCCGGCCTGCTACACGATAGCGGCCGGCGATGGTGACTATGGCAACCGGACACCAAACAATGGCGTCCGGCTATGCCATAGACGGAAGCCTAGTGGGTCCTGACAACGTCAGGACCCACTATGCTTGCTGTCAGTGAGTAGCTGACAGTTCAAATACACTGCACTACGCATGTAGTGCAGTGTATTAGAATAGCGATCAGGGCCTCCTGCCCTCAAGTCCCCTAGTGGGATAAAGTAATACAGTAAAAAAAAAGTTAAAAAAAGATGTGTAAAAATAAGAAAATAAAAGTTTTAAAAGTAATAAAAGTAAAAGTCCCACTTTATCCCTTATCAGTCCTTTATTATTAATAAAAATATATAAACAAACAAATAAACTATACATAATAGGTATCGTCGCGTCCGTAACGGCCTGAACTACAAAATTATTTTGTTATTTATTCCGCACGGTGAACGCCGTAAAAAAAAATATGAATAAACCGTACCACAATCACAATTGTTTGGTCACTTCACCTCCCAAAAAATGGAATAAAAAGAGATCAAAAAGTCGCATGTACCGAAAAATGGTACTGATGGAAACTACAGTTCGTTACGCAAAAAATAAGTCCTCGCACGGCTTTATTGATTGAAAAATAAAAACGTTATGGCTCTTAGAATAAGGTGACACAAAAAGTGAATGATTGTTTACAAAACGTATTTTATTGTGCAAACGCCATAAGACATAAAAAAAAACTATAAACATCTGGTATCGACGTAATCGTATCGCCCCGCAGAATAAAGTGAATATGTCATTTATAGCGCACGGTGAACGCAGTAAAAAAAAAAGAATAAAAAAACAATAGTAGAATTGCTGTTTATTAGTCACCACGCCACCTAAAAATAGAATAAAAACTGATCAAAAAGCCGCATGCACCCCAAGAAAACTACAATGAATTCCTCAAGGGGTCTAGTTTCCAAAATGGGGTCACTTTTGGGGGGTTTCCAATGTTTTGGCACCACAAGACCTCTTCAAACCGGACATGGTACCTAATAAAAAAGAGGGCTCAAAATCCACTAGGTGCTCCTTTGCTTCGGAGGCCGGCGCTTCAGTCCATTACCGCACTAGGGCCACATGTGGGATATTTCTCTAAACTGCAGAATCTGGGCAATACGTATTAAGTTGCGTTTCTCTGATAAAACCTTCAGTGTTATAAAAAAAATGGTATAAAGAGGATTTTCTGACAAAAAAAAAAGTAAATTTCACCTCTACTTTGCTCTAAATTTCTGTGAAAAACCTAAAGGGTTCATAAACTTTCTAAATGCTGTTGTGAATACTTTGAGGGGTCTAGTTTCTTAAATGGGGTGTTTGATGGGGGTTTCTAATATATAGTCCCCTCAAAGCAACTTCAGAACTGAACTGGAACCTAAAAAAATAAATAAATGAGGCAATACTTCGCTTCTCACATTATACTGATAATGAGCCGTGCCCACCCCGAGATTACCCCAGTTTTGACCGTTTGTATAAACGGAGACCCCTATTAGACCGTTTCAGTGCCCGGTTTTCCCAAGCATACACCCCCGAGAAGTGTTTTTCTATTGATGAGTCCCTGGTACATTTTAAAGGGAGGGTTCAATTCCGCCAGTACCTGCCGGGTAAGAGGGCAAGGTATGGCGTGAAGATGTATAAGCTGTGCGAGAGTGCATCAGGGTATACCTACAGGTTTAGGCTATATGAAGGAAAGGCCACCCCCAAACCAGACTGCATCCTGGACTACAATAGGTACATGGGAGGGGTGGACTTGTCAAATCAAGTCCTGAAGCCCTACAGCGCCATGCGGTGTGGTATAAGAAGCTGGCCGGGCACATCATGCAGATGGCTTTGTACAATGCGTACGTGCTACGTCGATGTGCAGGCCAGACGGGAACTTTCCTGGAATTTCAAGATCTAATCTTTAGGGACCAGGAAGGGGGGGCACCCAGTACTTCTGGAAGCGAGGCCACACGCATCGTACCAGGGCAACACTTTCCAGGAGAAGTTCCCCAAACCGGTGGAAAGGGAAAGAGTCAAAAGAGGTGCAGAGTCTGCTATAAGAGGGGGATAAGGAAGAACACAATATACCAATGTGACACGTGTCCCGAAAAACCAGGGCTCTGTATAAAAGATTGTTTTAAAATGTATCATACATCCCTTGATTTTTAATTTACCCTGATGCACTCCGCACAGCTTACCCCCCTCATCTTTCCCTTCTGAGCCCTGCCGTATGCCCAGGCAGCTGATAACAGCCACATGTAGGGTATTGCCGTACCCAGGAGAACCCACATTACAATTTAAGGGGTGTATATCTCCGGTGGCGCATGCTGGGTACACTATATTGGACACTGAAATGGCATATATATATATAAAATTGCAAATCTCACACTGCACCATCTGCTGCGCATTATCTTTTACACAGTACCTGTGAGGTCAAAATGCTCACTACACCTCTAGATGAATGTCTTAAGGGGTGTAGTTTTTAAAATGAAGAGAAATGTGCCTAGGCACAAAGTCCCAATTTCCCAGCCACCAGTCAATTAGTCGAAATGTCAGTAAAGGCAGTTAAAACATAGCTTTTATTAATGTATCAAACAGACAAACGACACTGAAGGGTTAAAATTGTATCAGAAGACGGCCAGTGTGTAGCAAAGGGTCAATGTGCATGCATCCAGTACAACACTGGACGCAGTGAGAGAAACTGATTCGGCAGCTGCAGACTGCCGTGCATAGAAACAGTTCCCCCGGGTAAAGGCAATAACTGGACCGTCAGTGATATATTAAAATGGCGATCGCCATTTTAATATATCACTGACGGTCCAGTTATTGCCTTTACCCGGGGGAACTGTTTCTATGCACGGCAGTCTGCAGCTGCCGAATCAGTTTCTCTCACTGCGTCCAGTGTTGTACTGGATGCATGCACATTGACCCTTTGCTACACACTGGCCGTCTTCTGATACAATTTTAACCCTTCAGTGTCGTTTGTCTGTTTGATACATTAATAAAAGCTATGTTTTAACTGCCTTTACTGACATTTCGACTAATTGACTGGTGGCTGGGAAATTGGGACTTTGTGCCTAGGCACATTTCTCTTCATTGTTTAATTATCCCTGCCAGCCACTTGGGGGTCTCCTTTCTGCTTTTTCATATTGAATTGGGTTAATCACCCGTATTTGGACCCCGCTATGTTGTACTTCGGTACTTCAGTCTTCGTTATACATCATTAGTTCATTTTGACTATCTTCTAGTTATTTTCAGCATAATTAAAGGTTTTTCTTTCTTTATTATTTCTTGCTTGCTATGGCCGGTTTCCTGTCTAGAGACCTAAACCCTGATGTTCTATCATCAGATGCGGCATTTGTTTTCTCTACTGAAAATATTCCTCTGAATAAGTGTGACGTGCAGTCGGCTTTTAGAGATTTGCAGAAAACTTATAAACAATATGTCCGCTCCTGCTGGGAGATAACCAGCCTAGAAACATACATCCAGCAGAAAATTGTTTATAGGGGACTGCGCATAAATATC
Organism: Rhinoderma darwinii; assembly: GCF_050947455.1. Lineage (NCBI taxonomy): Eukaryota > Metazoa > Chordata > Amphibia > Anura > Rhinodermatidae > Rhinoderma > Rhinoderma darwinii. The sequence continues at coordinate 64,388,118 of NC_134687.1, forward strand.
ATTCCAAACTCATACCGTAATGATGACACCTTTAGGAAGGGATGGGAGCAGATTTTGAGTGACTGTTCATCCCGTATGTTACATTACTTGCTGGAGTTTGAAAGAAGAGACTTTAGCAAGATAGGTGCACAATTGGAGAAAGAGATTGTAGAAATACGCACATTCAGTTCTACTCCTGAATTTGCAGTGTGAGTCTAAATTACAAAAAAATATAGAATATCTACAAAAAGAGATAAAAGAAAGAAAACACCGAAAATATATACGTGATCGCAGGGATTTTGACACGGGGCAGGTGTATACCTATCGCTCTCGCATTCCAGCTGCTTCATTCCCTAACCGCACATATAGACCAGGGGATATTTCAGAGTCTGACGTATCTGGAACAGAAGATTCGAGACCATCTTCTGATGACAACAGGTTAGGAGCAAAACGTAAAACTAGAGGCAATAAATATAATCCGTCGAAGAGAGCACCTGCCACGTCTCAGAGATTCACTGCACCATGTTCTCCTCGCAGCGGACAATATCCAGTTTCTTCTTCCTCTACACCATCAGTCTCCACTCTGGCTCGTCCCTCCTTCACAACTATGACCACAAATATTCCATCAACCCCAAATATCATGGGGACGATTTCAAGTGTAGACGTTCTGGGGAGAAACCCTATATCTACATCGTCCACCAGCTCTTTGATGAGTGGCCCCCTGAATGCTTTTCCTTTTTTAGGGACACACCACACTCCATGGAACCAACCGAAATAACATCTGTCAGTGACACTTTAGATGATTTACAGATTTACAATCTTTCCTCTGTACAGTTAAGTCTCCATCAAGAGTCGCTCTTACGGAGGGGTCTCTCTTATACTCCTACATTTGCTTTTGACGAGTTCTCCTGGGTTAAGGATATTCATCTTTTCGCCAGGAAGCTGGCATTGCATAAATATTTTAAGACCAAAACCAGTGATGAACATCAAATGGACTTTAGTGAACGTAGGACTTTACAGGCCCTTGAGGATTTGTCTGATGAAAATGAACATCGTATCAGTTCAGCCACAGGCCCTTTTTCGTCTCTAAGACCTCGATCAAAGATGACCCCTCCCTTTGCACAATATGCACATATCGACGTTTTTGTCAAATTGGTGAGCTCCGAATTGGGGAAACTTAAAGCCAACAAACATGGCACCAATCATAATTTGAATAAAATGGAACAGGCTGCACTAGACACTGTGCAATAATGATGAAATTATTATAAAATCCTCAGACAAGGGTGGCAACATCGTGGTCATGGATCGTGTTTATTACACATCCATGGTCCACAAACTACTTGATGACAGATCCACATATGTCATCCTGGAGAGGAACCCTACTAATCTCTTTACATCAGAGCTTTGCTCTCTATTGGATGATGCTAAATCTAGACAACTTATTACTCCAGATGAATTTAAATTCCTGTACAATTCCACTCCGACTATTTCAACTTTCTATGCACTTCCAAAGATTCACAAGGACACAAGACCTGTTCCTGGGAGACCCATTGTCTCTGGAAACGACAATCTGACACAGGGCATCAGTACATATGTTGATGAAATGTTGGCGCCCTTTGTTAAAGCCCTACCTTCTTTTCTGAGGGACACCAAGGACACCCTCACCAGAATCCAGGGGATCAATGTCACTGACACTACTTTAATCGCCACTGTTGACGTAGAATCACTTTACACGAATATTGAACATGATTTGGGTTTAAAGGCGGTACAGTACTTTCTGAACACTAAGGGAACACAATTTCAGGCACACAACACTTTGATACTTTCACTTCTCAAATTTCTATTAACTCACAATTATTTTTTATTTGATGGTAAATTTTACCACCAGGTAAAAGGCACAGCAATGGGCACAGTTTGTGCACCCACTTATGCAAATTTATTTCTAGGGTGGTGGGAGGACACTTTAATTTTTAATGAAGACCTACTTTTTTTCACGTGTCATATACTATTCTGGGGGAGGTATATTGATGATATACTGATCTTCTGGGATGGTGACACTACACTTTTTCATGATTTCATAGATATACTTAATCACAATGACATTGGCATGAAATTCACTCACCACATACATAAAGACACTATTGATTTTCTTGATCTTCAGATTTCTCTGGATTCTGGTGGCGGTGTCCACACTAATGTCTTCAGAGAAAAGACTGCTACCAATAGTTTCTTACAATATGGTAGCTTTCATCCACCAGCACTCAAGAGGGGGATACCTATCGGTCAGTACCTTAGGGCCAGAAGGAACTGCTCCGATGAACACACTTTCAAATTAGAATGTGATGCCCTCTTCCATAAATTCTCGGCAAGAGGCTACCCCAAAAAAATACTACACCGAGCTTATGCCAGAGCTAGGGCCACTCCCAGAGAGGAACTGCTCTTTGGCAGAAATACTAATGTTGAGGAAAGATCTGGAGGTTCCAATATTAGGTGTATTGGCAATTTTGACACTTGTTCCACTCAGATCTCTAGGATTCTAAAGAAGCATTGGGCTATTTTGCGGTCTGACCCTGATTTAGTGGACGCCATTTCGGACATTCCTAGTGTGACCTTTCGACGCGGTAAGAACCTCCGTGAATTTCTTACGCGGAGTCATTATTCTAGACCACTCATCCCTCGCGATACATGGCTCTCAGCTCCTGCGGTGGGCTCCTTTCCTTGTGGAAGGTGCTCCTTCTGCACATATATGCCCAAGACCAAATGTTTTACCAACCCCCTAAATGGTTGTCAATTTACCATCAGACACTTTATTAACTGTCAAACTACTGGTGTTGTATATGTTGCCAGATGCCCCTGCCCCAAACTGTATGTTGGCAAGACCACTCAGCAACTCAGGAGACGAATCTCCAGACATGTCAGTAGTATCAATATGAAAGAGGATACTTCCATTTCTAGACATGTGAGATCTTTTCATGGGAGCGACTCCAAGGTCCTTCAATTTTGGGGCATTACGCAATTAAAACTCGGACCTAGGGCCGGCAACTTGGACAGAAGATTACTGCAGGAGGAGGCACGATGGATACATAGGCTCAGTTCTCTGAGTCCTAATGGCCTAAATGAGGGGTTCACCTTCATGGCTTTTTTGTAGTTGGCACTGTACCCTCTTTTCTTATTATCATTAACCTTTATTGCTGAATTAATTTTCTCTGCTGAATATACTTTCCCTTATTATACCTCTGTCGTTCTGACAGTTATGTGACACACTGATCATCATTGCTGTCTTGATGTGTACTTAGCTAACCTTATTTATGCTTGGTGAGCATGTATATTATTATTGATGTTGTTATCGATCCAACAGACGACTCGCTCTGATCCCTGCTCTCTCCTACTATTCGTTTTTGTCTATTAGATTTGACTAGAATGGATGTATTGTGTTAAATCAATATATTGTTATGCACTCGCGTATGCCGACTCTGCGTGTTGTGCTGTGTGGCTGCAATTTGTTCTCCCTGCGGCTAGCATGACACGTATATTGTGCTGTATGCATTTGCTGTCATCCTGTATTGAGGCTTTTTACGGTATCCACTTGTTTGGATTTTGTTATCCCAATTGGGTGCCGTTTTGCACTCCTTATTGGCTGCCCATGCTGTCAATCTCCCCGCATACAGAATTCTCTGAATGACTATCACCCACTGTGACTGATGTGCGCTTGCGCTCAGCCTCCGTGGTGACTGGATGCCTGATTCCGGTGTTCTATTGGCTTGTTGTCATGCCATTCTTTTTGGCGTGGGGGCTTGTCTTTTGTGGCCACCTGATTGGCTTTGAGGAGAATCGTTGCCGTCACACGTCATGCAGACGTAGGCATACGAGTCTATATAGGGAGCATTTTTCAAAACGCGCGCTCATTAGCCCCGTGTTATCCCCTGAGGACGCTGCTTCTGCAGCGAAACATGTCAGGGGGGGCTATCGCCATTTTAATATATCACTGACGGTCCAGTTATTGCCTTTACCCGGGGGAACTGTTTCTATGCACGGCAGTCTGCAGCTGCCGAATCAGTTTCTCTCACTGCGTCCAGTGTTGTACTGGATGCATGCACATTGACCCTTTGCTACACACTGGCCGTCTTCTGATACAATTTTAACCCTTCAGTGTCGTTTGTCTGTTTGATACATTAATAAAAGCTATGTTTTAACTGCCTTTACTGACATTTCGACTAATTGACTGGTGGCTGGGAAATTGGGACTTTGTGCCTAGGCACATTTCTCTTCATTGTTTAATTATCCCTGCCAGCCACTTGGGGGTCTCCTTTCTGCTTTTTCATAGTTTTTAAAATGGGGTCACTTCTCGAGGGTTTCAACTGTACTGGTACCTCAGGGGCTTCTGCATACATGACTTAGCACCAGAAAAGCTCCAGTAGGCCAAATGGTGGTCCTTTCCTTCTGAGCCCTCCCATGGGCCCAAACGGCAGTTTATCACCACAAATGGGGTATTGCCGCACTAAGGACAAATTGGGCAACAAAATGGGGTATGTTGTTCCCTGTGAAAATAAGAAATTTTGATCAAAAATGACATCTTATTGGAAAAAATATCATTTTTTTCATTTCACAGCCCAATTCAAATAGGTGCTGTGAAAAAACTGTGCGGTTAAAATGATAACAAAAACCATAAATGAATTCCTTGAGGGGTGTAGTTTCCAAAATGGGGTCACTTCTGGTGGGTTTCCATTGCTTTGATACCTCTGGGGCTCTGCAAATGCGACATGGCACCCGAAAACCAATCCAGCAAAATCTGGACTCCAACAAACACATAGCGCTCCTTTCCGTCTGAGCCCTCCCATGGGCCCAAACGGCAGTTTATCACCACAAATGGGGTATTGCCGCACTAAGGACAAATTGGGCAACAAAATGGGGTATGTTGTTCCCTGTGAAAATAAGAAATTTTGATCAAAAATGACATCTTATTGGAAAAAATATCATTTTTTTCATTTCACAGCCCAATTCAAATAGGTGCTGTGAAAAAACTGTGCAGTCAAAATGATAACAAAAACCATAAATGAATTCCTTGAGGGGTGTAGTTTCCAAAATGGGGTCACTTCTGGTGGGTTTCCATTGCTTTGATACCTCTGGGGCTCTGCAAATGCGACATGGCACCCGAAAACCAATCCAGCAAAATCTGGACTCCAACAAACACATAGCGCTCCTTTCCGTCTGAGCCCTCCCATGGGCCCAAACGGCAGTTTATCACCACAAATGGGGTATTGCCGCACGAAGGACAAATTGGGCAACAAAATGGGGTATGTTGTTCACTGTGAAAATAAGAAATTTTGATCAAAAATGACATCTTATTGGAAAAAATATCATTTTTTTCATTTCACAGCCCAATTCAAATAGGTGCTGTGAAAAAACTGTGCAGTCAAAATGATAACAAAAACCATAAATTAATTCCTTGAGGGGTGTAATTTCCAAAATGGGGTCAATTCTGGTGGGTTTCCATTGTTTTGATACCTCAACACCTCTTCAAACCTGGAATGCTGCCTAAAATATATTCTAATAAAAAAGAGGCCTCAAAATGCACTAGGTGCTTCTTTGCTTCTAGGGCTTGTGTTTTAGTCCACGAGCGCAGTAGGGCACATGTGGGACATTTCTAAAAACTGCAGAATATGGACAATGCATATTTAGTAGTGTTTCTCTGGTAAAACCTTCTCTGTTACAGAAAAAAATTGAATAAAATTGAAATTCAGCAGAAAAAATGAAATTTGCAAATTTCATTTCCACTTTGCTTTAATTCCTGTGAAATGCCTGAAGGGTTAAAAAAAACTTTCTATATGCTGTTTTGAATACTTTGAGGGGTCTAGTTTTTAAAATGGGGTGTTTTATGGGGGTTTCTAATACATAGGCCCCTCAAAGCCACTTCAGAACTCAAGAGGTACCTTAAAAAAAAGGCTTTTGAAATTTTCTTAAGAATATGAGAAATTGCTGTTTATGTTCTAAGCCTTGTAACGTCCAAGAAAAATAAAATAATGTTCAAAAAACAATGCCAATCTAAAGTAGACATATGGGAAATGTGAACTAGTAACTATTTTGGGTGGTATAAGCGTCTGTTTTTCAAGCAGATGCATTTAAATTCTGAAAAATGCTATTTTTTGTAAATTTTCTCTAAATTTTGCAATTTTTCACAAATAAAGACTGAATATATCGACCAGATTTTACCACGAACATGAAGCCCAAAGTGTCACGAGAAAACAATCTCAGAATCGCTTGGATAGGTTTAAGCATTCCGACGTTATTACCACATAAAGTGAAATATGTCAGATTTGAAAAATGGGCTCTGAGCCTTAAGGCCCAAACTAGGCTGCGTCCTTAAGGGGTTAAGGAATGGGAGGCAGGGCTAACTCTGCATTTTATAGGCTAGATGAGTGAGTAGCTATATGAGCTGTTCCTCAGAACACCAGGTGAGTTAAAATGGCAAAATAAACGGAAAACTGTCAGTATCGCTATTTTTTGGTCACCACCCCTCCCAAGATATAGAATAAAAAGTGATCAAAAAGTCGCATTTACCCCAAAATGGTACCAATAAAAACTACAACCCGTCCCGCAAAAAACAAGAACTCCCACAGCTTTTTTGACGAAAAAATAAAAGTTACGGCTCAGAATAGCGTGTCTCAGAAAATAAATAATTTTATAGAAACGTAATTTTATTGTACAAACGCTGCAAAACTTAAAAAAAAACACTATACACATATGGTATCGGCGTAATCGTACCGACCGGCAGAATAAATTAAAACATAATTTATTGCGCACGGTGAACGCTAAAGAATTTAAAGCGCCAAAATCGCTGTTTTTTGGTCACCTTAGCTCTAAAAAAGATCCTGAGGGGCCAAAATGCTCACTATACCCCTAGAAAAATTCCTTGAGGGGTGTAGATTCCAAAATAGGGTCACTTTTGGGGGATTTCCACTGTTTTGGTCCCTCCGGGGCGTTTCAAACCCGACATGGCACTGAAAACCAATCCAGCAAAATCTGCGCTCCAAAATCCCAAAGGCCCTCGTGCCCTCCTGAGTCCTGCTGTGGGTCCAAACATCAGTTTACGACCACATATGGGGTATTGCCGTAATCGGGAGAAATTGCTTTACAAATGTTGGGCGGCTTTTTCTCCTTTATTCCTTGTAGAAATGAAAAAATTCTATGCTTCCACAGAAAAATAGGTGATTTTCATCTTCACAGACTAATTCCACTAAATTCTGCAAAAAAATGGGGGGGTCAAAATGCGAAGTATACCCCTAGAAAAATGCCTTGAGGGGTGTAGTTTTCAAAATGGGGTCACTTTTTGGGGGTTTCGACTGTTTAGGTACCACAAGACCTCCTCAAACCTGACATGGTGCCAAAAATATATTCCTAAAAAAAGGAGACCCCAAAATCCACTAGGTGCTCCTTTGCTTCTGCGGCCTGTGTTTCAGTCCATTAGGACACTAGGGCCACATGTTGGATATTTCTAAAATCTGCAGAATCTGGGCAATAAATATTGAGTTGCGTTTCTCTGGTAAAACCTTCTGTGTTACAGATTTTTTTTTTTTATTACAAATGAATTTTGGCAAAAAAAAAATGAAATTTGTAAATTTCACCTCTACTTTGCCTTAATTCCTGTGAAACGCCTAAAGGGTTAAAATACTTTCTGAATGTGGTTTTGAATACCTTGAGGGGTGCAGTTTTCAAAATGGGGTGATTTATGGGGACTTTCTAATATATAAGGCCCTCAAAGCCACTTCAGAACTGAACTGGTCCGTGAAAAAATGGCCTATTGACATTTTATTGAAAACATGAGAAATTGCTGCTAAAGTTCTAAGCCTCGTAACGTCCTAGAAAAATAAAAGTACGTGAAAAAAAATGATGCAAACAAAGTAGACATATAGGGGATGTTAACTAGTAACTATTTTATGTGGTATTACTTACTATCTGTTTTACAAGCAAATACATTTAAATTTAGAAAAATGCTAATTTTTGCAAATTTTTCACAAATAAATATTGAATTTATCGACCAAATTTTTTCACTAACCTAAAGTACAATATGTCACGAGAAAACAATCTCAGAATCGCTTGGATAGGTAAAAGCGTTCCGGAGTTACCACATAAAGTGTCACGTCAGATTTGAAAAAATCATCTGTGTCCACAAGGACAAAACAGGCTGTGTCCTAAAGGGGTAAATGATCTCTTCAGATTTTTTTTCCATTTATTTAATGGTAATAAGAAAATAGAGATTCAAATCGAAAAATCACCTATAGTGTTGAAAAAAAAACAAATCTAGATTTTATTTTTTGGCAAAATCGCTCATCCCTAGTTCCAGGAGGTTGCGTTGGTGCAGAGGATGGAGGATCTCATCGTTTAACCCCTTCCCGCACCTTGGCGTAAATGCACGTCCAGGTGAGCAGTAACTTCGCACACCTGGGCGTGCAGTTAAGTCTGCGCTTTAACAGTTAAAGAGGCTCTGTCACCAGATTTTGCAACCCCTATCTGCTATTGCAGCAGATAGGCGCTGCAATGTAGATTACAGTAACGTTTTTATTTTTAAAAAACGAGCATTTTTGGCCAAGTTATGACCATTTTTGTAGTTATGCAAATGAGGCTTGCAAAAGTCCAAGTGGGTGTGTTTAAAAGTAAAAGTCCAAGTGGGCGTGTATTATGTGCGTACATCGGGGCGTTTTTAATACTTTCACTAGCTGGACGCTCTGATGAGAAGTAACATCCTCTTCTCTTCAGAACGCCCAGCTTGTGACAGTGCAGATCTGTGACGTCACTCACAGGTCCTGCATCGTGTCGGCACCAGAGGCTACAGTTGATTCTGCAGCAGCATCAGCGTTTGCAGGTAAGTCGATCTTACCTGCAAACGCTGATGCTGCTGCAGAATCAACTGTAGCCTCTGGTGCCGACACGATGCAGGACCTGTGAGTGACGTCACAGATCTGCACTGTCACAAGCTGGGCGTTCTGAAGAGAAGAGGATGTTACTTCTCATCAGAGCGCCCAGCTAGTGAAAGTATTAAAAACGCCCCGATGTACGCACATAATACACGCCCACTTGGACTTTTACTTTTAAACACACCCACTTGGACTTTTGCAAGCCTCATTTGCATAACTACAAAAATGGTCATAACTTGGCCAAAAATGCTCGTTTTTTTAAAATAAAAACGTTACTGTAATCTACATTGCAGCGCCTATCTGCTGCAATAGCAGATAGGGGTTGCAAAATCTGGTGACAGAGCCTCTTTAACCGCCGCGCGGCGCTACACCGCAGCGGCGGTTAACTGTGCAGGGCGTCTGCCCTGCTCTCCCCGTTGCCTGTCGCCGCTGAAATCTGCAATTAACCCCTTCGATGCGGTGGTCGATTGCCATCACCACATCGAAGAGGTTTACAGCGGATCAGCAGCCCCCCACATGCATTTGCGGGGGCTGGCGATCCTTATCATGGCAACCAGAGGCCAGACAATGACCTCCGGGTTGCCATGTACGGAAGCCTCGGAGGAGCAGTCTTCGGCCGGTCCTCCGATGCTTCCTGTCAGTGTGACAGTTACGTCACAATGACAGTTAGAACACATTACACTACGTGTGTGGTGTAATGTGTTCCAGCAGCGATCAGAGCTGCAAGTCTAAGTGTCCCCTAGTGGGACAAGTAAAAAAAGTAAAAAATAAATAAAAATGTTTTTAAAAAGTGTAAAAATAAAAGTTAGAAGTTACATAAACAAAGAATGCTTTTTTCCTATAATAAGTCTTTTATTTTAGGAAAAAAATGAACGTCTTAAAAAAAGTACACATATTTGGTATCGCCGCGTTCGTAACGACCCCAACTATAAAACTGTAATATTTTTCCCGCACGGTGAACACCGCAAAAAAAAATAAACTGAAAACAGTGCCCAAATCACAATTTTTTGGTTACCAACCCTCCCAAAATATACAATAAAAAGTGATCAAAAAGTCGCATGTACGCCAAAATTGTACCGATACAAACTACATCCCGTCCCGCAAAAAATAAGCCCTTACACCGCTTTTTTGACTGAAAAATAAAAAAAGTTATCGCTCTCAGAATATGGTGACACAAAAGATTATTTATTTTATAAATAAGTGATTTTATTGCACAAACGCTGCAAAACATAAAAAAATTATATACATATGGTATCGCCGTAATTGTATCGACGCGCAGTATAAAATATAATGGTAATTTATAGCCCAGGGTGAACGCCATAAAAAAAACGAATAAAAAACATTGTCAGAATTGATGGTTTTTGGTCACCTTGCATGCCAAAAAAATGGAATAAAACGTGATCAGAAAAATTTTTGGTACCCCAAAATGGTACCAATGAAAACCTACAGATTGTCCCACAAAGAATAAACCCTCACACAGCTCCGGTGGAGAAAAAAATAAAACAGTTCTGGCTCCCAGAATATGGCGATGCAAAATGTGCAGTGTCCAAAAGCAGATAAGATCGGGTGCCATTTATCAGTGCGACACTGGCCACATATCTGCGGATTATTAGTTATTTACTGCATTATTATACCCTCTTATTATACCCTGATGTACCCCGCACAGATAACATATGCCCCCACATTATAAACTGAAACACCAGTAAAACCCCAAACAGAACAACTACCAACCTACATCTGCGCCCCAAAAGCCAAATGGCGCTCCCTCCCTTCTGAGCCCTGCAGCGTGCCTAAACACCAGTTTACGTCCACAGATATGGCATCGCCATACCCGGGAGAACCCGGTTAATATTTTATGAGGTATTTGTCTTCAGTGGCACAAACTGGGCATAACATGTAGTGCACTAAAACGGCATGAGTGGAAAATTGTAATTTTCACTCCGCACCATGCGCTGCGTATTAACCCCTTCGCGCACCACAACATAGCATGTCTTAGTGTGGGGGGTGATGTATGGAGCTTCTCACGTGAAAAATAAAGAATTTAAAATGGCAAAATCGCTGTTTTCTTGGTCACCTTGGCTCTACCTAATAATGTAATAAAAAGTGCTCAAAAAGTTGTATGTACCAAAAAATGGTACCAATAAAAACGACCGCTCGACCCTCAATAAATAAGCCCTCATACCGCTCTATTGACTGAAAAATAAAAAAAGTTGTGGCTCTTGGAACGCGTGGAGGAAAAAAATAAAAAAGGAAAATAAAAAAATGGATCATTCCAGAAAGGGTTAATTACTTTCTAATAAAAAACCATTTATGACCACACGTGGGGTATTGCCGTACTCGGAAGAAATTGCTTTACAAATATTGGGGTGCTTTTACCCCCTTTATCCTTTGTGAAATTGAAAAATGCAACATTTTAGAGGAAGAAATGTTATTCATTTTCACGGCCTAATTCTAATAAATCCTGCAAAAGACTTGTGGGGTCTAAAGGCTCACTATATCCCTAGATAGATTCTTTAAGTGGTTCTAATTTCCACTTTTGGGGGGTTTCCACTGTTTTGGTCCCTCAGGGGCTTTGCAAATGTGACATGGCACCCAAAAACCATTTCAGCTAAATTTGAGCTCCAAAAGCCAAATAGTGCTCCTTCCCTTCTAAGCCTTGCTGTGGGTCCAGAAAGCAGTTTATTACCACATATGGCATATTTCCGTAATCGGGAGAAATTGTTTTACAAATGTTGGGGTGCTTTTTCTCCTTTATTCCTTGTAAAAATTAAAAATGGCTACCTTTTTTCAGAAAAAAAGTCGATCTTTACCTTTACAGAATAATTCCAATGAATTCAGCAAAAACAACCGTGGGGTCAAAATGCTAACTTTACCCCTAGAAAAATTCCTTGATGAGTGTAGTTTCCAAAATGGGGTCACTTTCCGGGGGTTTCCACTATTTTGTTCCCTCCAGTGCATTTCAAACGCGACACGGCACTGAAAACTATTCCAGCAAAATCAGAATTTCAAAATCCAAATGGTGCTCCTTCCCTTCTAAGTCCTGCTGTGGGTCCAAACAGCAGTTTATTACCACATATGGGGTATTGCTATAATCAGGAGAAATTGCTTTACATATGTTGGGGTGTTTTTTCTCTTTTATTCCTTGAAAAAATTTCTACGTTTTTTCAGAAAAAAAAGTAGATTTTCATCTTCAAACTAATTCAAATAAATTTAGCAAAAAAATCTGTCGGTTCAAAATGCTAACTATACCCCTAGATAAATTCCCTGAGGGGTGTAGTTTCCAAAATGAGGTCACTTTTGGGGGTCTTTATTGTTTTGGCCCCACAAGACCTCTTCAAATCTGACATGGTACCTAAAATATATGCTAAAAAAAAGGAGGCCCCAAAATCCACTAGATGCTCCTTTGCTTCGGAGGCCTGTATTTCAGTAAATTACTGCACTAGGGCCACATGTGGGGTATTTCTAAAAACTGCAGAATCTGGGCAATAAATAATAAGTTACATTTCTCGGGTAAAACCTTCTGTGGCATAGATTTTTTTTTTATTACAAATGAATTTTGTAAAAAAAAAAAAAAAAAAAGAAATGTTTAACTTTCACCTCTACTTTGCTTTAATTCCTGTGAAACGCCTAAAAGGGTTAATACACTTTCTGAATGCTGTTTTGAATACTTTGAGGGGTGCAGTTTCCAAAATGGGGTGATTTATGGGGACTTTCTAATATATAAGGCCCTCAAAGCCACTTCAGAACTGAACTGGTCCTTGTAAAAATCGCCTTTTGAAATTTTCTTGAAAATATGAGAAATTCCTGCTAAAGTTCTAAGTCTTGTAACGTCCTAGAAAAATAAAAGGATGTTCAAAAAACGATGCCAAACTAAAGTACACATATGGGAAATGTTAACTAGTAACTATTTTGTGTGGTATTACGATCTGTTTTACAAGCAGATACATTTAAATTTAGAAAAATGCTAATTTTTGCACATTTTCTCCAAATCTTGGTGTTTTTTACAAATAAATATTGAATTTATCAACCAAATTTTTTTACTATCATAAAGTACAATATGTCACGAGAAAACCATCTCAGAATCGCTTGGATAGGTAAAAGCATTCCAGAGTTATTACCACATAAAGTGACATGTCAGATTTGAAAAATCGGCTTCGCCCTGAAGGCCAAAACAGGCTCAGTCCTGAAGGGGTTAAACCCGAGACGACCACTCGCTACACAAACACCTGGCTCCAGTGGAACACTTTCCTTTGATCCTCTATGTACCATGCATTGGTTAGCTTACGTTGTCCATGCTGTACCAAACAGGAAGTGGAACCTTCCCCAGACCATTTCTCTCCTAATGTGCCTATCCCCTGGCAACCACACCCCCATCTCCTAAGGGCATTATAGCTACAAGATGACCTTCTGCATCTTTTCTGTATTATCATCACTACTCAGGATCCAAGTTAGTCATGCCCCCCACCTTCCTTCCTCTACACTGCAGTACTTCGTATTGGCTTCCCCTCCGTCTCTCCTCTGTCCTTCCTCTAAACAGGTATGGTCCGTCTCATTTGCCAGCGACCACCATATGCCTACGTTATAGGCACTTATTTTGTCTGGGTCGCATTGAACTAGCCCGCCTCTTGCACTTCTTTCCTGCTCCAAGTCATTTCCTTGACTGACATGTTGTATACGCTGTAACAGACATGGATCTCTGCCTGTTTGCTGGATTTTATGTTCCTCTTGTATGTTTTTTGAATCTTCTGTATTTGTATTTTATTTACTTTTTGATTATATAAAATAAAAAATTTAATTTAAAAAAAAGTTTTGATTTACTTTTTGAGATACAGGTGCTCTGTATCCTGTATACAGAGCAGCTGTATCATTCGCTATGACCTTACTCTGTCAGTCCTGCGGACCTGACGGGTTCAGTGTCAGCGGCCCCGCCTGTCTCTAACACACAGGATCCTCCTGTAAATATCACATCTAAGTTATGAGCTTAGGTCTTTGATTTTGTGTTAGGGGTATAGCTGCAATAATAGTGCGTTTCTATCAATCTTGCCTCGTCTTCTTCTAATGGAAATGTTGGGAGGCAACAGAGTACATTAATATCTCAAAGATTAATTATCTTAACCCCCTTAAGGACGCAGCCTAGTTTTGGCCTTAAGGCTCAGAGCCCATTTTTCAAATCTGACATATTTCACTTTATGTGGTAACGTCGGAATGCTTAAACCTATTCAAGCGATTCTGAGATTGTTTTCTCGTGACACATTGGGCTTCATGTTCGTGGTAAAATGTGGTCGATATATTCAGTGTTTATTGGTGAAAAATCGCAAAATGTATAGAAAATTTTGAAAAAATTAGCATTTTTCCGAATTTAAATGCATCTGCTTGTAAAATAGATGGTTATACCACCCAAAATAGTTACTAGCTCACATTTCCCATATGTCTACTTTAGATTTGCATTGTTTTTTGAACATTCTTTTATTTTTCTTGGACGTTACAAGGCTTAGAACATAAACAGCAATTTCTCATATTTTTAAGAAAATTTCAAAAGCCTTTTTTTTAAGGTACCTCTTGAGTTCTGAAGTGGCTTTGAGGGGCCTATGTATTAGAAACCCTGATAAAACAAACCCCATTTTAAAAACTAGACTCGTCAAAGTATTCAAAACAGCATTTAGAAAGTTGTTTTTTTTAACCCTTCAGGCATTTCACAAGAATTAAATCAAAGTGGAGGTGAAATTTGCAAATTTCATTTTTCCTGCTGAATTTAAATTTTGTTCAATTTTTTTTCTGTAACACAGAAGGTTTTACCAGAGAAACACTACTAAATATGTATTGTCCAGATTCTGCAGTTTTTAGAAATGTCCCACATGTGGCTCTACTGTGCTCGTGGAATAAAACAAGCCCTAGAAGCAAAGAAGCACCTAGTGCATTTTGAGTCCTCTTTTTTATTAGAATATATTTTAGGCAGCATGCCAGGTTTGAAAAGGTGTTGAGGTGCCAAAACAGTAGAAATCCCCCAATAGTGACCCCATCTTGGAAACTACACCCCTCAAGGAATTCATTTATGGTTGTTGTTACCATTTTGATCGCAGTTTTTTCACAGCACGTATTTGAATTGGGCTGTGAAATTAAAAAAAATTTCATTTTTTCCAATAAAATTTCATTTGTGATCAAAATTTCTTATTTTCACAGGGAACAAAATACCCCATTTTGTTGCCCAATTTGTCCTTAGTGCGGCAATACCCCATTTGTGGTGATAAACTGCCGTTTGGGCCCATGGGAGGGCTCAGAAGGAAAGGAGCGCTATGTGTTTGTTGGAGTCCAGATTAGCTGGATTGGTTTTCGGGTGCCATGTCGCATTTGCAGAGCCCCAGAGGTATCAAAGCAATGGAAACCCACCATAAGTGACCCCATTTTGGAAACCACACCCCTCAAGGAATTCAAATATGGTTGTTGTTACAATTTTGACTGCACAGTTTTTTCACAGAACTTATTTGAATTGGGCTGGGAATTAAAACAAAATAAATTTTTCCCAATAATATGTCGTTTTGGCTGAAAATGTCTTATTTTCACAAGAAACAAAATACCCCATTCTGTTGCGCAATTTTTTCAGAGTGCCGCAATACCCCATTTGTGGTGATAAACTGCCATTTGGGCCCATGGGAGGGCTCAGAAGGAAAGGACCACCATTTGGGCTACTGGGGATTTTCTGGTGCGAAGTCATATATGCAGAAGCCCCTGAGGTACCAGTACGGTTGAAACCCTCGAGAAGTGACCCCGTTTTAAAAACTACACCCTTAAGGCATTCATCTAGAGGTGTAGTGAGCATTTTGACCGGAGACATATACACCATAAACTGTAATGTGGGTTCTCCTCGGTATGGCAATACCCTACATGTGGCTGTTATCAGCTGCCTGGGCACACAGCAGGGCCCAGAAGGGAAAGACGAGGGGGGATAAGCTGTGCGGAGTACATCAGGGTAAGTAAAATTGGGGTAAATTATAAACCAAGGGATGATAAATTTTAAAACACTCTTTCATACAGAGCTCTGGTTTTTCAGGACACGTGTCACATTGATATATTGTGTCCTCCCTTACCCCCTCTTATAGCAGACTTTGGCAAGAAGTGAAAAAGTCAAAAGAAGTGCAGTTTGGGGAACTTCTTCTGGAAAGTGTTGCCCTGGTACGATGCATGCGGCCTCGCTTCCAGAAGTACTGGGTTCCCCCCTTCTTGGTCCCTAAAGATTAGGTTCTTGATAATCACCTTTTGAAATTCCAGGAAAGTTCCTGTCGGGCCTGTACATCGACGTAGCACGTACACATTGTACAATGCCATCTGTATCATGTGCACGGCCAGCTTCTTATACCACACCGCATGGCGCTGTAGGGCTTCAGGACTTGATCTGACAAGTCCACCCCTGCCATGTACCTATTGTAGTTCAGGATGCAGTCTGGTTTGGGGGTCTCTGTACTGGTACATGGGTACTGGTGTGGCCATGTATTGTTGTCAATACAAGGACGTCTCTCTTGTCCTTGTACTTGACACACAATATGTTGCTGCTAGAATGTGCCCTGCTCTCACCCCTTCTGAGTGTTTGCCCAAGCAGAGTCTTAGGGAGGCCTCTCAGATTTCTTCTAGCAGGGCCGCATGCCGCAGGACTGGAAGCGAGGCAGTTGAAGAGTGGGACGCTGGTATAAAAATTATCCAGGTAGAGGTGGTAACCCTGGTCCAGCAGTGGGTGCACCAAATCCCACACAATTTTTGCATTAACTCCCAGTAAGGGGGGGCATTCTGGGGGCTGAATACTGCTGTCCTTCCCTTCATATATCCTAAATCTGTAGGTATACCCTGATGCACTCTCGCACAGCTTATACATCTTCACGCCATACCTTGCCTTCTTACCCGGCAGGTACTCGCGGAATTGAACCCTCCCTTTAAAATGTACCAAGGAATCATCAATAGAAATACACTTCTCGGGGGTGTATGCTTGGGAAAACCGGGCACTGGAACGGTCTAATAGGGGTCTCCGTTTATACAAACGGTCAAAACTGGGGTCATCTCGGGGTGGGCACGGCTCATTATCAGTATAATGTAAGAAGCGAAGTATTGTCTAATTTATTTATTTTTTTTAGGTTACAGCTCAGTTCTGAAGTTGCTTTGAGGGGCCTATATATTAGAAACCCCTTCAAACACCCCATTTTAGAAACTAGACCCCTCAAAGTATTCACAACAGCATTTAGAAAGTTTATGAACCCTTTAGGTGTTTCACAGGAATTTAGAGCAAAGTAGAGGTGAAATTTACATTTTTTTTTGTCAGAAAATCCTCTTTATACCATTTTTTTTTTATAACACAAAAGGTTTTATCAGAGAAACGCAACTTAATACGTATTGCCCAGATTCTGCAGTTTTGAGAAATATCCCACATGTGGCCCTCGGGCGGTAATGGACTGAAGCACCGGCCTCCGAAGCAAAGGAGCACCTAGTGGATTTTGAACCCTCCTTTTTTATTACGCACCATGTCCGGTTTGAAGAGGTCTTGTGGTGCCAAAACAGTGGAAACCCCCCAAAAGTGACCCCATTTTGGAAACTCGACCCCTTGAGGAATTCATTGCCGTTTTCATGGGGTGCATGCGACTTTTTGATCAGTTTTTATTCTATTTTTAGGTGGCGTGGTGACTAAAAAACAGCAATTCTACTATTGTTTTTTTATTCTATTTTTTTTACGGCGTGCACGGTGCGCTATAAATGACATTCACTTTATTCTGCGTGGCGATACGATTACGGCGATACCAGATGTTTATAGGGTTTTTTTTTATGTCTTATGGCATTTGCACAATAAAATACGTTTTGTAAACAATCATTCACTTTTTGTGTTCCCTTATTCTAAGAGCCAGAACTTTTTTTTTTTCCCATTAATAAAGCCGTGCGAGGACTTATTTTTTGCGTAACGAACTGTAGTTTCGTTCAGTACCATTTTTAGGTACATGCGACTTTTTGATCTCTTTTTATTCAATTTTTTGGGAGGTGAAGTGACCAAACAATTGTGATTCTGGTACGGTTTATTATTATTTTCTTTTACGGCGTTCACCGTGCGCGATAAATAACGAAATAATTTTGTAGTTCAGGGCGTTACGGACGCGGCGATACCAATTATGTATAGTTTGTTTGTTTATATATTTTTATTAATAATAAATGACTGATAAGGGAAAAAAGGGGGATTTTTACTTTTAATACTTTTAAAACTTTTATTTTCTTATTTTTACACAACTTTTTCCCACTAGGGGACTTGAGGGCAGGAGGCCCTGATCGCTATTCTAATACACTGCACTACATGCGTAGTGCAGTGTATTAGAACTGTCAGCTACTCACTGACAGCAAGCATAGTGGGTCCTGACTTTGTCAGGACCCACTAGGCTTCCGTTGATGGCATAGCCGGACGCCATTGTTTGATGTCCGGTTGCCATAGTCACCATAGCCGGCCGCTATCGTGTAGCAGGCCGGCGATGGCAGCTTAAAGAGGCTCTGTCACCATATTTTCAAACCCCTATCTCGTATTGCAGAAGATCGGCGCTGCAATGTAGATTTGGCCAAGTTGTGACTATTTTTATATTTATGCAAATGAGGCTTTCTTAAGTACAACTGGGCGTGTTTAAACTGAAGTCCAAGTGGGCGTGTATTGTGTGTGTACATCTGGGCGTTTTTACTTGTTTTACTAGCTGGGCGTTGTGAATGGAAGTGTATGATGCTGACGAATCAGCATCATCCACTTCTCTTCGTTACCACCCAGCTTCTGGCAGTGCACAGACACACAGCGTGTTCGAGAGATCACGCTGTGACGTCACTTCCTGCCCCAGGTCCTGCATCGTGTTGGACGAGCGAGGACACATCGGCACCAGGCGACAGAGGCTACATCGACTTACCTGCAAACGCCGATGCTGCTGCAGAATCAACTGTAGCCTCTGTCGCCTGGTGCCGATGTGTCCTCGCTCGTCCGACACGATGCAGGACCTGGGGCAGGAAGTGACGTCACAGCGTGATCTCTCGAGAACACGCTGTGTGTCTGCACTGCCAGAAGCTGGGCGTTGTGAAGAGAAGTGGATGATGCTGATTCGTCAGCATCATACACTTCTATTCACAACGCCCAGCTAGTAAAACAAGTAAAAACGCCCAGATGTACACACACAATACACGCCCACTTGGACTTCACTTTAAACACGCCCAGTTGTACTTAAGAAAGCCTCATTTGCATAAATATAAAAATGCTCATAACTTGGCCAAAAATGCAAGTTTAAAAAAAAACAAAAAAAAAACGTTACTGTTATCTACATTGCAGCGCCGATCTGCTGCAATACGACATAGGGGTTTGAAAATCTGGTGACAGAGCCTCTTTAACCCCTAAAAAGCAGCGATCTTTATTGAACGCGGCTTTTAAGGGGTTAATCAGCGGGGACTCAGTGATCGGTCCCCGCTGTAGGAGCTGTGACAGCTGCTGTACGAGACAGCAGCTGTCACAGCTCCTGTATGTGTCGGGAGGACGGCCAAAACGGCCGTTACTCCCGAGACGTACTATTAGCTCATGGAGCGCGAACAATACAGCTGCCATGACCTAATAGTACGTCCAAGAGCGGGAAGGGGTTAACCCTTTCAAGACCGAGCTCATTTTGGCCTTCAGGACCAGCCCCATTTCTTCAAATCGGACATGTGTTACTTTATGTGGTAATAACTCCGGAATACTTTTGCCTATCCAAGCGATTCTGAGATTGTTTTCTCGTGGCATATTGTACTTTATATTAGTGGAAAAATTTGGTCATTAAATTCATTGCTTATTTGTGAAAAACACCAAAATGTTGAGAAAATTTGCAAAAATTATGATTTTTCTAATTTTAAATGTATCTGCTTGTAAAACAGATCGTAATACCACACAAAATAGTTACTATTTCACATATTCCATATGTCTACTTTATATTTGCATAGTTTTTTGAACATTATTTTATTTTTCTAGGACGTTACAAGGCTTAGTACTTTACCAGCAATTTCTCACATTTTCAAGAAAATTTCAAAAGGCGATTTTTACAGGGATCAGTTCAGTTCTAAAGCGGCTTTGAGGGCCTTATGTACTAGATAGACCCCATAAATCACCCCTTATTAAAAACTGCACCTCCCAAAGTATTCAAAACAGCATTCAGAAAGGTTATTAACCTTTTAGGCGTTTCACAGGAATTAAAGCAAAGTAGAGGGGAAATTTACAAATTTAATTTTTTTTGCTGCAATTCATTTGTAATACATTTTTTCTGTAACACAGAAGGTTTTACCAGAGAAACACAACACAAAATTTATTGCCCAGATTCTGCAGTTTTTAGAAATATCCCACATGTGGCCCTAGTGTGAAAATGGACTGAAATACCGGCCTCAGAAGCAAAGGAGCACCTAGTGGATTTTGTGGCCTCTTTTTTTTTAGAATATATTTTAGGCACCATGTCGGGTTTGAAGAGGTCTTGTAGTGCCAAAACAGTGGAAATCCCCCAAAAGTGACACGGTTTTGGAAACTGCACCCCTCAAGGAATTTTTCTAGGGGTATAGTTAGCATCTTGACCTCACAGTTCTTCTGCTATATTTATTGGAGTTTGCCTGTGAAAGTGAAAATCTACTTTCTTTCTGAAAAAATATAATAAAAAAAAAAAAAGATATTTGCAAGGAATAAAGAATAAAAAGCACCCCAAAACTTGTAAAGCTACTTCTCCCGATTACAGCAATACCCCATATGTGGTACTAAACTGCTGTTTGGACCCACGGCGGAGCTCAGAAGGGAGGGAGCGCCATTTGGATTTTGAAGCGCAGATTTTGCTGGATTGGTTTTCAGTGCCATGTCGCGTTTGCAACGCCCTGGAGGGAGCAAAACAGTGGAAACCCCCCAAAAGTGACCCCACTTTGTAGACTACACCCCTCAAGGAATGTTTCTAGGGGTATAGTTAGCATTTTGACCCCACAGTTTTTTTGCTGAATCTAGTGGAATTAGGCCGTGAAAATGAAAATCTACTTTTTTCTGAAAAAACAGAAATGTTTAATTTTTACAATGAATAAAAGAGAAAAATCACCCCAAAATTTGTAACGCAATGTGTCCTGATTACAGCAATACGCCATATGTAGTAATAAACTGCTGTTTGGACACACGGCAGGACTCAGAAGGGAAGGAACAATATTTGGCTTTTGGAGCTCAAATTTAGCTGGAATGGTTTTCAGGTGTCATGTCGCATTTGAAAAGCCCCTGAGGTACCAAAACAGTGGAAACCTCCCAAAAGTCCCTTTAGGGGACTGGAACGAGCGATCATTAGGTCGCTGGTACAATACACTGCAGTACTAATGTATTGCAGTATAATATAATTTTTACAGGCTCCTGTAACAGCGCGATCGCTGTTCCTGTCCATTAGTCCCCGGTGTCAGCTGTAATACCCAGCGGACACCTGCAGAATATGGAGCGGGCGCAGCGCGTGAGCCCGCTCCATATATAACCCCTCGCACCACGACATGCTATTAAGTCGTGGTGCGCGAAGGCGTTAATGCGCAGCAGATGGTGCAAAGTGAAAATTACAATTTTCCACTGATATTAACGCACAATATGTTGTGCCCAGTTTGTGCCACTGAAGACAAATACCTCATACAATGTTGAGCGGGTTCTCCCGGATATAAAATATATATGTGGATGTAAACTGGTGTTTGGGCACGCTGTGGGGCTCAGAAGGGAGGGAGTGCCATTTGGCTTTTGGAGCGTAGAGTTTGCTTGGTAACGGTTCTATTTGGGGTTTTGCTGGTATTTCAGTTTATGATGTGGGGGTATGTGTAAATTGGTCAGAGTACATCAGGACATAAGAGGGTATAATAATTCGGTAAATAAATAATAATCCGCAGATATGTGGCCGATGTCGCACTGATAAA
The DNA here is from genome assembly GCF_050947455.1 of Rhinoderma darwinii. NCBI lineage: Eukaryota > Metazoa > Chordata > Amphibia > Anura > Rhinodermatidae > Rhinoderma > Rhinoderma darwinii. The sequence continues at coordinate 64,409,930 of NC_134687.1, forward strand.
TGGCGCCCGATCTTATCAGCTTTTGGACACTGCACAATTTCTGTCGCTATATTCTGAGAGCCAGAACTTTTTTTATTTTTTCTTCACCGGAGCCGTGCAAGGACTTATTTGTTGCGGGACAATCTGTAGTTTTCATGTGATTTTACATGTGATTTTTTTTATCACTTTTTATTAGATTTTTTTTGGCAAGCAAAGTGACAAAAAAACAAATTCTGACAATGTTTTTTGTCTTTTTTTTTACACTTTTCACCGTGCGCTATAAATGACATTTTACGTTATTCTGCGGGTCGATACGATTACGGCGATAGCAGATGTATATCGTTTTTTTCATGTTTTGTGGCATTTGCGCAATAAAATCACTTTGATAAAATTATTTTGTTTTTGTGTCACCATATTCTGAGAGCCACAACTTTTTTATTTTTCAGTCAAAACAGCGGTGTAAGGGCTTGCTTTTTGCGGGACGGGATGTCGTTTTTATTGGTACTATTTTAGGGTACATGCGACTTTTTGATCACTTTTTATTCTATATTTTTGGAGGGTTGATTACCAAAAAAATAGTGATTCCGACATTGTTTTTTAATTATTTTTTTTGCGCTGTTGACCGTGCGGGGAAAATAACATTATAGTTTGGGTCGTTACGAACGCGGTGATACCAAATATGTGTACTTTTTTTTAACATTTTCATTTTTTTCCTATAATAAAAGACTTATTATAGGGAAAAAAAGCATTTTTTGTTTTTATAACTTGTTTTTACACTTTTATAAAACATTTTTATTACTTTATTTTTTTACTTTTTACTTGAAGACTGGCAGCACTGATCGCTGCTATAATACATTACACTACCTAGATAGTGTAACGTATTATAAACTGTCAGTGTGAAAATGAGTCACACTGACAGGAAGCTTATGAGGACCGGCCTCCGGCTGGTTCTCATAGGCTGCTGTGCATGGCAGGCCCGGGGGCCGTTGTGTGGCCCCCGGTTCTGCCTTATAACCGACTGCTTCACCCACAATCGGTCCCCGGGAAAGTTTGTTGTAGCAACAAACTTTCCAGTTTGTTGTAGTAACAAACTTTCCCGTTCGTTGCTACAACAAGCTTTCCCTGTGATCACATGACCGGGACCTGAACCAATTAGGTCCCGGTCATGTCTCCGGGACCAGAGACAGGGGTTAACAGCGCGATCCGGGTGTCCGCGCTACTCTGAGACACCCGGATCGCGCTTTTAACACCCACCGTGAATTCACGTCGGCACTGCACAGAGCCCAGCAAGTGCCGACGTGAATATACAGTGGGCGGTCGGGAAGCGGTTAAGGACACGGCCAATTTTGACCTTGAGGACAGAACAATTTTTTTAGATTTCCATCTTTGCATCCAGACGCTCATAACGCTTATTTTTTGTACGACATAGTTGTATGAGACTTTGTTTTTTGGGGAACAAGTTGTACTTTATGTAGGTACCATTTTTTGGTATAAATAAATTATCGTTTAATTTTTATTTTGGCGAAAATGCAGAACAAAAAGCAGTTCCGCAGCAGTTTTTTTTGTTTTTTTTTTTACACCAGACTCCGATCATAATGTTATACATTTGTTGTACAGGTTGTTACGGTCGTGGAGATACCAAATAGGTCTATATTATTTCATGTTTTGGGACTTACATTTTAAAAACTTTATTTATAAAAAAATGTGATTGTGTATTTTTTGTAACTTTTTATTTATTTATCATTAATTTTTTTTACATTCATTTAACTTTTTTTTTTAATCCCATAAAGGGATTTATCATTTCAATTTTGTAACTGTAATGTACTGGCATAGATCTATATGCCATTACATTAGCCTGTGTACTGATTGTACACAGGCAGTTGTTAGGGCATACCTCAGTATGCCCTAACAGGAAATAAGTTCAGATAGCCCTGGGGTCCTACACTGTGCAGTCGCTCAGAAAATGGCGGCACACAGTGTAGGAGGTTTGAAGGGAGGGGGGATTGTGTGAGGACACTAGAGGAGAGTGTGTCCACCCCAAATTTGCAGCATAAATCAATGAGGTTACTTTACCACAGTGCCGCAATTTTGGGAACTGCTCCCTCTAGTGACCAGCACATGGAAATGTTATAAATTAGAATCTAATTTATACTCTTTCCTGACTTGTGAAAAAATATTAAAACAATGTGTAATCACACAAATACTAATTGTTTAACTGAAAAAAAAAAAAAAAAAACAATTTCTAGCGACACATTCCCTTTAATGCCCAACTGGGCGTGTTTTTACTTTTGACCAAGTGGGCGTTGTGGAGAGAAGTGTATGACGCTGACCAATCAGCTGAAGAAAGGAAGATGATCACAGCACCGGAGATAACATTTGATGTAATATAATGGGTGCAAGACTTTACAGGAACCTGATCCAAGGTTCCACAGATGGAAACAACAATTTAAGGAACAAGGCAGCACAGAATTTTATTTACCCACAAATGCGACGTTTCAGTCCAGCAGGACTGAAAGGTCCTGCTGGACTGAAACGTCGCATTTGTGGGTAAATAAAATTCTTATTTTTGGATGTGCTGCCTTGTTCCTTGGAAATTGTTGCTGACCAATCAGCGTCATACACTTCTTTCCATTCATGTAATCAGCACATAATGATACTGTGTTATTCACTATGTGCTGTCACATACACACGCATTAACGTTACTGAAGTGTCTTGACAGTGAATAGACATCACCTCCAACCAGGACGGGATGTCTATTCACAATCCCTACATTTCGGTAAAGTTTGTGTGGGACTTACAGCACAGCAAGCGTAATCTCGCTGTAAACTGTAATTCACAGTGTGATCTCGCCCAACAATGGCCTCCTGGTCTACCACGTACGATAGCCTATTAGGCCCTGCCCAGAGACGGAACCTAATAGGCTTGCTGTCAGTGAATGACTGACAGACCTAATGCATACAAATTTTGAAAAGTGTAAAACTGAAAGTTTCCAAACAAACACTGCCTTTTTTTCTATAATAAGCCTTTTATTATAGGAAAAAAATGAAAGCGTTAAAAAAAAAAAAAAAAAAGTACACATATTTGGTATTGCTGCGTCCGTAGCGACCCAATCTACAAAACTATAATATTTTTCCCGCTCGGTGAACACCGCAAAAAGAAAATAAAACAAGGCCATAATCGCTATTTTATTCATCACCACCCCTGTGATCAAAAAGTCCCATGTACCCCAAATTAGTACCAATAAAAACGACAACCCGTACCGCAATAAACAAGCTTTTTGACTGAAAAATAAAGTTCTGGCTCTCAGAATATAGCGACAAAATGTGCAGAGCGTCCAAAAGCGGATAAGATCAGGCACCATTTATCTGTGCGACACTGGCCACATATCTATGAATTATTTATTTACTGCGTTATTATACCCTCTTATTATACCCTGATGTACTCCGCACAGATTACATATGCCCCCACATTATAAACTGACATACCAGTAAAACTCCAAATAGAAAAACTGCCAAGCTAAATCTGCGCTCCAAAGGCCAAATGGCGCTCCGTCTCTTCTGAACCCTACAGTGTGCCCAAACAGCAGTTTACGTCCACGTATAGGGCATCAGCATACCCGGGTGAACCAGCTTTGCAGTTTGCGAAGTGTGTCTTTGGTGGCACAAACTGGGCACAACATATTGTGCCCTAAAATGGCATATTAGCAGAAAATTGCAATTTTCACTTTGCACCATCTGCTGTGCATTAATTACTAATGAACACCTGTGGGGTCAAAATGCTCACTACACCCCTTAAAATGCCTAAAGGGATGTAGTTTCCAAAATAGTAAAACAAACCCCCAAGTAGTGACACCTATTTGACCTCAGAGCCCTGCAATTGTGGGCCAATGCTATGAAAATCACCAAAATAGACCTCAAATACGCATGGTGCTCTTCACTTCTGAGCCCAGTCATACGTCCAGGCAAACGATAAATGCCTTGAGGGGTGTAGTTTCTAAAACGGGGTAACTTCTTGGGGGCTTCCACTGTACTCTGGTACTTTAGGGTTTTGCAAAAGCAACATGGCGAGCAAAAACCAATCCAGCAAAATCTGCATGCCAAATAGCGCTCCTGCCGTGTGTCCATGTGTTGGATGGTTTTTCTCCTTTATACCTTGTGAAAATTAAAAAACTATTTTTTAGTGGAAAAATGTTGATATTCATTTTTACGGACTAATTCCAATAAATTATGCAAAAGACCAGTGGATTCCAAATTCTAACTATACCCCTAGATAGATTCTTTAACCCCTTAAGGACGCAGCCTAGTTTTGGCCTTAAGGCTCAGAGCCCATTTTTCAAATCTGACATATTTCACTTTATGTGGTAATAACGTCGGAATGCTTAAAACTACCCAAGCGATTCTGAGATTGTTTTCTCGTGACACATTGGGCTTCATGTTCGTGGTAAAATTTGGTCGATATATTCAGTGATTATTGGTGAAAAATTGCAAAATTTAGAGAAAATTTTTACAAAATTGCATTTTTCAGAATTGAAATGCATCTGCTTGTAAAACAGACGGTTATACCACCCAAAATAGTTACTAGTTCACATTTCCCATATGTCTACTTTAGATTGACATCGTTTTTTGAACATTATTTTATTTTTCTTGGACGTTACAAGGCTTAGAACATAAACAGCAATTTCTCATTTTTAAGAAAATTTCAAGCCTTTTTTTTAAGGTACCTCTTGAGATCTGAAGTGGCTTTGTGGGGCCTATGTATTAGAAACCCTGATAAAACACCCCACTTTAAAAACTTTTTAACCCTTCAGGCATTTCACAGGAATTAAAGCAAAGTGGAGGTGAAATTTGCAAATTTCATTTTTCTTGCTGAATTTCAATTTTATTCATTTTTTTTTCTGTAACACAGTAGGTTTTACCAGAGAAACACTACTAAATATGTATTGTCCAGATTCTGCAGTTTTTAGAAATGTCCCACATGTGGCTCTACTGCGCTCGTGGAATAAAACAAGCCCTAGAAGCAAAGAAGCACCTAGTGCATTTTGAGTCCTCTTTTTTATTAGAATATATTTTAGGCAGCATGCCAGGTTTGAAGAGGTGTTGAGGTGCCAAAACAGTAGGAATCCCCCAATAGTGACCCCATTTTGGAAACTACACCCCTCAAGGAATTCATTTATGGTTGTTGTTACCATTTTGACCGCAGTTTTTTCACAGCACGTATTTGAATTGGGCTGTGAAATGAAAAAAATTTTTCCCAATAAAATGTGATTTGTGATCAAAATTTCTTATTTTCACAGGGAACAAAATACCCCATTTTGTTGCCCAATTTGTCCTTAGTGTGGCAATACCCCATTTGTGGTGATAAACTGCCGTTTGGGCCCATGGGAGGGCTCAGAAGGAAAGGAGCACTATATGTTTGTTGGAGTCCAGATTTTGCTGGATTGGTTTTCGGGTGCCATGTCGCATTTGCAGAGCCCCAGAGGTATCAAAGCAATGGAAACCCACCATAAGTGACCCCATTTTGGAAACCACACCCCTCAAGGAATTCATTTATGGGTGTTGTGACCATTTTGACCCCATAGTTTTTTCACAGAACTTATTTGAATTGGGCTGGGAATGAAAACAAAATTATTTTTTTCAAATAATATGTCGTTTTGGCTGAATTTCTTATTTTCACAAGAAACAAAATACCCCATTCTGTTGAGCAATTTGTTCTGAGTGCCGCAATACCCCATTTGTTGCGATAAACTGCCGTTTGGGCCCATGGGAGGGCTCAGAAGGAAAGGACCACCATTTGGCCTACTGGGGATTTTCTAGTGCGAAGTCATGTATGCAGAAGCCCCTGAGGTACCAGTACAGTTGAAACCCGCAAGAAGTGACCCCGTTTTAATAACTACACCCTTAAGGCATTCATCTAGAGGTGTAGTGAGCATTTTGACCAGAGACCTACACCCCATAAACTGTAATGTGGGTTCTCCCGGGTATGGCAATACCCTACATGTGGCTGTTATCAGCTGCCTGGGCACACAGCAGGGCCCAGAAGGGAAAGACGAGGGGGGATAAGCTGTGCGGAGTACATCAGGGTAAGTAAAATTGGGGTAAATTATAAACCAAGGGATGATAAATTTTAAAACACTCTTTCATACAGAGCTCTGGTTTTTCAGGACACGTGTCACATTGATATATTGTGTCCTCCCTTACCCCCTCTTATAGCAGACTTTGGCAAGAAGTGAAAAAGTCAAAAGAAGTGCAGTTTGGGGAACTTCTTCTGGAAAGTGTTGCCCTGGTACGATGCATGCGGCCTCGCTTCCAGAAGTACTGGGTGCCCCCCTTCTTGGTCCCTAAAGATTAGGTTCTTGATAATCACCTCTTGAAATTCCAGGAAAGTTCCCGTCTGGCCTGCACATCGACGTAGCACATACACATTGTACAATGCCATCTGTATGATGTGCCCGGCCAGCTTCTTATACCACACCGCATGGCGCTGTAGGGCTTCAGGATTTGATCTTACAAGTCCATCCCTCCCATGTACCTATTGTAGTCCAGGATGCAGTCTGGTTTGGGGGTGGCCTTTCCTTCATATATCCTAAACCTGTAGGTATACCCTGATGCACTCTCGCAGCTTATACATCTTCACGCCATACCTTGCCCTCTTACCCGGCAGGTACTCGCAGAATTGAACCCTCCCTTTAAAATGTACCAGGGACTCCTCAATAGAAATACACTTCTCGGGGTGTATGCTTGGGAAAACCGGGCACTGGAACGGTCTAATAGGGGTCTCCGTTTATACAAACGGTCAAAACTGGGGTCACCTCGGGGTGGGCACGGCTCATTATCAGTATAATGTAAGAAGCGAAGTATTGCCTCATTTATTTATTTTTTTAGGTTCCAGTTCAGTTCTGAAGCTGCTTTGAGGGGCCCATATATTAGAAACCCCTATCAAATACCCCATTTTAGAAACTAGACCACTCAAAGTATTCACAACAGCATTTAGAAAGTTTATGAACCCTTTAGGTGTTTCACAGAAATTTAGAGCAAAGTAGAGGTGAAATTTACATATTTTTTTTTTTGTCAGAAAATCCTCTTTATACCATTTTTTTTTTATAACACAAAAGGATTTATCAGAGAAACGCAACTTAATACGTATTGCCCAGATTCTGCAGTTTTGAGAAATATCCCACATGTGGCCCTAGTGCGGTAATGGACTGAAGCACCGGCCTCCGAAGCAAAGGAGCACCTAGTGGATTTTGAGGCCTCTTTTTTATTAGGCACCATGTCCGGTTTGAAGAGGTCTTGTGGTGCCAAAACATTGGGAACCCCCCAAAAGTGACCCCAATTTGGAAACTAGACCCCTTGAGGAATTCATTGTAGTTTTCTTGGGGTGCATGCGGCTTTTTGATCAGTTTTTATTCTATTTTTAGGTGGCGTGGTGACTAATAAACAGCAATTCTACTATTGTTTTTTTATTCTTTTTTTTTTTTACGGCGTGCACCGTGCGCTATAAATGACATTCACTTTATTCTGCGGGGCGATACGATTACGGCGATACCAGATGTTTATAGTTTATTTTTATGTCTTATGGCGTTTGCACAATAAAATACGTTTTGTAAACAATCATTCACTTTTTGTGTTCCCTTATTCTAAGAGCCATAACGTTTTTATTTTTCAATCAATAAAGCCGTGCGAGGACTTATTTTTTGCGTAACGAACTGTAGTTTCGATCAGTACCATTTTTAGGTACATGCGACTTTTTGATCTCTTTTTATTCCATTTTTGGGAGGTGAAGTGACCAAACAATTGTGATTGTGGTTCGGTTTATTATTATTTTCTTTTACGGCGTTCACCATGCGGGATAAATAACGAAATAATTTTGTAGTTCAGGCCGTTACGGACGCGGCGATACCAATTATGTATAGTTTATTTGTTTGTTTATATATTTTTATTAATAATAAAGGACTGATAAGGGAAAAAGGGGGATTTTTACTTTTAACACCATTAAAACTTTTATTTTCTTATTTTTACACATCTTTTTTTAACTTTTTTTTTACTTTATTACTTTGTCCCACTAGGGGACTTGAGGGCAGGAGGCCCTGATCGCTATTCTAATACACTGCACTACATGCGTAGTGCAGTGTATTAGAACTGTCAGCTACTCCCTGACAGCAAGCATAGTGGGTCCTGACGTTGTCAGGACCCACTAGGCTTCCGTCTATGGCATAGCCGGACGCCATTGTTTGGTGTCCGGTTGCCATAGTCACCATCGCCGGCCGCTATCGCGTAGCAGGCCGGCGATGGCAGCTTAACCCCTAAAAAGCCGCGATCTCTATAGAACGCGGCTTTAAGGGGTTAATCAGCGGGGACACAGCGATCGGTCCCCGCTGTAGGAGCTGTGACAGCTGCTGTACGAGACAGCAGCTGTCACAGCTCCTGTATGTGTCCGGAGGACGGCCGAAACGGCCGTTACTCCCGAGACGTACTATTAGGTCATGGAGCGCGAACGATACAGCTGCCATGACCTAATAGTACGTCCAGGAGTGGGAAGGGGTTAAGGGATGTAGTTTCCCAAATAGTGTCACTTTAGGGGGTTCCTACCGTTTTGGCCCCGCAGGCACTTTGTACTTGTGACATGGCACCTGAAAACCATTCCCGCTAAATTTGATCTCCAAATGGTGAGCCTTCCCTTCTGAGCCCGGCCGTGTGTCCAAACAGCAGTTTATGAAACTATAGAGTATTGCTGTAATCGGGAGAAATTGCTTTTCAAATGTTGGGGTGCCTTTTCTCCTTTATTCCTTGTAAAAATTGAAAATTTCTACGTTTCATTTGAATTTTTTTTTTTCGATTTTCATTTTCACGGCTTCATTCCACTAAATTCAGCAAAAAAACTGTGGTGTCAAAATGCCCACTATACCCCTTGATAAATTCCTCGAGGGGTGTAGTTTGTCAAATTGTGTCTTTTCGGGGGTGTTTCAACTGTTTTGGCCCCACAAGACCACTTCAAACCTGACATGGTGCCTAAAATATATTCTTCTAAAAAAAAAAAAAAGGCCCCAAAATCCTCTAGGTGCTCCTCTGCTTCTGAAGAAAAAAGGATTACAAATGAGTTTCTGCAAGAAAATATTAAATTTGTACATAGCAGTTTTGAATACTTTGAGGGGTTCAGTTTTTCAAATGGGGCGATTTATGGGGGTTTGCATTGTATGGGCCCCTCAAAACCACTTCAGAACTGAACTGGCCCCTGTAAAAATAGCCTTTTGAAATTTTCTAGAAAATGTGAGAAATTGCTGCTAAAGTTCTAAGCCTTGTAACGTCCTAGAAAAATAAAACGATGCCAATCTAAAGTAGACATACGGGAAATGTTAATTAGCAACTATTTTGTGTGGTATAAACCACCTGTCGTACAAACAGATACATTTAAATTTAGAAAAATGCTCCATTTTCGCTACATTTGGGTGTTTTTCCATAATTTAATACTGAATGTATTGACCAAATTTTACCAGTAAGAAAGCTCAAGGTCTCATGAGAAAACAAACAAACTCAGAATCACTTGGATAGGTAAAAGAATTCAAAAGTTATTACCACAAAGTGACAGATTTGAAAAATGGGGCTGCGTCCTGAACGTGCCAACTAGTCCACGTCCTTAAAAGGTTAAAAAGGGAAGCACCAGTGAAACTAGAGTTTGCCAATATTTTACATTATGAAGTCCTTCCATTCACACAGATTATAAAAAGAAACAAAAAAACTGCTACTTAGAGACACTCCAGCGATTGCATGCAAAAAAACTCAGTGTTTGACTAGGCCTAAAGGGGGTTTTCCCCATCTTGGACATTTATGGTATATGCCATAATTGTCCAATAGATGTGGGTCCCACCTCTTGGTCTAGTACAGGGCCCCCTGTACCACATTCTGCCGCTGGACTCCGGCTACTGGGTAACAAGCTGGCCGGGATTTTCAGAAACAGACTAGCGAGTTTTGCTATTCTGTTTCTCAAACAAGTGAAACGGAGTTGCGAAAACAGCGTAGCTCACTGTGCTACATGGTTTGTTATTTCCATTCACTTCTATGGGAATTCCGGAAACAGCATAGGAAAACTCACTGTATACAGAAAAACTCAGGCACCTTGTCAGTCAGTAGGCAGAGCCCAGCGACAACAGCTGGTGCATCTATCGGACATTTATGTCATATCCTATGACTATGCTATAAATGTCTGAGATGGGAATACCTCTTTAAAAGAAATAAGACGATGACGAGAAAACAATTTTCATGCAATTGACACTACAATATGAGGTCTGGTTCAATGTGGTGGGATTTAAAGGATATCTGAATTTATCCCCAGAATCTGGTCTTAAAATTATCTTTAAGGGGTTTTCCCGCGAGGGACATCTATGACATATCCACAGGACATGTCAAACGTCAGATAGATGTTGGTCCCACCTAAATCCCGTTCTACCGGTGTGTTTCAGCTGATTTCAAACCATGAAGGTGAAAAAAGCGTAGCTCGCTGAGATACGTTGCTTCCGTAACAGCTATTCACTACTATAGAAGTTACGAAAACAGCATAGCTACACTGTTTTCATAACTCCCGACCATAAAGTCAGGAAGTAGCCGAAAGTCAGCGATAGTAGACAAAGCTTAAAGAGGCTCTGTCACCAGATTTTGCAACCCCTATCTGCTATTGTAGCAGATAGGCGCTGCAATGTAGATAAGAGTAACGTTTTTTGTTTTTAAAAAACGAGAATTTTTGGCCAAGTTATGACCATTTTTGTATTTATGCAAATGAGGCTTGCAAAAGTAAAACTGGGCGTGTTGAAAAGTAAAAGTACAACTGGGCGTGTATTATGTGTGTGTTACATCTGGGCGTGTTTACTACTTCTACTAGCTGGGCGTTCTGACGAGAAGTATCATCCACTTCTCTTCAGAACGCCCAGCTTCTGGCAGTGCAGACACAGCGTGTTCTCAAGAGATCACGCTGTGACGTCACTCACTTCCTGCCCCAGGTCCTGCATCGTGTCGGCCACATCGGCACCAGAGGCTACAGTTGATTCTGCAGCAGCATCAGCGTTTGCAGGTAAGTAGCTACATCGACTTACCTGCAAACGCCGATGCTGCTGCAGAATCAACTGTAGCCTCTGGTGCCAATGTGTCCTCGCTCGTCTGACACGATGCAGGACCTGTGAGTGACGTCACAGCGTGATCTGGCAGAAGCTGGGCGTTCTGAAGAGAAGTGGATGATACTTCTCATCAGAACGCCCAGCTAGTAAAAGTAGTAAACACGCCCCGATGTACGCACATAATACACGCCCAGTTGTACTTTTACTTTTCAACACGCCCAGTTGTACTTTTGCAAGCCTCATTTGCATAACTACAAAAATGGTCATAACTTGGCCAAAAATGCTCGTTTTTTAAAAACAAAAAACGTTACTGTAATCTACATTGCAGCGCCTATCTGCTGCAATAGCAGATAGGGGTTGCAAAATCTGGTGACAGAGCCTCTTTAACCCCTTCAGGACGCAGCCTGTTTTGGCCTCGTGGACACAGATAATTGTTTCAAATCTGACATGTGTCACTTTATATGGTAATAACTCTGGAATGCTTTTACCTATCCAAGTGATTCTGAGATTGTTTTCTCGAGACATATTATACTTTGTTAGTGAAAAAATTTGGTCGATAAATTCAATATTTATTTGTGAAAAACGTCAAATTTTAGCAAAAATTTGAATTTTTCTAAATTTAAATATATCTGCTTGTAAAACAGATAGTAATACCACACAAAAGAGTTACTAGTTAACATCCCCCATAATAGTATACCTACATGAAGAACACCACGGAAAAGTTCATTTGTTATAGTCATATATCGGACTTAGTACATAGTATCTATGGGGACTCAAGCATGGTAGTAACGGTGGAACCCGCTGATTAATAGCAAAACCTAAAGTTCGGAGTCTGACACACCAAAATAGTATTAAAACAAAGTAACTTTATTGAATTCATCTAAAAGAACACATATGTTAAAAACAGAGATGATTTCCACAGTGCGGAAAGACAACCAGATTGAATATACATAATACATCCAAATACATGAGTAATAGGCGACACCGTTTAATCACAGAAATAAATTAGCAGTATATTGCAATTGTATGATGTATGTATTCTGATACATTGACCGGCAAGAGAACCTGTTCAGCAACAGAAAAATTATTATTTCAATTTAAATATAAATGAGTGTAAATCAATGCCCCTGAGTAGAGCCAGATGAGAAAGGCAATAGTACTATACACGAGCAAGATGCATAGCTCAGTTTAACCAAGTAGAAAACGCATATCATAAGGCAAAATCAGGGCAATAGCTATGTTATCAGCCACGATTTAAACACTCAGTACACAGTAAGTTTAACATAATAAAGAAACCTTTTTGCTGAAAGAAAATACATATGCTGAAAGGACCAGTGTCACAGGGAAAAAATGTTTTAGATCAATTTGCTTTTAGTGTTTTATTAACCCCTTAGTGACCAGCCCATTTTAGGCCTTAATGACCAAGCTATTTTATTCGTTTTTCTATAGTCGCATTCAAAGAGCTATAACGTTTTTATTTTTTCGTCTACATAGCTGTATGAGGACTTGTTTTTTGCGGGATTAGTTGTGCTTTTTAATAGCACCATTTTTGGGTACATATAATTTTTATATTAACTTTTATTAACCTTTTGGGGGGGGGGGGGGATTATAACAAAAACCTGAAATTCTGCCATTGTTCTATGCGTTTTTAAATTGACGCCGTTCACTGTGCGACGTAATTAACATGTTACCTTTATTCTATGGGTCGGTACGATTACGACGATACCACATATGTAGGGGTTTTTTTTTTTATGTTTTACGACTTTTGCACAATAAAAACACTTTTGAACTAAAATTATTTGCTTTTGCATCGTCGCTTTCCAAGAGCCGTAATTTTTTTATTTTTCCATCAATGTAGTGATTTTTTGGGCTTGTTTTCTGCGGGACAAGACGTAGTTTTGAATGGTACTGTTTTGGGGTGCATGGGACTTGATTCATTTTTATTATGACTTCTTTGGTGGGCAATGGAAAAAAATTGCAATTTCGCCATGGTTTTTTGCGTGTTTTTTTTACGGTGTTCACCTTGCGGTTTAAAGGACATATTAACTTTATTAATGGAGTCATTACGGTCGCGGCGATACCACATATGTGTACTTTTTTTTTTTTACACTTTTACTAAATAAAACCACTTTTTATGGAAAAAAATGGATTTATTTTTTTACTGTACTTTTTATTAATAATCTTTATTTCACTTTGATGACTTATTTTATTAGTCCCACTAGGGGACTTTACTGTGCGATGTTCCAATCGCTGCTATAATGCTTTGCTATACTTCGTATACCAGAGCATTATTGCCTGTCAGTGTAAATCTGACAGGCAATCTGTTAGGACGTGCCTCCGGTGCGTCCTAACAGGCATATGTCCAGGGCAGACCTGGGGGCTTTTATCAAGCCCCCGGCTGCCATGACACCCCATCGGAGACCCGCGATTGCATTCGCGGGCCGCCAATGGGTGACAGAGGGAGCGCACTCCCTTTGTAAACAAAGTTAAATGCCGCGGTCGCTATTGACGGCGGCATTTAACGGGTTAAACGGCCGCGATCGAAGTAAACTTCGATCGCGGGCGTTGGAGCAGGAGCTCAGCTGTCATCAGACAGCAGAGCCCCGGCTCCTGCCTGCACGGGAGACCCGTGCAGGACTTAGACTAGGCTGACGTGAAAAGGCGTCAGCCTAGCCTAAAACCCATTAGTGACTCACGTGAAAAGGCGTATTGGTGGTCACTAAGGGGTTAAAAAAAAATATATTTATTTGTGTGTTACTTTTTTTTATTTTTTCACTTTTCCTTGTCTATGAGGGCTGCCATTTTTTTTTCTATCTCTATGTGTCGATTAACGACACATACAGACATGGAATACGGCACATACATCCCCATAGAGAATGCGAACGGGGCCCGTTCCATCCACTATGCTGTACGCCGTCTGTGTCCAAATTGAACTGTGCGACGTCCGGCGCCATTTTCTTGTGGACCGGAAGTCGCAGCCGGACAGTAAGATTACTACTTCCGGTCGCGGCTTCCGGACTTGTGCACTTGGAGCGGAGGTAGCAGACGGAGCGGACGGACCGGAGGGAGCGGCAGGAGCAGGTAAGTTAGGTCTGTGTATGTACGTGTTTTACTGTGTGTTTACTACTGTATGTAAACCTACTACACTGTGTTAGCTAAAAAAATGGCGACACACAGTGTAGGAGGTTTGACCGTTCAATCCCCTCGTTTCTCCTGGCACTAGCCAAGATAAAGGAGGGGGGGATTCTGAGAGCGAGTGAGTTTTCTCACATTTTGCAGCATAAAGCAATGTGGTTTTACCACATGCAATGCTGCAATTTTGGGAATTGCTCCATCTAGTGACCAGCACTGGGAAATGTTATAAATTAGAATCTAATTTATTATATTTCCTGACTCGTGAAAAAATTAGAACAATGTTTAATCACCTACACACTAAAAAAAAATTCTAGCGACACATTCCCTTGAAGAGGAACTCTTACCCATTGTGACAGTCACCGTCTCTGGTGTCAACCCCCATATGTATTTTCTTTCAGCAAAAAGGTTTCTTTATTATGTTAAACTTACTGTGTACTGAGTGTTTAAATCGTGGCTGATAACATAGCTATTGCCCCGATTTTGCCTTATGATATGCGTTTTCTACTTGGTTAAACTGAGCTATGCATCTTGCTCGTGTATAGTACCATTGCCTTTCTCATCTGGCTCTACTCAGGGGCATTGATTTACACTCATTTATATTTAAATTATATTTGAATTGAAATAATAATTTTTCTGTTGCTGAACAGGTTCTCTTGCCGGTCAATGTATCAGAATACATACATCATACAATTGCAATATACTGCTAATTTATTTCTGTGATTAAACGGTGTCGCCTATTACTCATGTATTTGGATGTATTATATATATTCAATCTGGTTGTCTTTCTGCACTGTGGAAATCATCTGTTTTTAACATGTGTTATTTTAGATGAATTCAATAAAGTTACTTTGTTTTAATACTATTTTGGTGTGTCAGACTTCGAACATCCCCCATATGTCTACTCTATGTTTGCATCAGTTTTTTGCTATGGACAGCGCTCGGACGCCGGCGGTGTCAGTGTCCGCGGCAACCTGTTCTCTGACAGCCGAACCGATTGGTTCGGCTACAGAGAATATGATCACCGTTATTGACCGCTTCCTGACCGCCCACAGCAAATTCACGTCGGCGCTTGCTGGGCTCTGTGCAGCGCCGACGTGAATATACAGTCGGTGTTAAAAGCGCGATCCGGTGTGTCTCAGAGTAGCGCTGACACCCGGATCGCGCTGTTATCCCCTGCCTCTGGTCCCAGAGACATGACCGGGACCTGATTGGTTCAGGTCCCGATCATGTAATCGCAGGGAACGTTTGTTGTAACAACAAACTGGAAAGTTTGTTGCTACAACAAACTTTCCCAATGACCGATTGCAGGTGCTGCCGTCGGTTGCATGGCAAAAGCGGAGGCCATACAACGGCCTCCGGTCTGCCATTCACAGAAGCCTATGAGGACCAGCTGGTCCTCATAGGTTTCCGGTCAGTGTGACTGTCAGCGTCACACTGACAGTTTATAATACATTACACTACCTAGGTAGTGTAATGTATTATAGCAGTCATCAGTGCTGCAGGTCTTAAAGTAAAACAAGTAAAAAAAAAAAAATACAAATGTTTTATGAAAGTGTAAAAACAAGTTATAAGTTACAAAACCATAAAATGCTTTTTTTCCTATAAGTCTTTTATTATAGGAAAAAAAATAAAACTTTAAAAAAAGTACACATATTTGGTATCACCGCGTTTGTAACGACCCAAACTACGGTGAACCCTGCAAAAAATAATTAAAAAACAATACTAGCATCACTATTTTTTTTGGTCATCACCCCTCCCAAAATATAGAATAAAAGAAATGAAAAAAAAAAAGTGATCAAAAATTTGCATGGACCCCAAAATAATACCAATAAAAACTACACCCCGTCCCGCAAAAAACAAGCCCTTCCAC
The DNA here is from genome assembly GCF_050947455.1 of Rhinoderma darwinii. NCBI lineage: Eukaryota > Metazoa > Chordata > Amphibia > Anura > Rhinodermatidae > Rhinoderma > Rhinoderma darwinii. The sequence goes on from NC_134687.1 coordinate 64,426,018, forward strand.
AGCTTTTTTGACTGAAAAATAAAAAAATTACGGCTCGGAGAATCATTTTATAGAAAACCGATTTTATTGCGCAAACGACACAAAACAAAAAAAATATATATACATATGGTATCGCCGTAATCGTACCGACCCGCAGAATAAAGTAAAATGCCATTTATAGCGCACAGTGATTACTGTAAAAAAAAAAAAAAAAAAAAGAAGGACAAAAAAACATTGTCAAGATGTATGTTTTCTTTGTCACTTTGCTTGCCCAAAAAAAAACCCCACGATGCCGAGAATCCCTTTTTCATTATTCACGCCGTAAAAGTTAGATTATATAACTTACACCGTGAATTTTTTCTACCCCCAAACTGCGCAACAACAATATATAAAAACTACAAGCCACGTCAATGCAAAAATAAAAAAAAGTTATGGCTTTTGAAAGGCAGAGGCAAAATTTAGCTGGTCACGAAGAGGAGAGATATATATATATATATATATATATACATACATATATACATATATATACATACATATATACACACACACACACATTATATATATATATATTTCTTTTTTTCATTCTTCACAGGTCACTAGATTTTAGAAAACATTGCAAAGACAAATAGTACAATAGAGATTTGATGCAGGCCCGATCAGTCATCCATGTATAGAAATAGACCTGACCAAGCGCATTTCTCCAAACCAATCAATAAGCTATGTGTTGGCGAGTAGTTTTCCAATTCACATGTTAAAAACAAAGCAAAAATGAACAGAAAATTATTTTGCCCTGTGGCAAGATGGGCTTCCTCTTTATAGGGAGGATGCCCTCAAAGGGCAACTGTAATGCTGCTAGATACAGTTACTCTGCTGCAACACCACCGTGAAAAAGTGAACCCACAATGCATGTCAAAAGAGCCTCAAGACGCAAATGCACCAGACTGGAGATATCTTTATCTCCTCGGCTGTTGCAGCAAGTCCGGGCAACTCCAGGCTTAACCATCTGTCATGACTATAAAGAAGGCAAATCACAAAATTAAGATCTCAGGAAACGGCTGGCAGATACAGACTGTGTGGGTGCACTGCTTTGAATAGTTAAAGAGTGACTGCACTTTCAAATTTTTGATATGTCAAAAGTTTGGATCAGTGGGGGTCTGGGTTCAGAGACCCCCACTGTTGCTGAAACTAAGGTGCATAAGTGCTCAGTGCTACTCTGATCAGCGCTCCCTGTCAGGCTAGAGACGGCTCAAATACATGTTCTATGTGAGCGGTCTCCAGGCTGATGAAGAGCACGGTTTAGAGCCGAAGATGCAGGGCACCCAGCTGAGCGCTTCTTCACCTACGTTTCAGTGACGGTGGGGGAGTCTCAGAACCCAGACCACACAGGTTCAAGCTTCTGATATGTCTCTATGACATCAAAAGTTTGATCATAGTGCAGTCACTCTTTATTCTAAAGTCGACCTTTACACTTGATCAGACAAACAGATAGTTTCCATTATGAGAAAATCCATTCAAAAAGAGGCATGTATCTCTAAACCCCTTCTAAAGTTGAATATTTGCAACGTCATACACTGGGAATTCAGATGTGACTGATATTAGTAAGGTATCTAAAAACTATAAACAAAATGTGGCTACAAAAAGCCTTAAAAATCAGACTGGGTGCAACTTTCTAAAATACACCAGTTTCGGTCTCTGAGCTGATGTTCCAGGGGGAGCAATGTAACAAGTGTTATACACTCCCCTTACATCATACCCAGAAAGCCTGATCTTGTGAATGCAGCAGCTCTATATCGTAGACACATACACAGGACATGAAGACTCTAGTACTGAATTTCTACAATATATCTTTGATTTCAAACAAGCTCAAGCTGTGTATCTACAGATACACTATATGGTGTAAAGTATGTGGACACCTGCTCATCACACGTACACTATATGAGCAAGAGCATTGGGATACACCTCTTAATCATTGAATTCAGGTGTGTAATTCTGTCCCATTACCACAGGTGTATAACATCCCGCACCTAGCCCTGCGGTCTGCCTATACAAACATTTGTGAAAGAACGGGTCGTACTAAAGAGATCATCGAGTTCCAGCGTGGTACTGCAATAGGATGCCACCACTGCAGCAAGTCAGTTTGTGAAACGTCTTCCCTCCTAAATATTCCATGATCAATTGTGAGTGTTATTACTGTAAAGTGTAAATGTTTAGGAACCACAGCAAGTAAGTGGCAGACCATGTCAATTTACAGAGCGGGGTCGCCAAGTGCTGTGGTGCATAAAAGTCACCAACACTCTGCTGACAATGCCAGGGGAAGTTTGAAGCTCTGCAGGTATTAATATCAATCAGCACAAAAACCGTGCCCTGGGATCTTCATGGCCGAGCAGCTGCATGCCAGCCTTACATCACCAACCACAATGCCAAGCGTCTGATGCAGTGGTGAACAGCTGCCACTGGAGTCTGGAGCAGTAGAAATGTGTTCTGTGAAGTGATGAATCACGCTTCTCTATCTGGCAGTCTGATAGACTAGTCTGGATTTGGTGAATGTCAGGAGAACGTTACCTGCCTGACTGCATTGTGCCAATAGTGAAGTTTGGTGGAGGAGGGATAATGCTATGGGGTTGTTTTTCAGCGGTTGGCCTATGCCCCTTGGTTTCAGTGAAGAAAAATGCTAACGCTTCACCATACTGATACATTTTGGACAATTGTATACTGCCAACTTTGTGGAAACCGTTTAGGGTTCAGCCCTTTTCTGTTCCATCATGACTGTGCCCAGTGCACAAAGTAAGGTCTATAAAGACAGTTGGGTGAGTTTGGCGTGGAAGAACTTGACTGGCATGCACAGACGTCTAACCTCAACCCCATCCAACACCTTCCCAGAAAATCTTCCCAGGAGAGTGGAAGCTGTTAACTGCAGATTGGGGAACCAATGATGTATGATGGGGTTGAGGCCAGGGCTCTGTGACACTCGAATTCTTCGCCACCAAACTCACCCAACCATGCATTTATGGACCTTGCTTTGTGCGCTGGTGCAGTCATGCTGGAACAGGAAAGGCCCAAACTGTTCACACAGTCGGAAGCAAACAACTCTCTAATATGCTTGATCATAGAATTACCCTTCACTGAAAATAAGCCAATCCCTGAAAAACAGCCCCATAACATTATCCCTCCTCCACCAAATGATACAGTAGGCACTATGCATCCCAGTAAGTAGCACTCTCCGGGCATCTGCCAATTCCCGATTCCCCCATCAGACTGCCAGGTAGTAAAACTGTGATCCATCACTCCAGGGAAACACATTTCCACTGCTCCAGTCCATTGGCGGCATGCTTTGTTCCACTCCGGCCAACTCTTGGCATTGTGCACGGAGATATTAGGCTATGTTAGATGCTGCCGTCTCAGACCTGGCAAGGATTACAGGAGACAATAGCGCAGCATGCCGCGGTGTTGTGTCCGGTTAAATCACTGATACCCCAACAGAAAGCCCACGGAACATATTGCCAATGGGCTCCGTAAGCAACGGCGGTGTCCGTTGTGCAACGGAACAGTTGCTTCAGTTATTCCCTTGTTCTGCTCCTCTGACGAGGCAGAACAATGGACTAGCACAATGCAGGTGTGAACCCAGCCTTAGTTTTGTGTACAGCTGCTTGACCATGGAAACCTATTTTATGATTCTCCCTACACAGTTCACAGCCATATCTTCCGGGGGTCAGTTTGAAGCTCTGTAGAGAATGATACAACAGAGAATAGGCGCTTCAGAACTCGGCAGCCCTGCTCTGAGTTTGCGTGGTCTACTGCTTCGTGGCTCAGCAGCTTGTTACTCCTAGACGTCTCCGATTCACTATATTATTTACAGGTGACCAGGGCAGATCTAGCAGATATTTTTTTCCCCAAACTTGATATCCTATGATAGTGCCACATTTAAAGTCACTGAGCTCTTCAGTACTACCCATACTATAAGCAAAGTATGTCTATGGCGATTGCATGGCTGTGCGCTTACTCCTGTTTGCAATGAGTGCGGCTAAAAGAATAAAACCACACAAAGTGGCATTGATGTGGTCGAAAACTGCTGGTTACAAACTCCTGCAGCCAAAATAAAATAAACCCTTACAGCCGCAAATTTTTGGCAGGTAACCAGCAGTTTTTCCCGGAACACCATCAAACGGTCATTAACAAGCAATTTAACAACCGAACCAAACAGGACGGCGGCATGGTTTTCAGCCACGTTACCGTATGGCCTTACCCAAACACCTGAACTCAATCAGTGCTTTGTTGGCTACAGCCAGGTATGGCATGCAAGAAACGAATCTATGACGATTGGATGTTTGACACGAGCGCCCTATCACCTGATCGGACGAGATGCAATTATTCTTTCGATTTGCATATTGTACCATAACTTTTGCTTTCTACAATCAGAGTTGAGAAGCACCAACCAAATTCTGTATACACCCATCTGTCCCACCATCTGGAATGCAGAGACTGCCACTTCTTATACCAAAGTGACCAAAACGACATTGGCAGCACTCACCTTGAGACGTTTGACCACCTCATCGTTGGTGATCTTATCTGTGATCTCCTTCACCCCGGGCGGGTATATGATTTTGCCATCATTGGGTTTCTGCTGGGTAGGGAACTCCATTATGCCTGACTTCACTTCTTGCACAGTCCTCTAGCGGCCTCTATAGGTCAGAAAACAAAACGTCACCTACATGTTCAGAACATGAGACAAAAACAGCCCAATAAAAGCCCCACTCACCCCGTGCCCGGTACTAACACAACATTTACGGGCGGGGACCGGGAGAGCCCTGCAGGGAGGAGAGCGGCGCAGTATGTGATCGGGACAGGTAGGGGAGACGGTGGGAAGTGGTAGTTACTTTTACCCGGCAAGGATTGAATGGAAGGCCGGAAAGAGTAAATGAGCACCTCAGGGGGTTTCCCGCACAAGTACAGCGCTCCGGGAGGTATACAGGCAGCGGACGGGACGGCTGCTCTAGAGAAGTGGACGAGGCCTGCAGTGCGGGCCTCACACTTTACACGAAACTGAAGCTCTGACTCCTGTCAGCAGTATAAACCTCAGGCCCCAGAGTGCCGTATATGTACACAGAATGGCTCCGCTCCGAGTCTTACCTCCAGAGGAGGGCGAGCTCCCCCCGCATGTATCCGGCGCCCGGTGTGTCGGGGCGGTTCTCTCAGAGAAGGAGGAGTGTATGAGGGGAAGGCCTCTCGGCGTGCACCTAGCTTCCTGTCCAGAGCGCCCCGTCTCTCGCAGGCACGGATCACCGGGCACCAATCAGCAGACGGACTCGTACCCCCGCACCGGGGTTCCAGAGCTTGAACGCCGTGCTCGGTTACGGCGGACACACGCTCAGGCTCGTCGCCGCCACACTCCCTCACACGCTGCTACCGCTGTTGAAACCGGGGCTCTCACTGGCGCACAGCGACCTCTTGCGGTTGGCGCCAAAACTCTGGAGACGAAGTAGGAAACTGAGCGAACGAAACAAAATCTTGTGTGACCTCTGACCTCCCAGCAGTAGTGACCCCGAGTTCAATGCAAAGCCGTCATGTCTCAGGGAGTCATTCACAAGATCACAACATTATATGTAGCTTGGAAAGGATTAGTATGTACGGCAGCCTGTAGTGCAGTGACCTACATACAACGAGTGGAACTACAACTCCCAGCACTTGATTTTTGCAATATTTATGCAATAACCATTAACCCCTTAGTGACCAGCCCATTTTAGGCCTTAATGACCAAGCTATTTTAGTCGTTTTTCTATAGTCGCATTCAAAGAGCTATAACTTTTTTATTTTTTCGTCTACATAGCTGTATGAGGACTTTTTTTTTTGCGGGATTAGTTGTGCTTTTAATAGCACCATTTTTGGGTACATATTTTTTTATTAACTTTTTTTGGGGGGATTATATTAAAAAACTGAAATTCTGGCATTGTTCTATGCGTTTTTAAATTGACGCCGTTCACTGTGCGGCGTAAATAACACATTACCTTTATTCTATGGGTCGGTACGATTACGGCGATACCACATATGTAGAGGTTTTTTATGTTTTACGACTTTTGCACAATAAAAACACTTTTGAACTAAAATTATTTGTTTTTGCATCGTTGCTTTTCAAGAGCTGTAACTTTTTTATTTTTCATCAATCTAGTGATTTTTTTGGGCCTGTTTTCTGCGGGACGAGACGTAGTTTTGAATGGTACTGTTTTGGGGTGCATTGGACTTATTGATTCATTTTTATTATGACTTTTTTGGGGGGCAATGGAAAAAAATTGCAATTTCGCCATTGTTTTTTGCGTTTTTTTTACGGTGTTCACCTTGCGGTTTAAATTACATATTGACTTTATTAATGGAGTCATTACGGTCGCGGCGATACCACATATGTGTACTTTTATTTATTTTTTATACTTTTACTAAATAAAACCACTTTTTATGGGAAAAAATGGTTTTATTTATTTTTTTACTGTAACTTTTATTATTAATCTTTATTTCACATTTATTATTTATTTCACTAGTCCCACTAGGGGACTTTACTGTGCGATCTTCCGATCGCTGCTATAATGCTTTCCTATACTTCGTATACCAGAGCATTATTGCCTGTCAGTGTAAATCTGACAGGCAATCTGTTAGGACGTGCCTCCGGCGCGTCCTAACAGGAATATGTCCAGGGCAGACCTGGGGGCTTTTATCAAGCCCCCGGCTGCCATGACACCCCATCGGAGACCCGAGATTGCATTCGCGGGCTGCCGATGGGTGACAGAGGGAGCTCTCTCCCTCTGTAAACAAAGTTAAATGCCGTGGTCGCTATTGACGGCGGCATTTAACGGGTTAAACGGCCGAGATCGAAGTAAACTTTGATCGCGGGCGTTGGAGCAGGAGCTCAGCTGTCATCAGACAGCAGAGCCCCGGCTCCTGCCTGCACGGGAGACCCGTGCAGGACTTAGACTCGGCACACGTGAAAAGGCGTCAGCCTAGCCTAAGGCCCCTTAGTGACCAACGTAAAAAGGCGTATTGGTGGTCACTAAGGGGTTAAGAACGAGGCCAGTTTTGGCCTTCAAGATGAGAGGATTATTTTCTTTATTTTTTTGCCTCCTTGCATGCCCCAACTACAAGACAGCCCTGAGGCCCTAGTCACCCTGGGGGTGAAACACAGCAAGACCTACTCCCTCTGGTCACACTTCATGGCATGGAGGATGTGAATTATGTACAGATTTATTCTCTAGAAGCAATGCTTTAGGGAGAATACCTCTGTATTATTTCAATGGCGTCCGTCAGAAAAAACCTACAGTAAAGGCCCCATACACTACATGAGGAGCCCTGAGGTTTCAGGGGTTAAACTATCACTTTTTGTCTGATCTTGGCAGTTATAGTGAAAGTGTGACTGTCGTAGCCGCCATGGTTGATCTGTGCCTATGTGATCGCCAGGATGTACCATTAGGGTTGCCACCATTCCCACCAAAACATTCTGGCCAGGTTAACACACGTAATTAAGTAGGTGTAGTTTTGGGGACGAGGCTTCACACGGACTGATTTTTCACATTTTCATTCGTAAATTGGTGTGTTTTCATGCTGCGGTTTTCTTTAAAACTAGACAAACAATTCGCAAGCGGAAACGCAAGATAAATTGACATTGCGGATTTTAAGATATGCACCGCAGGTCAATTTACGTGCAGAGATAAAACGCTGCGTGTACATGAGATTTCTTGAAATGTAATTTACTTTGCTGGTACGGTATTATGCTGTGGATTTGCCGCACGCAAATACGCCTGGCAAAACCGTATGTAATACGGACTATGTTCATTCAGCCTAAGGGTATGTTCACATGCACTGTTTTCGGGCGTTTTACGCCTCGAATTACGCCTGAAAAAACGGCTCCATTACGCCTGCAAACATCTGCCCATTGCTTTCAATGGGTTTTACGATGTTCTGTTCCCACAAGGTGTAATTTTACGCGTTGCTGTCAAAATACGACGCGTAAAAAGACGCCCGGGAAAAAGAAGTGCATGTCACTTCTTGGGACGTTTTTGGAGCCGTTTTTCATTGACTCCATTGCAAAACAGCTCCAATAACGTCTGTAAAATACGCAGCGAAAAACGCAAGTTCCTACAAATACGTCTGAAAATCAGGAGCTGTTTTCGCCTGAAAACAGCTCCGTATTTTCAGACGTTTTTGGTCACTGCGTGTGAACATACCCTTATTGTGGTCTCCAGTGGAGAGGAGCCGTATAATCCACGGGTCATATATGCTATGTCAATAGCTCCTTTGGGAATGCTCATAGAGAATTACTGTGCTCAGTACAGGCGGCTGCTACTGTAAGGCCTGTCCACTGTAATCAATTCTGACAATTGCAGAAGTTACTGCATGAAATTAACGGTTAAAGTGGTTTTCCCATTAGAGACATTTATGGCATATTCACAGGATATGTCATAAATGTCATATAGATGCGGGTCCCACCTCTGGGAGCTGCACCTATCTCTAGAACGGGGCCCCCTTAACCCCGTTCTACTGCTCTGTGTTGTGGCTGAAGCGTGTGATTCCAGACCATGAATTACAGAAACCATGTGGCTCGCTGAGCCCATTGGAAATAGGGCTAAACCTCGTGCGGATCCATGCCACATGAAGGGTACATCCACGACAGAAATCTGAGCGTCCGCCTCGGATTTCTGCTGCGGATTGCATTTGCCATAGGCAAATCCGTGATGTGTGAGCACAGGCCTAGAAGTATTGCTGCTAGGGGAGAATCCAGTGCCTCATAAAGGCATCATACAGTGGGACACTCAATGCATATGGGTCCATAATATCAAAATTAAAAATTGGTTTGACACTTTTCAAATTTAGTTTAATTTATAGAGCTGTATTACATCTCTGTACAAGTTCAGAGTTGTTTGGAGATGTAATACAGCACCTATAGAAGGCCCCATGCACAAGAACGTGTTTATGCTGGCACAATTCATTTCAATGGGCCCATGCACACGACCGTGGTTTCCACGGTCCGTGCACTGCCGGGAGAATGGACCGCAAAAAAGATAGGACATGTCTTATTACGGCCTCATTTGCGGTCCAGGCTCGTTGAAATGAATTCACACGGAAATTTGCATGGCCCGTGTTTTGTGGGCGGCCGCGTTTGACAGTCCGCAGCCGTCCGAGATGCAAATCAGGGACCGGTGCACACCACTACGGCCGTGTGCATGAGGCCGAAGTATGTGGGCCCATATTGTAGTTATTAAATCAGAGGAATTTTGAGTTGTTTTTTTTCTCTCAAATGCAAATGGAATCGAACAGAAAAATAAATAAAACCATGTAATAATATATTATTAAAAAAAATATTAAATAGTTTGATTTCTATATTATGAGCTTTTTATCATTATACACTATATACAATATACTTAGGATAACATGAAATTAATTATAGTTCCATCCAAACTAAACATCCTCCAAGAATACAGGGGTAGTATAAACTCTATCCGATGTTCTGGTGGGGAAGAACATTACTTCTAAAACAGTATAAGGGTATGTTCACACGGCAGCGTCCGTAACGGCCGAAATTACGGGGCTGTTTCCAGGAGAAAACAGCCCCGTCATTTCAGCCGTAACGGCATGTGCAGGCGCTTGAACGCCGCGTCCATTACGGACGTAACGAGCTGGTTTTCCATGGAGTCCATGGAAAACGGCTCCATTTACGTCTGAAGAAGTGACATGACACTTCTTTGGCGCGGGCGTCTATTTACGCGCCGTCTTTTGACAGCGACGCGTAAATAAACGCCTCGTGTGAACAGACAAACGTCAGCCCATTTTAAATATAAAGACTCAGCAGGTAAAGTTACAAGCTAGGTGCCACTGGCAAGTGTCTGAGCACCTCTAATATATAATTATACTGTAGCAAGCTTCATTGCATCATTGTCAGGCTGCAGTGTGGGGCTATCTTTACTTCTCATCTCCATGGGTAAGCCTGCTTCAATGCCTATTGTGCTCTAACAGTTTCCCTCTATTTTCATGAACGTTGTTCATGTTCTACTCCTTCGTTGCTGTGCCTGCCTAACTCTGACTTTCCTTCTTTAGACCAATTGTTCACGGCATATGTGTTAACTCAACCCCTTGTGGTTGGACTATTAGGAACACATGGTTATATGCTCTAACCTGTTGTTTCTTTCTACATTGCATTTTTCATCTTCACCAATAATTTGTGTATATGCTTATGCCACATTATCTCGACATCTATCGGTGGTCCTTGTAGGGCTTGCACAGCTGTCTGGGAACCTTTCATGTAGGAAACTCTGGATCTAACCTATGTATAGCCACCACACTGTTTCTTTTAGATCCCTTTAAATTTTATATATATATGTCATTTTATGTTGTATGTCCTAATAAAATTTGCAATTATATTCTAAACTTTTGTGTGGCGCAATGGCTTCCGTTTCTTAGAGTTTTTCAAACATCAGCCCATTGCTTGCAATGGGCAGATGTTTGCCAACGCTATCGAGGCGCATTTTCGGACGTAATTCGAGGCGTAAAACGCCCGAATTACGTCCGTAAATAAGCCGTGTGAACATACCCTAACAAGTAAACCTGGCAATACACGAGATAGCTGTCTGCCGAACAGACGGCTATTACTCCCAATGCCACCATAAACATGCACGCAGGGGCGTAACTAGGAAACGCTGGGCCCCATAGAAAACTTTTGACTGGGCCCCCCTCCCATGGATGCCACACACAGCCTGGCCTTGTAAATAGTGCCATACAACCCCCTCCTTTAGACAGTGCTATATAGTCCCCTCCTTTAGACAGTGCTATACAGCCCCCTCCTTTAGACAGTGCTATACAGCCCCCTCCTTTAGACAGTGCTATACAGCCCCCTCCTTTAGACAGTTCTATACAGCCCCCTCCTTTAGACAGTGCTATACAGCCCCCTCCTTTAGACAGTGCTATACAGCCCCCTCCTTTAGACAGGGCTATACAGCCCCCTCCTTTAGACAGGGCTATACAGCCCCCTCCTTTAGACAGGGCTATACAGCCCCCTCCTTTAGACAGGGCTATACAGCCCCCCCCCTGTAGACAGTGCTATACAGCCCCCCCGTAGACAGTGCTATACAGCCCCCCCCGTAGACAGTGCTATACAGCCCCCCCCGTAGACAGTGCTATACAGCCCCCCCGTAGACAGTGCTATACAGCCCTCCCTGTAGACAGTGCTATACAGCCCTCCCTGTAGACAGTGCTATACAGCCCTCCCTGTAGACAGTGCTATACAGCCCTCCCTGTAGACAGTGCTATACAGCCCTCCCTGTAGACAGTGCTATACAGCCCTCCCTGTAGACAGTGCTATACAGCCCTCCCTGTAGACAGTGCTATACAGCCCTCCCTGTAGACAGTGCTATACAGCCCTCCCTGTAGACAGTGCTATACAGCCCCCCCCCCCCGCCCTGTAGACAGTGCTATACAGCCTCCCTGTAGACAGTGCTATACAGCCCCCCCCCCTGCCCTGTAGACAGGGCTATACAGCCCCCCCCTGCCCTGTAGACAGGGCTATACAGCCCCCCCCCCCGCCCTGTAGACAGTGCTATACAGCCCCCCCCCCCGCCGCCCTGTAGACAGGGCTATACAGCCCCCCTGTAGACTGTGCTATACAGCCCGCCTGTAGACTGTGCTATACAGCCCCCCCTGTAGACTGTGCTATACAGCCCCCCCCTGTAGACTGTGCTATACAGCCCCCCCCTGTAGACAGTGCTATACAGCCCTCCATGTAGACAGTGCTATACAGCCCCCCCCCCCGCCCTGTAGACAGTGCTATACAGCCTCCCCATACAGTGCTATACAGCCCTCCCTGTAGACTGTGATATACTTTCAAGTATCACGAAGAGGGATAATTGATGTGGCGCACAGCGGCAATCTTTTTTTATTTCTTTTAAGCCACGCTTCTAATCCCACCCAATCCCCGCTCATACACACCCGGTTCAGCCCACACAGTATAATGCCCCCATAGCTGCCACCATACAATATAATGCCCCCATCCAGTATAATGCCCACACAGATGCTCCATCCAGTATAATGCCCACACAGATGCTCCATCTGTAAAGGATCTGCCAGGCACTGCTTCGGGGTTAACTCCCAGAACTAATCAGCATCTGAGAATACATCCCTGAGACTGACTCCTGCTTCCACCATTCAGGCTGGCAGGCTTAGGAGTGGGAGAGCCTATCGTAACCTGGCCAGACTCAGCTAGCTCCCGCCCTCGGTCTATTTAAGCCTGCACTTCCTGTCCCTCGGTGCTTGTGACTCTTTCCTTGTGGTTTCCTGGCCCAGCTACAGCTCCTGCTATTTTTGATCCTGCTCCATACAGACCCTGGCTTACCGACTACTCTTCTGCTTTTCGTTTTGTACCTCGCACACTCCTGGCTTGACTCGGCTCGTTCACCACTCTGGTTGCTCACGGTGTTGCCGTGGGCAACGGCCCCTTTTCCTTGCTTGTATTCCTTTGTATGTTTGTCGTGTTTGTCGTGCACTTACTGAGCGCAGGGACCGCCGCCCAGTTGTACCCCGTCGCCTAGGGCGGGTCGTTGCAAGTAGGCAGGGACAGAGTGGCGGGTAGATTAGGGCTCACTTGTCCGTCTCCCTACCCCCTGCCATTACACCATCCAGTATAATGCCCACACAGATGCCCCATGCAGTAAAATGCCCAAACAAATTCCCACATACAGCATAGTGCCCCATGCAGCAAAATACCACCATAGCTGCCCCCACAGTATAATGCCCCCACACAGTATAATTGTCTCCATAGCTGCCCCCACACAGTATAATGCCCCCATAGCTGCCCCTACACAGTATAATGCCCCCATAGCTGTCCCCACAGTATAATGCCCCCATAGCGGTCCCCACAGTATAATGCCCCCCATAGCTGTCCCCACAGTATAATGCCCCCATAAAATAATGCCCCCATACAGTATAATGCTGCCCCATATAGTAAAATGCTCCTATAGCAGCCCATATCAGCCCCCCTTCCCTTCCCAGTATAATGCCCCATAGTGCTTAATAGAAAAATAATAATTACTTATGTGGATATTTCTTAAGCTCTTCTCTTCCGCAGAACGCAACTACTCGATTGGAGATCAGGAGTTACTGGCCATCAAGTTGGCCCTGGAGGCGTGGAGACATCTACTAGAGGTCGCAGCTCATCCCATTCTGATTTTTACGGAGCACAAGAACCTCACCTATCTCCAGACGGTCCAATGGCTGAATCCTCGTCAGGCCAGGTGGTCGCTGTTCTTTACCAGGTTCCAGTTTGAGCTCCATTATCGCCCGGTCGACAAGAATGTGACGGCCGATGCCTTGTCCAGGACACCATGGCGATGCTACAGAACATTATTATTTTTTTTTTTAATCAGTTCAATTTTATTCAACAAACTTCACATCTTTACAGGTCATTGTACTTTCTCATACAGTGTATAAGCAAATTTCCACAGACCCAATTATTTATTTCCAACCAAACATTCCCTTCCCCCCAACTCCCCCTTGTATCCCCCCAGCCGGTCTTCTCGATACCACTTTTTCAATCCTATCTCCTTCTCTTCCCCTTTTCCATTCCCCATCCTTCGCCTGCTCTCCGTATGTACCCCACCGTCAGTAGCCCTATACCTGAACGTGTGACCGTAGTGTCATTAGCTCCGCAGAAGCATACCCAGATTGATCAATCCACCTAGCCCATTGTTTTTCAAACTTGACCTTGGACCCCCTCTTGGAGTATATCCTATATTCCATCATAACCTGTGAGTTAAGTGCCCCTATGATTTCTTGTTTTGAGGGAGGCTCCGCCTCCAGCCAGTGCTTTGCTATTCCTTTCCTAACTTGGTATAGTATTTTAGCGATTGCCAAACCTGACATCCTATCCCCCTCCAAATCCCCAACATATCCTAGCAGCATTACCATAGGATCCCATGGAATCTGTACCTCAAACACTCTCCCCACTAGCTCCGATATTTCCGTCCACAGAATCCCCAACCTCCCGCATGTCCAGAACATATGGAGGATGTCTGCTTTTTCCTCCGGGCACCTAGGGCACTTGGCATCTGCTCTTAATCCCATTTGTTTCACCACCCACGGGGTCCTATACACCCTATGTATCAGAAACAACTGCGATCTTCGTTGTGCTACATTAATGGACAAAGTACATGTTGCTGCCAATACCGCCTCCCAGTGGTCTGTCGGAATAGGACCCACATCCCTCTCCCATATAGCTTTCACTGGTGCCATAGGATCCCCCAGATGTTTCACCAATAACCTGCGATAAACCAATGAAATTAATCCTTTTGACGTTACTGCTTTTGCAATATGTTCCAACACTCCCGCGGCATGTATTGTCATGTCTACACTGGCCGCTTGTGTCTGCACAGCGTGCCGAATCTGCAGGTACTGATAAAACATGCGGGAGTCCAGCTGAAACCCCTCCCTTATTTGCTGAAAGGATTTGAGTATGTCTCCCTCGTACAACTGACTCAATCGTATTATGCCTTGCTGCTCCCACCCCTGCATCCCTTCCAATTTACCCAATTCCCCCAGATAAGCATTCCTCCAGAGTGGTGTATATTTAGTGCACTCTCCTATCCCCAGCAATTGCTTGCACTGCCACCACACCTTGTGTATGAGAAGCAGAGTGGGTCTGGTACTCGCCATCCGTTTATAGCTGTGCGCTTCCAGTCCTGCCAACGGGTTCTCCCCCCCCCCCCCCCAGATATGATATGATGCGCGCACTGGACCCCCATGTCTCTTCCTGCTCCCACCCCCAGAAATGCTGACATTGGGCAGCTAAATAATACACCCAAGCATTGGGCACAGCCAGGCCCCCCTCCTCTTTAGGCAATTGTAGTTTCTCCAGTTTAATCCTGGGTACCCCCTTCTTCCATACTAGGTCCCTAAAAAGGTTGTGCAACCTCCTAAACCAATATTTGGGGATCCATACCGGGGAGTTATGTAGGACATACAGCACCTGGGGCATAAGGATCATTTTAATCAGATTCATCCTACCCAGAGCCGATAGCGGTAACTTATTCCACGCCTCTACTTTGGCTTTTATCGTTGTTAACAGTGGCATTACATTAAGGGACATATAATCCTGTGCTTTCGCTGTCACCCTAACCCCCAAATACTTAAACTCCGTGACCACCGGTATCTCCACCTCCTCCTCCCCAGTCTGAATAACCCCCGGGTCCATGAGCATTAGAGCCGATTTTGACCAATTAATGAGCAATCCCGAATATTTCCCAAACCGCTTAATTAGGGCCATCACTAACGGTAGTGTGCGCTCGGTATCCGCCATGAATAGCAGCATATCATCTGCGTATAATGCAATTCGTTCCTCCACCCCCCCCATATCTCAACCCCTGAATATGTTCATGTTGTCTCACTGCGCACGCCAATGGTTCCACCGCCTACAGAACATTATTGATTCATCTTGCATTGTCTCTGTCAATCCACTGCAAGTTGTGGACATTCCTCCAGGGAGGACCTTTGTGCGCCTGGCTGACCGAGGGAGAATCCTCCGCTGGGGACACTCCTCTAGACTGGCAGGTCACGCGGAGACCCGTAAGACCCGAGATCTGATTGCCCGTCATTTCTGGTGACCCACGCTGCCCAAGGACATTTTGGACTTTGTTTCGTCCTGCTCAGTGTGTGCAGCTAACAAGGTCGCTCACTCCAGACCTGCTGGCCTGCTCCAGCCATTGCCTGTGCCCGATGCTCCCTTGCAGCATATAGCTATGGACTTTATTACTGACCTGCCCCTCTCTGCTGGATGCAGTGCTGTCTGGGTGGTGGTGGATCGATTTTCGAAGATGGCCCACTTCGTTCCTCTGTCCGGTCTCCCTTCTGCTCCTCTACTGGCCAAGCTGTTCATCCAACACATCTGCCTGCACGGCTTACCGCAGCATATTGTGTCTGATCGGGGGGTTCAGTTCACCTCGAAGTTCTGGAGAGCCCTCTTCGGACTCCTAGGTGTAAAGTTGGACTTTTCCTCGGCCTACCATCCTCAGTCCAATGGTCAGGTCGAGAGAATCAATCAGATTTTGGGAAACTACTTACGCCACTTCATCTCCAAGCAGCATGATGACTGGGTGCAGTTGCTTCCGTGGGCTGAATTCTCTTACAACAATCACACCAATGAGTCCACACAGAAGACACCGTTCTTCATCGTCTAGGCCAACACCCACGAATTCCTCTCCTGATGCCTGATATGTCTGAGGTACCAGCTGCTGACACGGCTTTTATGGACTTTCTGCAGATCTGGCAGCAGACTCGATCCTCCATCCTTCTGGCGGTTGACCGTATGAAACGGAAGGCGGACACAAGGAGAAGAGAACCTTCTCAGTTTCTTCGTGGCACGAAGGTCTGGCTGTCCTCCAGGAATACTCGACTGAGGGTGCCGTCGTACAAATTTGCTCCCAGGTTCCTCGGACCCTTCGTGATCCTACAGCAGATCAACCCTGTCGCCTACAAGCTTCGGCTGCCTCCTACCCTCAAGATCCCCAACTCCTTCCATGTCTCCCTCCTGAAGCTGGTGGTTCTGAACTGCTTTAGTAAGACTCCTATCCCTGCGGTTGCCTCCAGTGGTCCTTCAGACACCTTCGACGTTAAGGAGATCTTGGACATTAAAAAAGTAAGAGGAAGAACCTTTTATTTAGTAGACTTGGAAGGGGTTTGGTCCAGAAGAGAGGTCCTGGGATCCAAAAGAGAATCTCAATGCTCCTACCCTCATTAAGAGGTTTCTCGCTCGTTCTGGTCCCAAGAGGAGGGGGCATAAGTGGGGGGATGCTGTAACGGCCATGGTCACTGACCACGAACTCCTTCCATCCAGAGATGTTTGCACATACAGCAGTCCTGTTCCACAGTGACCACCAGGGTATGCTCACGAGCTCAGTCCAGACTCAAGAAGCCAGAGCGCACGCATGTGGGAGATTGTGCTGATTGCTCCCTGAGCACCCTGGGCTATAAAAAGGTCTCAGCCCCTTCCTCCCATGCCTGAGCGTTGTTGTCGTATCCTAAGTTTGTTTTGCAAATGGTTCCCTAGTGTTTCCTGCTCCCAGTGTTCCCTGTTCCTGTAACCCAGGGGTCTCAAGCACGCGGCCCCTGAGGCTGTCATCTGCGGCCCGCGAGACACAGAGCCGCTAGTATCGGCTCTGCTCTGGTACTCTGTGAAATCCCTGACATCGCTATCCATGAATGGACACGCGATGTCAGGGTCTTCCCCAGAGCGGAGTCCCGGGCAGAGCGCTAGTATCGGCTCTACTCTTGGACTCTGGGGAATTCCCTGGCATCGCTGTCGATATATGGACAGTTTTTGGCAGGGTCTTCCCCAGAGTGGAGTCCTGGACAGAGCGCTAGCATAGGCTCAGCTCCGGGACTCTGTGTAGTCCCCTGACATCGCTGTCCATGAATGGACACGCGATGTCTGAGGCTTCCCCAGAGCCTGAGTCCCGGGCAGAACGCTAGTATAGGTTCTGCTCCGGGACTCTGTGGAATTCCCTGACATCGCTGTCCATATATGGACCGTTTTGTCAGGGTCTTCCCCAGAGCGGAGTCTCGGGCAGAGCGCTAGCATAGGCTCTGTGACTCTGGAATGCCCTGACATCGCTGTCCACATATGGACAGCAATGTCTAGGGCTTCCCCAGAACTGGACAGTGATGTCAGGAGCAGAGCTGGAGTCCCAGTAGGAGTGCTAGTAGCGCTCTGCCCGGGACTCCAGCTCTGGGGTTGCCCCTGACATCTCTGTTCTGGAGCAGAGCCTATACTAGTGCTCCGTTCTGGGACACCGGCTCTGGGGCTATCCCTGACGTCACATTCCGCTCCAGGAGGATCCCCTGACGTCACTGTGTATGAACAGTGACATCAGAGGCTCCTCCAGCAGAGGAATCCCTGGCCAAAGCGTCGGCAAAACGCTCTGGCTGGGGATTCCACCCTATAGGGAGCCCCAATGGAGCTATCTACTGGGATGTCTGTGGTACTATCTACAGAGGGCACTGTGGCAGCATCTACAAAGGGCACTGTGGCAGCATTTACAGAGGGCGCTGTGGCAGCATCTACAGAGGGCGCTGTGGCAGCATCTACAGAGGGCGCTGTGGCAGCATCTACAGAGGGCGCTGTGGCAGCATCTACAGAGAGCGCTGTGGCAGCATTTACAGAGGGCGCTGTGGCAGCATTTACAGAGGGCGCTGTGGCAGCATCTACAGAGGGCACTGTGGCAGCATCTACAGAGGGCACTGTGGCAGCATCTACAACTAATTAATTAACAATAATTTTGTAATGTATCAAATTTGAAAGTAATGCGGTCCGTCAACTTCCCATTTTTTCTATATGTGGCCCACTTACCCGGCCGAGTTTGAGACTCCTGCTGTAACCTGTATCCTGATCTAGTGCCGTGTTGAGCTGTTGCCGTGCTCTGCTGTATTCCACGCCTGTCCTGCTACTCCACGCCTGACATCTACCTGCTGCCTAGTCCCAGCCAAGCCTGCTTGGCTACTCTCCGAGCTGCTACAGGTTCTGACCTACGCCCTGTTGGCCAGCTGCCATACCGCCAAGGCGGTACGGCCCTGTGGGTCCACGAAACCTATGTGACATGATGTATACTCACGAGCTGAGCTCGCTCCATACAACGTGTGTATCGGCTGCATGCTACAGCCGACACTTCACTGTAATGGGCGGGATTGCGCAATCGCGTTTGTTTAACCCCTTAGATGCTGTGGTCAATAGCGACCACGGCATCTAAAGCGTCAAAAAGAAGGGGTGGCCCCCTCTGACAGCCCATTGGCCCCTGCGCGACGCAATCGCAGGGTGCCGATGGTTGTTATGGAAGCCTGGGGGCCTAATGAAGGCCCCCAGGTCTGCAAGCTTTGTACTCCTATTAAGCCTTGCAGGCTTGATAGGTTTATGTCAGAAACCCGATATACTGCAATACAGTATATAGTGCAAGCGATCCAACAGTCGCTGGGTTAAGTCCCCTAGGGGGACTAATAAAAATTAGTTAAAGAGGATTTGTCGCCAGTTTATTATTTCCTAACAAATCTAGTAGGCGCTTTGCTGCTGATAACTACAATGTGATTTTAAAAAATATATATATATATTATTTGCATAGTTATGAGCATTTTTCTAAATATGCTTATGTGGCTCTAATAGCCAAATAGAAGGTGGCTGTTTCTTTTCACTCTGGGTGGTGTAATGTTTTCTGTATGATACTGTCCAATCCGCATACAGCTTCTCCCCCTTCCCTGCCCAGCAACAGTGTGAAAGTATAGTACACAGCTTCCATTCCCGACTGTGTATTCAACTGGTGATATCTACGGTTGTGTCACAGCTAGAACTGCGATCCTGGCGTCATATAAAAGATTTGAATCTCCTCTTGTATTTGCCACCACCACTGTTCTAGGTGGTCCACAGCTGGTGATATGACTGTTTCAAGTGATCCCTCTTCCCTCCAGCCTCAGTCTATCACTGTGTGTGAAGCAGCTTTATGCTGATTGGACAGCGTCAGAGGCTGTGAGGTAGCTCCACCTCAGGAGAATTGCTGCTGTTACCTCCAATTTGTCTATGGCTAATTTACATATTTAGAAAAAAGCTCATAACTTTTAAAATAATAAACGTTTTGGGACACAATTTTCACTAGCATTATCAGTGTCACAGCCCCTATTAGATTAACTAGGAGATAGGGCATTACTAAACTAGTGACAGAGCCTCTTTGAATAAAGTTTTTTTTTTTATGCACAAAAAAGTATTAGACACTTTGCGCACCCGGACGCGCTCCATAAGCTGCGGGTGCCGGCTGTATTTTACAGCGGACACCCGGGACTAACCGCACACGGAGTTCCTGGCTGTTTAACCCCCTCAAACGCTTCGGTCAATTGCGACCGCAGCATCTGCGGCGTTGAAAAGAGGGATCGGCCCTTTCCGACAGCTCATCGTGCCCCCCCGTAATGAGATCCGGGGATGACGACGATTGTTATGGCAGCCCAGGGGCCTAATGAAGGCCTCCAGAGCTGCCTTCACTCTGCCTTTGCTAAGCCCTGCCTGTGGCAGGGCTTAACAGATGCCTGTAAAAATGACGATATACTGCAATACGTTCGTATTGCAGTATATTGTCCCAGCGATCTAACGATCGCTGGTTCAAGTCCCCTAGGGGGGCTAATAAAGTGTGTGGGAAAAAAGTTTTTAGTAGTGAAAAAAAATTATACATTTAAAGTTCAAAAAAACCCCCCCCTTTTCCTATTTTCCCCCTAAAGTAATGTAAAAAATAAAAAATTTTAACAAAATTGGTATCTCTGCGTCCGTAAAATTCTGAAATATTACAATATAGCGTTAATGCGCACGGTGAATGCCATAAAAAATAAAAATATAAAACGCCAAAATCGCTGGTTTTTGGTCAACTTAGCTCTAAAAAAATTTTTAATAAAAAGTGATCATCAAAAAAATTGTACCGATTAAAAACTACAGCTCGTCCTGCAAAAATTAAGCCCTCACACCGCTCAATAAGTGAAAAAATAAAAAAGTTATGGCTCTCAGAATGTGGCGACACAAAATATATATATTTTTTTAACAAAGAGTTTATCAATAAAAATAGTAAAATATTAAAAAAAACTATATAAATTTGCTATCAGCGTGATCGTATTGAGCCACAAAATAAAGATAAATTGGCGTTTTTACCACACGGTGAAAGATGTAAAGACGTAACCCAAAAAACAATTCAGGAATCGCAGTTTTTTCCAACTTCAGACCGCAAATAATTTTTTTTCAGTTTCCCAGTACATTATATAGAACTATCAATAGTACCAAAAGAAACTACAACTCCTCCCGCAAAAAATAAGCCCTCACACAACTCTATTGACGGAGAAATAAAAAAGTTATGGCTCTTGGAATGCGGGGAGTGAAAAACGAAAATCAAAAAAGGGGTTAATAGTTAGAAAACATAACAAAAAAAAAAAACGTACAAATCCCCCCTAAAGCATTGTAAGAAAAAAAAACCATAATAAACATAAATGGTATTGCTGCATCCGTAATAGTCTGAACTATTACAATATATCGCTATTTAAAGAGGCTCTGTCACCACATTATAAGTGCCTTATCGCCTACATAATCTGATCGGTGCTGTAATGTAGATAACAACATTGGTTTTTATTTTGAAAAACGATCATTTTTGAGCGAGTTATGAGCAATTTTAGATTTATGCTAATTCATTTCTTAATAGAGAACTGGGCATTTTTTAACTTTTGACCAAGTGGGCGTTGTACAGAGAAGTGTATGACGCTGACCAATCAGTGACCAATCAGCGTCATACACTTCTCTCCATTCATATCCATTTGTACTCAGCACAGCGTGATCTTGCAAGATCACGCTGTGCTTTCACATACACCCACATTAACTTTACTGAAGTGTCTTGAGAGTGAATAGACATCACCTCCATCAAGGATGCGATGTCTATTCACACTCCCGACACTTCGGTAAAGTTTAAGTGGGACTTAAATCACAGCACAGCGTGATCTCGCAAGATCACGCTGTGAATGACAGCACAGCGAGATTACGCTGTGCTGTGTGAGTAAGTTCCACAAAAGCTTTACCGAAGTATCGGGAGTGTGAATAGACCTCGCGTCCTGGTTGGAGGCAATGTCTATTCACTCTCAAGACACTTCAGTAAAGTTAATGTGGGTGTATGTGACAGCACAGCGTGATCTCGCGAGATCACGCTGTGCGGAGTACAAATGGACATGAATGGAGAGAAGTGTACACCGTGTTCCAAATTATTATGCACATTGGATTAACGGTCATAAACATTTAACTATTAGTTTTTCAATTAAACTCATGGATGGTATTGTGTCTTAGGGCTCTTTGGATCATTGTAATCAATCTCAGAACACCTGTTATAATTAGTTTGCCAGGTGTGCCCAATCAATAGAAAACTACTTAAGAAGGACGTTCCACATTATTAAAGAGGCTCTGTCACCAGATTTTCAAACCCCTAACTCGTATTGCAGCAGATCGGCGCTGCAATGTAGATAACAGTAAAGTTTTAGTTTTTTTTAAAAACAAGCATTTTTGGCCAAGTCATGAGCATTTTTATATTTATGCAAATGAGCCTTTCTTAAGTACAACTGGGCGTGTTTAAAGTTATGTCCAAGTGGGCGTGTATTGTGTGTGTACATCTGGGCGTTTTTACTTGTTTTACTAGCTGGGCGTTGTGAATAGAAGTGTATGATGCTGACGAATCAGCATCATCCACTTCTCTTCGTTAACACCCAGCTTCTGGCAGTGCACAGACACACAGCGTGTCCTCGAGAGATCACGCTGTGACGTCACTTCCTGCCCCAGGTCCTGCATCGTGTCGGACGAGCGAGGACACATCGGCACCAGGCAACATTGAGCACCGTAAAGAAAAAATGTAAAACACCAGAATCGCTGTTTTTTTTGGTCACCTCATCTCCCACAGAAAATGGAATAAAAAGTGATCAAAAATGTATTGCATTTATCCCAAAATAACATTAAAAACTACATCTCGTCCCACAAAAAACGAGCCCTCATACCGCTCAATCAACGGAAAAATAACAAAGTTATGGCTCTCGAAATTTGGCAACAAAAATAAATTGTATTTTTTACAGTTAGTTTTTTCCTTGTAAAATATATATTTTTTAAAACTGTAGTAGAATGAAAGGAACCAAAAGGCTTTTTTTATTTATTTTGTTTAATCCGAACACACTGTAATCTTCCTGTTTATACAGTCTGGTTACTTTCCGAACACTGCTCCATACAGCCTTTATTTCCATATCTTGTGTAACGCTGGCAGCGGAGCCCGCCACCGGGTCTCGTATCTTGCTCGGTGTCCTCTGCCTCCACGAGGCCGCCGAGGTCCTCTGTGGCTCTTGGCCAACAGATACCTAGTGCGCGCGCTTCGGCCACCCACTAAAGGGCTAGTGCACGCAAAATTCACCCCTGCTGCTTCCCAGGATTACTTAAGACACCTTCACCATCTCCAAGTGCCTGAGCAATGTAGTTCCTACCCAGTGCTAGCCTGTGAAGGATCTGTGTCCGTTACCAGTCGGTATGCTGTGTCCGTTACCAGTCTGTATGCTGTGTCCGTTACCAGTCTGTATGCTGTGTCCGTTACCAATCGTTATGCTCTGTCCGTTACCAGTCGGTATGCTGTGTGTCACGGTCACAGGGTATGTGGACCCACTAGGCCGCTCCGCCGTAGCGGAGAGGCAGCTGACCAGGTCACAGTCTATATGAAAGTCAATAGTAGATAGTAATGCTTGGGTACCTGAACTAGTCCAGACGGTGGCTGTGGCTTCAGCGTGGATGGAGACCGGTGCAGCAGGTAGCGCCAGATGTGACGGGCATTATCCGATGTGGCAGAAGACACTGGACGTGGCAGAAGACACTGAACGTGGCGGAAGACACTGGAATGTGGCAGAAGACACTGGACGTGGCAGAAGACACTGGACATGGCAAACGACAGCAGGTGCAGTAGACACGACTCCAAAACTGGTAGGCACAGGAACAAGAACAGTACGGGACACAGGAACAGGTAATAGGGCATGGGTAACAACTGGCAGTGGCAGAAGACACTGGACGTGGCAGAAGACATTGGACGTGGCAAACTACATTGGACGTGGCAAACGACACTGGACGTGGCAGAAGACACTGGAATGTGGCAAACGACAGCAGGTGCAGTAGACACGACTCCAAAACTGGTAGGCACAGGAACAAGAACAGTACGGGACACAGGAACAGGTAATAGGGCATGGGTAACAACTGGCAGTGGCAGAAGACACTGGACGTGGCAGAAGACATTGGACGTGGCAAACTACATTGGACGTGGCAAACGACACTGGACGTGGCAGAAGACACTGGAATGTGGCAAACGACAGCAGGTGCAGTAGACACAACTCCAACACTGGTGTGCACAGGAACAAGAACAGTACGGGACAGAGGAACAGGTAACAGGGCACGGATAAAAACTGGAACGGGAAACACTAAGGGGCCATTTGCAAGACAGACTGGGGTAAACTAACAACGCTCAGGCCTGGGGCTTTCTTATAGACCAGGAAATCTTGGCAGTTGATGATTATTTCCTTTGTGCGCTGGCCCTTTAAGGCTGGGCACGAGTGTGCGCGCTCACCCTACGGGACACCGCAGAACGGAGCGGAAGTGAGCGCTGGCGTCTCCTAGGAAGGAGATGGGGACCAGCGCTCACGGATCCAAGGCTGCGGGCATCGGGAGGTGAGTAAACCCGACAGCCCGTGCCCATGGACGCTACAGTATCTCCCCTCTTACGCCCCCTCTTCTTGGGGCCAGAGCGAGTGAGGAACTTTTTAATAAGAGCAGGAGCAGAGGTTCTCTTTAGGCTCCCAGGACCTTTCCTCAGGACCAAACACGCTCCAGTCCACCAAATAGAAAGTCCTTCCTCCTACCCTTTTGCAGTCCAGGATCTCCCTTACCTCGAATACATCAGAAGGACTGCTGGGAGCAACTGTGGAACTAGAAGTCTTGCTGCAGCGGTACAGGACCAGTGGTTTCAGGAGGGACACATGGAAGGAGTTGGGGATTCTGAGGGTAGGAGGCAGCCGAAGCTTATAGGAGACAGCATTGATCTGTTGCAGAATCTCGAAAGGACCAAGAAACCTGGGAGCAAACTTGTATGAGGGTACCTTCAAGCGAATATTCCAAGAGGACAGCAAGACTTTGGTACCTGGAAGATACCGAGGCGGCTCTCTTCTTGTATCTGCCTTTCGCTTCATGCGATCGACTGCCAGCAAAATAGAGGACCGGGTCTGTTGCCAGATTTGCAGGAAGTCCCCATATGCAGAGTCAGCAGCGGGTACTTGAGATGTGGTTGACACCGGAAGAGGGACTCTAGGATGTTGACCGTATACAATGTGAGTGGAAGTGGTGGACTCACTTGTGTGGTTGTTGTATGAGAACTTTGCCCATGGAATAAGCTGTACCCAGTTATCGTGCTGTGTAGAGATGAAGTGGCGGAGATAATTCTCCTTAATCTGGTTGATCCTCTCAACTTGCCCATTGGACTGGGGGTGATAGGCTGAGGAAAAGTCCAAACTCACATCCAGGAGTTTACAGATGGCTCTTCAGAACTTTGAGGTAAACTGAACCCCCCCCCCCGGTCGGACACAATGTGAAGAGGCAAGCTATGCAAGCGAAATATGTGTTGAATGAAGAGACTCGCGAGCAGAAGGTAGGCTGGTCAGCGGGATAAAATGTGCCATCTTAGAGAACTGGTCCACCACCACCCAGACAGTGTTACATCCTGCTGAGGGGGGAAGGTCTATGACAAAGTCCATTTCAATGTGCTGCCAAGGGGCATTGGGTACAAGCAGAGGTTGAAGCAGGCCGGCCGGCTTGGAGTGAGTAACTTCGTTAGAAGCACACACCGTGCAAGAAGAGACAAAGTCCAAAACATCTTTAGGTAGCGTGGGCCACCAGAAGTGACGAGAAATCAGGTCTCGGGTTTTACGGACACCAGCGTGTCCAGCTAGTTTAGTACTGTGTCCCCAGCGGAGAATTCTTCTCCTGTCTGCCAACCGAACAAAAGTCCTCCCCGGAGGGATGTCTCTAATCTGCAGAGTATTAGCAGTGACCATGCAGGACGGGTCTATGATAGTCTGTAGGGACTCCACCGTGTCTTCTGTCTCAAACAATCTGGACGGGGCATCGGCCCTCTAATTCTTGTCAGCGGGACGGTAGTGGAGCAGAGATTGGAAACAGGTGAAAAACAGCGACCACCTGGCTTGACGAGGATTCAGTCTTTGAGCGGACTGAAGGTAGGTAAGGTTCTAGTGGTCAGTGTAGATCAAGATGGGGTGAGTTGCACCCTCTAGAAGATGTCTCCACTCCTCCAGAGCCAATTTGATGGCCAGTAGCTCCCGATCTCCAATAGAGTAATTGCGCTCAGCAGAAGAAAAAGTCTGCCTTTCCTTTGGAGCGCCTCTGGAACAGAAGTGCACCTGCACCAACAGAGGAAGCATCCACCTCCAATGGGAACTGTCGAGATACATCAGGGTGATGGAGGTTTGAAGCTGAAGTGAAGGCTTTCTTGAGGCTAATGAATGCGGACTCTGCCTCTGGAGTCCATACCTTGGCGTTCACACCCTTCTAGGTAAGGGTAGAGATGGGAGCAGTCAGAGATGAAGTGTTCGGCATAAACTGCCGGTAGAAATTGGCGAATCCCAAGAACCGTTGTATGGTTCTTAGGCCCTGAGGACGTGGCCACTCCAGGACAGAATTTCGTTTCTCAGGGTCCATCTTAAGACCTTGATCCGGGATGAAGTAGCCCAGGAAGGGCAAAGACTTCTTTTCAAAGACGCACTTCTCCAACTTGGCATATAAGCGATTTTCTCTTAGTCGTTGAAGAACTTGACGGACATGCCTCCGATGGGTCATCAGATCTGGGGAGAAAATCAAAATATCATCGAGATAAACTACAACACACATATAGAGGAGATCTCGGAAAATATCATTGATGAATTCCTGAAATACTGCGGGAGCGTTACACAGTCCGAAGGGCAGTGCCCTAGGTATTCGCTGTGCCCATCGCGGGTGTTAAATGCCGTCTTCCATTCGTCACCCCGGCGAATCCGGATTAGGTTATAAGCCCCCCGCAGATCTAGCTTAGAAAAAATGTTGGGTCCTCGTATGCAATCAAACAGCTCGGATATAAGTGGCAACGGGTATTTGTTCTTGACCGTGATCTGGTTGAGACCACGGTAGTCAATGCAGGGTCGAAGAGATCCATCTCTCTTCTTAACGAAGGGGAGGAAGATTTTCGAATAAAACCCCTCTCCAAATTCTCCTTGATATAGGCTGACATAGATAAAGTCTCTGGCAAGGAGAGAGGATATACTCGTCCACGGGGAAGAGAAGCATTAGGAACCAGTTCAATGGGACAGTCATAATTTCGATGTGGAGGCAACATCTCAGCCTCTCGTTTGCAGAAGACATCTGCAAAACTGGCATACTGAGATGGTAGACCGGAGAGTGACTGATGCAGAGGGGGCATGACAGGACGGACTTGTGACAGGCTATGGCATCTGGAACCCCATTGAAGAACTTCTCCGGAACTCCAGTCAAGAACCGGGGCGTGTAAGCGGAGCCATGGCAGACCCAGCAGGATAGGATTGATAGCCTTTGGTAATACGAGGAAGGTGATCTGTTCTGAGTGAAGAGCTCCGACCTGTAGTGTCAACGGCTCCATGATGAGCATAATCGGATCGGGCAATGGTAGGCCATTCACAGAGGCAAAAGCCAGGGGTCTCTCCAGACGGACTGTGGGTAGACGTAAACTATCCACTAGATCCTGCTGGATGAAATTAGCAGCCGCTCCAGTCAAGATAGGCGGAGGAAGGATGTGACGTCTCTCCGGAGACGATGGCCACAGGAATCGATAATTTGGGAGAGGTTTTAATGTTTGGAGACGTTCCACCTAGAGTTGCCTCTCCAACCAACCCTAGGTACTGGAGTTTCCCGGTTTCTGTGGGCATTGGCGCACAAAATGACCTTTACGGCCACAATACATACATAGTCCAGAGGAGCGTCTGCGCTGCTTCTCCTGTTCAGATAACCGGACTCTGTCTACCTGCATGGGTTCTTCAGGTAGCGCACTAGGGGAAGGCAATAGTGGTCTCTGGACCGAGGGTGCTGGTCTGTGGACCCGGCTCTCCTGTTGAAAGTCTTGAGTGCGCTCCCGGATTCTCATATCAACCCGGGTGGCTAACAGGATGAGGGCATCCAAGGTAGAAGGAAGGTCGCGTGCTGCCAGTTCGTCCTTGATGTGAGAGGACAGACTCTGCCAGAAGGTCGCCACCAGTGCCTCATTAATCCATGCCAGCTCGGCTGCTAGGGTACGGAAGGAGATAGCATACTCCCCTACTGTGGAGCCCTCTTGCTTGAGGGTCAACAGAGTGCCTGCGGCAGAGGATGTTCGACCCGGCTCCTCGAACACGGCACGAAAGGACTGCAGGAACAAGGCTAGGTCCGAGGATACAGGTCCTTGTTGCTCCAAGATTGGGTTCGCCTATGCGAGGGCCTTGCCAGCAAGGAGGGAGATAATAAATGCCACTTTGGCCTCCTCGGAGCCCGTAGCCTAAAATGAACCGTGCATTGGTTAATAAATCCTCTACAGAAAGAGGCAGAGGAACTGTGGATCCGGAACAAACAGGAGGAGCAATGGGCAGTGGCACAGCAACAGCTTCAGATGGAAGAACCGGAGGTGGAACAGTGAGTAGATCCAGACGGACCAGGATAGAATTCACAGCCTGACAGTTTTTCACGTCCGAGGTGCATCCGTGCTCAGCGCTGCGGGACGCGATTTTACGCATCCACCGTAGTTGAGAGTCTATGGAGGGATGAGTGATGCGTGAAAAGATAGGACATGTCCTATTTTCCCACAGACCCTTCACACGGTCCGTTGAAACAATGGCTGTGTGAATGGCCACATTGAATTACATAGGTCCGTGGGATGGCCGCTGTTTCAATCAGCCCTAATTATAAGACGCACCCAGATTTTAGACAACAGAAAGAAACTATTGGTTAAAAAAAAAAAAAATTGTTCAGTTTCACCACATTCTGTGAGCCATAACTTATATTTATCCATCGTTTGAGTGGTGTGAGGGCTTATTTTTTGCGGGACGAGCTGTAGTTTTTATTAGCACCATTTTTTTTATACATACAATTTTTTATCACTTTTTATTTCATGCCTTTTAGCGTTATGGTGACCAAAACACAACAGATCTGTGGTTTAAAAATTTTTTTATTTTTTTTTACGCCGTTCACTGTGAGTCAAATAATGCTATATTGTAATAGTTTTGGACTTTTACGGACACAGCGATACCAATTTTTTTATTATTTTTTTATTTTTACATTGTGCTTGGGGGAAAAATGGGAAAAGGGTTTTTTTTTTAATTAACTTTTAAAAAAAATTGACACCTGAAAATGTATGTAACTTTTCTTTACACATTTTATTAGTTCCCCTTGGAGACTTGAATCAGCGATCATTAGATCACTGGTACAATACACTGCAATACATGGTTGAGTTACGGAAACAGTGTAACTCGCTGAGCTGCGCTGTTTACGTCCACATATGTGGCATCGCCATACCCGGGAGAACCCGCTTAACAGTTTGAGGTATTTGTCTTCAGTGGCACAAGCCAAGCACCATATATTGGGCACTAAAATTACATATCTGTGGAAAAAATAGCATTTTCGCTTTGCACTATCCGCTGTGCATTAATTTCTAAAAAAAATATACAAAATGCCTGTGGTGTCAAAAAGCTCTCTACACCACTTAAAAAATGCCTTGAGGGGTGTAGTTTCCAAAGTGGCGTCACTTCTGTGGGTTGTTTCACTATTTGACCTCGGAACCCTGCAATTGTGGGCCAATGCTGTGAAAATCACCAAAATAGAACTAAAATGCGCATGCTGCTCTCCACTTCTAAGCCCTGTCAGATGTCCAGGCAAATGATAAATGCCTTGAGGGGTGCAGTTTCCAAAATGGGGTCACTTCTCGGGGGTTTCCACTGTACTCTGGTACCTCAGGGGCTTTGCAAGTGTGGCATGGTGCTCATACAGCAATCCAGTGAAATCTGAGCTCCAAATGGTGCTCTTTCCTTTCTGAGCCCTGCCATG
The DNA here is from genome assembly GCF_050947455.1 of Rhinoderma darwinii. Lineage (NCBI taxonomy): Eukaryota > Metazoa > Chordata > Amphibia > Anura > Rhinodermatidae > Rhinoderma > Rhinoderma darwinii. The sequence goes on from NC_134687.1 coordinate 64,455,668, forward strand.
TGCCCAAACAGCAGTTTACAAAAAATTGGGAGCTAAATCTAGATATTTTTGGAAAAAATTTTTTTTTTCATTTTCACTCCCTAATTCTAATAAAATATAGGAAACACCTGTGGGGTCAAATTGCTCACTACGCCCCTAGATAAATGCCCTGGGAGTGTAGTTTTCAAGATTGAGTCACTTTTGAGGGGTTGCTACTGTACTCGTACCTCAGGGGTTCTGTAAATGCGACATGGCGCCTAAAAACCAATCCTACAAAATCTGTGTGTCCAAACAGCAGTTTAAAACCACATATGGGGTATTGCCGTACTCAGGAGAGATTGCTTTACAAACATTGTGGTTCTTTTTCTCCTTTATCCCTTGTAAAAATGAAAAAAAATGAAAAAATTCTACAAATTTAGTAAAAAAAAAAAAGTAGATTTTTATTCTCACGGCCTAATTCCAATAAATTATGCCAAAGACCTGTGGGGTCTAAATGCTCACTGTACCCCTAGATAGATTCCTTGAGGAGTGTAGTTTCCCAAATGGCGTCACTTTTGGGGGAGTTTTACTGTTTTGGTCCCTCAGGGGCCTATGCAAATTGACATGGCACCCAAAAACTACTACAGCAAAATTTGAGCTCCAAAAGCCAAATGGTGCTCCTTCCTTTCTGAGCTCTACCATGTGTCCAAGGAGCAGATAATGAAAACATATGGGGTATTTCCGTACTCGGGAGAAATTTCGTTACAAATGTTGGGGTGCTTTTTCTCCTTTTTACCTTATTTAAATGAAGAAATCTGAGCTAAAACAACATTTTATGAGAAAATAATTAATTTTGATTTTCACTGCCTAATTTCAATATATTTAGCAAAAAACTTGTAGGGTAAAATTGCTCACTATACCCATAGATAAACTCCTTTGGGGTGTAGTTTCCAAAATGATCTCTTTTTGGGGGTGTTTCCTATGTTTGGGCACTACAAGACCTCTTCAAACCTGACATGGTGCCTAAAATATAGTCTAATACAAAGGAGGCCCCAAAATCCACAGGGTGCTCCTTTGCGGAGGCCAGTATTCCAGTCATGTAGCACACTAGGGCCACATGTGGAATATTTCTAAAACCTACAGAATCTGTGCAATAAATATTGAGTTGCGTTTCTCTGGTAAAACCTTCTGTGTTACAGAAAAAATTGGATTAAAATGGATTTTCTATAAAAAAAAAAAAAATTAGTAAATTTCACCTCCACTATGCTGTAATTCCTGCGAAACACTTAAGGGGTTAAGAAACTTTCTAAATGCTGTTTTGAATACTTTGAGGGTACTGTTTTTAAAATGGGGTGACTTAGGGGGGGGGGTTCTAATATATAGGCCCCTCAAAGCCACTTCACAACTGAACTGGTCCCTAAGAAAATAGGTTTTGGACATTTTCTTAAAAATGTGAGAAATTGCTGCTAATGTTATAAGCCTTGTAACGTCCTAGAAAAATAAAAGTATGTTCAAAAAACAATGCAAACAAAGTAGACATATTGGAAATGTTAACTATTTTGTGTGGTATTACTATCTGTCTTACAAGCAGATACATTTATATTTATAAAAATTCAAATTTTTGCAAATTTCCCTAAAATGTTGGTGTTTTTTTTTGTTTTTTTTTACAAATACTATATTTATCAACCAAATTTTTCCTCTGACATAAAGTACAATGTGTCATGAGAAAACAAGCTCAGAATCGCTTGTATAAGTAAAACCATTGCAAAGCTATTACCACATAAAGTGACACCACAGATTAAAAAAAAATGGGCTGTGTCATTTCTACTTGCTCTCTGAGAATCGTCGACACAGATGTAGTGCAATTCAGAGTATTGCAGCCTCCTCACATTCACTTCATTGTGAGAAGGCTGCAATACTGTGAATCGGCGCTACATCCGTGACGACGATTCACAGTGAGCAAGTAGAAATGAAGAGGAAGCAGCGCTCGGACCGACCCATCAGCTATTGATGGCCTATCGTGAGGATGTAACTACATTGTGCTGCGCCACACTAACTTATTTCGGCCGCAAGTCCCGGACCGAACACAGTGCAGTGAGCCGGGCTCCTAGCATCATAGTTATGTACGACGCTAGGAGTCCCTGCCTCGCTGCAGGACAACTGTCCCGTACTGTAATCATGTTTTCAGTATGGGACAGTAGTTCCACGGAGAGGCAGGGACTCCTAGCGTCGTACATAACTATGATACTAGGAGCCCTGCTCCCTGCAGTGTGTTCGGTCCAGGACTGGCGGCCGAAATATGTTCCGTCCTTTACGGACCGAACATGCTCGTGTGAATCCAGCAGCCTCAAGTTTTGTATTTTTTTAAGCTGGTTCACATAAAAAAATAATTACAAATTCTACTGAACCAACTGCCTATTTAGAGACCGGCAGCAGCTCCAGGAGCGACATCATAAGGAACACACTAGGCGGATATGCTGAGTAAAACTACACAGCTTATCCGCCCCGGTAGCCGCAGGGAATTCCGCCAGCAAAACCGCACCAAATAGTGGCGCAGGTTTCGTGAGGCATGTCCGCTGCGGGAATCCTGCAGGGAAAAAAAAAGTTTAGACTTGCCCCGGCCATAGTTTAGGCGACGCGTCTCTCTCTTCTGAACGAAGCCCTGCCTCCTGGAATGACGCTGTAGACCATGTGACCGCTGCAGCAGTCACATGGGATGAAACGTCATGACAGGAGGCCGGGCTGCGCTAAGAACAGAGGATCGCGTCACCTAAACTACGGCCGGGGCAAGTCTAAACTTTTTTATATATTAAAAAAAATACCTTTTTTTTTTCTCATTTGTGATTTTTGCGGCAGAACCGCAGCATTTCCGCAACAGAGGAGCAGTGATTCTGCAGCATAAATTGACATGCTGCGGCTTAAAAAAACACACTGCAGGTCAACTTTTTTTGCAGCGTGTGTATGAGATGTGTTGCATAAAATCCGCAGTGTTCATGCCTAGTGTGTTCCTACCCTAACAATAAGGCCCAGTTCACAGAGTTTTTGGGCCTTGATATTGACTCGGACACTGCGTCGGAATCAGGGCCAAAAAACATCCAAAACCGCCTCCCATTGATTTAATCTGAAATCAATGGGAGCCAGTCGCGGAAAAAATAAAAAGCAGCACGTCCTTTCTTGCCGCGGTTCCGCCTCTGACCTCCCATCGAAATCAATGGGAGGCAGAAAATGCATTTTTCGCTGCGTTTTTTGTCTGCTGTACTCAATCGCCGCAGGCAAAAAACACAGCAAAAAACGCAGCAAGATAGTGTGGGCAGGTCAAAATCTGCCTCAAAATTCTTTAAGGAATTTGCAGGCAGATTTTTTCTGCCTGCAAAATACACTCTGTGAACAGGGCCATACATGATCAGCACTTTGAGACACTTTACTCACTGTGTCAGAAGAGCTGCTGGCTCCCACTCCAGTCCTCGTTGTCAGGCGATGTCTTCCAGGCGATGTCTTCGGTCCAGACGTCCAGTCCTTCACTGCCAGCGAGGCTCCAGAAAATGGCGTGGATTGTAGAATGCCTGCCGCCGCGCTACATTTGGACTCCTCCCCCTCGCCTTACGCAGCTACGCGGAGGAGGACGACGAGGCGGAGGAGGACGAGGCGGAGGAGGACGAGGCGGAGGAGGACGAGGCGGAGGCGGACGAGGAGGACAAGGCGGCGGAGAAGGCTTAGGAGGACGAGGCGGAGGAGGACGAGGACGAGGCTTAGGAGGTGGAGGAGGACGAGGCTTAGTAGGAGGACGAGGCTTAGGAGGAGGCCTAGGCGGACGAGGCGGCGGCGGAGGAGGAGGCGGAGGAGGACGAGGCTTAGGAGGCGGAGGAGGCTTAGGAGGACGAGGCGGAGGAGGACGAGGCTTAGGAGGCGGACGAGGCTTAGGAGGCGGAAGAGGACGAGGCGGCGGAGGAGGCCGAGGAGGCCGAGGAGGACAAGGCGGCGGAGGAGGCTTAGGAGGACGAGGCGGAGGAGGACGAGGCTTAGGAGGAGGACGAGGCTTAGGAGGCGGAGGAGGAGGACGAGGCGGAGGAGGACGACGAGGCGGAGGCGGCTTAGGAGGAGGACGATGCGGAGGAGGACGAGGCGGAGGCGGCTTAGGAGGCGGAGGAGGACGAGGCGGAGGAGGACGGGGAGGACAAGGCGGCGGAGGAGGCTTAGGAGGACGAGGTGGACGAGAAGGACAAAGCGGCGGAGAAGGCTTAGGAGGACGAGGCTGAGGAGGACGAGGCTTAGGAGGCGGACGAGGACAAGGCGGCGGAGGAGGACGAGGCGGAGGAGGACGACGAGGCGGAGCAGGACGAGGCTTAGGAGGAGGACGAGGCTTAGGAGGAGGAGGCGGAGGAGGACGAGGCTTAGGAGGCGGAGGAGGAGGCTTAGGAGGACGAGGCGGATGAGGACGAGGCTTAGGAGGATGAGGCTTAGGAGGCTTAGGAGGACGAGGCGGAGGAGGACGAGGCTTAGGAGGACGAGGCTTAGGAGGCGGAGGAGGACGAGGCTTAGGACGAGGCTTAGGAGGACGACTCCGAGGCTTAGGAGGCGGAGGACGAGGCTTAGGAGGACGAGGCTTAGGAGGCGGTGGAGGACGAGGCTTAGGAGGCGGAGGAGGAGGAGGCGGTGGAGGACGAGGCTTAGGAGGCGGAGGAGGACGAGGCGGCGGAGGAGGCCTAGGCGGAGGAGGCAGAGGCGGCGGAGGACGAGGCTTAGGAGAAGTAGGAGGCGGAGGAGGACGAGGCTTAGGAGGTGGACGAGGAGGAGGCTTAGGATGCGGAGGAGGCAAAGGAGGAGGAGGCTTAGGAGGCAGAGGAGGAGGAGGACGAGGCTTAGGAGGAGGACGAGGCAGAGGAGGAGGAGGACGAGGCTTAGGAGGAGGAAGAGGAGGACGACGAGGCTTAGGAGGCGGAGGATGAGTCGGCCCAGGTAAGCTGTTTCTGCGTCGCTGTCCTTATATGCCCGTCGGTGTCTCGTTCGCGGGCGTGCGCTCCGACGCTCGCGGTTACGCGAGCGGGCGGGCGCACGTGCAAGCGGGCGGTGTTTGACGGCCCCCACGACGAGAGGGGGGCCCGCAGCTCACGACATTACTTTGGTGAAAAGAACAGACCCCATTGCAGGGGCCTGTTTTTTCTACCAAATGCAAGTCGTGGCAGTGGCCGGGCCCCCCTTTCAATTAGGGTTGGCCGGGCCCCTTACAGAAGTACCCCTAATACCCCCCTGATGGCGGCCCTGTTCGTAGGCATTGGTGTCGTTATGTAGGTTGACTGTTATGTAGGGACTGTGTTGTGGCTAACATTATGGGGCAGTGTGGTGGTTGTTACAGGGTCACTATGGACATATGCCTTTAGTTGTTCAAACATTTGTTGTCGGGGACCCACTGTGGTACTCCATCTGTCCAGCATGGTGTCTGACGGCTTGTTCCAGAGCTGTGTTATCCTGTAGCCTAGCTAATCTCACAGCTGTTTTCTCTGCATGTGCAAGGCTCAGCCACGTGATTGAGGCCCGGCTGTGATAGATGATGTCATCGGTTAGAGACCTTAAAGACTAACTGCTCCTGGAATTCCTTGCCTGATTCTCGGCCCTAATGGTGAGTTTCCTGTTGCTCCCTGTGTTTGACCTGACTTTGTCGTCATTCCATTTGGTCCTATAATCTGTGTTACGACCTCTGCCCTGACCTTGTTTCCTGATATTGATGTCTGGACGTGACGTGGCCAGCCTGTTACTGACCCTGATCTGTTTGACCATGATACTGATTAAACCCACCATCTGCAACCTAAATCCTTTATTGGGGACCTCTACCTGGGAATCCTACCAGCAAAGTCCATTCCTCCTTGCGGGGGAAGAACAAGGATTCCTTAGACTCCGCACCCCATGTTCAATGAATAACGGTCTCTGTCATTTACTTTTCTTATCTTACCCCTCCTGAGTCATCACCCAAGCTCCGACTACACTAGTCGGGAACAGCATCCAGGTACACACTTGGGCTTATAGTCAAATACGGAGCATTACACTACTTTTGGGTTGGCATTATGTGTCCTTAAAGGGAACCTGTCACCAGCATTTCACATATTAAACCAGTAATACCTGGTGGTAGTGGGTGAAAAATCATTTCTATGTAACCTATAATTGTCTTCTTAGTCGGCTCTGTAGCTTTAGTATTCAGTTTTTTAGTGCTCCCACACCGTATGCTAATGAGCAGAAAAGAGTCAAATCTTCATTTGAAAAGAGTCAAATCTTCATTTGAAAATAGTCATAACTTCATTCCTCAAATCTTTCCGGGTTTACCCCACCTCCTTACTTTTGATTGACAGCTCCTTGCCACACAAAATCCTGAGCTTGCGCATTGATGTCCTATTCTGGTATGTGCGTACATCGGGAGACCGGATTATTACGATAAAAGGCGCAAAATGTTTGCAGACTATTATTTACAGTCGGATGAGGGGTTTAGGAGAGGGGATAACCGCAATAAACTTTTGATAGCAGCGGCCAGTGAGGGATATGTAAAGTTCAATAGGTGAAATGGAGGTGACAGGTTCCCTTTAACAATGTGTGCTTACTAGTGGCCAGATTCAAGGGCATCAATAGGTTTCTTCTTCTAGACACATTATTGTCTAACAGGTGAGGTTAGAAATTATGGAGTGTGGTCAGTCACATGACTCTACTGTTCTATGACTACTTTTTCCTTGAAGTAATTTCTTAATAGTAATTAATTACCACCAGGTATGTTGGCATTAATTCCTTCAATATACTAGACCACCAGGAATGCTGGCATAAACCCCTACTTTAGAACACCAGACAGATACTTTTTTTTTTTAGTTAAGTCTTTAACCCCTTAAGGATGCAGCCTAGTTTGGGCCTTAAGGCTCAGAGCCCATTTTTCAAATCTGACATATTTCACTTTATGTGGTAATAACTTCGGAATGCTTAAACCTATCCAAGCGATTCTGAGACTGTTTTCTCATGAGACATTGATCTTTATGTTAGTGGTAACATTTGGTCAATATATTCAGTGTTTATTTGTGAAAAATTGCAAAATGTAGAAAAAAAACTAGACTTTTTCTGAATTTAAATGAATCTGCTTGTAAAACGGATGGTTATACCACCCAAAATAGTTACCAGTACACATTTCCCATATGTCTACTTTAGATTGGCATCGTTTTTTTAACATTCTTTTATTTTTCTTGGACGCTACAAGGCTTCGAACATAAACAGCAATTTCTAATATTAAGAAATTTTCAAAAGCCTTTTTTTTAAGGTACCTGTTCAGTTCTGAAGTGGCTTTGAGGGGCCTATGTATTAGAAATCCCCATAAAACCCCCCATTTTAAAAACTAGACCCCTCAAAGTATTCAAAACAGCATTTAGAAAGTTTTTTTTAACCCCTTATGCATTTCACAGGAATTAAAGCAAAGTGGAGGTGAAATTTGCAAATGTAATTTTTCTTGCTGAATTTCAATTGTATTCCATTTTTTTCTGTAACACAGAAGGTTTTACCAGAGAAACACTACTAAATATGTATTGTCCAGATTCTGAAGTTTTCAGAAATGCCCACATGTGGCTCTAGTGTGCTCGTGGACTAAAACACAAGCCCCAAAAGCAAAGAAGCACCTAGTGCATTTTGGGGCCTCTTCTTTTTTTTTTTTTTTTTTGTAAAATATTTTTATTTGATTTTCAAGAAAACCCAAAACAAATAATACATATGCACATTATACATATTTTGTCTAGACATAGTACAAGCATCACCCAACAATAGATTTGCATACCAGAAGAAAAATAAAAAAAATACACATTACAATATATACAAAAGTATAACAATTTTGTCTGGTAAAACACAACCTAACTGTAACCAAAGGACTCCCCCCACCCCCCTATGCAAATGGATTTCAGGCATATATCATATCAGACATGTCAGAGCAAAATAATCATTTCAGAGAATAATTTCAGAGAATGATCCCCCAATCCCAACACCATGTTATTGCTTCAACCGTCCCAGTGTACCTGCAATGTTCTCCACGTGGTACCATGTAGTTTGTTTAAAAGACATCATCAGTTCCACTATGTCACGTTCATGAAAATGTTTACAAATAAATGTGTAATGACCGGGGGGTAGGGAAATGGACAAGTGAGCCCTAATCTACCCACCACTCTGTCCCTGCCTACTTGCAACGACCCGCCCTAGGCGACGGGGTACAACTGGGCGGCGGTCCCTGCACTCAGTAAGTGCACGACAAACACGACAAACATACAAGGGAATACAAGCAAGGGAAAGAGGCAGTTGCCCACGGCAACACCGTGAGCAACCAGAGTGGTGAACGAGCCGAGTCAAGCCAGGAGTGTGCGAGGTACCAAACGAAGAGCAGAAGAGTAGTCAGTAAGCCAGGGTCTGTATGGAGCAGGAACAAAATAGAAGGAGCTGTAGCTGGGCCAGGAAACCACACGAAAAAGAATAACAAGCAAGGAGGAACAGGAAATGCAGGTATAAATAGACAGAGGGCGGGAGCTAGCTGAGTCTGGCCAGGCTACGATAGGCTCTCCCACTCCTAAGCCTGCCAGCCTGAGTGGTGGAAGCTGGAGTCAGTCTCAGGGATGTAGATTCAGGTGCTGACTGATTAATTAAGGGAGTTAACCCCGAAGCTGTGTCTGGCAGATCCTTTACAGTACCCCCCCTTTTATGAGGGGCCACCGGACCCTTTCTAAGTGGACCTGGCTTACTGGGGAAACGCAGGTGGAACCTCCTGACCAATACCCCAGCGTGAACATCCCGGGCGGGTACCCAAGTCCTCTCCTCGGGCCCGTAACCTCTCCAATGGACCAGGTACTGGAGGGAGCCTTGGACCATCTTGCTGTCCACAATCCTGGCCACCTCGAATTCCACCCCCTCAGGGGTGAGGACGGGAACAGGAGGTCTCCTCGAGGGAGCCAAGGACGGGGAGCAGCGTTTAAGGAGGGAGGCATGAAACACGTCGTGTATACGAAAAGACGGGGGTAACTCCAGCCGGAAGGAGACAGGATTGAGGACCTCAATGACCTTATACGGCCCAATAAACCGGGGAGCAAACTTCTTGGACGGAACCTTGAGACGCAAGTTCCTAGACGACAACCACACCAGATCCCCGACCATAAACAGGGGGTTAGCAGAAAGTTTTCTATCAGCCTGAGTTTTTTGTACGCTCTGGGACGCCTCTAGGTTCTTCTGAACCTGGGCCCAGACTGTGCACAGTTCCCGATGAACGACCTCTACCTCGGGATTGTTGTAACTACCAGGTGAAACGGAGGAGAACCGTGGATTAAACCCAAAATTACAGAAAAAGGGGGAGACCCCTGACGAGTTACTGACCCGGTTATTAAGGGAAAATTCGGCGAGGGGAATGAATGAGACCCAATCATATTGACAGTCAGAGACAAAACACCTTAAGTATTGTTCTAGAGATTGATTAGTCCTCTCCGTTTGACCATTGGTTTCAGGATGGAAGGCAGAGGAGAAGGACAGATCAATCCCCAACTTCATACAGAAGGCTCTCCAAAACAATGAAACAAATTGTACCCCTCTGTCCGAAACAATATTGACAGGGACCCCATGGAGACGCAGGATGTGTTTGACAAACAAGGTAGCCAACGTCTTGGCGTTGGGTAGTTTCTTGAGGGGCACAAAGTGGCACATCTTACTGAAGCGGTCTACCACCACCCACACCACCGACTTGCCTTGGGATGGAGGCAAATCGGTGATAAAATCCATGGAGATATGTGTCCAAGGTCTCTGGGGAATGGGCAACGAACGCAGTAAGCCCGCTGGTCGGGACCTGGGAGTCTTGGACCTAGCACAAACCTCACAAGCGGCGACGTAGGCCTTAACGTCTTTAGGCAACCCAGGCCACCAATAATTTCTGGTAATGAGGTGTTTGGTACCCAGGATGCCTGGATGACCAGATAGTGCGGAGTCATGATTTTCCCTAAGTACCCTTAGCCGGAATTGCAGGGGAACAAACAGCTTGTTCTCAGGAAGGTTCCCGGGAGCTGAACCTTGATCAGCAGCAATTTCAGAGACTAAATCAGAATCGATCGAGGAAATGATTATACCTGGAGGCAAAATACAAGCAGGATCTTCCTCCGAAGGAGGGCTGGCCATGAAGCTACGCGACAGTGCATCAGCCTTAATATTTTTAGACCCAGCCCTATAGGTAACCAAAAAATTGAATCTGGTAAAAAATAACGCCCATCGAGCTTGTCTCGGGTTTAGCCTCCGGGCAGATTCTAGGAAAACCAGATTCTTGTGGTCGGTAAGGACCGTTACCTGGTGTCTAGCCCCCTCCAGGAAGTGGCGCCACTCTTCAAATGCCCATTTAATGGCTAAGAGTTCGCGGTTGCCAATATCATAGTTACTCTCAGTTGGCGAAAACTTCCTGGAGAAGTAGGCACAGGGGCGGAGATGGGTGAGGGACCTGGTACCCTGGGACAAGACAGCCCCCACTCCCACCTCAGATGCGTCAACTTCCACGATAAATGGCTCCTTTTGGTTGGACTGAACCAGCACCGGGGCCGAGACAAAGCACTTCTTAAGGACCTCAAAAGCCTGGACAGCCTCAGGAGGCCAGTGGAGGAGATCAGCACCTTTGCGAGTGAGGTCCGTAAGAGGCTTAGCGATGACCGAGAAGTTAGCAATAAATCTCCTGTAATAATTAGCGAACCCCAAAAAACACTGTAACGCCTTCAGGGAGGCAGGTTGGACCCATTCCGCCACAGCCTGAACCTTGGCGGGGTCCATGCGGAATTCATGAGGAGTGAGGATTTGACCCAAAAATGGTATCTCCTGTACCCCAAACACACATTTTTCGGTTTTGGCAAACAGTTTGTTTTCCCGAAGGACCTGGAGCACCTTCCTGACATGCTCAATGTGGGAGGACCAGTCCTTGGAAAACACCAGTATGTCATCAAGGTACACTACAAGAAATATCCCCAGGTAATTTCTCAAAATCTCATTTATGAAATTCTGGAAGACCGCAGGGGCATTACACAACCCAAAGGGCATGACGAGGTATTCTAAATGGCCTTCGGGCGTGTTAAACGCAGTCTTCCACTCATCCCCCTCTTTGATGCGAATAAGGTTATACGCCCCCCGTAGATCCAATTTAGAGAACCATTGGGCCCCCTGAACCTGATTAAAGAGATCAGGAATCAAAGGAAGGGGATACTGGTTCCTTACCGTGACCTTATTCAGGCTACGGTAGTCAATGCATGGCCTAAGACCACCATCCTTCTTCCCCACGAAGAAGAAGCCAGCACCTACCGGAGAAGAAGAGGGACGAATGTAACCCTTGGCCAGGGATTCCTGGATATACTCTCTCATGGCTTCACGTTCGGGACAAGAAAGATTAAATATCCTACCCTTAGGAAGCTTAGCTCCTGGTACCAATTCGATAGCGCAATCGTATTCTCTATGAGGAGGTAACACTTCGGAGGCCTCCCTAGAGAAAACATCAGCGAAGTCCTGAACAAACTCGGGTAGCGTATTCGCCTCCTCAGGGGGAGAAATAGAATTAACAGAAAAACATGACGTACAACATTCATTACCCCATTTGGTTAGCTCCCCTATATTCCAGTCAAACGTGGGATTATGCAACTGCAACCAGGGAAGGCCTAGAACCAAATCGTACGATAATCCCTGCATCAACAGTACAGAGCATTGTTCCAAATGCATGGAGCCAACAAGGAGTTCAAAAACAGGGGTATGCTGTGTAAAATAACCATTAGCAAGAGGAGTGGAGTCGATACCCACTACCGGGACAAGTTTAGGCAAATCAATCAGAGGCATAGCAAGAGACATAGCAAATTCCACAGACATAATATTAGTAGAGGACCCTGAATCCACGAAGGCACTGCCGGTAGCAGACCTACCACCAAAAGAGACCTGAAAGGGAAGCAAGATCTTAGTACATTTCCTATTTACTGGAAATACCTGTGCGCCCAAGTGACCTCCCCGATGATCACTTAGGCGCGGAAGTTCTCTGGCTGCATTCTTACGCTTAGGACAGTTGTTCACTTGATGCTTGTCATCCCCACAGTAGAAGCAGAGACCATTCTTCCTGCGGAATTCTCTACGTTGTTGGGGGGACACGGAGGCCCCGAGTTGCATAGGTATCTCTGAGTCTTTCCTGGAGGAACGAAGCAACGGAACTTCGGGAGGCATCATGGGGGAGTCGGAGGAGAAAACACAAACGTTCATGTTGTCGTTCCCTGAGACGTCGGTCAAGTCGTACCGCTAAAGCCATAGCCTGGTCTAGGGAGTCAGAAGAGGGATAGCTAACTAGCAGGTCTTTCAGGGCATTCGACAGACCCAACCTAAACTGGCACCTTAAGGCAGGGTCATTCCACCGAGAAGCTACGCACCACTTCCTAAAGTCAGAGCAATACTCCTCAACAGGTCTCTTACCCTGACGTAAGGTCACCAGCTGACTCTCGGCAAAGGCAGTCCTGTCAGTCTCGTCATAAATAAGTCCGAGAGCGGAAAAGAAACAATCAACGGAGGAAAGTTCAGGGGCGTCAGGAGCCAAGGAGAAGGCCCACTCTTGGGGCCCTTCCTGGAGCCGGGACATAATTATACCCACCCGCTGGCTCTCAGAACCTGAGGAACGAGGCTTTAAACGAAAGTAAAGCCTACAACTCTCCCGAAAGGAGAGAAAAGCCCTCCGGTCCCCTGAGAACCGGTCGGGCAACTTGAGGTGGGGTTCAAGAGGTGCGGTGAGGGGAACTACCAAGGTAGCATCAGGCTGGTTGACCCTCTGAGCCAGGGCCTGGACCTGTAGGGAGAGACCCTGTATTTGCTGAGCCAGGGTCTCACGGGGGGTCCATAGTGGTGTCAGGGACCAGGGTAGACTAGGTATGGGCTTGTTATTATGTAATGACCGGGGGGTAGGGAAACGGACAAGTGAGCCCTAATCTACCCACCACTCTGTCCCTGCCTACTTGCAACGACCCGCCCTAGGCGACGGGGTACAACTGGGCGGCGGTCCCTGCACTCAGTAAGTGCACGACAAACACGACAAACATACAAGGGAATACAAGCAAGGGAAAGAGGCAGTTGCCCACGGCAACACCGTGAGCAACCAGAGTGGTGAACGAGCCGAGTCAAGCCAGGAGTGTGCGAGGTACCAAACGAAGAGCAGAAGAGTAGTCAGTAAGCCAGGGTCTGTATGGAGCAGGAACAAAATAGAAGGAGCTGTAGCTGGGCCAGGAAACCACACGAAAAAGAATAACAAGCAAGGAGGAACAGGAAATGCAGGTATAAATAGACAGAGGGCGGGAGCTAGCTGAGTCTGGCCAGGCTACGATAGGCTCTCCCACTCCTAAGCCTGCCAGCCTGGGTGGTGGAAGCTGGAGTCAGTCTCAGGGATGTAGATTCAGGTGCTGACTGATTAATTAAGGGAGTTAACCCCGAAGCTGTGTCTGGCAGATCCTTTACAAAATGTCTTCCATTTTTTTTTTTAATTTGTGATTTCATCTATGCCACCCTCTCCATTTCCAGTCTATCCATCAAAATATATCTCTTCATTTGTACCAAAACCTCAGTCATAGATGGTATTTGTGGCGTAAGCCAATGTGTAAGGATACATCTTTTGGCCACCAATAACAGGGCATGTTGTGCCAAAGGACCATGACATACATCTGGCAGTGAATGAAACAATAATGGCACCATTCGCCAATGTGATTTCCCAGGTATCTTTTATTAACGAGAGGTTGCCCTCCTAATATGGCCTTATAAGAGGACAGGTCCACATGCCATGAAACAAGTCCGATTTCAGTAAATTACATCTAGGACGTGCTATCAACCTGTCCAAAGATTGAGGATGCCTAGGTATGTTGAATCCATATATCGCTCTATGTATACATTTGAAATGTGTTTCTCTCCACTGTTCGCAAATGACCGCCTGTTTGACTTTAGCTCAGCACACTAGTATCTTAAGTGAGAGGTCTGAATCTGGGACATCCTTGGTCCACTGTTTAAACATACCAGCTGTGGCAAATGTAGCAAGACTCTCCCTTATACTAAGATATTTGAGCGAGAGTGAGCTTTTCGTATTCGTTTGTACCATCAAACGATCCAAGACATTCCCTATATATTCCGGTGCAATGTCTCGAAGCTTGGATCACAAAAAGGAAAGTAATTGACAATATGCCAGATGGTGGTGTGTTGGTATGCCCAAGGTGGTAATAATTTCTGCGAAGGTCATATATCTCCTTTCAGACTCATGCATGAATTGACGGACAGTATTTATACCCAAGCGAAGCCATGTGCGAAAATGAATGTGGTCTCTACCTTGTGGAAACTCTGGATGACCCCAAAGATACATATGTTTAGACATGCGGAACGGTAAGTTGAGAGAAGTTCGGACTATTTTTCATGACATTATTGTGTCTCTAAATAACAATCTATGTTTAATGGAATGCGGCAGTCCAGACATAGCAGTTTGTAATAACGAGGACAGGTGCCAGGGTCGCACTATCCCCGTCTCCATAGTATAATTGGAATAAAAACTAGACTGTTGTATCCAATCTATACAATGCCGAAAGGGGCATGCCAAATTATAGCTACGGAGATCAGGTAGGTTAAGTCCCCCTACCGTCTTTTGAAGCATCAACTTTCTGAACACTATTCTGGGACGTTTGTTAGACCATATAAACTTAGAAAAAATAGATTTTAACATACGAACATCTTTATGCTTCAGCAACAGAGGAATGGTCTGCATAGGGTACAAAAGTTTTGGGAAGCTCATCATTTTAATCAAATGAGATTTGCCTAGAAACGAAAATGGTAGATATTTCCATTTGTGTAATTCAGAGGAAATTTTACGAATCAGTGGTGGGTAATTAAGCGTATAAAGGGATTCTGGAGTGCGTCCAATTTGGATCCCTAGGTATTTAATAGAGGACTTCACAATTGTTACCGAAATATCCAACGCAGACCATTTATCTGCGTGAATGCGGTTAGATAAATCCAAGAGTTCACACTTAACATTGATCTTGAAGCCTGAATGTAGTCCAAACGTTTCGATTAAATCAAAAACAAATGGAAGATCTCTCACAGGGTTAGACAAGAATAACAACACATCGTCCGCAAAACACGTTGCCTTGACCACCTCCGATCCCACTGTTATACCTTCAATACGTTGATCTCCGTCCAATGCCCTAATAAAGGCTCAACAGCAATGTTAAATAACAAGGGCGAAAGTGGACACCCCTGTCGTGTTCCTTTAACCCCTTCAGGACTGAGCCACTTTTGGACCAAATGACAGAGCCTCATTTTTTAAATCTGACGTGTGTTACTTTATGTGGTAATAACTCGGGAATGCTTTTACCTATCCAAGCGATTCTGAGATTGTTTTCTCGTGACATATTGTACTTTATGTTAGTGAAAAAATTTGGTCGATATATTCAGTATTTTTGTGTGAAAAACACCAAAATTTAGAGAAAATGTGCAAAAAATTCGCATTTTCTATATTCAAATGCATCTGCTTGTAAGACAGATAGTTATACCACACAAAATAGTTACTACCTAACATTTCCCATATGTCTACTTTAGATTGCCATCATTTTTTGAACATGCTTTTATTTTTCTAGGACGTTACAAGGCTTATAAATTTAGCAGCAATTTCTCACATTTTCAAGAAAATTTCAAAAGCCCATTTTTTTAGGGAACAGTTCAGTTGTGAAGTGGCTTTGAGGGCCTTATATATTAGAAACCCCCACAAACCACCCCACTTTAAAAACTGCACCCCTCAAAGTATTCAAAACAGCATTCAGAAAGATTTTTAACCCTTTAGGCATTTCACAGGAATTAAAGCAAAGTAGCGGGGAAATTTACAAATTTCATTTTTTTTTAAGAAATTCCATTTTAATCCATTTTTCCTGTAATACTGAAGGTTTTTACCGGAGAAGCACAACTAAATATTTATTGCCCTGATTCTGCAGTTTTTAGAAATATCCCACATGTGGCCTTAGTGCGCTACTGGACTGAAATACCGGCCTCAGAAGCAAAGGAGCACCTAGAGGATTTTAGGGCCTTCCTTTTCTTAGATTATATTTCAGGCACCATGTCAGGTTAGAAGCGGTCTTGTGGCGCCGAAACAAAGGAAACACCCCAACAAATACCCCATTTTGGAAACTACACCCCTTGAGCAATTCATCTAGGGGTGTAGTGAGCATTTTGACCCCACAGATGTTTCATAGATTTCATTAGAATTGAGCAGTGAAAATGAAAAAATACATTATTTTCCAATACCATGTAGCTTTACCTCAAAATTTTTAATTTTTTCAACAAATAAATGAAGAAAAGCACCCCAACATTTGTAAAGCAACTTCTCCAGAGTACGGAAATACCAAACATGTGGTCATAAACTGCTGTTTGGGCAAGCGGCAGGACTCGGAAGGGAAGGCACGCCATTTAGCTGGATTCATTTCTCTGCACCATATAGCATTTGTAAAGCTCCTAAGGTACCAGTACAGTGGAAACCCCCCAAAAGTGACTCCATTTTGGAAACTACACCCCTTAAGGAATTCATCTAGGGGTGTAGTGAGCATTTTGACCCCACAGGTGTTTCATAGATTTCATTAGAATTGGGCAGTGAAAATGAAAAATTGCATTATTTTCCAATAACATGTAGCGTTACCTCAAAATGTTTAATTTTTTCAACAAATAAATGGGGAAAAGCACCCCAACATTTGTAAAGCAACTTCTCCAGAGTACGGAAATACCAAACATATGGTCATAAACTGCTGTTTGGGCAAGCGGCAGGACTCGGAAGGGAAGGCACGCCATTTAGCTTTTGGAGTGCTGGATTGATTTCTCTGCACCATGTCACATTTGTAAAGGTACCAGTGCAGTGGAAACCCCCCAAAACTGACTCCATTTGGGAAACTACACCCCTCAAGGAATTTTTCAAGTGGTGTAGTGAGCATTTTGACCCCACAGGTGTTTCATACACTGGGCAGTAAAAAAATAAAATGTAGATTTTTTTCAAAGAAAATGTTGCTTTAGCCCCAAATTCATCATTTTCACAAAGGGTTAAAAGAGAAAAAGCACCCACAGTTTGTTACGCAATTTCTCCTGAATACGGCAATACCCCATTTGTGGAGATAAACTGCTGTTTGAGCACGTGGTGGGGCTCAGAAGGTAAAGAGCACCATGCAACATCTGAGGCCTAGTACCATGGCATTTACTGCCCTGTATCATGAAAACAGAGATCTGGGGTATCAAAACATTAGAAATCCAGAAAAGTGACCCCATTTAGGAAACTAAACCCCTCAAAGAATTTATCTAGCGGTATAGTGGGAAGATTTAGATTGTAATGTAACACCTTTCAAGGTATTCATCTAGGGGTATAGTGAGAATTTTTAATTTGTGAAGTGACAAACCTCTAGGTATTCATCTAGGGGTATAGTAAGAATTTTTAAATTGTGAAGTGACAACCCTCTAGGTATTCATCTAGGGGTATAATAAGAAATACTTTAATTTTAGTAAATAAGGAGGACAACCTGGAAAACCCGCTATGGAGGGAGAGGGAATGGCAGGTCCCACTACCAACCTACCCACCATTCCATAAAATCCAGCCCAAAAAATAAATCAAAGGCCTCAGCAAAAAAAGATTTGCTGAGACAACCAATCTCATTTGGATTTATTCCTCTCACCCAGATTTGCAACCTGGATGAGACAGACACTCCCTCGGGTCCTTGGTATAGTGAGAATTTTTAGTTTTGTTTTAGGTGTTTTTTGACAAATTTTAAATGATCAAATTTTAAATGGGGCTGGTCATTAAAAAAATTAATAATTGGTCATGGCCAGTATGGGAGACAAAAAAGGTGAATGAAGAAAAAATAAATTAAAAATCTAAGGAGGTATGGTATATTTTGAAACATTGTTTCATACACAGGCCGGGATTTGTGGGACACGTCTCACATTGGTATGTGGTGTCCTTACGAATGCCTCGCTTGGCGCACACACAGCATTTTTTGGGGGCTTCTGTTTTTTTTCAGTGGGGGGGATTTCTGTGGGGAAATGCTGGCCGGGAATTATCCTGCTGACGGAAGAGCCGGATGAACTGCCCTCTCCTTCCTGGTCACCAAATATCAGGGACTTTATTACCTTTTCCTGAAATTGCAGGAATGTATCCCCACTGCCGGCGTATCTGCATAGGACAAAGGCGTTGTATAAAGCCATCTGTGTAAGATGCACAGACAGCTTCTTATACCATACCTTGGTCTTGCGCATGGCGCTGTATGGATTTATGACCTGGTCAGACAGGTCAACGCCACCCATATGTTTGTTGTACTCCTGTACACAATATTGTTTTGGGACTTGGGTGGTGGATCCGCGTACAGGGACAAGGCTGCCTCTGCTGTCGTGTATGCTGGTCAGTATAAGGACGTCCTTTTTATCCTTATACTTCAGGAGGAGCAGATCGTCGCTGCAGACAGCTCTGCTCTCTCCTAATTTTAGGATCTGACCCAGCAAAGTTTTGGGGAGGCCCTTCTGATTTCTGCCGATTGTTCCGCACGCCAAGGTGGATCTGGACGAGAGAACTTTTAACAATGGGACACTGTTCTAAAAGTTGTCCAGAAATAAATGATATCCTTTGCCGAGCAAAGGATGGACAAGATCCCATACAGTCTTTCCACTAATTCCTAGGAAAGGGGGGCATTCTGGGGGATTTATTTGGGAGTCTATTCCCTCATAGACCCTAAAAGAGTACGTGTAACCGGTGGTACTTTCGCAGAGTTTGTACAGTTTTATGCCGTACCGGGCTCTTTTATTGGGTAGATACTGCCTGAAGTGCAGTCTACCCTTGAAGCTGACTAGAGATTCGTCTACCGAAATATTTTGTTGGGGGGTATAAATTTGGGAAAAACTTTGGGAGTAGTGGGCAATCAATGGTCTTATTTTGTACAGCCTATCAAAATTTGGGTCATGTGGGGGTGGGCACTGACTATTGTCATTGTAATGAAGGAATTTTACGATGGCTTCGAATCGCATCCTTGTCATTACTGTGCGGTGTTATATAAAATATCAAGGGACCAATAGTCTCTAATACTGGGCTTTTTTATATGCCCAAAACTTAAAAATAAGCCCCAAAACTTCCGCAATTCCACTGCGTTTGTGGGGGTCTAATTTTGGCCTCTCCCATAAAATGAGTCGGGATTCTGGGCGATAAATTGTTCCACATAAATGTTGGTCTCCTGGACCATTAACTCTAAAAGGGTGTCTGAAAATAAAATGTTAAAATAATCAATGGGGCTAAAATTCGTAGTGTCAATTTGAATGCCTGAGGGGGCTGTAAACTCAGGCACCTGGGGGGTATAATTGTCCGCAGCTACCCATGCCATATCAGGCAGAGCAGGACCTACGGCTCTTCTGCGCCGACTGGGGGGTGCAGACTCAGAGTCACTGCATTCAGAGGAAGATGGAAGCACGAACTGCTCTCCACCTTCACTCGCGCTGTCCGTATCAGAACACATCATTTGATACGCTTCCTCGGCTGTGTAGACTCTTTTGGCCATAATTTTGTTCAGCTACTAACTAACTAAGTTTTTTTTGTAACTTTTTTTGTAACTTTTTTTAAAATTTTTTTTTGTAAAAATTGTTTTAACAAAATATAAACAGCGCTACTCTCAACTGCGCAATGAAAACAGCAACCCTGCTGTATTCAAACAGTAAGCGTACCCTACCTACCAGGGGCAAAACTAAATGAGAAGTGGCATTGCTACCTAACAGGGAACTCGGGCAGTGGGCAATCTAGCGACACAGCAGGGTGATGGCGACCAGGTACTGCGACAGGTGATCGCTGGGCACAGATCACACGGCAGAAGGACACTGTGGGTGACTGAAATTATATAATTATATATTTTACAACCAGTGGGCACCAAAGGTGGGGTTTTTTTGTTCTATTTTTCACTCTTTGCCTGTATTTCTTCTTTTCTCCGTCTCTGACAAGCTCTCTGACAGGAATGAGCTTGTCAGAGACGGAGATGCCGGGAAACCACTGCTCCTGCGCGGTGATTGGCCTGTCAGTACTGACTGGCCAATCACAGCTCGTGCCGGCACGGGACCACTCTTATTGGTCCTGTGCCCGCGAGTCCTGCTCGGCAACTGTCTATGACAGTTGCGATCGGGACGCTGTCACCATGTCTATTGACATGGTGACAATTTGAAGCTTGGGCGTAACTGTACGTCCTATTGCGGGAAATCACTTTGATTTCGGACGTACAGTCACGCCCAATCGCGGGAAGGGGTTAAACAGCGAGATGGATGAAGAAAGAATATATATTTTGGCTTTAGGAGACGTGTATAAGGCTGTTAAGTATGTACGAAATGATCCCTTAACCTGTATAGAATCCAGTGACTTTCCCAGCCATCCCCAGTCCTCTATATCAAAAGCTTTTTCTGCGTCAATAGTGAGGAGGGCTGGGAATGGATGCGCGTTTGGATTTAATTTAATGTCATCCAAGACACCGATGAGTTTATGTATGTTAGAAACTGCAGAGCGACCCTTCACAAAACCCACCTGACTGAGATATGAATTTTGGAAGAACGGTAGCTAACCTGTCTGCCATTATTTTGGACAATCTCTTCATATCAGAATTTATTAGCGAAATGGGACAATAGGACGCTGCCAGTTCAGGGTCTTTGCCCTGTTTAGGAAGGACTTTAATATAAGCAGTATTTGAGGATTCAGGTATGGGTTTTCCTGTCAGGTAACCATTGTACAGGTAAACCAAACAAGGCGTTACCTGATCTTTCAATATTTTATAATATTCGCTAGTATATCCATCAGGGGTATCCATCAGGGCCTGGTGCCTTTTGATTTTTGAGGTGCGAAATAGTTGATCGAATTTCATCTGCAGTTATAGGGGAATTTAGCATATCATTATCAGCTGCATTTAGGTTGGGTAATTGGAGTTGATCAAAGGGGCTAACTGAAGGAGATACTGCGGTATGAGAACTGTCATATAACTTAAAGAGGCTCTGTCACCAGATTTTGCAACCCCTATCTGCTATTGCAGCAGATAGGCGCTGCAATGTAGATTACAGTAACGTTTTTATTTTTAAAAAACGAGCATTTTTGGCCAAGTTATGACCATTTTTGTATTTATGCAAATGAGGCTTGCAAAAGTACAACTGGGCGTGTTGAAAAGTAAAAGTACAACTGGGCGTGTATTATGTGCGTACATCGGGGCGTTTTTACTTCTTTTACTAGCTGGGCGTTCTGACGAGAAGTATCATCCACTTCTCTTCAGAACGCACAGCTTCTGGCAGATCACGCTGTGACGTCACTTCCCCAGGTCCTGCATCGTGTCAGACGAGCGAGGACACACCAGAGGCTACAGTTGATTCTGCAGCAGCATCAGCGTTTGCAGGTAAGTAGCTACATCGACTTACCTGCAAACGCCGATGCTGCTGCAGAATCATCTGTAGCCTCTGGTGCCGATGTGTCCTCGCTCGAATGACACGATGCAGGACCTGTGAGTGACGTCACAGAGTGATCTCTCGAGAACACGGCTGTGTCTGCACTGCCAGAAGCTGGGCGTTCTGAAGAGAAGTGGATGATACTTCTCGTCAGAACGCCCAGCTAGTAAAAGAAGTAAAAACGCCCCGATGTACGCACATAATACACGCCCAGTTGTACTTTTACTTTTCAACACGCCCAGTTGTACTTTTGCAAGCCTCATTTGCATAAATACAAAAATGGTCATAACTTGGCCAAAAATGCTTGTTTTTTAAAAATAAAAACGTTACTGTAATCTACATTGCAGCGCCTATCTGCTGCAATAGCAGATAGGGGTTGCAAAATCTGGTGACAGAGCCTCTTTAATATAAAAGTCACGAAGTATGTCATTTATATGCTGTAGATGTACATGGGTATGTCCCTTGGAATCTCTAATTTTAGCAATAAACTCAGAAGACCATGTTTGTTTAGCCAGTCTAGCCAATAATCTACCAGATTTATTGCCATAACGGAAAAGCTTGGCTTCCATAACCGATCTTTTCAGCGCTACATCTCTATCCATTCATAATTCATAATCATGTTTGGCTTTCTTCCATATTTCCTTATGTACTGATGTAGGTTGGGTTTGAAAATGAGTATATGCTAATCGAAGATCCTGGCTGAAGGCTTGAACCTTTTTTTTGACATTTTTCTTAAGATTGGATATATAGGATATCAGGTTCCCCCTCAAAACTGTATAAGCAGTGTCACAATATAATTGGGCATTCTCTATATGCGAATAAAAACCTAAAAATAGAGTCAAAACCATGCTTATACTGATAAAATATGTAATTTTATTGGTACAAAATATAAAAAACACACATTAAAATCAAAGATGATTACCACATAGTGAAGCAGATGAGGCCAAACAGTTGTCAATAGTTGGATAATAAATAAACATATATGTGTTTTGGAAGTATCATGAGTAAGGCTTGGAGTAACTGCAACCATGAAAGCACATTCAGTGCTCTACATAGTTTATACAATATATAAACCCAGGAGACATGTCATGTGTTCTAGATAATATGCAGAGTCCCAGGTCTGAGTAATAATTTGAAGGCAAAGATGCAGTCAGCACCAGACCCAAACAAATGGTTACATAAAAAGTATATGTAGATATATAGTATAAGCAACTTACCCATAGATTTGTGCTGTCTGGCGTCACACCCGATGTACGTTTCGGCTGAGAGCCTTCATCTGGGTGTCTATATGCGCCCCATTTCCTGAAAAGCTTCATCTGACGCTAAATTAGAAGGGAAGCACCATAAATAGTCTGAACCCCGAGGCATAGTATCATGTATATCCAACATTACAGGAGAATGATCCGACACAACCATATTCTTAATGTCACAGTGCCCTATCCTCGGTAGGAGAGAGTGTGTTACCAGAGTGTAATCTATCCTTGACCAAGATTGATGGGCATGAGAATAATGAGTGTACTTTCTTCCTTCTGGATTCAAAAGCCGCCATGGGTCTACAAGACCCGTCACCAAAAGGAGATCAGATAAAGTTTCATCTTTTACAGATCCCGAACCAAGTCTCAATTTACATGAAGAAGTCCTATCTTCCCCCGTATGTAAGACAACATTGAGGTCTCCGCCCAGGAGTTTATTTTGCTGAGGATCAGTTCCTAGTAGGCTATGTTCACACGGGGTCTTTTGCCGAGTTTTTTGACGCGGAAACCGCGTCGCAAAACTCGGCAGAAACGGCCCGAGAACGCCTCCCATTGATTTCAATGGGAGGCGTCGGCGTCTTTTTCCCGCGAGCAGTAAAACTGCCTCGCGGGAAAAAGAAGCGACATGCCCTATCTTCGGGCGCTTCCGCCTCCGACCTCCCATTGACTTCAATGGGAGGCAGGAGAAAGCGTGTTTTCTGCCCGCGGCGCTCAATGGCCGCGGGCGAAAAACGGCGCGATCATTGCTATTCACACGGAGTATTTTGGGGGAGGAATATCTGCCTCAAAATTCCGTTTGGAGCTTTGAGGCAGATATTCCTCCCCCAAAATACTCCGTGTGAACATAGCCTTAGGCTGTGTTCACACTGAGTTTTTTGCAGGAGGAAAATTCCTCCTGCAAAAACTGCTCCAGACGGTTTTTGCACAGTGGTTTGACAAAAACTCGTCAAAACACTCGTCGAGGCGTTTTTTTCCTCTTTCTGACTGATTGAAATGGGGTTTTGGAGGCAGAAACCGCCTCAAGATGGGTCATGACGCTTCTTTTTACCGCGATGCGTTTTTTTTTACTCGCGGTAAAAAAAACTCGTCCAATTCCCATTGAAATCAATGGGAGGCATTTTCGGGCGGTTTTTGAGGAGTTTTGTGGCGCGGTTTCCGCGTCCAAAAACTCTGTGTGAACAGGGCCTTAGTGTACCAATCTCACGATAAAAAGCTGACTGTTTTGTGTTACGTCCATATATATTATAAATACTTAACTGGTCATTTGAACCACCTAACTGTAAGTTATTCCAACGACCCTCTGTGTCTGCAGTGACTTTTGTAACGGTTGTAATGTAAATTTTTATGTAATAATACTAAGGTTGGATTCACACGAGCGTGTGCCTTTTGCGCACGCAAAAATTGTGGCGTTTTGCCTGCGCAAAAGGCAATTGACAGCTCCGTGTGGCAGCATCATATGATGCGCGGCTGCGTGGTTTTCGCGCAGCCGCCATCATTATGACACTCCATTTGGATGTTTGTAAACAGAAAAGCACGTGGTGCTTTTCTGTTTTCATTCATCCTTTTGACAGCTGTTGCGCGAATCACGCTGTTCGCACGGAAGTGCTTCCGTGTGACATGCGTGGTTTTCACGCACCCATTGACTTCAATGGGTGCGTGATGCGCGAAAAACGCTCAAAGAACGGACATGTCGTGACTTTTACGCAGCGGACCAACGCTGCGTAAAAATCACGCACATGTCTGCACGGCCCCATAGACTAATATAGGTCCGTGCGACGCGCGTGAAAATCACGCGCGTTGCACGGACGTATATCCCGTTGGTCTGAATAAGCCCTAAGACTCCTGCCTTCGAGTCCTTGGCACGGAAACCATATACCTGACCTACCCACAACCACTTCATATGTACAAAATCCTTGTCTACCAAATGCGTTTCCTACAAAAGTGCGATATCTGCTTTAAGATGTCTTAATACCATCATACGCTTATGTGGTGACTTGAGATCCTTAATATTCCATGAAACAACTCTCATAAAAGACAAAAGCATAAATGAGTGACGACTGAAGATCCATTTGTAATCCCCCCATTCCCACCCAAAAACATACCAACCCCACCAAACTGAGAAACATACATTTTACACAGCATGATGCAATCTCTACTTTCCCGGCAATCATGCTAACGTGCCAATGGACTTGACTTAATTCTGACATGTAACAAGTTCGCAAAGCATAATGTAAAGCCTCCATGTTTGGAAGCCAGAATTCCAGATCTATCCACTCCTCCTAGGCTTACCGAAATTTTAACAGTAGTATGTCAAACACAAAGCAGCAATAAACATAGTCCTATCAGATAGGTAACTATACTATCCACATTAGAAGATAATATAGGGCGTAAATCTAATTCCTATCGAACTTTATGAGTCAAACCTTATTGGAAAAAAAAAGTGCAATAAAGGACATTTCTCACACAGCATATCACCAAATGTCCAGTGACAATTGCGAACATCATAAATAAGTATCAACTGATAAAGGATAAAGCCATGAAATGAGCAGAACTTCAGGTGTGGCGTCCATCTGCTGGAGAAGAGAGCTGACAGAATCTATAACGGGTGAGTAAAATCTGAGCCATCAGCTCAACCTAGTATATAACAATCACGGAGAGGATTGACGAGTCTTTCGGCGACGTTGTTCCAGAAGAGCTGGAAAAGCTGATGAGGAAGGCAATAGAGAATCCGAGTCCACTATATCTTGAGAAGTAGAGGCATCTCCTTGCTTCCTGGGGCGGAAAATGGCCGCCGCTTCCTCAGGGGAGTGATAAACAACAGATGTGCCATCTTTGTGGAAGACTCGTAGAATCGCTGGGTAAAGCAGCGCAAATTTAACATGTTTGTTGTAAAGTTCCGAGCAAATCAGAGAAAAAGCATTTCATCTCTTAGTGACTTCAGCAGAGAAGTCTCCAAATATTAATATGCGATGGCCTTTGAAATCCAATCCACCATTTTTATTTTTAAACGCCTTCAATATCGATATTTTGTCTGAATAATCAAGGTATTTAACAATAACTTGTCTCGGTCTGTCTTGTTGCGCTTTGGTATCACCTCGGAGGTCCGAAGATGCTTGTTTCCGGTCCGATTCGGTGTGCTCACTCGACTTTGCATGAGTGATGTATACCCAAAGCAGCTGGCAGATCAATTTCACACAGATATCGCAGGTCGTTGGACGGTACCAATTCAGGTAAGCCTACAATACGTAGATTACTACGACGCAAGCTGTTCTCTAGATCCTCAACATGCTCCCATAGTTTTTTATTCGCCTGCTGGGCATCGTTTATAGAGGAGTGTAAGTCGTCGAGATCAGAGTGCACATGTTCCAAGGAGGTGTCAATGGTGTCTAACCTCTCTTCGTGCTGCGCCACAGAAGCATGCAGTTGAGATAGCGATGTAGCTACCGTTTTAGACAACGACTCCTGTAAGTCCGGTGAAATAAGACACGCTACGCTAGTTGCCAGCTTCTTAGGGTATGTTCACACGGCTTAGCAAAATACTTCTGAAAATACAGAGCTGTTTTCAAACGTTTTTGTAGCAACTCGCATTTTTGGCTGAGTATTTTACGGCCGTTTTTGGAGCTGTCAATGAAAAACGGCTCCAAAAACGTCCCAAGAAATGACCTGCACTTCTTTTTACGCGCCGTATTTTGACAACGACGCTTAAAATTACGCCTCGTGGGAACAGAAAACCCTAAATCCCATTGCAAGCAGTGGGCAGATGTTTGGAGGCGTAATGGTGCCGTTTTTTAAGGCGTAATTCGAGGTGTAAACGGCCCGAATTATGTCTGAAAACACATCGTGTGCACATACCCTAAGGGTATGTTCACACGCAGTGACCAAAAACTTCTGAAAATACGGAGCTATTTTCTGGCGAAAACAGCTACTGATTTTCAGACTTTTTTTTAACAACTCGCGTTTTTCACGGTTGTTTTTGGAGCGGTTTTTCAATGGAGTCAATGAAAAACGCCTCCAAAAACATCCCAAGAAGTGTCCTGCACTTCTTTTGACGAGCCGTCATTTTACGCGCTGTGTTTTGACAGTGACGCGTAAAATAAGGGCTCGGGGGAAAAGAACATCGTAATTCCCATTGAAAGCAATGAGCAGATGTTTGTAGGCGTATTAGGGACGTTTTTTCAGGTGTAATTCGAGGCGTAAAACGTCCGAATTACGCCTGAAACCACTGCGTGTGAACATACCCTAATAATCAATGTGACCATCCATGTAATCTGGTGAATCCTTACCCATATCCTCTGGACTGATAGTGACTGGAGAGCCACTGGGCGGGAAGGGATCCTCCACCATGTTAAGTTGTTGTTCAGCCAAGCGTTTTGTTTGGGTCCTCGATTTGCCCATGACAGAAATAAATCTGTCCATAAACACCCACGACTGTATGCAGGAGAAATAAGGCGTCTTGTACACCTTCGGTATCATTCAGAGGGATCTGGCAGAGAGATTTGTAGAGCGGAGGCTGGAGCTCTGTCTCTGCACGTCCTCACATGCCGGGGCCGGCACCGGAAGTCGGGGCCTCCTTTTTTTTTATTAGAATATATTTTAGGCAGCATGCCAGGTTTGAAGAGGTGTTTGAGGTGCCAAAACAGTAGGAATCCCCCACTATTTTGGATACTACACTCCTCAAGGAATTAATTTTATGGTTGTTTTTACCATTTTGACCCCACAGTTTTTAATAAGCACGTATTTGAATTGGGCTGTGAATTTTTTTTCCAATAAAATGTAATTTTTCATCAAAATTTCTTATTTTCACAGGAAACAAAATACCCCATTTTGTTGCCCAATTTCTCCTGAGTGCAGCAATACTCCATTTGTGGCGATAAACTGCCGTTTGGGCGCATGGGAGGCCTCAGAAGGGAAGGAGGAGCGCTGTGTTTTCTTTAGAGCGCAGATTTTGCTGGATTGGTTTTCGGGTGCCATGTTGCATTTGCAGAACCCCAGAGGTATCAAAGCAATGGAAACCCACCAGAAGTGACCCCATTTTGGAAACTACCCCCTCAAGGAATTAATTTATGGGTGTTGTGACCATTTAGACCCCACAGTTTTTTCACAGAATTTATTTGAATTGGGCTGGGAATTAAAAAAATTTTTTTTTTTTCCAATAAGAAGTTTTGGCTCAAAATGTCTTATATTCGCAAGGAATGAAATACCCCAATTTGTCCTGAGTGCCGCAATACCCCATTTGTGGTTATAAACTGCCGTTTGGGCCTATAGGAGGGCTCAGAAGGAAAGGACCACCATTTGGCCTACTGGGGATTTTCTGGTGCTAAGTCATGTAAGCAGAAGCCCCTGAGGTACCAGTACAGTTGAAACCCATGAGAAGTAACCCCGTTTTAAAAACTACACCCCTTAAGGCATTCATCTAGAGGTGTAGTGAGCATGTTGACTGGAGACATACACCCCATAAACTGTAATGTGGGTTCTCCAGGGTATGGCAATACCCTCAATGTGGCTGTTAACAGCTGCCTGGGCACACGGCAGGGCTCAGAAGGGAAAGATGAGGGGGATAAGCTGAGCGGAGTGCATCAGGGTAAGTAAAACTGGGGTAAATTAAAAATCAAAGGATGTATGATACATTTTAAAACACTTTCATACAGAGCCCTGGTTTTTCGGGACACGTGTCACATTGATATATTGTGTCCTCCCTTATCGCCCTCTTATAGCAGACTTTGCACCTCTTTTGACTTTTTCCCTTCTTGCCAGTTTGGGGAACTTCTCCTGGAAAGTGTTGCCCTGGTACGATATGTGTGGCCTCGCTTCCAGAAGTACTGGGTTTCCCCCTTCTTGGTCCCTAAAGATTAGGTTCTTGATAACCACCTCTTGAAATTCTAGGAAAGTTCCCGTCTGGCCTGTACATCGACGTAGCACGTACGCATTGTACAATGTCATCTGTATGATGTGCCCGGCCAGCTTCTTATACCACACCGCATGGCGCTGTAGGGCTTCAGGACTTGATCTGACAAGTCCACCCCTGCCATGTACCTATTGTAGTCCAGGATGCAGTCCGGTTTGGGGGTCTCTGTACTTGTACCTCGTACTGGTACATGGGTACTGGTGTGGCCATGTATTGTTGTCAATACAATGACATCTCTCTTGTCCTTGTACGTGACACACAATATGTTGCTAGATTGTGACTTCTCTCATCCCTTCTTGTTTGCCCAAGCAGAGTCTTAGGGAGGCCTCTCAGATTTCTTCTAGCAGTGCCGCATGACTTCTGGAAGCGAGGCACTTGAAGAGTGGGACGCTGGTATAAAAATTATCCAGGTAGAGGTGGTAACCCTGGTCCAGCAGTGGGTGCACCAAATCCCACACAAAAGGGTGGGAGGCATTCTGGGGGCTGAATACTGCTGTCCTTCCCTTCATATATCCTAAATTTGTAGGTATACCCTGATGCACTCTCGCGCAGCTTATACATCTTCACGCCATGCCTTGCCCTCTTACTCGGCAGGTACTGGCAGAATTGAAGCCTCCCTTTAAAATGTACCAGGGACTCATCAACAGAAATACACTTCTCTTTAGGTACATGCAACTTTTTGATCTCTTTTTGAGGTGAAGTGACAAAACAATTGTGATTCTGGTACGGTTTACATAGTTACATAGTTAGTACGGCTGAAAAAAGACA
Source organism: Rhinoderma darwinii (assembly GCF_050947455.1). NCBI lineage: Eukaryota > Metazoa > Chordata > Amphibia > Anura > Rhinodermatidae > Rhinoderma > Rhinoderma darwinii. Next base: position 64,485,032 of record NC_134687.1, read on the forward strand.
CATGTCCATCAAGTTCAACCAAGGGAAGGGAAAAGGGAAGGAAAAATTTCTACACATAGGAGCTAATATTTTTTTGTTCTAGGAAATTATCTAACCCTTTTTTAAAGCCATCTACTGTCCCTGCTGTGACCAGCTCCTGCGGTAGGCTATTCCATAAATTCACCGTTCTTACTGTAAAGAAGCCTTGTCGCCTCTGCAGCTTGAACCTTTTTTTCTCCAGACGGAGGGAGTGCCCCCTTGTTTTTTGAGCGGGTTTTACAAGGAACAGGATATCACCATATTTTTTGTATGTGCCATTAATATATTTATATAAGTTAATCATGTCCCCCCTTAGTCGTCTTTTTTCAAGGCTAAATAGGTTTAATTCTTTCAATCTTTCCTCATAACTTAAATTCTCCATGCCCCTTATTAGCTTCGTTGCTCTTCTTTGTATTTTTTCCAACTCCAGGGCATCCTTTCTATGAACTGGAGCCCAGAACTGAACTGCATATTCTAGATGAGGCCTCACTAATGCTTTGTAAAGTGGCATTATTACATCCCTGTCCCGCGAGTCCATGCCTCTTTTAATACACGACAATATCCTGCTGGCCTTTGAAGCAGCTGATTGACACTGCATGCTGTTATTGAGTTTATGATTTACAAGTACACCCAGATCCTTCTCAACAAGTGAATACGCCAGTGTAGCGCCCCCTAGGACATATGATGCATGCAGGTTGTTGGTACCCAGATGCATAACTTTACATTTATCTACATTAAACTTCATTTGCCAAGTGGACGCCCAAACACTTAGTTTGTTTATATCTGCCTGTAATTCATGAACATCTTCCATAGTCTGAACTATATTACATAGCTTGGTGTCATCTGCAAAAATAGAAATAGTGCTATTAATCCCTTCCTCTATATCATTAATAAATAAGTTGAATAATAGTGGTCCCAGCACTGAACCCTGGGGTACACCACTTATAACCGGTGACCATTCAGAGAAGGAATCATTGACCACAACTCTCTGGATATGGTCCTTGAGCCAATTCTCAATCCAATTACAAACTATATTTTCTAAACCTATAGTCCTTAATTTACCCATTAGGCGTCTATGGGGGACAGTGTCAAATGCCTTTGCAAAGTCCAAAAACACTAAATCCACAGCGGCCCCTCTGTCTAGACTTCTGCTCACCTCTTCATAAAAACAGATTAGGTTAGTTTGACAACTTCTGTCCTTAGTAAAACCGTGCTGGCTGTCACTTATAATGCTATTTATTGTCACATAATCCTGTATATAGTCCCTCAATAGCCCCTCAAACATTTTCCCCACGATGGATGTTAAGCTTACTGGTCTATAATTACCCGGGGAAGACCTAGAGCCCTTTTTGAAAATAGGCACCACATTTGCCCTGCGCCAGTCCCTTGGCACTATACCAGTCACTAGAGATTCTCTGAATATTATGAAAAGGGGGACAGAAATAACTGAACTAAGCTCTTTAAGAATTCTAGGGTGTAACCCATCTGGTCCCGGGGCCTTGTGCACATTTATTTTATTTAATTTAGCTTGGACCATCTCTACATTCATCCAATTCAGTATATCAACTGATATATTAACAGCACTGGCACCGGCTACATCAGCTGCTCTTTCTTCTGTTGTATATACAGAGCTAAAGAACCCATTTAGTAACTCTGCCTTCTCTTGATCCCCTGTGATCAACTCCCCATTACCATTATCTAGGGGTCCTACATGTTCAGACCTTGGCTTTTTTGCATTTATATGCTTGAAGAATTTTTTAGGATTTGTTTTACTATCCTTGGCCACCTGCCTTTCATTTTGTATTTTTGCTAATTTTATTACATTTTTACAGATTTTATTAAGCTCTTTATATTTTACAAAGGCTACAGCTGTACCCTCAGATTTGTATTTTTTAAATGTCCTTTTTTTGTCATGTATTGCCCCTTTCACAGAAGGTGTAAGCCATGTGGGGTTTAATTTGAGTCGTTTATACTTATTACCTGTAGGAATAAATTTTGCACTATAATAACTCAAAGTAGATTTGAAAATCTCCCATTTATCATTTGTTCCATTATTTGACATTAGTTCTTCCCAGTCTATATCCTGAATTGCAGCCCTCATCCTGGGGAAATTGGCTTTCTTAAAATTAAATGTTTTTGCCCTCCCAGCCTGCGTTTGTTTTTTACAGTATAGGTAAAATGTAACTATATTGTGATCACTGTTACCGAGGTTTTCACGAACATTGACATTCCCAACAAGATCTGCATTATTAGAAATGACCAGATCCAACAGAGCTTCACCTCTAGTCGGGTCTTCCACAAACTGGCCCATAAAATTTTTTGCAACAGGTTGAGGAAATGTCTCCCCTTTGCAGTTGAAGCCGAACCATGACACCAATTAATATCCCGGAAATTAAAATCTTCCATTATCACTACAGTACCCGCCTGTGCAGCCCGCTCCATCTGTTTATATAGCTGAACTTCCATCTCCTCAGTTATATTGGGGGGTCTATAGATTACACCAAAAGTAATTTTTGCAGTGTTTACCTCCCTTTCTAGTTCCACCCACAAGGTTTCAACCTCCTCACAGTCTTCACCCACTATTGTCTCTTTCACACTCACCTTCATATCACTTCTCACATACAGACATACACCACCACCTTTCCTATTTGTCCTGTCTTTACGAAAAAGTGTAAAACCCTGTAGATTTACAGCCCAGTCATGTGAAGAGTCCAGCCATGTTTCAGCAACACCAACTATATCTATATTTTCTTCCAGTATCAAGGCCTCCAGCTCCCCCATTTTGCTTGCTAGACTTCTGGCATTTGTGAACATACACTTTAACTTGGCTGTCAGTTTTTCACTTTTATTATCAGAAATGTGATTTGACATTAATCGTTCCTTTTTATTTACACTGATGTTTTGTAACGAAAGGATCTCCTTATCCTGTTGTCTAGTCCTCTCCCCACATTCTGTTTCTCCCCCCACCAATATAGTCTGACCCCTCTCTAACCTGGCTACCCCTTTTTTTTCTACATTGACCTCCCTCCTCAGCCCTAGTTTAAATACTCCGCCACCCCAGCTAGAATTCTCTCCCCCAGCACAGCGGACCCCCTTCCATTTAGGTGCAAATCATCTGCAGAATACAGTTTGTACCCCAATGAAAAGTCAGCCCAGTGCTCTAGGAACCCAAATCCTTCTCCTCTACACCAAGACTTCAGCCATGCATTTAACTCCCTAAGCTCCCGCTGTCTTTCCTGTGATGCGCATGGCACAGGCAGTATTCCTGAGAATACAACCTTGGAGGTCCTTCCCTTCAGCTTGTAGCCTAGTTCTTTAAAATTATTCTTAAGGCTCCTCCACCTACCATTTATTCTGTCGTTGGTACCGACATTTTATTTTATTTTATTTTCTTTTATGGCGTTCACCGCGCGGGATAAATAACGAAATAATTTAGTAGTTCAGGCCATTACGGACGTGACGATATCAATTATGTATAGTTTGTTTATTTATTTTTATTAATAATAAAGGACTGATATGGGAAAAAGGGGGATTTTTATTTTATCACTTTTAAAACTTTTATTTTCTTATTTTGACACAACTTTTTTTTACTTTTTTACTTTGTCCCACTAGGGGACTTGAGGGCAGGAGGCCTTGATCGAAATTCTAATACACTGCACTACATGCGTAGTGCAGTGTATTAGAGCTGTCAGCTACTCGCTGACAGCAAGCATAGTGGGTCCTGACTTTGTCAGGACCCACTAGGCTTCCGTAGATGGCATAGCCGGTTGCCATAGCAACCATCGCTGCCCGCTATCACGGGCCGTCGATGGTGGTTTAACCCCTAAGAAGCCGCGATCACTATTGAACACGGCTTTTAAGGGGTTAATCAGCGGGGACACAGCGATCGGTCCCCGCTGAAGGAGCTGCGGCAACTGTTGTACAAGACAGCTCCAGTATGTGTCGGGAAGATGGCCGAAATGGCCGTTCCTCCCGTGACGTACTATTCCGTCATGGAGCGCAAACGCTATGGTTACCATGACGGAATAGTACGTCACTGATCGCGAAGGGGTTAAAAGACTGAATTGGGGGAATGTGTCAACAGGTTTACAGCAGTTTTCTGGCGTAAAAGAGTCGCAGAACTTGGTGCAAGCCATCATTGCACTAAAATTTGCAACTTTACTTTTCGCGCCAATTTCAAAAAGTGGTGTGGCTAAGTCAAACTAGGCGGGGCATCCACTAGAACGGCAAATTGATCCAAATCTACGCCAGAAACTGTCGTGAGTTATGGCTCAAACCTACACCTGCTCGTAGCAGGCGTAGATTTGCATTTGCGCCGCACGGAGACGTGCACCTCCTAATAGATTTCCCGCATTTTTTACCGGCATAAATTAGTTTAAGACTGCCATTTGAAATGCCAGTCCTATTTTATTCCCCCCATTATCTTAAAAAAAATCTATGTAATCCCAGGTGTATTCAGCACTCCTCTTCAGATGTGGTGCACGTGGAAAGGCAGTTGCCCCTAAAACAATATTAAACAAAAAATCTAGTACTCACGTACTTGTCTTTCTATGCTACTCAAAAACAATCAGATAATAAAATAACAAAAAAAACATTACCGACCTGGTATATTCCTCGCCGATTCAGTGCCGCTGCTCCAGTGGTCCCACCAGACTGCAGTGATGATGGACCGACTACCCGCATGCAGTGGCGAGTTACCAGAGAGGTAGATGGGGCGACTGCCTGGGGGCCAGGGCTCTGAAATGCCCCCATGGCAGAGCAAAGAGCCATTGGCTCCCTGCCCCAGGCTGCTAAACGCATAGAGACCACGAAGTCCCAACTTGTTGTTAGAACGGCCGAACAGTGATAGGTAAGTATGTTTTTTTATTCTTTTCAGGGACGCAAAAAGGGCACTATTGATGGGGGACTACAGTAAGGGGGAAATAAAAGGACTGAGTAAGGGTATGTTCACATGCAGTGTTTTCAGACGTAATTCAAGCATTTTACGCCTCGAATTCCACCTGAAAAACGCCCCTAATATGCCTACAAACATCTGCCCATTGCTTTCAATGGGTTTTACGGTGTTCTGTTCCCACGAGCCTTAATTTTACGCGTCGCTGTCAAACTACGGCGCGTAAAATACGCCCGCGAAAAATAAGTGCATGTCACTTCTTGGGACGTTTTTGGAGCCGTTTTTCATTGACCATTGAAAAACAGCTCCAATAACGGCCGTAAAATACGCTGCAAAAAACGCGAGTTGCTACAAAAACTTCTGAAAATCAGGAGCTATTTTCGCCTGAAAACAGCTCCGTATTTTCAGACATTTTTGGTGACTGCGTGTGAACATACCTAAGGGTCATAAAGGCGGCATGTATAACTGCATGGGAGCATTATTACTCAGTGGGGGCATTAGTACTGAGAGGAAGCATAAAAGGGCATTATTACTGTCGGGGCATAAAAGGAGGCATTATAACTGACTGGGGCATAAACTGACTGGGCATAAAAAGGCATTCGTACTGAGTGGGTGCATAAAGGAGGCGCTATCACTGGGTTGGGTCTAAAGGGGACACTATTACTGTGTGTGGGAATTAAAATTGACACAAAAGGGGGTACTATTACCGTGTGGGGCACCAAGGGTGGCATTATTGCCATCTGGAGCACTATGGATGAGGAGTTTCTGGAGAAGGTGGGGAATAGGTACAAAGTTTGATGGAAAAGGGAGTCCAAGATGTGTGTGTAAATTTTGCAGAGACGAGTAGTGGCCGGGAGTAGTCGTCATGACAGTCTGGGCCAGATAAAGACACGTCAGATAAAAATGGGGACACGTAAGATGGTCATGTCGAAATCAGCGGTTCAGCCAACATTTATCTAATAGACTAAGGCTTCTCCCGAAACGTGAGCTGGGGTGTGACGCCAGACTGCCGGACACTGTTCTATGGGTAAGACTGTTATTTGGTATTCAGGATATGTTGTATTTTATACCTTTGTGTTCATGTGACTGGCATTGCCCAGCCACTTCACCTACAATACCTTGTGTTTGGTGGGTGATAGCCTGACATATTCTACCAACACATGCCATCATATGTTTGTGAGCTTTACCTGGGCTATCACATAAGTGTCTCCCCTATCAGTATTTCAAGTTAAACTCTTATATACATTTTGTATATATACATCCATATCCTCGTTTCTTGCCATATATGTATTACATGCATATTATCATTTCAGACTTATGCTGTCTGGTTTCCATCTTCACACACTGTGGTCGCTATCATCTCTGTAACTTTTTTATGTAATCGTTTTTATGTATTTGTACACAATAAAATGTATATGTTTTATAGCAACTAGTGGTATATTGACTCCTTTTTAGGTTATTATTATCTAATATGCTTGGGGCCTAAAGCTTATGTACGGCCCAGGGCTGAATAGCCTAAGGGTATGTTCACACGGCGGGGGTCCGTAACGGCTGAAATTACGGGGATGTTTCAGCCTGAAAACATCCCCGTAATTTCAGCCGTAACGGCATGTGCAGGCGCTTGAACGCCGCGTCAATTACGGCCGTAATTAGCGCTGCTATTCATTGGAGTCAATGAATAGCGGCTCCAATTACGGCCAAAGAAGTGACAGGTCACTTCTTCTACGCGGGCGTCTATTTATGCGCCGTCATTTGACAGCGGCGCGTAAATATACGCCTCGTGTGAACAGACAAACGTCTGCCCATTGCTTTCAATGGGCAGATGTTTGTCAGCGCTATTGAGGCGCTATTTTCAGACGTAATTCGGGGCAAAAACGCCCGAATTACGTCCGTAAATAGGCCGTGTGAACATACCCTAAGTATCCAGCACTGCCTGCATGTGACCCCTGTAGACGATCGCTGGCCTCGGTGGTGACGCAGAGCTCATGTGCAGGCCGACCGCCGGACAGCTAAAAAGATTGTCAGGACCACCGGAGCAGCAGCGCTAAAGCGGTGAGGGATATACCAGGTGAGTGAGTTTATTTTGTTATTTTATCACATCCCCTGCCTTTAGTCAGTCTTTTTTTGGTCTCAGAAAATCCCTTTAAACACATTGAATTAAAAAACCCTTTTATTCTTAGCATGCAGTGTGCTATTCTTACCATTAAAATGAGGGGAACCCCGCCGGGACCCCATTGTAAATCAAGGGCCTGTCAGGCACCGCCATAAGATGGATTTGGCCGAGCGTCATGTAGACGTGAACAGAGGTTGTTGAAAAATTCACATGACATAAAATTTAGGTTAAACGTACGCACACCCTAAAAAAATGTGACGTAGTAAATCGTCTACTCAGGGGCCCAGACAATTTTTGTGTGGTCCTTAGTGAATATCATACAGACCTTTTGTTATTGATATTCAAATAATGTGTATGAAGGAACTCCAGGAACTACACCCAAAGCAGCAAACCGGTTTGGCTTCTTTTGTTCTTTTAGCAGCAGTCTACAATGTTCTATAAAGAACCCAACACAAATCTACTGGTGAGTAAAGACCTCCACGCCGCATGGGGGCGCTCAGCAGTAAGGTGCTCTGGTTACCATATTGTTGTTCGGCACAGCACGTTTCACCTTGTTATGTACGTGAAGGCAAGATCACGTGATGTGTTCGGTGTGTTGGGTTAGCTGAAGTTCCTGTGTGTTTGACGGCGTTCGGTATACATGTCGGGAGGTGCAAGCTGCGGGGTGTGAGGGGGCGGAGTGGCCGTTACATGAGGTAAATAAGAATCAGGAACGTTTTTGTCTGGTTGTAAGCGAAAGTTATAGAGGAGAGCTTGGCTGTGGAGGATTATGGGACTTGTAGTTTAAAAGACCACTCGTAAGTAGGGACCCATGTATGCTCGGTGTTTAGAGTGAGACACTATAGTTGGCCTATAGGCATCTAGACTTTTTGGGTGGCACGTGTGAAAATGTATTCTCGGTATGTGCGCCGTTTTGTGTAAAATTAGATTTACATTTATTGAAAAATCATCTGAGACGATTGTGTGTCACTTCCTCATAGCTGCGACTGTAACACCTAGACCTTAGTATGTTGGGTCAGGTCTTCAGTAAGACTTTGGGGGATAATTTTTAAAAACTGGTGCAACGTGAAAGTGAAACAGTTGCTCGTGGCAGCCAATCAGGCTGCTGCTTTCATTTTTCAAAGGGCCTCTGAGAAATAAAAGGTGTAATCTGATTAGTTGCTATGGGCAACAATTCCACTTTTTATTTGCACCTATTTTGATCTATCTCCTAGGTTCACCTGCGGCAGAATTGTTGCAGAAATTCCTGCCGCTGCTCCATACATCTGAATAGGGTTTACACGTGCTGCAGAAATATCCCCATTCATATGTATGGGATGCATTTTGAGTCCGACATTTCTTCAACAAATCTGCCGCGTGTGGATATATATACTAACAGAAATCTCTGGGCAGTGCCAAACAGGGTTTGAGTTGGATTATACAGCCCTCTTATCCTGGAAATCGATGGTTGTGAGTTCACATTCACCTGTGTCATCTTTTCACATGTATCTACAACATGCCAGGAGATTATTTTGGCTGGGTTGTCACTACATCCTTAGAGCCTGTTCACATGAGCATTGGGCTTCCATTTGTGGGTTCCGTTTGAGCTTTCCATCAGAGGAACCGATGCACGGAGAGCCAAATGGAAACCATAGCTTCCGTTTGCATTACCATTGATTTCGATGGTAATGCCTCCGTTATGCTTTCCTCCTCTGATGGAAAGGTCGAATGGCACCCATGAACGGAAGTCCGATTATTGTGAACACGCCCTTAGGCCCCGTGCACACGCCCGTGCCCGTAATCACGGCCGCCCTCCCGCATTTTCGGGCCGTGCTCCCATACTAAGTATGGGAGCATGGCCTGTAAAATGCAAAAGAACGGACATGTTCCATAATTTTCAGAACACTTCTACGGCACGGACACCCATCCGTAGCGGTACGCAAACCTGTCTGCGGCCAATAGAACTGAATGGGTCTGTGATTGCGGACCGTATTATGGTCCGGAACTACGCACAATTTTTACGGTCGTGTGCATGGGCCTTATAGCTATATTTTTTTTTGCACTGTATACAAAGGCAAAACTAATAAATTACGCGGTTTCCTATGGAGCTCCATGTACGTGGGAGAGCACGCATACGTGGAAGCATCTGACTGGGATTGAACATACCTGTAAATAAGGACCAGGATCATACCTCTATATATCCCTAATTGTGGTACATTTTAAGCTCCGCCCATGATTGCCCCAAAGCATACACATTTGCACAAGTGCAGCCCCTTTTTGGCAGTTATACAAGAGAGGAATTCTAGTGCTTATTACAGATCTAGTCCGTCCCCCGCTTGTCTGGAGTATACAGCAGTTGCCTATCGGAACGTCAGGTACATGACCAAGATGAACGAGTCTCTGAAGTCCATGCGTTGTAATAATGTACAGAACTGTAATCACAGAAATAAAATGTAGGCTGGGAACAGGTGACGGGTACATTTTAGGCCCTGTACACATCACGTGTATGATTTTTGTGTCCACAGGGTTACATTAGCCCGACGGAGGCCAGAAAGGTGTTGTTTTTTTGCCTATGACTGGCTGGTATTCATTAGTATACCACACAAACAAACTTATGGAAAATATTTTTAAAAACCCTGCAAGTGAAAGGGGTTTTCTGGGCTATATAAAAAAAAAAATCTTTTACCTGGACAGGGTATAAATTAAAGAGTAAGGGTATGTTCACACGGCCTATTTTCAGACGTAGTTCAGGCATTTTACGGCTCCATTACGCCTGCAAACATCTGCCCATTGCTTGCAATGGGTTTTATGATCTGTTCAGACGAGGTGTAATTTCACGCGTCGCTGTCGAAAGACGGAGCGTAAAAATACGCCCGCGTCAAGTGCATGTCACTTCTTGGGACGTTTTTGGAGCCGTTTTTCATTGACTCCAATGAAAAACAGCTCCAATTATGGCTGGAAATGCGCCGCGAAAAACGTGAGTACTTGCAAAAACGTCTAAAATTCAGGAGCTGTTTTCGCCTGAAAACAGCTCCGTAATTTCAGACGTATTTTGCGTTTGTGTGTGAATATACCCTTTCTGCACTTTCAAAAAATGTTTAATACGTCATAGATATGTATCAGAAGCTTTGATCGGTGACGGACAGGGTGCTGAGACCCCCAATGTCGCTGAAACTAAGCTGCATTAGCATTCTGCTGTGATCTTCACTCCTTGTTAGGCTGAGGATGACTCGCGTAGATCGCCTATGAGTTTTCAAATATGAAGCGCCGATCTCCCTACACCGCAATGGAATCAGACACTGGCGAAGGACCATGGGCCGGTGGTGCTCAAGTGACAAGGGATTAAAATGTGAATGTGGTCTTTTTCTATGAAATTATGTCATATGCAGGTGAAGGTTAATTTTTAGCAACCTTGGAAAAGTTATCCGACTGAACACCCCCACGCCCCCCTTTTTTTTTTTTTTTTTTTTTTTTTTTTTACGATGACACGTCACATGAATGTGTTAGTCACCTTTGGATGAATCTTCACTGTGGAGAACAGTTGGACACCCCGGTGTCGTGATGTACCGTTACTATGAATCACACGCAACTTTCTAAATAAGCTACGAGGGAACGGAGGAAAAAGTATTACAACGTTTATTATTTTACTATCTTAGAGCCTTTTTAAGTGTTCAACGCTTTGTTTTACAACTTGAACACAAGAATACCGATGGTATAATGCGAACATTTAACCCCTCAAGGCACCATGACATACATGTACGCTGTGGATTGCCTTAAAGAGGCTCTGTCACCACATTATAAGTGCCCTATCGCCTACATAAGGAGATCGGCACTATAATGTAGGTGACAGCAGTGCTTTTTATTTAAAAAAACGATCTGTTTTCACCACTTTATTAGCGATTTTAGATTTATGCTAATGAGTTTCTTAATGCCCAAGTGGGCGTATTTTTACTTTAGACCAAGTGGGCGTTGAACAGAGGAGTGTATGACGCTGACCAATCAGCGTCCTGCACTCCTCTCCATTCATTTAGGCAGCGCATAGGGATCCTTTTAGATCACTATGTGCTGTCTTATACTAACACATTAACGATACTGAAGTGTTTAGACTGTGAATAGACATTCCACGGAATGTCTATTCACAATCTCTGCACTTTCTTACTCTGTCTGGTAGTCACAGCAGAGGAAGCGTGATCTCGCGAGATTACGCTGTAGATGTCAGGTTACAACGAGATTACGCTTCCTCTGCTGTAACTACCACAGACAGCGTAACGAAGTGCAGAGATTGTGAATAGACATCCCGTGGAATGTCTATTCACTGTCTAAACACTTCAGTATCGTTAATGTGTTAGTATTAGGCATCATTTACACGAGCGTGCGACGCGCGTGCTTTTCACGCGTGTCGTACGCATCTATATTAGTCTGAGGCTGTGCAGACAGCGTGAATTTTGCGCAGCGCGAGTGCGTTGCGTAAAACTCACGACATGTCCTATCTTTGTGCGCTGTTCGCGCATCACGCACCCATTGAAGTCAATGGGTGCGTGGAAACCACGCATGCCGCACGGAAGCACTTCCGTGCGAACTGCGTGATTCGCGCAACAGCTGTCAAAAGGATGAATGAAAACAGAAAAGCACCACGTGCTTTTCTGTTTACAAACATCCAAACGGAGTGTCATAATGATGGCGGCTGCGCGAAAATCTCGCACCCGCGCATCATACACTGATGACACACGGAGCTGTTATGTGCCTTTTGCGCACGCAAAACGCTGCGTTTTTTGCATGCGCAAAACGCAAACGCTCGTGTAAATCAGGCCTAAGACAGCACATAAGGGTCTAACAGGATCTCTATGCGCTGAGTAAATGAATGGAGAGGAGTGCATGATGCTGATTGGTCAGCGTCATACACTAATCTGTACAACGCCCACTTGGTCTAAAGTAAAAACATGCCCACTGGGGTATTAAGCAACTCATTAGCGTAAATCTAAAATCACTAATAAAGTGGTGAAAACAGATCGTTTTTTAAAAATAAAAAGCATTACTGTCACCTACATTATAGCGCCGATCACCTTATGTAGGAGATAGGGCACTTATAATGTGGTGACAGTCTCTTTAACTAAAGCCTCCATGACGTACATGTATCGCCAATAAAATCACGTGGGCACAGGAGCTTTACCTACCGCCTCCTCTGTATGCAACCTATAACCTAATCCTCATTTACCACGTGAACAGGGAGAGGAAATAGTTCTCAGAGTGCGATGAGACGCGAACGCTAGGAACTAACCATCTTTCGGTCCATCGTGAGTGACATAGGATCACGGACAATCACTAGACTTACATAGCAGCTGTATATTAATAAGTGCTTTCTCAAGCTAGGCATATTGCTGTATATAATTAAGTGGCGCCCAATACCTCTTTAACACACATTATTTATACCGCATGTCAGACCGCGTAAAAAAAAACAATGATTGAATTGCAGTTTTTTTCCATTCGTCCTCCCAAATTTTTTTATAAAACAAGCCCTCATGCAGCTACGCTGACAGAAAAAGAAAAAAGTTAAAGCTCTTGGAATACTGCAATGAAAAAAAATAAATAAATATCTCTATCTATCTCTGAGTCCTGACATTCCAAAATAGGCCAAATTATAAGTCTGGATTCACACGAGCATGTTTGGTCCGTAAAGGACGAAACGTATTTCGGCCGCAAGTCCCGGACCGAACACACTGCAGGGAGCCGGGCTCCTAGCATCATACTTATGTACGATGCTAGGAGTCCCTGCCTTTCCGTGGAACTACTGTCCCGTACTGAAAACATGATTACAGTACGGGACAGTTGTCCCGCAGCGAGGCAGGGACTCCTAGTGTCGTACATAACTATGATGCTAGGAACCCGGCTCCCTGCAGTGTGTTCGGTCCGGGACTTCTGGCCGAAATACGTTCCGTCCTTGACGGACCGAACATGCTCGTGTGAAGTATTAAAGATTAAATGCTTGCTATTGATATTCTGTGCATAAGACCTTGGCTGTGAGTTGTGAACTGATAAGAAAGTTTCTAGAAAAATGTTTGCAAAAGGACAATTTGCAGGATGGCTGCTTGCTGTAAGATAACTCTGCGTGCTTTTATCTTTTTAATTATTTTAAATGAGTAAAAATAAATATTTTTTCTTAACTTTTTTTTTCCTTAAGGGCCTCTTACACCGGCTGATGCAGCGAACGCTGATCAACTGGACATCAATGATCGGCGCTCGTTTGCTCCTGTCACACGGAGCTATGGATGGGGACGAGCAGTCGTTACTCCAATCACTCGTCCCCATCCATTATTATCATGTCGGCAGCGCATCTCCCTGTTTACACATGTGCTGCCGACAACGATAATCTTTTACTTTTTTAAAACGATAGGACCAGCAGATGATTGAGCGTTTGCTTGTTCATCTGCTGATCGTTCCCCTGTTTACATAGGGCAATTATCGGCAACGAGCGTTATATTAATGCTCGTCTGCCCGATAATCGTCCTGTGTAAATCCCCCTTTAGGGTCCTGATGGCATGGTCATGCTTGCGCTATGATTTTAACACAATGGGGGAATTTATCACACGATTTACACCAGATTTCTGCCATAGAAAATGTCGCAAATATTTAACCATTTAATATTTAATAATTGTCAGTATACATTATTCTTATTTTTTTCTCTGAATTGGGCAAAATTGGAAAAAAATGCAAGAATTTAGCAAATGCATACGTTTATGCAAATAGTGATCACACACAGTATGGACCACGGACAAAATTAATCTCCTTTCACGTTCTACCACTTCTCCTGTGCATGGGGATACCAAGTATGTGTGCTTTATTCACTGTGCGGGCATGTGCCAGGGCTTGGCATAAAAGGTGGCATTTTTTTACCTTTTTAGGTCCAGCAATTCTGCACTTGATTTTATAGCAGCATACTGTTTTCTGGGGGTTTAATGCTCCTGCAACATTACAAACACCCCATAAATGACTTCATTCACACAAGTAGACCCCACAGGGCTTTCTTCAAGAAGTTTATCATCTTTTAACCCCTTAAGGACGCAGCCTAGTTTTGGCCTTAAGGCTCAGAGCCCATTTTTCAAATCTGACATATTTCACTTTATGTGGTAATAACGTGGGAATGCTTAAACCTACCCAAGCGATTCTGAGATTGTTTTCTCGTGACACATTGGGCTTCATGTTCGTGGTAAAATTTGGTCGATATATTCAGTGTTTATTGGTGGAAAAATTGCAAAATTTTGAGAAAATTTTGAAAAATTTCATTTTTCAGAATTTAAATGCATCTGCTTGTAAAACAGACGGTTATACCACCCAAAATAGTTACTAGTTCACATTTCCCATATGTCTACTTTAGATTGGCATCGTTTTTTGAACATTCTTTTATTTTTCTTGGACGTTACAAGGCTTAGAACATAAACAGCAATTTCTCATATTTTTAAGAAAATTTCAAAAGCCTTTTTTTTAAGGTACCTCTTGAGTTCTGAAGTGGCTTTGTGGGGCCTATGTATTAGAAACCCTGATAAAACACCCCATTTTAAAAACTAGACCCCACAAAGTATTCAAAACAGCATTTAGAAAGTTTTTTAACCCTTCAGGCATTTCACAGGAATTAAAGCAAAGTGGAGGTGAAATTTGCAAATTTCATTTTTCTTGCTGAATTTCAATTTTTTTTTTTTTAACTCGTTTTATTGAAAGAATTGTACAATACAAATGTCCATAGTACATAACAGAAAATAAACACTTATGTAGTCATACAAATTTTGAACACAGATGCATAGCGGCTATGATGGTATTTAACATGTCACATGTTACAGTAATAACATCCCAGCGGGCAAAATACTTTCCCAGGCCAATTTGAGTTATTTCAGACAAAATATAGAAATCCTATAAGTAACCAATCATTCAACATCCGTCCTCCTCAAGGTTGCAGCAACTGGTCCCTCAGGTCTGTGAATCTATGCGGAGTATACAGGGTACACGATGAATCGCACCAAATCTGCCATATTTTATAAAATTTACCAATACACCCTCTTTTCTTATATAATACTCGCTCATATGGAATAATGGAATTGATCAACGATTTCCATTTCGTCACCCTAGGAGGTCTCTGATCCATCCACCGAAGTGCGATGGTTTTCCTCGCCATGAACAATACTTCTTGCAATAGAATACGTATGTGGAATGGCCACTGATCTTCCGGCAGCACCCCAAATAGACAAATCTTGGGTGAAAAAGGGATCGGCTGCTTCACCACTTCCTCAACCACTTTCAACACCTCCCCCCAAAAGGAGGCCACCATTGGACAATCCCAGATCATATGCCAGAAATCAGATCTGGGAAAACGGCACCTGTGGCATTCAGTGCTAGGATATCTGCCCATTCTATGCAGTCTTACCGGCATGAGGTAACTCTGATAAACTATAGATAATTGAATCATTTTGTTGATTGCCGCCGGCGATACAGACATAGGAGATGAAAGTACATCCTCCCATTCCTCTCCTGTCAGATCTGGTATCAGACTCTCCCATTTATCTTTGACCGGTAACTTGACATTGACCAGTTTAGCTTGTATAAGAGCAGTGTAGAGAGCCGAGATCAGCCCCCGTGGGCCCTGTGATCTAAAAACACCAATCAGAGGGAATCGTGAGAATTCGTGATCTGACCTAGGGTATTGACTTGCGAGAGCATGTCGCAGCTGCAGATATCTATAGAAGCTTTTTCTAGGGATTTGGAAGTCCTCTTGCATTTGCGCAAAGGATTTAATGACATTATCCGTATACACATCCCCGACTCTACATACCTCAAAGCCACCCCAGAAAGAGGGGGCCTGCCCCTCCATTAGATGTGAAAGAAGGGGATTATCCCATAGTGGCATGTCCACCTGTATATCTGCATATGCATAAATTTGTTTGGCAGCTGTCCATGCCTGCACTGCCACCTTGTGGATTGGGAGCATTTCTTTATAAGTTCCCGGGGAGCTTTCTAGCACTGGCCAAAGGTGTGTTAGATGCAAATATGTAGCGAGGTGCTGTTCCCTCATTGGTAACGGGTCCAGCCCTGTCCATAGCTGTAGATACCTCAACTGCCCAGCTAGATAGTACATAAACAAGTACGGCAGTGCCATTCCCCCCTCCTGTTTAGGTCTCTGCAGAGTTGCCAAGCTAAGTTTGGATCTGTTGGATCCCCATATAAAGGCCGGGAATAATGCATGTAGGGATTTAAAAAAGGCCTTATATACTGGTATGGCTGCGTGCTCCAGGACATACAGACATTTTGGCAGAATAACCATTTTAATTAAATTTACGCGACCCGTCACTGCCAGTGGAAGTGCCCCCCACACCTTGAATTTGAGCTTAATATAGTCTAACAGAGGCAATATATTGGTGATTCGATCCTGCCTATGGTCTCGGTTTATGATAATACCCAGATATTTAAATGACGACACCACCTGCAGACCGTACTCAGCATCCGCCCATCCCACTTCCTTCAAAGGCATGAAAAATGATTTGTTCCAATTAACATGTAGGCCAGAAAATCTACCGAATTGGTTCAGGATTTCAATAGCTAGCCCCAAGTTGTCCTTCGGGTATGACATATACAATATCACGTCATCGGCGTACAAACTAATCCTCTCCTCTCGTCCTCCCACCACTATTCCCCTATATTCTGGGTGCGTTCTGACACGTATCGCCAAAGGCTCAATAGCTATTGCAAACAATAGCGGGGAGAGAGGGCACCCCTGCCTAGTACCTCTACGGTGTAATGGCAGGAAGGAGGTGAAGGGAAAGTGAGCCCTAATCTACCCACCGCCCTGTCCCTGCCTACTTGCAACGACCCGCCCTAGGCGACGGGGTACAACTGGGCGGCGGTCCCTACGCTGTCTAAGTGCACGGGAGAACAAACAGGGAACACGCAAGGGAAGGGGCAGTAGCCCACGGAACGCCGCGAGGAAACGGAGCGGTGAATGAGTAGTCCGGACCAGGATGAAGTGGAGTATACCCAAGTGAGCACGGAGGAGGAAGCAAGCCAGAGGCAAAGCAGGTTAAGCGGAACTGCAGCAAGGCAGAAGCACGGCAGAAGCAGGCTGGAGCAAGCAGCAGTGGGGCCAGGAATCCAGAAGAATTACAAGCACTGAGGAGGAGAACACGGCAGGTAATAAAGGACAGGGGGCGGAGCTAACTCCGACTGACCAGGCCGCGATAGGCTCTCCCACTCCTGAGCCTGCCACCCTGGTTGGTGGGAGATGGTGTCAGTCGAACAGGTCTGGCCTCAGGTGTGGATTGATTAATCCCAGGAGTATACCTAGATGTAGTACCTGGCAGATCCCTAACATACGGAGTTGAAAATAAGGGGACATTATACCATTAATCAAAATTTGTGCCCTCGGATCCTTATACAGGATTTTTATCCATTTAATGAAAATTGGGCCAAAACCACACCTCTGTAATGCTTCAAACAAATATGCCCATTCAACGGAATCGAAGGCCTTGGCCGCATCAAGAGATGCCATTGCCCAGTCCTCCTTCAGTGCCTCTCCTATTTGAGCCAAAATTTGAACCTTGTGTATATTGTCAGATGTGGACCTCCCCGGCATAAAGCCTGCCTGATCCGGGTGGATGAGTTGTAATATCACCTTATTCAGTCTATTTGCCAGTACCTTTGCAAGTATCTTGTAGTCTAGATTCAGTAATGAAATAGGACGGTAAGAGCTACAGTCCCTAGGGTCTTTGTCAGGTTTTAGTAACACTACAATTGTGGCATCATAGAAACTGTCCGGGAGTTTTCCCTCCCCCCGGGCATACGAATACATAGAGCATAATGGGGGAATGAGCTGGTCAGAATAACGAAGATATACCTCCAATGGTACCCCGTCCGGGCCCGATGCCTTACCCTTTGACATATCCCTCAATGCCTGTGTAACCTCGTCTTCCGTGATATCAAGTTCTAATATATCCCTGCCTGCCACATCTAACTGTGGCAATTTCAATTCCTCCAAGTATGATACACACTCGGACCAATCATACGTAGACTGGGAGGAGTATAAGTCCCTATAGAATTGGGTGAATCGGGCCGCTATACTAGGGGTATCAGTCAACTCACGGCCCTGACTGTCCTTAATCTTTAGTATTGCTGAGCTCTGAGAACTGTGGTGAATTAAATGAGCCAGCAATTTACTTGATTGGTTTCCCAATTCAAAATAGGTCTGCCGAGCAAAAAACAGTTTCCTATCAGCTTTTTCTTGTAGTAGTAATAAGTATTTACGGCCCATCGTCAGCCATGCATGTTTATTTGCTTCCGATGGGTTTTCTATATATTCGCCCTCCAATGTTTTACATTGCTGTGCCAACTGACCCTCTTCCTTTGCCGCTTCCCTTTTTATGTAGGAGATTGTAGATCGCAAGCAACCTCTCAAGTAGGCCTTCAGGGTATCCCATAAAATATTACGATTATCACACGAGTTATTGGTATCTTGAAAAACCTCCAATTGATCTGGTATGCGATCTTGCGGCCCTATCAGGGTGAGCCAGAATGGATGAATTTTCCAGCTACCAATCCTCACAGGCCCTGGGTGATTGAAGCACGCTACCATCGGAGAGTGGTCTGACACTCCCCTGACTTCATAAGAAATATCCGTTACCATCGGAACTATTAGAGCGTTCCCAAAGATATAATCTATTCGGGACAGGGAATTGCTACCGATAGAATGACATGAGTATACCTTTACGTTCGGATGTTTGCACCTAAATATATCTATCCAACCCATTTCTTGAAATAGCAAATTCTGCTGAATTTCAATTTTATTCATTTTTTTTTCTGTAACACAGAAGGTTTTACCAGAGAAACACTACTAAATATGTATTGTCCAGATTCTGCAGTTTTTAGAAATGTCCCACATGTGGCTCTAGTGCGCTCGTGGACTAAAACACAAGCCCCAGAAGCAAAGAAGCACCTAGTGCATTTTGAGTCCTCTTTTTTTATTAGAATATATTTTAGGCAGCATGCCAGGTTTCAAGAGGTGTTGAGGTGCCAAAACAGTAGGAATCCCCCAATAGTGACCCCATTTTGGAAACTACACCCCTCAAGGAATTCATTTATGGTTGTTGTTAGCATTTTGACCACACAGTTTTTTCACAGCACCTATTTCAATTGGGCTGTGACATTAAAAAAATGACATTTTTTCCAATAAGATGTAATTTTTTTAATCAAAATTTCTTATTTTCACAGGGAACAAAATACTCAATTTTGTTGCCCAATTTCTCCTGAGTGCAGCAATACCCCTGTTGTGGCAATAAACTGCCGTTTGGGCCCATGGGAGGCCTCAGAAGGGAAGGAGCGCTGTGTGTTCTTTGGAGTACAGATTTTGCTGCTTTGGTTTTCGGGTGCCATGTCGCATTTGCAGAGCCCCAGAGGTATCAAAGCAACGGAAACCCATCAGAAGTGACCCCATTTTGGAAACTACACCCCTCAAGGAATTCATTTATGGGTAATGTGACCTTTTAGACCCCATAGTTTCTTCACAGAACTTATTTGAATAGGGCTGGGAATGAAAACAAAATTAATTTTTTCCAATAATATGTCGTTTTGGCTGAAAATGTCTTATTTTCACAAGAAACAAAATACCCCATTCTGTTGCGCAATTTGTTCTGAGTGCCGCAATACCCCATTTGTTGTGATAAACTGCCGTTTGGGCCCATGGGAGGGCTCAGAAGGAAAGGACCACCATTTGGCCTACTGGGGATTTTCTAGTGCGAAGTCATGTATGCAGAAGCCCCTGAGGTACCAGTACAGTTTAAACCCGCAAGAAGTGACCCCTTTTTAATAACTACACCCTTAAGGCATTCATCTAGAGGTGTAGTGAGCATTTTGACCAGAGACCTACACCCCATAAACTGTAATGTGGGTTCTCCCGGGTATGGCAATACCCTACATGTGGCTGTTATCAGCTGCCTGGACACACAGCAGGGCTCAGAGGGGCAAGACGAGGGGGGATAAGCTGTGCGGAGTGCATCAGGGTAAGTAAAATTGGGGTAAATTATAAACCAAGGGATGTATGATAAATTTTAAAACTGACTTTCATACAGAGCTCTGGTTATTCGGGACACGTGTCACATTGATATATTGTGTCATCCCTTATAGCAGACTTTGCACCTCTTTTGACTTTTTCCCTTCTTGCCAGTTTGGGGAACTTCTCCTGGAAAGTGTTGTCGCCCTGGTACGATGCGTGTGGCCTCGCTTCCAGAAGTACTGGGTGCCCCCCCTTCTTGGTCCCTAAAGATTAGGTTCTTGATAATCACCTCTTGAAATTCCAGGAAAGTTCCCGTCTGGCCTGCACATCGACGTAGCATGTACGCATTGTACAATGCCATCTGTATGATGTGCCCGGCCAGCTTCTTATACCACACCGCATGGCGCTGTAGGGCTTCAGGATTTGATCTGACAAGTCCACACCTCCCATGTACCTATTGTAGTCCAGGATGCAGTCTGGTTTGGGGGTGGCCTTTCCTTCATATAGCCTAAACCTGTAGGTATACCCTGATGCACTCACACAGCTTATACATCTTCACGCCATACCTTGCCTTCTTACCCGGCAGGTACTCGCGGAATTGAACCCTCCCTTTAAAATGTACCAGGGACTCATCAATAGAAATACACTTCTCGGGGGTGTATGCTTGGCAAAACCGGGCACTGGAACGGTCTAATAGGGGTCTCCGTTTATAAACGGTCAAAACTGGGGTCATCTCGGGGTGGGCACGGCTCATTATCAGTATAATGTAAGAAGCGAAGTATTGCCTCATTTATTTATTTTTTTAGGTTCCAGCTCAGTTCTGAAGTTGCTTTGAGGGGCCCATATATTAGAAACCCCTATCAAATACCCCATTTTAGAAACTAGACCCCTCAAAGTATTCACAACAGCATTTAGAAAGTTTATGAACCCTTTAGGTGTTTCACAGAAATTTAGAGCAAAGTAGAGGTGAAATTTACATTATTTTTTTTTGTCAGAAAATCCTCTTTATACCATTTTTATAACACAAAAGGATTTATCACAGAAACGCAACTTAATACGTATTGCCCAGATTCTGCAGTTTTGAGAAATATCCCACATGTGGCCCTAGTGCGGTAATGGACTGAAGCACCGGCCTCCGAAGCAAAGGAGCACCTAGTGGATTTTGAGGCCTCTTTTTTTTATTAGGCACCATGTCCGGTTTGAAGAGGTCTTGTGGTGCCAAAACATTGGGAACCCCCCAAAAGTGACCCCAATTTGGAAACTAGACCCCTTGAGGAATGCATTGTAGTTTTCTTGGGGTGCATGCGGCTTTTTGATCAGTTTTTATTCTATTTTTAGGTGGCGTGGTGACTAATAAACAGCAATTCTACTATTGTTCTTTTATTCTATTTTTTTACTGCGTGCACCGTGCGCTATAAATGACATATTCACTTTATTCTGCGGGGCGATACGATTACGGCGATACCAGATGTTTATAGTTTTTTTTTATGTCTTATGGCGTTTGCACAATAAAATACGTTTTGTAAACAATCATTCACTTTTTGTGTTACCTTATTCTAAGAGCCAGAACGTTTTTATTTTTCAATCAATAAAGCCGTGCGAGGACTTATTTTTTGCGTAACGAACTGTAGTTTCGATCAGTACCATTTTTTGGTACATGCGACTTTTTGATCTCTTTTTATTCCATTTTTTGGGAGGTGAAGTGACCAAACAATTGTGATTGTGGTTCGGTTTATTATTATTTTCTTTTACGGCGTTCACCGTGCGGGATAAATAATGAAATAATTTTGTAGTTCAGGCCGTTACGGACGCGGCGATACCAATTATGTATAGTTTATTTGTTTGTTTATATATTTTTATTAATAATAAATGACTGATAAGGGAGAAGGGGGGATTTTTACTTTTATTACTTTTAAAACTTTTATTTTCTTATTTTTACACAACTTCTTAACTTTTTTTTTTACTGTATTACTTTGTCCCACTAGGGGACATGAGGGCAGGAGGCCCTGATCGCTATTCTAATACACTGCACTACATGCGTAGTGCAGTGTATTAGAACTGTCAGCTACTCACTGACAGCAAGCATAGTGGGTCCTGACGTTGTCAGGACCCACTAGGCTTCCGTCTATGGCATACCCGGACACCATTGTTTGGTGTCCGGTTGCTATAGTCACCATCGCCGGCCGCTATCGCGTAGCAGGCCGGCGATGGCAGCTTAACCCCTAAAAAGCCGCGATCTCTATAGAACGCGGCTTTTAAGGGGTTAATCAGCGGGGACACAGCGATCGGTCCCCGCTGTAGGAGCTGTGACAGCTGCTGAACAAGACAGCAGCTGTCACAGCTCCTGTATGTGTCGGGATGACGGCCGAAACGGCCGTTACTCCCGAGACGTACTATTAGGTCATGGAGCGCGAACGATACAGCTGCCATGACGTAATAGTACGTCCAGGAGCGGGAAGGGGTTAAGAAAGTCCAATTTTCTTCTGAAAATATATTGAATAAAATGGAACAAAATAAAATAACTTTTTTTTTTTTTTGTTTTGTAAATGTGTCACTTTACGTGAGCATCTTATTTCAAATTCTGCTACTTCTCCCGTGTATGAGGATACCAAATATTTGTGCCTTATTTTTCACATAGAGATGTAGGAGGGCTTACGATAGAAGAAACTTATTTCACGAATCACCTTTTTCACCTTTTTCCAAAACTCCTCAGAGTTTCTATAACACTTTGAACATAAGTACTCCTGAATCATATATCCCAAAAGTTATCACCTAGGGGTATAATGGTAATTTATTTTATTTTGGTTTCCTAAAATAAGAAATTGCAGGTTTATGGCAGTCGAACATTAGAAAATACGCAAACATGACATCCCCCCCCCCCCCAACCCATTCCCTTCCTCACCCTTGGAGTAAAATCAAAGAAAAATAAAAATGTCAAGTATATTTTCCACTAATAATCTAAAATCTAATAATTCAGAACAGTATGGGATTCTTTTGGTGAATGCACAGGTGGGACAAAAATATCAGGAATCTTTGCGGCGCCCGCCTTTTCTGCAGACATGGCTCTTTTTCTGGCGGTTTCTTCTAGTTGGTGTTGGGGGAACGGGAGTGATAATGTCCTTGTCAGTCGTTTGACATCCTCTGACTGGGGGCATTCTCTGCGACTGCTCTATTGATTCCATAATAAAAAAAGGGTAATGTTACAGAACGGAGATAAATGGAAACCATTTGCAATGGAAACATTACCATTGAAATCAATGGTAATGCAAACGGAAGCTATGGTTTCCGTTTGGTTTGCGTTCATGGGTTCCCCTGATGGAAAAGTCTGACGGAAGCCATCAATGGAACCCTGACGCTGTGAAAGAAGCTTTACTGTATAAATAATAAAGTCAATTCAGAAGGCGATGTGCAGAGAACTGTATCACTGATTTCTAGCACGTCCAGAAGTGTTGCAAGACCCAAAGCATATGTCTCCCACTCATACAAAAAAATTATCTATATACGTATACAGTGATTAAATCATACCACTGTACCAGATGAAATATTAATTGCATACTGTTACTGAATCACGACACCATAACCACATATTGACTGAATAATACCCACATACTGTTACTGAATAATACTCCCATACTGTTACTGAATAAAAAACAACTATACAAAGACTATATTACCACCATGTAGTGATCATATTAGTGGTAGGTGCCGGTTACACACGCGCTCTGCAGACGATATAAGTAATTACAGCACATTTATATCTAGTGACTAACAGGTGATGTTTGCTCTGATTAGAGTCGTTCACTTTCCCTTTTTTTCTCCATCCGGTCCAGACCACTGTGACGACTTATTCCAGCCACGACTCGTCCCTGCAGAATTTGACACACAGGCATGTTGGCTTCTCACTTTTCAAGCATCCTCCCCACCTATACCCCATTCTCTAAACAAACTCGTAATCTACAGTGCCCCAGATGGCAATAATGATCCCTCAGTGCTCGACACAATAAAAGTGCCCCATCGGTAACCGCACCACACACAGCCCCCTCTAGCTAGCACCACAGTCCTCCCCCCTTATATATAGTGCCACACAACCCCCTCTTAGTAGATAGTGCCACACAGCCCCCTTAGTAGATAGTGCCACACAGCCCCCCTCCCTTGTGTGTGTGTGTGTGTGTGTGTGTGTGTATATATATATATATATATATATATATATAGTGGCACTAACAACAAATTGCCTTTAGGCAAGAAACCCTATTTCCCAACTACCATGAAAGTAAAATAAATTCTTTATTGTGCTATATATAGCAAAAAGACAGACCACACATAAAGATTAAAATTGTCATGGTGCCAGACAAAAATGTAAAGGGTTACTGGATATGCAGTGGTGTGAAACACCTAACGACCAGTGTGAAGACCGCTAATCTGGCAGTAAATTGTTTGGATTTGTCCAGCAGTGTGTCTGGCAACCAGCAGGAATTAAAATGTAAGAAGCCCCCCCGGCATGTTTCGCTACTACTGTAGCGTCCTCAGGGGTAAAACGGGGCTAAAAGGCTATATATAGTGCCACACAGCCCCCCTCCCTTGCATATAGTGCCACACCGACCCCCTCCCTTGCATATAGTGCCACATCCCCCCCTCCAGGGATGTGCAGGGATTCTTCCCAGTGCCTTATAGACTGCAGGCCTAGCTTCCTGAGGACGCAGATACAAGTGAATGTCGCTGTCTCTAGCAGCGGGGTCCCCTTCGCGACACCACCGGGCATGAAGGCGGCCTGTGCCTCCCGGCTCATAAATGTTATGGGTTGTGCGCCGCGGGCCCCATAGCAGCCATGGGCAGGGGGCCCTGGGCAATTGCCCAGTTTGCCCCCCCCCCTTATGCCGGCCATGCATATCCTGATCCGCTTTCGCATAATTTATAAAGCTTAACGCCATATTTTGCCCTTTTGGAAGGTAAATATTGACAAATGCTAAGCCTTCCATGGAAGTTGTGGAGGGATTCGTCCATGCTTACATTCTACTCTGAGGTGTAAAGTTGCACAAATTGAGGGAATTTATTTGCGGTCTTGTTTGAACATCCGATCACGGTTTGCATTGGTACTTGGGCTGCACGTTGTCATTGAAGTGGATCAATCTAATTTTCATTTCATAACGAGACCTGGGCATTACTGCAGAATACACTGGGGTGGCTTGGGCGGGTCTTGTTGACCAGTAAGACCGAATGGAGGTATATTTTACAATACCGTATTCCTGGTGAACCCCAATTTATTTATTTTTTTAATTCTTGCAAATTGGTGGACGTCCTATCTCTGGCATAGTGGATGAAGGTTTCTGCCTTGTATGCTCAAAAACATATCAATTGTTTTCGTGGTCAATCGTGTTTAGGAGGTCGTCGGTAATAAATAAACAGAAGTAATCCATTTGGGCAAAATTTGTATTGTCCACAGTTATGCCAGGAGTGGCAGTATATCTGTGGATTCCAGGCCCAAAAGATGGAGTAGGTGCCCATACAAGAGCCTGAACTGGAGGGACCAGGCTGTCCCGTGCTACAGCGCTACTAGGCCCTGCGCTTTTATGTTCTGCAGTTTCAACTGCATCAGGGACAACGTCCCCTGAAGATGAACCTGAAGTTACGCTATCATCGTCACTGCCTAAAACAGGTTCCATCTCTGACGGCATCTCTGATGCGGTCTCAGACTCTGACCACAGTATGTCGTATGCCTCCTCAGCACTAAACAACTTCCGTGCCATAATGAAACTAACACTAACCTACAATAATTTTTATATATATATAATATTCCCTACCTGCCTATTCTAGTAAAAATAGAAAGGTGGGTAGATAGAAATCTATCTTTTGTTCTATCTATCTATACAAAGAATGTATGTAACACTGTATTTTTATTTATTTATTTTTTTGAAAATAACATCACAAGCACCCAACGTCAAGGGGGAGGGGATAGAAAAGGAGAGAAAAGAGGAAAAAGAAACGTGCAAGGAGAAAGGTCTCCAAGAACATCAGGCCTAGTGGGAATGTTTAGAAAGTAGTCCCAAACTAGAATAACAATCGACCTTATCCAACACGGGGAGTCTGCACCCCAGAGGTTTTGAAAGGAGTCATTTTTGCAGAATTCAAACCAGGGTGCCCAGATCTTTCGGTACTTGGCATGAGAGTGATACTCAAGATGCGAGAGCTCCTCCATTCTCGCCAGCTGGGCTCCCTTCCTAAGCCAATGGCTTATTGGTGGCACAACCTTGGTCTTCCAATACAACGGTATTAGAGATTTGGCCGCCGCGAAGGACACTTTTTTTTTACATAGTATTATTCTGGCAGCAATTTTCTCTAAGTCTCTTCTTCTCATCACACTGAAACAATTTGTGAGGAGAAGAAAAGAGGCAGGAGATTCGCTGCCAGAAGTTTCAAAATAAAAACAAATGTGATCGCTGTGTGCACGCGATCGTGTGCACACTATATTTTGAATAGATATTCATGTGATTGCTGTGTTCATACCTCTCAACTTTTGAATTTGGAAAAGAGGGACTTTTTAAGCCACGCCCCCTAACCACGCCCAATATTCCGCATAAACACATCAAATCACAGCCAGATCCTTCTGCAAATAACACGCGCACATTCTCACTGCGGATCTCTAGACTGTCTGGATATCACAGATATTATGGATCAGGTTATATCGTCTTTATGTTACTTTTCCTATCTTGGGTATAACATTTGCTCATCACGGCGGCAGCAGCTGCAGGACAAACCAAAAGGCTGAGAACAATGACAGTCAAGAGGGAGAACCTGTGGTGGATGACTTTTCAATTGACAGGTAGCAGAGTTACATGATGGGGATTTTTTTTTTCCAATTGTGTAACTGATACCGGTCAATGGAAAAATTATCCACCAGAGCCCCCCCTGTAGATAGCGCCACACACAGCACCCCTGTCGGTGCCACATTGTCGCCAGAGTGGAGAGCGGTAGAGGTAGGCTTTATTCACACGACAGGGTCCGAGTATCGGCCGATAAAAACGGCCGGTTCCGATTCTGTTCCGGGCTGTGTTGCCGTTTTTAACGGCCGATTTTGACCCGTTTTTTTTCCCTGTCCGTTTTAAAATCGGATGAATTACATTTAAATTTGATGTCACACCCAGCCCCCTGTAGGTAATGCCACCCAGCCCCCTGTAGGTAATGCCACCCAGCCCCCTGTAGGTTGCACCCCCCCCCCCCTTCTAGGAGAAGTCACTGACTTCAATGTCCATATATGGGCAGTGTAGTCACTGACTTCTCCTGGAGAGGAATCCCCGGCCACAGGGTCGGGGATTCCGCTCTAGAAGTGAGTGACGTCGCTGTGTCCATATATGGACAGAGTAGTCACTCACATCTCCTGTAGCTGAATCCCCAATCCCCGGCCGGGGATTGGGGATTCCGACTCCTACAGGGAGCAAATAAAGACTCTCCTCCTCCTCACATGCACTAGGAGGAGGAGGAGAGAGAGCGCGAGCGACGGAAGACACGGCCGTCACTTGGGACACATCCGGTCCAGACTTCTATGGGGGCTGGGTAAACGGCCGAAAACAGGGCATGTCCCATTTTTTGACGGCCAGGTTTCCCGGGCCGTCAAAAAATCGGTCGTGTGAATAGCCCCATCACTCACCGTCAGAAGAAGGCAGGAGTCTTGCAGCGGCGTTCTCAGTGGTGTCGATGCCGGCCCGGGAGTGAACCAGTCCAGTCACCTGACTGGTGAGGTCAGGTGACAGGTCAGGTCCACTCACGGGCCGGCATGGTTCCCAGTGAGAACGCCACCGCCGCAAGACTCCTGCCGCCTTCTGATCGCTGCTGCAGTCAGCAGCAATCAGCGGGACATTTACAGACCGCCCGGGACAGCGGTGAGAAACCGGGACTGTCCCGCCGGATCCGGGACGGTTGGGAGGTATGCTGTGATTGATTCTCACAGCTATCAAGTTACCAAAAGTTTGGTACCTGACACTATGCCCAGGGCTACTGGCAACAGCCAGGGCACAGGGCTGTGTACACGCGATCGTACGTGCACACTCTGAAGTGCCGCCGTAATTAGTCTATACAGCGGACTTCAGAGACCCTGACCGTAAAAGCACAGCCAGCGGTCAGGAACCTGTTAATATATCTTAACAAGTTTAGCGCTCTTCTTTTCAACGTAGTTCAGTTTAAGACTGGCATAAGAAGCGCCAGTCTTACTAAATATCCTTTTGTGTTTCTCCTCACCCATCAAGACATTTATGGCTTATTCTGTGTATTTGCCATAAATGTCTAAAGTAAGTGGAAAACCCCTTTAAGTGCTCATTTACATGGCTGTATTATTGCACATATTACATAATTGTCACTGCATCAGTAATTGTCACAGGTGCTTCCAATTATGTAATGTTTATCACCTATTCTATGCATGTTTCTTAGTGTGCATTCCCACGTTGCAACGGCCGTGCGTTTATAAAACCACGCCCACATGCAGTGGCTAATGACCATGATTCTGTCGGTCATAATGTGGTGTTGTCGGCAAAATTGTGCAGGCGTTGGCTATCTCGTGTAGGCAAGGCTTTGTCTGTATGTGGCCATGGCAGCGTTAATGTGCACCCATAAGCAGTGTTCACATGTAGCATAAATACTACAGATCATGTTGCTGAGAATCCGCAGCATAATACAATAGCAGCAGAGTGGATGTGTTTTTAACAAATCTCATCCGCGCTGTATAAATAAGCAGAAATGTCAATTGTATTTGCGGAATCGCTGCTTTTTTGTTGCGGGTTTTCCCCATTGAATTCAATCGGGAAATAAAACCTGCAACAAATAGCAGATGTTGCGATTTTTGTGGCAGAATGTCAGATTCCGCTGCAAAAATCGTAACATCTGCTATACTTACCCAGAATTCTGTGCTTCTTCGCCCAGGCTGGCCTCCTGGGATGACATTTTATCCCATGTGACCGCTGCAGCCAATCACATGCAGCAGTGGTTATATGAGATGGAAATATCATCCCAAGAGGCTGCAGTATGGGAAAGGGACATGTTGCCATGGGTATGAAACTTTTCTTTTTTTTTTTACACTTGCAGTATTCCTCAGCGGACAAAAACGGCATTACAATTTGGTGTGTTTTTTTTGGGCAAAATTTCCTGCGGTGACCAGGGTGGATGCACTATCCGCCCTGTGTGAACATAGCCTTAGGGTGCCTGTACATGCTGCGGCTGAGCTGTGGTAAATGTTGTGCATCTGAAAATGTTACTTTTCGCTAGCTCATCTTGTACAGTTGAGGGAAATTCACATGTACAAGCCGCGTGGCTGAAAACATGTATTGCTGTGCGGCAACTACCGCACCGTGGCTGCAGGATGTATGGGCACCCTATTGCATATCCACAGGACCCGCACCTACCTCCAGAACCGGTGTCACCCAAACTGTTTTGGTAACTCCTATACAACAGAATTGAGAAAGCTGCGTACATGCCCGGCCACCTCTCCATTCATTCTCCGCCTGGATGAGGCGGGACAGGAGTCGGGTGACCCTATCCTGTTGCATACTGTTGCCATAGATTTGACAAAAAACAGGATCTTTCTGGATCCGGTTCTTTAACGGGACAGAAAAAAGTAGCCTGCATTATTTTTGTGTGCTGTTGCATCCGTTTGTGTGGAACTTGCAGCACAGCAAGCGTAATCTCGCGAGATCACGCTGTAAATCACACTTACTGTCATTAACTCCCACACTAACGTTACCGAAGTGTCGGCATTGATGAATAGATATCCTGTCCTGGTTGGACGCGATGTCTATTAACTCTCAAGGCACTTCAGTAACGTTAATGTGGGTGTATGTGGCTGCACATAGTGAACAACACAGGATCACTATGTGTAGAGTAAATGATTGAAGAGAAGTGTATGACGCGGATTGGTCACTGATTGGTCAGTGTCATACACTTCTCTCCACAACGCCCACTTGGTCAAAAGTAAAACACACCCAGTTGTCCATTAAGAAACTCATTAGCATAAATCTAAACTAGCTCATAACTCAGTCAAAAATTATCGTTTTTCTAAATAAAAAAACCACTGTTCTCTACATTACAGCGCCGATCACATCATGTAGGAGATGGGGTATTTATAATGTGGTGACAGAATCTCTTTAACCTCGTCACGCCCTGCTCCTCAACTGTACGTCCTGCAGAGGGCTTGCTTCCCGGGAACCGGGAGGTCAGCTGTCCCCACAGTCTTGCCGGTCAGCGGGCCATCGCCGCTGATTTCGGCAATTAACCCATAAATGCGGCGACCGATTGCGTTCGCCATATTTAAGGGGTTTGAAGCACATCGGCAGCCCCCACAAAGTGATTGGGGGCTGCCGATGCTTGTCGTGGCAATCGGAGGCCAGACAATGACCTCTGGGTTGCCATGTACGGAAGGCTCAGAGGAGCAGCCTCCGGCCGGTCCTCCAAGACTTTCTGTCAGTGTGACTGTCACGTCACAATGACAGAATACATTACACTACGTGTGTAGTGTAATGTACTCTAGCAGCGATCAAAGCTGCAAGTCTAAATGTCCCCTAGTGGGACAAGTGAAAAAAAGGTAATAAAAATGTTTTAAAAAAAGTGTAAAAATAAGTTACATAAACAAACACTGCTTTTTTTCCTATAATAAGTCTTTCATTATAGGAAAAATTTAACAAGTTAAAAAAAGTACACATATCTGGTATCACCGCGTTCGTAACGACCCCAACTATAAAACTATATTGTTATTGTTCCTGCACGATGAACACCCCAAAAAAAATCAATAAAAACTACACCAGAATCGCTATTTTTTGGTCACCACCCCTCCCAAAATAGAGAATAAAAAGTGATCAAAAAGTCGCATGTACCCGAAAATAGTACCAATAAAAACTACAACCCGTCCCGCAAAAAACAAGCCCTTGCACAGCTTTTTTGACTGAAAAATAAAAAAGTTACGGCTCTCAGAATATGGTGACACAGAAAATAAATTATTTTATAAAAAAGTGATTTTATTACGCAAACATAAAAACCCTATATACATATGGTATCGCCGTAATCGTACCGACCCGCAGAATAAAGTAAAATTGTAATTTATAGCGCACGGTGAACACTGCAAAAAATAAACTAAAAAATCATTGTCAGAATTGCTTGTTTATGGTCACCCGACTTGCAAAAAAATTGAATAAAAAGTGATCCAAAAAATCGCATGTACCCCAAAATGGTACCAATGAAAAGTACAGATTGTCCCGCAACAAATAAGCCCTCACGCAGCTCCGGTGGTGAAAAAATAAAAAAGTTCTGGCTCTCAGAATATGGCGATGCAAAATGTGCAGAGCGTTCCAAAAGTGGATAAGATCGGCGCCATTTATCAGTGCGACACCGGCCACACATCTATGAAATATTATTTATTTACCGCATTATTATACCCTCTTATTATGCACTGATGTTCTCCGCACAGATTACATATGCCCCCACATTATAAACTGAAATACCAGCGAAACCCAAAACTGAAAAACTACTGCCAAGCAAAATCTGCGCTCCAAAAAGCAAAATGGCGCTCTCTTCCTTCTGAGCCCTGCAGCGTGCCCAAACAGCAGTTTGCTCCCACATATATGGCATCGCCATACCCGAGAGAACCCGCTTAACGTTTTATGAGATGTGGCACAAACTGGGCACAACATATTATGTACTAAAATGGCATACCAGTGGAAAATTGCAATATTCACACCATCCACTGTGCATTAACCCCTTTGTGCACTATGACTTAATAGCACGTCATGGTGCGGGGGGGGGGGGTTGATGTATGGAGCGGGCTCACAAGCTGAGCCCGCTCCATGCGCTGCGGGTGTCGGCTGTGTATTACAGCCGACACCCAGGACTAACAAATAGGAACAGCGATCGCTCTGTTACAGGAGCCTGTAAAAATAACAATATACTGCAATACATTAGTATTGCAGTATATTGTACCAGCGATCCAATGATCGCTGGTACAATTCCCCTAAGGCGACTAATAAAATGTGTAGAAGAATTAAAGTATTAAATATTAGTAGTGAGAAAAAAAAGTTTAAAGTTAAAAAAAAAAAACTTTTCCCATTTTTCTACTAAAGTAATGTAAAAAAATAAACAAAATTGGTATCGCTACGTCCGTAAAAGGCCGAACTATTAAAATATACCATTATTTAACTTGCACGGTGAACACCGTAAAGAACGTAAATAATATAAACCGCCAAAATCGCTGTAGTTCTCTATTTTTACCGCACGGCGAAAGCTGTAAAAACGAAAGCCCCAAAAAATGGAATAAAATTTTTTTTTCCTATATTTTCCTATTTTTTTCAGTTTACCAGTACATTCTACAATTCCTCCCGCAAGAAATAATCCCTCACATCATCACTCTACTGACGGAAAAAGAAAAAAAGTTGGAAGGCGGGGAGTGAAAAACGAAAATAAGAAAGCAAAAAATTGATCAGTCCTGAGAGGGTTAATTCATTTCTAATGAAAAAACTTTTGACCACATGTGGGAGAAATTGCTTTACAAAAATTGGTTGTTTATTTCTCCTTTATCCCTTGTGAAAATGAGAAAATTCAACATTTTAGTGGAAAAAAATTGTGATATTCATTTTCACGGCCTAATTCTAATAAATTCTGCAAAAGACCCGTGGGGGGTTAAATGCTCACTATACCCCTAGAAAAATTCCTTGATGGGTGTTTCCAAAATGGGGTCACTTGGGGGGTTTCCACTTTTTTGGTCCCTCCAGGGCGTTGCAAACGCGGCATGGCACCGATAAACAATCCAGCAAAATCCGTGCTCCAAAATCCAAATGTCGCTCCTTCCCTTTTGAGCGCTGCTATGGGTCCAATCAGCAGTTTATTACCAGATATGGGGTATTGCCGTAATCAGGAGAAAATGTTTTACAAATGTTGTGGTTCTTTTTTTCCTTTATTCCTTGTAAAAATGTAAAATTTCTATGCTTTTTCAGAAAAAAAATCTATTCTCATTTTCACTGTCTAATTCCACTAAGTTCTGCGAAAAACCTGTGTGGTCAAAATCCTAACTATACCCCTAGATAAATTCCTTGAGAGGTGTAGTTCCAAAATGGGGTCACTTTTGGGGGGTTTCCCCTGTTTTGGTCCCTCCAGGGTGTTGCAAACTCGACATGGCACCGAAAACCAATCCAGCAAAATCCGTGCTCCAAAATCCAAATGGCGCTACTTCCCTTCTGAGCCCTGCTGTGGGTCCAATCAGCAGTTTATTACAACATATGGGATTTTCCCGTAGTCGGGAGACATTGCTTTACAAATGTTGGGGTGCATTTTCTTTCTTATTCCTATATTAACCCCTTTAGGACGCAGCCTGTTTTGGCCTTGTGGCACAGCCGATTTTTTTCAAATCTGACATTTGTCACTTTATGTGGTAATAACTCCGGAATGCTTTTACCTATCCAAGCGATCCTGAGACTGTTTTCTCGTGACATATTGTACTTTATGATAGTGGAAAAATTTGGTCGAACAACCTGCATGCATCATATGTCCTAGGGGGAGCTACACTGGGGGAGTCACTTGTTGAGAAGGATCTGGGTGTACTTATAAATCATAAACTAACAGCATGCAGTGTCAATCAGCTGCTTCAAAGGCCAGCAAAATATTGTCGTGTATCAAAAGAGGCATGGACTCGCGGGACAGGGATGTAATATTACCACTTTACAAAGCATTAGTGAGGCCTCATCTAGAATATGCAGTTCAGTTCTGGGCTCCAGTTCATAGAAAGGATGCCCTGGAGTTGGAAAAAATACAAACAAGAGCAACGAAGCTAATAAGGGGCATGGAGAATCTAAGTTATGAGGAAAGATTAAAAGAACTAAACCTATTTAGCCTTGAAAAGAGACGACTAAGGAGGGACATGATTAACTTCTATAAATATATTAATGGCACATACAAAAAATATGGTGAAATCCTGTTCCTTGTAAAACCCCCTCAAAAAACAAGGGGGCACTCCCTCCGTCTGGAAAAAGAAAGGTTCAACCTGCAGAGGCGACAAGTCTTCTTTAGGGCAGATTCAGACGAACGTTGCGTTTTTGCGCGCGTAAACAACGCAGCGTTTTGCGCGCGCAAAAACCACTTGACAGCTGCGTGTGTCATCCGTGTATGATGCGCGGCTGCGTGATTTTCGCGCAGCCGCCATCATAGAGATGAGGCTAGTCGACGCCCGTAACTGTCCAAGGTGCTGAAAGAGCTAACTGATCGGCAGTAACTCTTTCAGCACCCTCGACAGTGAATGCCGAACACAATATACAGCAACCTGTTAAAAAAAAAAGAAAAAGTTCGTACTTGCCGAGAACTTCCCTCCCGGCCGTTGCCTTGGTGACGCGTCCTTGGTGACGCGCCTCTCTTGACATCGGGCCCCACCTCCCTGGATGACGCGGCAGTCCATGTGACCGCTGCAGCCTGTGATTGGCTGGAGCTGTCACTTGGACTGAATTGTCATCCCGGGAGGTCAGACTGGAGGAAAAAGCCGGGAGTTATCGGTAAGTCAGAACTTCGTTTTTTTTTTTACAGGTTCATGTATATTGGGATCGGAAGTCACTGTCCATGGTGCTGAAACAGTTTAACTCTTTCAGCACCCTGGACAGTGACTATCTCCTGACGTCGCGTACCGGAATTTTTTTTGCCGGGTTCGGCCAAAACGAGTTCGGCCGAACCCGGTGAAGTTCGGTTCGGTTGTCCGGGTTCGCTCATCTCAAAGACACTCCGTTTGGATGTTTGGAAACAGAAAAGCACGTGGTGCTTTTCTGTTTACATTCATCCTTTTGACAGCTGGTGCGCTGTTTCAGTCGGTTCGCACGGAAGTGCTTCCGTGCGACCTGCGTGGTTTTCACGCACCCATTGACTTCAATGGGTGCGTAATGCGCGAAATACGCGGAGATATTGAACATGTCGCGCTTTTTGCGCAGCTGACAAACGCTGCGCAAAAAGCAAGGACTGTCTGGACTGCCCCATAGACTTGTATTGGTCTGTGCGTGGCGCGTGAAAATCACGCGGCCTGCACGGACCGAATACACGTTCGTGTGAATCCCCCCTTACTGTGGGAACTGTGAATTTATGGAATAGCCTACCGCAGGAGCTGGTCACAGCAGGGACAGTAGATGGCTTAAAAAAAGGCTTAGATAATTTCCTAGAACAAAAAAATATTCGCTCCGATGTGTAGAAATTTTTTACAGGAGGCTGATCCTGATAGGCTTCCGTGCATGGCAGACACGGAGTCTATTACTTGGCCTCTGATCGCCATGCTAGCCATCTGAATACCTCACGATTTTATCGTGAGGTCTGCCGATGAGCTAGAAACCCCTGAATGCGGTGATTGCAATCGATCACCACAATCAAGGGGTTAATTGCCGAAATCAGCGGTAATAAGCCGCTGATCGGCATACAGCTGGCCTCCCGGTTCCCGGTGCACACTGTCGCCGACAGTGTGCACCAGGAACCACGCAGTAACTGTACGTCCCTGTGCGCTAAGACACTGACCACATGGACGTACAGTTGCGTCGTGGTGCGCCTAGGGGTTAAAAATGTCTGTTTTTTTAGAAAAAAAAGTAGATTTTCATTTTTACAGACTAATTCTAATAAATTTAGCGAAAAACCGGTGTAGTCAAAATGCTAACTATACAACTAGATTCCTTGATGGGTGTACTTTCCAAAATGGGGTAACTTTTAGGGTGTTTCCACTGTTTTGGCACCACTAGACCTCTTCAAACCTGACAAGGTGCCTAAAATATTTTCTGAAAAAAAAAAAAGAGGCCCAAATCCACTAGGTGCTCCTTTGCTTCTGAGGCTTGTGTTACAGTCCATTACCACACTAGGGCCACATGTGGGATATTTCTAAAAACTGCAGAATCTGGGCAATAAATATTGAGTTGCGTTTCTCTGGTAAAACCTTCTGTGTTACAAAAAAAAAATGTATTAGGAATATTTCGTTAAAAAAAAATACAATTTGTAAATTTGACCTCCACTTTTCTTTATATCCTGTGAAACGCCTAAAGGGTTAAAACACTTTGTGAATGCTGATTCGAATACCGTGCAGTTTTCAAAATTGGCTGCATTCTGGGGATTTTCTAATATATAAGGTCCTCAAAGCCACTTCAAAACTGAACTGGTCCCTGAAAAAATAGCCTTTTGAAATTTTCTTGAAAATGTGAGAAATTGCTGTTCTAATTTCTAAGCCTTGTAATGTCCTAGAAAAATAAAAGGACGTTCAAAAAAACAATGCAAACAAGTAGACATATGGAAAATGTTAACTAGTAACTATTTTGTGTGGTATTAATATCTGTTTTACAAGTAGATACGTTTAAATTTAGAAAAATGCTAATT
The DNA here is from genome assembly GCF_050947455.1 of Rhinoderma darwinii. NCBI lineage: Eukaryota > Metazoa > Chordata > Amphibia > Anura > Rhinodermatidae > Rhinoderma > Rhinoderma darwinii. The sequence continues at coordinate 64,521,401 of NC_134687.1, forward strand.
TTTGCAAATTTTTTTCTAAATTTTGGTGTTTTTCAGAAATAAATACCAAAATTATCGACCAAATTTTTTCACTAACATAAAGTACAACTTGTCACGAGAAAACAATCTCAGAATTGCTTGGATAGGTAAAAGCATTCCAAAGTTATTACCACATAAGGTAACACATGTCAGATTTGAAAAAATTGGCTGTGTCCTGAAAGGGTTAATGACCAGCTTCATTTTTCAGATTTTACCTCTCTGCATTTCAGCAGCCGTAACTTTTTTATTTTTTCATTGACGTGGCCGTATGAGGCCTTGTTTTATGCGGGAGAAATTGTATTATTTTTTTTCATAGTTTGGTGGTAGTAAACATTATTTCTACGACGTGAATATAAGAAAAAGCGATTCTTGGCATAGTTTTTCTTTTTAATATTTTATCCCGTTCATGTTTCACGCTAAATAAACCGTTAGATTAATTCTTCCGGTTATTATGGTCGTTTACATACGTAATATGTGTAGGTTTTTTTATTTAGTGTGGGGGCAATCAAATATAATTTATGCTAAATAATGTTGGTTTTTTTTTTTTTAGAATTTTTTTTTTTAATATTCCCATTAGGGGATAACTTTATAACTTTTATTTTTTACTTGTAATGTATTAGCATACTCCTGTATTCTAATACATCATACTTTGTCACTATGACACAGGCTGCTGTTTGGGAAGCACATAGTGTGCCTGAACAGCAGGCTTACTGATCTGACAGCCCTGGGGTCCATTTGTAGGTCCCCAGGGCTGACTGCAGAGGGATTCCCCGGTGTTTGATCACGTCACCGGGTTTCCGATGACTATATCAAAGAGGGGAGTTCCCTTTTGATCTTGCCGCGGTCACGGACCACGGTGATCAAGGGGTTACACAGCTGAGGTCCGAATGTTTTCCGAACCCAGCTGTGTTCAGCAGGCTGCTCTAAGATCAGGAGCTGTAAGTTACAGCTCCTGCTTAGAGTATGAGCTCACAGGGGCGGTTATCAGCCTCCTCTACAGCGTCGCCTAAAGACGTCGCTGTAGACTAAGGACATGCACCGCCTGCTGTCCAAAGACGGTGGGCTGTCATTAAGGAATTAAAAACTCTGCAGTATTGTTTTTCTAGTTCAGACTTGCTGGCTAACAATTCACTTACTTTTTCAGGTGTATTTAGATATTGATAATGGAAATGAAATAAAACATCCGATTGAAGAATATACAAGCTTGGAATGCCTAGTAAAAGAAAGAGTTCATCTTCAAGTCCTCAGAGAAGGGTTTCTATCACCGACTCTTCATCAGTCCCATCTTCCTCTGCTGGCCTTCCCCTTCCACCAGCAATGAGCGATAACCGGGAAGACGTTTTTAGCAATATGTGTGAGATGTTCCCCAACCTTGACTCCTCCTTGGTTGAGATGGTTCTTAGTGAATATAAGGAAGGTAAGAAATATAAGTCACAGACATAGTGGGACAGATTTAGCAAAACTAGTGCATGGCAAAAGTGGAGCCACATCAAGCAATCAGATTCCGGCTTTCATTTTTCAGAGGCCTTTTTAAAATAAAAATAGCACCCTTACTGGTTGCTATGTACTACTACTCCACTTTTTATTTTCAACTGTTTTAATATATGTCATATTGTCTTTACTACACTACTTTATGAAGTACATGGTATCCTGTGATCATTTCACCATTTATAGGGAACCTGACACTCCAGCACCGATGCTTTGGTGGTCTCTCCGGGTTTTTTGTTTACTTGTCCTGCAGTGATGACGCGCTTTACATCCATGTGACCGCTGCAGCCAGTCTCTGACCTCAGCGATGATGTGCTGTACATAATCGCATCATCGCTGAGGTCCGTGATTGGCTGCCGCGTCTTATAGATAAAAGGCATGTCATGACTGCAGAAAAAGTAAATAAAAGTTGTCCGGGTCCACCGTGGTGTAGGCGCTGGAGCTGTGGGGGATTTAACGGTCATTGTTTATTTTGTTTTATTTTATAACCTATCCAGCAACCTATTATTGAAGTCTAAGACAACCCCTATAAAAAAAACTAATCTTGAAATAACACTAGCAAGATTTTATTTTTTCAACTTTTTTGTTTTTAAATGTAGTTGAAATAGTGATGGATTATCTCTTGGAGCTATCAACCGCTACTAAAGGGAATACTCAGAAGTCAACGGGTTTTGATACGATTGCGTCATTTCTGGATGATTTCCAGATTGAATCACAAGGTGCAGAACATTTTGAAGATGTTCCTGATCAAATAGAAGAACAAGAAAATGCCTCGTATATGGATGAGACTATGTGCAATGACTTGGATACGTTGTTAGACGAGGCACTTGATAGGTACGGCTTGAACGGTGGAGAACCCCTTTCTAGCACCGAACAATGTAAGGACATGTCATTATTTCATAATATAATAAAGCCAGAGCTGGATCAAATTGCTGCCATTCACGATACCTCATTCCACCCGGATGATACAAAATTAATTGATCAATTGAAAGCAGATGTTGAAAGAGAAGAGAACACATGTGCCTTGGATTCAGATGTTGCAACGTTGGGCACAAGTTTAGGTGTCGCTGAAACGGCAAAATTAGAATCTGCACCAGATACGACATTCAGCTCTCTAAATTGTTCTAATTATGGAGCTACATATTCCCAAGAAAATGTTGGGAGTGTTGAGAAACTTGGGGAAGTAAACCATCCGTGTACTGTGCCAACCTCAATAATATCACATGTGAAACTGTCAAGTACGACCCCAAAGTCTCAGACAAAATGGAATCCTATGGCGTCCTCGTTTTATCCAGTATTCCATGCAAATCCGTCGTTTATTGCACCAGTAGCTGTTAATCCTTCTCAGTGGCCATGTATTGCTGGTAGAAGAGAACCCGTTGCAGGTGTTTGCTATAACCCTCCTCCTCCTCGCTTTGTCTGGAATTTTAACCAATCTCCTCAAACCCATTGGACTGCTGGTAATATAAGACCCGTGAGTAAGGCTCAGAGTGGGCCTCAAATCTCAAAAAAAGTGACGCAGTTCATAGGAAAAGTGCTTGTTCTTCTGAGAGGTGCCCCAGGCTCTGGAAAGTCTACTTTAGCAAGGTAATATATATATATATATTTTTTATTATCTTTAACGGTTGACTAATATAGGAACTGTGCTAGAGTTATAGTCTTGTTTCTAAAGTGCCTAAAACTTCACCAGTTTAAAATATATCTTCTATTATATATTACTGGAAAGAAAATGGCAGCAGATATGATTCTAACAGTTTCCAAAATCTAGTTTATCATTTTATAATTTTTTAATTTTTTTATTAATAAAAGTGTAACTGGGCTGGGCGATTTTTACCAAAAAAAATCTAGATTTCTTTTCAACACTAGGGGCGATTTTCGATTTGAATCTCTATTTTCTTATTTTTTCCATTTATTTAACAGTAATTCCCAGGGATAATTGTAATTATTTTCTTTTATATAAATAACTTTTTAACATATTGCTGTAATTTTACGTAACTTAACAACTTTTAACCTCTGCAAATACTCTTTTATCAGAAATACAATTGTAAAAATGTATATCCAATTGATTATAACTTCTGTGTGCACCGGCAGGGAAGAGGTTAACGATCTATAATCAATGATGCCGGTCTCTGAAATTGCAGACGAGAACAGTGTAAATTGCAGCAGGGCCAGGTGGATATCGCTGAGCGGGCACTCTGGAGTGAGATCACATTCTAGTGTCTGAAGTGTGAGAAGGACCCTGTGCAGTACCGGGGCCCCCACTAGGGGGTTTTAAATAAATGACATTAAAGAGACTCAGGGCACTTATAATATGGTGACAATCTCCTACATAATGAGATGGGCGCTGTAATGTAGGTGACAGCAGTGCTTTTTATTTAGCGATTTTAGCTTTATGCTAATTAGCTTCTTAATGCCTAAATGGGCGTGTTTTTACTTTAGACCAAGAGGGCGTTGTACAAAGGAGTGTATGACGCTGACCAATCAGTGACCAATCAGCGTCATGCACTTCTCTCCATTCATTTAGTCAGCGCACAGTGACACTGGGTTGTTCAGTAACGTTCATATGTCAGTATAAGACAGCACATAGTGAAGTGTTTAGACAGTGACTAGACATTCCTTCCAGCCAGGACGGGATGTCTATTCACAATCCCTGCACTTCGTTAACGTTTGTTTGGTACTTGCAGCAGAGCAAAGCGTAATCTCGCTGTAACCTGTCATTTACAGCGAGATCTCGCGAGATTACGCTTTCTTTTGAGAACATTTTTAAACACATTGATGCAAAACAGCCATGAAAAACTGACCGCAGATCAGATGTTAACTGCTTTTTTTCACATTGTTTGAATTTGACCGTGTAGCCCACTCATCTGCTCACAGCGATCCAGGGTGACAGAGTATATATAGATAGATATAGAGAGAGGAATATATGTAAAAAAATTACAAAAAAGTGGGGTTTTTTTCCCCCCATTTTTATTTTTTATTTTTTTTGCTCATAATAAAAATTAAAAACATGGAATTAAACGAATCTAGAAAATGAAAGCCTCATAAATCTTGTAAAAAAACAAAGCAAAAATAGTTGTGATATTCAAAGCGGTTGCAAAGATAATATCGTTTAAAGAAGAGCATATAAAAAATGGATAATTTGACCTGGACACAGGTATCAATGGCCCATGGTCATGAAAGGGTAAACATTTATGGCATATTTACAAGAGAGAGAATTTATAGCCTGGGACCTGCACCTGTCTCCCTCTGCAAAACCAGAAGCATCATGGGAAATCTAGTCAGCCTTAGGGGAACCATATCAGAGGGGAAGAAGGAACCAAGATGGCAGACAACCTATAACTGGCACATCAACTAAAACAGGTATACACTAGAGCCGAGCCTCTACATTATTCTCTAATAATAGTCTGTGCTGCACTATGTAGACAAAAAAAATTGCTGGAGTACTTGTATGGAGAAAAACTGCTTTATCTTTCATTTGTTTGTTCTATATCGAGTGGAATCCTGGATTTAATTTACTGTTCTTCTCCAACCACTGGGGGGGATATGACCGTAACAGGATGTGATCTTTCTTCCTGCTCTCATTTGCAGCTCCCCCTCCCTTACAGAGACACAGAAATAGGATGTAAAACTCTTTATCCTGCCCCCTGACTTCACACGTGTGCTGCTCCCTTAGGGTATGTGCACACGATAGCAGGCATTTACGTCTGAAATGACAGACTGTTTTCAGGAGAAAACAGCTGCCTCGTTTCAGACGTAATTCCTCCTCCTCGCATTTTGCGAGGCTTCTCTGACAGCCGTAAATTTTGAGCTGCTCTTCATTGAGTTCAATGAAGAACGGCTCAAATTACGTCTGAAAGAAGTGTCCTGCATATAATGTATATAAGTGTCCTGCACTTCTTTTGACGAGGCTGTATTTTTACGCGTCGTCGTTTGACAGCTGTCAAACGACAACGCGTAAATGACAGGTCGTCGGCACAGTACGTCGGCAAACCCATTCAAATGAATGGGCAGATGTTTGCCGACATATTGTAGCCCTATTTACAGACTTAAAACGAGGCATAATACGCCTCGTTTACGTCTGAAAATAGGTCGTGTGAACCCAGCCTTAGGCCTCATGCACACGACTGTAGCCATGTGCACGGCCGTGATTTTCAGGTCGGCCGGCCGCGGAGTGTCATCCGCAAGCCGCGTCCATTATTTCCTACGAGCCTGGACTGCAGAACGCGGCCGTAATAAGACATGTCCGTTCTTTCTGCGGTCCAGGCTCCTGGGCCATGCACGGACCGTGAATACCATGGATCTGTGCATGGGTCAATGGGAATGAATGGGGCCGCAATTCTCCCGTGGGTTTTTGGGGAAATTGCGGCCGCAAACGCACATTCGTGTTCATTGGGCCTTAATATAAAGCACCTAGAGATTGATCTTTGCATCAATTGAAAGCTAAGGTTCTGGGTTTACTTTCTGTTAATGTTAGGAAAATGTTTTGCTATCAATTCAGAACTCATTACCTAACTTCGATCAAAAAATTACTCAATTTAATTAATAGGTTGTGTTACACTCCATCTTTCTTATTTAGGATTAAAGAGAACCTTTCACCTCCCCATACATGTGCAGCTGAGTGCAGCATGTAATGGGCAGGGCTGCACAAACCCTGGGGCACTGAAAAATTTTTTTCCTATCTTCCTCCGTTATTTAGATATTGGTGCCGTTATATTTGGCGCCTGATATTTAAATAACCCCCTGAACAGTCAAGGGGGCGTGTAACATCGCTGTGACACTGTCCAATCTGCTACGCACAGTGTCACAGCAAGAGCTGGAGAGAGGAGAGTGTGTGCGTGCGCACGCTCTCACTCTTCAGCTCTCGGATGACAAGGACAAGACTGATCACTCGCGGGAGATCACACAGTCTTGCACTTGTCTGCCGAACTGGCAAGGGGGTGTGTCACTGCTACGGATAGAGCGTGTGCGCTCTCCTCTCTCCAGCTCTTGCACTGTCCGTAGCAGTAACACGGCCCCTTGCCATCTTGCGAAAGATCAGTCTTGTACTTGCCTGCCGAGAGCTGAAGAGTGGGGCGTGTAATGGCCCCCTTGCCATTACACGCCCCACTGACCGTTCAGGGGGTTATTTAAATATCGGGTGCCAAATATAACAGGAGCGGTATCTAAATTTCGGAGGAGGCTAGAAAAAAAATGTAAGGTGCCCCAGTGTTTGTGCAGCCCTGCCCATTACATGCTGAACTCCGCTGCACATGTATGGGGAGGTGAAAGGTTCTCTTTAAATACCACTCCACTTTGAGCTGATCAGATATGGCGGATCTGATTCACATAGAGTACTATATTTCGGTGTTGGCCGTGAATAAAGCAGATCTGTCACATTTATGGTGGTCTGTCTGAGGGACATGCTGATATCACTTGGTTATTAATGTTCTGTAGTTTCTAAATATTTAGCTCTTATACTTGTGGTGAGCGGTCAGTGTGGCAGGGCTTGAGTTAGGGCTGGGTGATTATGATCAAAATCACGATTAATTGAACATGTAACCTTGATTACGATTAATAAACAAATATTTAGGCCACACCCCTGTTGCATGCCACACCCACTATTTTTATGCTACGCCAGTGAATTAATATTTATTTGATGAGCTTGCTGTATACTACTGTATATAATATACCCCCTGACACTGCCCCCACACACTAATAAAATACATACTAGCCTAATCCCGTTCCAAGTGGAGGAGATAACGTTTTGTTTTTTTTTAAAAACGTTCATTTTTGGCCAAGTTATGAGCAAGTTATATATATATGCAAATGAGCTTTGAAATGGACAACTGGGCGTGGGTTTTTTCGCATGTCCAACTGGGCGTGTATTGTGTTTTTAACTGGGCGTGTTTACTTGTTTTACTAACTGGGCGTTGTGAATAGAAGTGTATGATGCTGACGAATCAGTGACCAATCAGCATCATGCACTCCTCTCCATTCATTTACACAGCAGCATCGCTTTCTGACTAGAACGCGATGTGCAGCCACATACACATACACTAACGTGTATGATAATATCCTGATAGTATCCTGATAATGAATATACATGACCTGCAGCCTGGACGTCATGTGTATTCAGAATCCTGACACTTCTGAATCTTTTCTGTGAGATTTCCAGCAAGGGAAATGAAATCTCGTTTACCTCGTAATCTTGCGAGATTACGGGTGGCTTGCTGGAATCTCACAGAAAAGATTCAGAAGTGTCAGGATTCTGAATACACATGACGTCCGGGCTGGAGGTCATGTATATTCATTATCAGGACACTTGTGTATGTGGCTGCACATCCTTCTAGTAAGAACGTGAGGCTGCTGTGTAAATGAATGGAGAGGAGTGCATGATGCTGATTGGTCACTGATTCGTCAGCATCATACACTTCTATTCACAACGCCCAGTTAGTAAAACAAGTAAACACGCCCAGTTAAAAACACAATACACGCCCAGTTGGACATACGAAAAAAACACGCCCAGTTGTCCATTTCAAAGCTCATTTGCATATATATAAAATAGCTCATAACTTGGCCAAAAATGAACGTTTTTTTTTTCAAAAAAACCCGTTACTGTTATCAACATTGCAGCGCCGATCACATGCAATAGGCGATAGGGATTTGAGAATCTGGTGACAGAGCCTCTTTAAGTCATGAATTGGCAGTAAAATAATTAAGGGGATTTAGATCATCAAAAAAATTATATTTAAATCCGTTTTGTTTTATAATAGTGTTTTTTTTTATTTTTATGCTGTTATTTTTCATGCAACTATCTCAGCATGGAGAAAGGAACTCTTCTGTTACTAACTTTTGGTGCTTGATAAAATGAACCCATAGTATAGAACTGAAATTGGGCTTTGATTAATAAACTATAATGGTTCAGATGTGGAGTTGCTTCAGATTTCACTCAATGCATTGAACAGGGTGAAAATACGCGTTTTTGTTTTTTTCCTGCAACATAATAACCATGCTGCAGATCGGAAAAGCCTCCGGATACTCCTTTTTCTGCACTAAATATTTGTATTAAGTGTGGATGGGGCTTTGAAATCCCCATCCAGGTGTATTGTACTCTAAATTGCCGGGGATCTGCTGCAATTCTACAATGTGTGACCATGCCCTGTTTCTTCCGAAGGATTTTAATGATGTTAATGATCATGCATTGTTTTCAGTGTTTATTTCTTTGTCGCTGTTTTATGTTTCTTTTAATGCACAAAGATGTTTTGACTTAATAGACTTAATCCTTGTCTTTTCAGGTTGTTACTAGAATATAATCCAACAGCGGTCCTTCTAAGCACTGATGATTACTTTAGCCACAATGGTCAATACCAGTTTGATATAAGCTGTCTGGGGGAGGCTCATGAATGGAATCATAAGCGAGGTATTAAAAAACCCTTTCCTTATATGATGCGTGATGCCGCAGCTTTAAGTATTCTCTGGTGTTTAATAGGGGATTCTTCTAGAACTTGTATGAATATACTAAATGTAAGTAGGGATTGTCTTTAAACCGTAGCTTCCCTTTAAAGTGTCACCTTGCCCCAATGCCAGCTATTGACTAATGCAATACAATTGGGGAACATGGCTTACGCTTGCCCTTACATTCTAGCAATCTAGTCTGCCACCAAACTTACAGATGCAAAGCGTGCAAAATATAGAACTTGTCCTATTTTTGTCCGCAATTTCGGCACGGACTCCCCATAGAAGACTATGGGAGTTTCCGCAATTGCGGACGGCTATATAGGTGGATCCGTAGCCGTCTGTAACTGCGGAAGCATTGCTATGCGACGCCAAGGGTTTTCTTTTTTTGCGGATTCGTAAATACGGATGCACTACGCGCCATAATTACGTATACTCTCCCGTTTTTGCGGATGACTACGGATCCGTATTTACGGACAGTAAAAAACCCGGCTGTGTGCATGAGGCCTGAATCATTGCAGAGGCTGCTGTAATAACAGGACTTTATTAACAAGCACGTTCTCTCTACAGACGCACAACCAGCTTGTAATTTCAATTTGCTCCTCCTGCTGCTGACATGGCTGCGAACCTGCAGGTAGATGATGCTGTCAAAGAGCAGAGAGCCCTCAATTTTACATTAGAAATTTAAATTTACACACTGATGTGCATATGCTAAGAGGTTTCACTGGAGGTTTGTTTTAAGCAAGGTGGAGGTGCACTTAGGACAACCTGTTTCCACCTGTTTCCATAAGTCTTCACTTCTAACTCCTTTTGTAGTCTGCTTTTAAGGTCAAAAGGTAAACTTGACAGTAAATTATTCTGAGTTAAGTTTTTGGTCAAGACCATTTACCAAGTACTTTAAAGAGGCTCTGTCACCAGATGCTCAAATCACTATCTCCTATTGCATGTGATCGGCGTTGCAATGTAGAGAACAGTAAAAAAAATTTGGTTGTGTTTACTTGTTTTACTAGCCGGGCGTTGTGAATAGAAATGTATGATGCTGACGAATCAGCATCATTCACTTCTCATCGTTACCACCCAGCTTCTGGCAGTGCACAGACACACAGCGTGTCCTTGCTCGTCCGACGCGATGAAGTTCCTGTGGGAGGAAGTGACGTCACAGCGTGATCTCGCAAGATGTGTCTGTGCACTGCCAGAAGCTGGGTGGTAACGATGAGAAGTGAATGATGCTGATTCGTCAGCATCATACATTTCTATTCACAACGCTGATTCGTCAGCATCATACATTTCTATTCACAACGCCCAGCTAGTAAAACAAGTAAAAACGCCCAGATGTTACAAACACAATACACGCCCAGTTGGAAATAAGAGAAGACACGCCCAGTTGTCCATTAGAAAGGCTCATTTGCATAAATATAAAATTGCTCATAACTTGGCCAAAAATGATAGTTTTAAAAACAAAAAAAAACAACTTTACTGTTATCTACATTGCAGCGCCGATCACATGCAATAGGAAATAGGGATTTGATCATCTGGTGACAGAGCCTCTTTAATCACACATATTTGTCACGTAAGTTTTGCAAATGATTCATAGGATATAATTTGTTTGCAGACACAATAGTTATAGTTGTGAGAGCTTGTGATTGTTAGGAGAGCTCGTCATAAATTGTTAAGGTATTGTCCAGTTTTGAAAACCCAATGTAATCTACATTATTGGGGAATTCTGCGTTGACAGACGATCCTCTATTTCTAGGCCAGAGTGGACAGCAGCTACTAAGCGTGTCTCGCTCTGGAGGACCTGTCCTGACCTGCATTACGCAGATATCCCATTGATTAGAATGGGAGCTGTGTAATACTTAGTTTTCCCTGTGCTGGCGCTGCAGGGAAATTTAACACTTACTGCCATGTCTCCCCGCAGATTATAGCTGATTGCTGGGGGGGGGGGGGGGGGCGTCACTTTCTGATCATCTTATTGTCAAGGGACCTTTCTAACCGGTAGGAATTGCCAAAAGTGGAGAACCCGTTTAAAGAGGCTCTGTCACCACATTATAAGTGGCCTATCTTCTACATAATGTGATCAGTGCTGTAATGTAGATTACAGCAGTGTTTTCTTTATTTAGAAAAACTATCATTTTTAACAGAGTTATGACCTATTTTAGCTTTATGCTAATGAGTTTCTTAATGGACAACGGGGCGTGTTTTGCTTTTTGACCAAGTGGGCGTTGTGGAGAGAAGTGTATGACACTGACCAATCGGCGTCATACACTTCTCCCCATTCATTTACTCAGCACATAGCGATATAGCTATATCGCTATGTGTAGCCACATAAACACACTATAATGTTACTGACGTGTCCTGACAATGAATATACATTAAAGCCAGGACGTGATGTGTATTCACAATCCTGACACTTCTGTAGCGTCTGTGTGATATTACAAGGCAAGCATAATCTCGTTTTAAATGACAGGTTACATCGTAATCTCGCGAGATTACGTTTGCATTGCTGTAAATATCACACAGATGCTACAGAAGTGTCAGGATTGTGAATAGACATCACGTCCTGGCTGGAGGTAATGTATATTCACTGTCAGGACACTTGAGTAACGTTATAGTGTGTTTATGTGGCTGCACATAGCGATATAGCTATATCGCTATGTGCAGTGTAAATGAATGGAGAGAAGTGTATGACGCTGATTGGTCAGCGTCATACACTCATCTCCACAACGCCCACTTGGTCAAAAAATAAAACACACCCAATTGTCCATTCAGAAACTCATTAGCATAAAGCTAAAATAGGTCATAACTCCGTCAAAAATGATTGTTTTTCTAAATAAAAAACACTGCTGTAATCTACATTACAGCGCCGATCACATTATATAGAAGATAGGCCACTTATAATGTGGTGACAGAGCCTCTTTAGTGGAGTCATGTTTTTGGTTGTATAATTTGTACAGTGAAAAATCCTGGTTATACAAGTTCTGTGAGTTAGATGCTTATCCAAATGTTTTCTTCTTTTATTCATGTCATGAAAGATTTTTTTTTCTTTTTGGTGTATGTTTAATAGGAAATAAACATTAATTGTATATGCAACTATTGCTTGGATTTATTCCCAAATTTTTTTCCCCCAAAGTGTGACATTTCCTGTTCCTGCTTTAAATGGTGGCACAGATACATAATGGGCGGGAGCACTTAACGTGGGTTATCTGGAAATACACTTTCACGTTTTTTTTCGTGCTAGACAACCACTTTTATCATGCCCTGGACTGTACAGGTAATAGATGGGGGTCTATGGTAAAAAAAAATATACAGTCAGTACATGGATTGTAGTTCAATTTTGCACAGTCTACAGGCAGAAATTCACAATATTGTAATACTCTTGTGTTTCAGCTAAAGACGCCTTTGAGAAGAATGTCTCACCTATCATAATTGACAATACCAACTTACAAGGATGGGAAATGAAGCCATATGTCTCTATGGTCAGAATTGATAATGTTTTGTGAAATTCCTGCTTTTGTAAGATACGTCTGCATTTTATAACTGTGTGCATGTAAAAATACTGTAATATCTAAATTCTAATATAATGTGTAAGGGTGGATTCATGAGGCCGGATTCACACGAGCGCGTGCGTTTTGCGCGCGCAAAAGGCACTTGACCGCTCCGTGTGTCAGCCCCGCAGCCGCCATCATTATGACACTCCGTTTGGATGTTTGTAAACAGAAAAGCACGTGGTGCTTTTCTGTTTTCATTCATCCTTTTGACAGCTGTTGCGCGAATCACGCGTGTCCCACGGAAGTGCTTCCGTGTGGCATGCATGATTTTCACGCACCCATTGACTTCAATGGATGCGTGATGTGCGAAATACGCTCAAAGAAGGGACATGTCGTGAGTTTTTTGCAGCGGACTCACGCTGCGTAAAAATCACGCAACTGTCTGCACGGCCCCATAGACTAATATAGGTCCGTGCGACGCGCGTGAAAATCACGTGCGTTGCTTGGACGTATATCCCGTTCGTCTGAATAAGCCCTAAGGCTGCAAAACTGCTTCATTTTAGGGTCTGTTTTGGGGTATGTTCACACGCATGTGTAAACACTGCAGATTTTCCGCAACGGATTTAATTCCAGAAAATACTCCGTGTATTACAATAGCAGCAAAGCAGATGAGATTTGATCCACATACTGCGGAGAAAATATGTTCATAAATTGACCTGCGGTACGTTTTCTTTTTATCCACAGCATGTCAATTTATGCTGCTGAATCGCTGCTCCTCTGTTGCGTGTTTTCCCCATTGAACTCAATGGTAGGTAAAAGCCGCAACAAACAGCATGCGCTGCAATTTTTGCAGCAGAAAAGCTTCGATTCCACCGCAAAAACCGTAAATCAGAAAAAACAAGAACCTTAAAATGAATACTTACCCCCAGGCGTTCTTATAGCGACGCTTTTTTATGTTCACCGTCCATACCTGCCTCCTGGTCTGGACGGAGAACATCTCATCCCATTTGACAGCTGCAGCCAATCTCCGGTTGCAGTGGTCGAATGGGCTGCGTCGTCATCCCAGGAGGATGGGCTGTACGGAGATCAGAGGGACGCCCCGCTATAACAACGGAGAGTGGGGTAAGTGTGATCTTTTTTCGAGCAGTGTTTCTGCAGTAGAGCCCGAAAAACTGCACCACAATTTTTAGTGTGGTTTTTCAGACTGAATTCCCTGCAGGTTTCAGTGCGGATATGTTGTGTACTTTTTCGCAGCATGTCCGCCCCTGTGAACGTAGCCTCACGACTCGGATCCCCTGTGGTTCTTTTGATCTTCGTTCAGTTTAGTAAAACCGTGTGGGATCTAGGTGTTGAGATTATAATACGGACACTAAAATACGACTGTATTATGGCCATGTTGATGAAAATAAATGATATGCTTGCACAACTGTTGACTTTGCAGAGAAATACGAATCATGTTTGCAAACCAATAGTAATGTGCTGAGAAATTACAAGAATAGCAATCCCCTAGCAAATTCTTATGATCTGAATCTCTTGCGTGATAAGTGAGAGATTTCTGATAATAAACTTCCTGGGCTTCAAGAAATTCATTCACCATCGGTGCCTGGGAAATCTCGGCAGAGAGCCGGCTGCTGCGTCTGCTGCCAGGGAAGCTGTAGGCAATTAAAATTTCCAGCTGGTCTACATGTTCTTACTGCAATGCTCCTGCTTGTAAATAGAGAAACACACAAATATTAGTTACCTATTATCTCCAATATATTGCTGCAGGTTCATCAAAGATGACGGTGACATGTTGCCATGTTGTGAAGCATTCTCTATCATATGTTTAGTGTACACTTTCTGCTTCCTTTTATGTGTATCGTTCCTGTAGGTTACAGCTTCTCACTCTTACAGATGATACCTCCTTTTTTATCATGAACAGTAGCAGTGTTTCGAGATTGGGATGTGATGATTATTGCTGTAGGGGGCAGTATATGATTAGTGGTTATGCATTTGTTAACGCTTTCTTTGCTCTACCGCCTGTCAGGAGTAGGTTTATGTTTTAACCTTTTAGCAAAGATTTAATTATTCCTTATTTATTATGTTTTATGTTATTCGTCATTGACGTTTATTGGATAGCTTTTATGTTCTACTTTAGGGATCTGATTTATTTTCATCTAATTTGATCTACCTCCTATCTATCATATATCGGTCTCAACTATTTGACAGTTTTTGGTACTATTTTGTATTACTGTGCTGATTCCACCTCCCGGCGCGTGCACGACTCTAATGCAATGGAGTCGTGCACGCGCCGGGAGGTGGTATCTGCACAAGAATAGTGCTAACCGGCATTAATACTTTAACCCGTTAGTGACCGACCCATCGTGTTTCTACGTCGGTCACTAACGGGCCTTATTCCGATGCCATAGACTTTTTACGTCGCGGCATCGGAATAAGTAAACAGAGCAGGGAGCTGTCAAATCTCCCTGCTCTCAGCTGCCAGAGGCAGCTGAGGGCTGGGGGCGTCCCTGCTCTGCTGGGTGAGATCGATATTAGTATCGATCTCACACGTTTAACCCCTCAGATGCGGTGCTCAATAGCGAGCACCGCATCTGAGTGGATTTGGAGAGAGGGAGGGAGCTCCTTCTCTCCTCCACCGACACCCGGCGATACGATCGCCGAGTGTCTGTGTCTATAATGGCAGCCGGGGGTCTAATAAAGGCCCCCAGGCTGCCTAGAGTGAATGCCTGCTAGATCATGCCGGAGGCTTGACCTAGCAGATGTCTGTCCGTGTTAAACGGACAGGCAGTAATACACTGCAATACAAAAGTATTGCAGTGTATTATAAATGCGATCGCAGAATCGCATATTATAGTCCCCTAATGGGACTAGTAAAAAAGTAAAAAAAAAGTTTAATAAAGTTAATTTAAAAAAAAATGTGAAAAAAAAAATGAAAAACCCAGCTTTTCCCCTTACAAAATGCTTTACTATTAAAAAAAACAAAATAAAGTTACAAAGTTACACATATTTGGTATCGCCGCGTCCGTAACGACCCCGACTATAAATCTATTACATTATTTAACCCGCACGGTGAACGCCGTAAAAAAAATAATAAAAAACTGGAAAAATTGCTGTTTTCTGTGAATCCTGACTTTAAAAAAATTTAATAAAAAGTGATCAAAAAGTCGCATCTACTCCAAAATGGTACCAATAAAAACTACAAGTCTTCCCGCAAAAAAAAAAGCCCTCATACAACCGCATCGGCGAAAAAATAAAAACGTTACGGCTCTTCAAATATGGAGACACAAAAACAAATAATTTTGAAAAAAAAGCGTTTTTACTGTGTAAAAGTAGTAAATCATACAAAAACTATACAAATTTGGTATCGTTGCAATCGTAACAACCCGCTGAATAAAGTTAGTGTTATTTATACCACACGGTAAACGGCATAGATTTAGGACGCAAAAAAGAGTGGCGAAATTTCAGATTTTTTTCTATTCCCCCCCCAAAAAAAAGTTAATAAAAGTTAAAGAGGCTCTGTCACCAGATTTTGCAACCCCTATCTGCTATTGCAGCAGATCGGCGCTGCAATGTAGATTACAGTAACGTTTTTATTTTTAAAAAACGAGCATTTTTGGCCAAGTTATGACCATTTTCGTATTTATGCAAATGAGGCTTGCAAAAGTACAACTGGGCGTGTTGAAAAGTACAACTGGGCGTGTATTATGTGCGTACATCGGGGCGTGTTTACTACTTTTACTAGCTGGGCGTTGTGTATAGAAGTATCATCCACTTCTCTTCAGAACGCCCAGCTTCTGGCAGTGCAGACACAGCCGTGTTCTCGAGAGATCACGCTGTGACGTCACTCACAGGTCCTGCATCGTGTCAGACGAGCGAGGACACATCGGCACCAGAGGCTACAGATGATTCTGCAGCAGCATCAGCGTTTGCAGGTAAGTAGCTACATCGACTTACCTGCTAACGCTGATGCTGCTGCAGAATCAACTGTAGCCTCTGGTGCCGACACGATGCAGGACCTGTGAGTGACGTCACAGATCTGCACTGCCAGAAGCTGGGCGTTGTGAAGAGAAGTGGATGATACTTCTCTTCAGAAAGCCCAGCTAGTAAAAGTAGTAAACACGCCCCGATGTACGCACATAATACACACCCAGTTGTACTTTTACTTTTCAACACGCCCAGTTGTACTTTTGCAAGCCTCATTTGCATAAATACGAAAATGGTCATAACTTGGCCAAAAATGCTCGTTTTTTAAAAATAAAAACGTTACTGTAATCTACATTGCAGCGCCTATCTGCTGCAATAGCAGATAGGGGTTGCACAATCTAGTGACAGAGCCTCTTTAATCAATAAATAATATGTACCCCAAAATGGTGCTATTAAAAAATACAACTTGTCCCGCAAAAAACAAGAACTTATACAGCTATGGCGACGCAAAGATAAGAAGGTTATAGCTCTTGGAATGCGACGATTGAAAAACGTAAAAAATAGCTTGGTCATTAAGGTCCAAAATAGGCTGGTCATTAAGGGGTTAATCCCTGATGACGTATCACGAAAATCTGTGATACTGAAACGCGTAGGATTACTCTGCAGCAAGTGGTTTCAGTGCATTATATAATAAGGAGAGATCGTGGTCTATGAGTGGAATCCCATCACCCATAGACATTTCTCATCTCTGACCACTTGTCTGTGCCTGTATGTGTTATTTTGGGCTTCAAGAGCCAAATTTTAGAATTTAACTAATAAAGTTTACTTTTAATCGTTCTATTCAGGCGGTGACTTTAGAAATGAACTGAACGGAATATACTATCAGTGTGCAGTTACTTAGTATAAGGATACCCACAAACGTTGCAAAGTTGTTGTGGAATTCATCCCTTCTACATTGAAAAGGTGGAATGTCCGCAACAAATGAGCATGCTGCATATTGAAAAATCTGCGGCATTCTCTAATTTCTGTGCGGAAAATGTTCTACGGTACGTGGATGATATTTGTTCAAATCTCATCCACACAAATTCGGCTCGGTCTTGACTACACTTTACAAAACAAAAGGATGACGTAATCACGTAAAAAAATATAATCCAATACATTTTCTACTACTCCGGAATAAAAGATTTCACCTAACAACAATGTTTCCAGACTCAGTATTTATAGCAGGTGTTTCCCTGTGAGATGGTTGTGCTTCTTGGAATAGGACTGACGCGTTCAGATCGTTGTGAACCACAAATACTGCAGTTTGTATATGGCTCCTCTCGTCTGACTCTGTGTCTCTGACCCCCAGCTTTTAGCTTCTCTTTTTTTTTTACATTTTCACATATGATACAGCTGTCCAGGGGACTCATATTTTTATCTTAAGCAGAAAGCATCAATATATTCTTTGCCTTCTTAAATTCAATCTGTTTCTACAACAATTACTCATTACAGGGTAAGCATGTGAAAACTGGACTGGATGCCATAAAGCAATATGTTTGCATCCACCGTCCCAGTTGACCTTGAACTTGAACTTTTTAGGCCTCATGCACACGACCGTAGCCATGTGCACGGCCGTGATTTTCGGGTTGGCCAGGGGCGGAGAGTCACCCGCAAGCCGCCCGCAAATCGCGGGTCGTGCACATGGCCGCGGCCATTATTTGCTATGAGCCTGGGCCGTTCTTTCTGTGGAAACCACGGTCGTGTGCATGGCCCCATAGGAATGAATGGGGCTGCAATTCTCCCGTGGATTTTCAGGGGAATTGCGGCCGCAAAAGCACGTTCGTGTGCGTGAGGTCTTAGATTTCCAGGTTCACATCCTTCCTATTTCCTGGCAGGTTTTCTCTTTCCCACTGTCAGACTGTACTCAGACTGAGCTTACCGTCACTGTAAACCGCTGGTGTATACATTGGCACTCGGAACAGTGTTACCACATAAAAATTTTTAATATGTTAAAGATGTTAGTGCTTTATTAAAAACGTTTGGATTAATTTGTGTGTTTGTGTGTTACTTTTTCTTATTTTTACACTTTTTCTTCCCTATGGGGGCTGCCATTTTTTTTTCCATTTCTGTATGTGTCGATTAACGACACATACAGACATGGAATACGGCAGCTCCAGTCCCATAGGGACTGCGAACGGGGCCCGTTACATCCACTAACATGTACGCCGCTGTGTGGGAACGGCGCATGCGCCGCTCCCACACAGTTCAATTTGAAATGCGCGCCGTCCGGCGCCATTTTCCTGTGGACCGGAAGTCGCGGCCGGACAGTAAGATTACTACTTCCGGTCGCGGCTTCCGGACTTGTGCACATGGAGCAGCGGCAGCAGACGGAGCGGATGGACCGGAGGGAGCGGCGGCGACTGGAGCAGGTAAGGGATTTCTATGTATGTTCGTGTTTCAGTGTGTTTACTACTGTATGTTAACCTTCTACACTGTGTGTTAGCTCAAAAAATGGCGACACACAGTGTAGGAGGTTAGACCATTCAAACCCCTCGTTTCTCCCGGCACTAGCCAGGATAAAGGAGGGGGGGGGATGCTGAGAGCTCACTAGAGCGAGAGCTTTTTACCCAATTTTGCAGCATAAAGCAATGTGGTTGCTTTACCACATGCAATGCTGCAATTTTGGGAATGGCTCCATCTAGTGACCAGCAATGGGAAATATTATAAATTAGAATCCAATTGAATCCAATTTATAATATTTCCTGACTCTTGAAAAAAAAAAAAAATTAGAACAATGTTTAATCACCTACACACTAATTGTTTAACTAAAAAAAAAAAAAATCATGTTTTGCTGGCAACACATTCCCTTTAAAGGGAACCTGTCACCAGCATTTCACCTATTAAAGCAGTAATACCTGGTGGAAGTGGGTGAAAAATAATTTCTATGTAATTTATAACCAATAATTATTATAAGTAGGTTCTGTACCTTAAGGCTTTATTCACACTTTGTGTATTACGTGCCGATTTGCTGTTCGTATTCTCATTCGGCAAATCCGCAGCGTAATACAGTACCAGATTTCAAGAAATCTCTTCTGCACTTAAATTGACCGGCAAAGTGTGTTTTAAAATCCGCAGCATGTCAATTTATCCTGCGTTTCTGTTGCAAATTGTATCGGACTAGTTTTACAGAAAAAAGGCACCAAAATCTGCAACATAAAACAGCTCCTATTTCTGCATTAAAATTGTGAAAACTCACCTAAAACCACATCAAAAGACGCACCATTAGGTGCTATTTTAGCTGCGGAATTACGTGCCTATACCTGCGGTTTTGATGTGGATTTTCCGCATCAAATTACCCAACGTGTGCATTTAGCCTAAGAGTACATGCACACGAGTAATTTGATGCGGAAAATCCGCACCAAAACTGCACATGTACAAACTTATTCTGCAGCTAAAACCGCACATAATGGTGCAGGTTTTTTTATGCGTTTTTTAAGGGCAGTATTTCCATTTTGATGCGGAAATAGATGCCGTTTTATGCTGCGTATTTTGGTGTATTTTTCTTTAAAACTAGTCATACAATTCGCAAGCGGAAATTCATTGACATGCTGCAGAATTTAAAATGCGCACTACAGTAGAAAAAATCTGCACCGTGTAGATGAGATTTCAAGAAATCTCATTTACTTTGCTGGTAATGTATTGCGCTGCGGATTTGCTGCATGAAAATACGTGAGGCAAATCCACACGTAATACACATCGTGTGCATTCTGCCTTGTGGTCAATGCACATGATGCGTATTACGTGCTGCAAAAACGCAGCGGAATACAGTACCAGAATGGGCAGTGAGATTCCAGGGAATCATGTCCACGCTGCGGTATTTTTCAGGACGTAAATTGACTCATGTATTAAAGAAGCCGCGGCATGTCAATTTATTCCGCTTGCGAAATCTTTCTCCCTGGTTCTGGAGAAATATGCAGCAGAACCCGCAGCGTGAAAACGCCACGATTTACGCAGCAAAACGTAAAAACCGCACAGAAAAACGCACCTGGGTGAGTTTTTTTTTTGCTGCGAATTTCTTGCGGTTTTGCTGCGTATTTTCCGCAGCAAAATACGCAACGTGTGCATGTAGCCTTGGTATTCCATTTTTTTGTGTTCCCGAACCGTATGCTAATGAGCATAAGTCTCATCTTCATTCCCAAAGCCTTTCAGAGTTAACCCTGCCTCCTTACTTTTGATAGCTCCTCTCTCCCCCCCCCTCCCAGCGCACATGAAATCCCGCGCTTGCCCATCGATGTTCTGCTGCTTGGGCTCATTGGGACACCGTAGTGGCGCATGCGCAGTAACTAGATTTGAGGCCCAGACAAAGCAGGGAAGGGTATCGGACCATACATTACGGGCACAATCACGCTATTGCAGACGAGATTTTGGCATTCAGGGTGGGCCAGTTTTCGGCTGTGGGCGGGCATAAGAAGAGGAAGAAACGAGACTGCCGGATTATTACTGTAAAAAGCGCAAAATGTTTGCAAAACTGTTACTTACGATCGGAGGAGGAGTTTAGGAGTGGTGATAACGGCAATTAACTTTTGACAGCAGCGGCCAACGAGGGTTGAGCAGAGTTCAATAGGTGAAATGCTGGTGACAGGTTCCCTTTAAGTAGTCAGGCTTTTCTAGGAAAATGTGCAATTTAACAAAGAATTGATAGGCTGATATAATGATGGCTCAATTCTGGAAAGTTATACAACTGTGTCTTTGCCGTGTACAATGAATATTGTTTCTGATATTTAGTTTTTTTTATATTCATGCCAATCAAGTATCCTCGATTGACACAATTGTCTTGCTGCCCTACCAGCAGAAGTGATCAGTCTGAATCTGGCCATACACAAGATCACTTCTCCAGTGCCACTTCATACAGGAACAGGAAGTAACCTGTAAGCTGCTGTTATTGGCCACTCACTTCTAACTTCCTGTTAATGAGGAAGATCAGTGCATTCTATTTTTTGGGCACTTGCCCAGATAGGGAGGCTCTAGGCATCTGAATAATTCTACTGAAAAGTTTGTTGTGGTGTCTGGTTTTGTGATGCGGTTTTGGCCATGCAGCTTATAAAGGTTAAACACATTGAAACGAAGCTCTAAACCTGTACTAGCCGCGTTGCCAAAAACCACATCTTAAAGCCAAATCAGTTCGTGTTTTTCAGCCACACGGCGCACTACCCCAGCACGCCCACTGTGTTCACGGGCAACTTTACATGGCAGATAATAACTTCTTGTTAGTGAATTAGGAGGAATTAATAGTTAGCAGCACAAATGGCTGAGCTTTGAACCTAAAAGCTTCACCAAGGTACTTTACATAAGGATCTAATAGCAGTCAAGTTTTCCTTTTTTACTAGAAATATGGGTTGAGAAACTGGATAAATGTCCTGTTTAGATGAAATCCAATTGTTCAGTAGTTGGTTGTTGTTAGTCCCAGTGTAGCCTTTTTATTTTGAAGGTACATGTCCGAATACACAAAAGATTGTTATTGGAAAACCGGGCTACATATATCTCATATACACAAAAAACTTTTAATTGTCTGTTTGGGCTCGCACATTTTTCTACTGACCTTAATTGCCTGGATTGTGAGCCCCCCCTCCAAAGTTTGGTTAAGGAACAATTCAGACGAACGTAGAGTACATCCATGTGACGGCCGTTAAAACAGCGGCCGTCACACGGACACATGTATTTCAATGGGGCCGTTCACACAGCCGTTGTTTCAACGGAAAGTATAAAGGTTCCGTTGAAAAATAGAACATGTCCTATTTTGTTTCCGTTTTCACAGATCCCTCCATAGACTCGGATGGTTTTCACGTCCGAGTTTCCCCATGTTCGTGTGAATCTGGCCTAAGAGTTTGGTTTTAGGATGGATTGTGAAATGCTTGTAGCGTAGCCTATCAATATAATAGGCCTTTTGTACAAACATTACTTGTTTTATAAAAGTATTTTTATGTAAAAAAATAATAATTCCGTAGTTAATATTGTTTTGTCTTTGACTAGGCTGTGGAATACAAATACAAGGTAACATTTCGGGAACCTGACACTTGGTGGAAATATAGACCAAAAGAACTTGAAAGGTAATCTACCAATAGTGTGTTTATTGTAATATCCTTGTTTTCTTGCTCTAATATTACTCCTTGTTCCTGCTTCTTTAAAAATTCAAAAGCCATACCATTGCAAAAATAAATAAACAATACCCGGTAATGCGTGATCCAGCGCTGTGTCCCTTCTGCCATCTTCCTCTCCCACACAAACCCTAGCAGAGCATCTTCTATTAGTAAGCAGTGACCCGAAGATATTCCTGCCTCATAGTAAAATAGCCCAGCTAACCAGGGACTGTAAAATGCTGTACGATTTACAATACAGTGCGAAATGTTAATTGTACTAGATGTGAACTTCCATTTAATGTCATTCTTGCTATAACTTTTTTGACATCCGGTAGAAAGCTGTATTTTAATGTTCAAGTTTTACTACCATCTTCCAATATTAGGCTGTGGTTGTACTGAACGTAGATCACCCATATCACACACATGAGGTGGACATCCGATTTCCAAAACCATAGGCGTTAATATGGAATTGGGCCCCCTTTTGCGGCTATAACAACCTCCAGTCTTCTGGGAAGGATTTCCCCAAGATTTTGGAGTGCGTCTGTGGGAATTTCTGGCCATTCTGATAAAAGAGCATTTGTGAGATCAGACACTGATGTTTGATGAGAAGGTCTTGCTCACTAGCGGTGTTCCAATTCTTCCCAATGTGTTCAATGAGGTTGAGGTCAGGGCTCTGTCACTTGAGATCCTCCACACCAAACTCATCACACCATGCCTTTATGGACCTTGCAAACAGGTAAGGGCCTTCCCCCAAACTTTTACCACAAAGTTGGAAGCATATAATTGTCCATAATGTCTTGGTATACTGAAGCATTAACATTACCCTTCACTGGAAATAAGGGGCCAAGCGGGGCACTATGCATTCCCGTAGGTAATGTTCTCCTAGCACCCACCAAACCCAGATTCTTCCGTCAGACTGCAAGATAATGAACCATCATTCACCGCTCCAGAGAACACATTTCTAGTGGGGACGTGCTTTACACCCCTCCAGCTGACCCTTGGCATAGGACATGGTGATCTTAGGCTTGTGTGCAGTTGGTCGACCATGGAAACCTTTTGTTACTCCTAGTAGCTTCTGCTTCACAGTAATAGCACTTACAGGTGACCGGGGCAGATTTAGGAGATAAGAAATTTTACAAACTAACTTGTTGCAAAGGTGGCGCCCCATGGCCGTGCCACGGTTAAGGTCCCTGATCTCTTCAGAACGAACAATACTACTACCAATGTTTGTCTATGAAGATTGCATGGCTGTGTGCTTGATTTTATGTACCATTTTTGCAACGAGTGTCACCTGAAAATAATTAGGAGGGGAGTCCACATACTTTTTGCCATATAGTGTGTGTGCGCGGACTGAAGCGTTGCCACTTTTTGTTTCACTGAGAAATAATGAAGTACAGTGCTGCTTACCTTGCAATTTGAATCTGGATTATGAACCCAAATTGGTACCCATGCCTCAGTACTCGAGTGCAGAATACGGTCCATGATGACGTATCAGGCAGTTTCTGTATTTCACGTCACTTTGTGCAGATGTTGAGTGTGGCCTGATCTGGAGGAAGCAGATCCGCATAAGGTTGGGAATGGTGAATTGCAGGACCTCGGTTCAATCATATTTAATTTTAGAAATGGTGTAATTTTAGATCACTTTATAGTAATACAAATTGTTGTTTTGCCAATGCATTGCTGCTGATGTCAATGTGATAAATTTTTATTTCCAGGCGTAACCGTCACGGTTTAAAAAAGGAGAAGATTATAAAAATGTTAGAAAGTTATGAACGTGTGACTGTGAATTCTATATTAAACCTCTCTCGTCCAAAAGCGTCTGAAAATGCTGAAAATTCTCAAGGAAAAACAGAAGAAAAAATTGAGTAAGTGTAAATCTTGTATATTAACCTCTTCAGGACTGAGCCTGTTTGGCCTTCAGGACGAAGCCGATTTTTCAAATCTGACGTGTTACTTTATGTGGTAATTACTTCAGAATGCTTTTACCTATCCAAGCGATTCTGAGATTTTCTCGTGACATTGTACTTTGTTAGTGAAAAAATTTGGTCGATAAATTCAATATTTATTTGTAAAAAAACACCAAGATTTGGAGAAAATTAGCAAAAATTTTCATTTTTCTAAATTTAAATGCATCTGCTAGTAAAACAGATAGTAATATCACACAAACTAGTTTACATTTCCCATATGTCTACTTTATGTTTGCATTGTGCTTTGAACATTCTTTTATTTTTCTAGGACGTTACAAGGCTTAGAACTTTAGCAGAAATTTCTCATATTTTCAAGAAAATTTCAAAGGGCGATTTTTTTCAGGGACCAGTTCAGTTCTGAAGTGGCTTTGAGGGCCTTCTATATTAGAAAATCCCCATAACTCACCCGATTTTGAAAACTGCATCCCTCAAAGTATTCAAAACTGCATTCAGAAAGTGTTTTTAACCCTTTAGGCGTTTCACAGGAATTAAAGCAAAGTAGAGGTGAAATTTACAAAATTCACTTTTTTTATTTTATTTTTTATTCTTTTGCCAAAATTCATTTGTAATACATTTTTTTTCTTAACCACAGAAGGTTTTACCTGAGAAATGCAACTCCATATTTATTGCCCATATTATGTAGTTTTTAGAAATATCGCACATGTGGCCCTAGCGTGCTAATGGACTGGAACACTGGCCTCAGAAGCAAAGGGGCACCTAGTGGATTTTGGGGCCTCCTTTTTTTTTTTTGGAATATATTTTAGGCACCATGTCCGGTTTGAAGAGGTCTTGTGGTACCAAAACAGTAAAGATCCCCCAAAAGTGACCCTGTTTTGGAAACTACACCCCTCAAGGATTTATCTAGGTGTATAGTTAACAGGTTGAACCCACAGTTTTTTTGCCAAATTTATTTGAATTAGTATGTGAAGATGAAAATCTAGTTTTTTTTTCTGAAAAACCAATTTTTTTTAACATTTTTACAAGTAATAAAGGAGAAAAAACCCCAACATATGTAAAGCAATTTCTCCCGATTATTGGAATACCCCATATGTGGTAATAAACTGCTGTTTGGACTCACAGCAGGGCTCCGAAAAGAAGGAGCACCATTTGGATTTCTGATTTTGCTGGAATAGTTTTCAGTGCCGTGTCACGTTTGCAATGCACTGGAGGGACCAATACAGTGGAAACCCCCCAAAAGTGACCCCATTTTGGAAACTGCACCCCTCAAGGAAAGTTAGCATTTTGACTCCACAGTTGTTTTGCTGAATTTATTGGAATTAGTCTGTTAAGGTAAAAATCGACTTAATTTTTACAAGGAATAAAGGAGAAAAAAAAACAACATTTGTAAAACAATTTCTCACGATTTACGTAAATACGCCGTATGTGGTATAAAACTGCTGTTTGGACCCACAGCGGGGCTTAGTAGAGAAGGAGCGCTATTTGGCTTTTGGAGCTCAAATTTAGCTGAAATGGTTTTCGGGTGCCATGTAGAATTTGCAAAGCCCCTGAGAGACCAAAACAGTGGAAACCACACAAAAGTGACCCTATTTGGGAAACTACAGCACTTAAGGAATCGATCTAGGGGTATAGTGAGCATTTAGACCCCACAGGTCTTTTGCAGAATTTCTTAGAATTAGGCAGTGAGAATGAATATCAACATTATTTCCACTAAAATGTTGCATTTTTTCAATTTCATAAAGGAGGAAAAAGCACCCCAACATTTGTAAATCAATTTCTCCCAAGTACGGCAATACCCAACATGTGGTCATAAATGTTTTTTTCATTAGAAAGTAATTAACCCTTTCCGGACTGATCTATTTTTGCTTTTTCGTTTTTCCCTCCCCGCTTTCCAAGAGCCATAACTTTTTTATTGTCAATAGAGTGGTGTCAGGGCTTATTTTTATTGGTACCATTTTTTGGTACATACATCTTTTTTAGCACTTTTTATAAAAAAAATTTGGTAAAGCCAAGGTGACAAAAAAACTGCGATTGCCGTTTTAAAGTCTTTATTTTTCAAGGCGTTCACCGTGTGAGTTAAATAACGGTATATTGTAATAGTTTGGACTTTTACAGACACAGCGATACCAATTTTGTGTATTTTTTAAAAAAAATTTACATTACTGTGGAGAACAAATGTGAAAAGGTTTTTTTTTTTGGACTTTAAATATTTATTTAATTTTTTTCATTAATAATTAACTTTTTGGTTTTACACATTTTATTAGCCCCCCTAGGGGACTTGAACCAGCAATCAGTAGATCGCTGTTACAATACACTGCAATACTAATGTATTGCAGTATATTGTCATTTTTACAGGCTCCTGTAACAGCGCGATCGCTGTTCCTGTCAGTTGTCCTGGGTGTCAGCTGTAATACAGAGCTGACACACCGCAGTGTATGGCGCGGGCTCAGCTCGTGAGCCCGCTCCATACATCACTCCCCACACCACGACATGCTATTAAGCCGTGTGCGAAGGGGTTAATGCGCAGCGGATGGTGCCGAGTGAAAATTACAATTTTCCACTGATATGCCATTTTAGTGCACTATATGTTATGCCCAGTTTGTGTCACTGAAGACAAATACCTCATAAAATATTAACCGGGTTCTCCCGGGTATGGCGATGCCATATCTGTGGACGTAAACCGCTGTTTGGGCACGCTGCAGGGCTCAGCAGGGAGGGAGCGCCATTTTGTTTTTTGGAGCGCAGATTTAGCTTGGTAGTAGTTCTGTTTGGCGTTTTGCTGGTATTTCAGTTTATAATGTGGGGGCATATGTAAGCTGTGCGGAGTACATCAGTGCATAATAAGAGGGTATAATAATGGGGTAAATAGATAATTATCCGCAGATATGTGGCCAATGTCGCACTGATAAATGGTGCCCAATTTTATCTGCTTTTGGAACACTGCACATTTTGCATCGCCATAATCTGAGAGCCAGAACTTCTTTTATTTTTTCT
Organism: Rhinoderma darwinii; assembly: GCF_050947455.1. Lineage (NCBI taxonomy): Eukaryota > Metazoa > Chordata > Amphibia > Anura > Rhinodermatidae > Rhinoderma > Rhinoderma darwinii. Next base: position 64,548,791 of record NC_134687.1, read on the forward strand.
TCACTGGAGCTGTGTGAGGGCTTATTTGTTGCGGGACAATCTGTAGTTTTCATTGGTACCGTTTTGGGGTACATGCGATTTTTTTTTTTATCACTTTTAATTCAATTTTTTGGCAAACAAGGTGACCAAAAACCATCAATTTTGACAATGTTTTTTATATTCCTTCTTTTTTTTTTTTTTTTTTTTTTACGGCGTTCACCCTGGTCTATAAATTACCATTTTACTTTTATTCTGCGGGTCGGTACGATTATGGCGATACCATATGTATATCGTTCTTTTATGTTTTGCAGCGTTTACACAATTATTTTTTGTGTCACGATATTCTGAGAGCCATAACTTTTTTTTATTTTTCAGTCAAAAAAGCTATGTAAGGGCTTGTTTTTTGCGGGACGGGTTGTAGTTTTTATTGGTATTATTTTGGCGTACATGCAACTTTTTTTGATCACTTTTTATTGTACATTTTGGGAGGGGTGGTGACCAAAAAATATCAATTGTAGCATTGTTTCTTTTCGTTTTTTTTTTGCGTTGTTCATCGTGCGGGAAAATTAATATTATCGTTTTATAGTTGGGGTCGTTACGAACGCGGTGATACCAAATATGTGTACTTTTTTTAACGTGTTTGTTTTTTTCCTATAATAAAAGACTTATTATAGAGGGAAAAGCATTTTTTGCTTATGTAACTTATGACTTTTATTATTAATTTTTTTTTTAATACATTTTTTTTAACTTTTTTTTACTTGTCCCACTAGCGGACTACCAGTCTTGCAGATCTGATCGCTGCTAGAACACATTACACTGGTCCTTATTTTGACCATTTATCTCTTCTCTTACAGAATATATTCTGTGAGAGAATAGAGAGAACTAACCGTCGCTGTTTTTACAGTGATCGCCATTATTCGGTGAATAACGACGATCACGTGACCGGGGTCCGGACAAAACGGTCCTCGGTCTGTGCTCCAAGGCCTCAGCTACCTCCGTAGCTGAGGACACAGAGTTTAAGTGCCTCCTGGGGGCGCTATCTTATGACAAAGCGCCGCTGTGGAACGGTACTGACATAAGTACCCTTAATGGCCACTGTGAAAACACGTATAGGCAGTCATTTAAGGGGTTAAAAGAATTGTTTCTGCTAGCAGTAAATGCTGTGTAGTATTTTGGCTACTTAGATACAGGTGCATGATACATTTGTTAGCCAAAAAGAGGACTGGGTACAAAACTTACTTTTTTACTTTTTCCACCCCTGGTTTTGGCTTACAAATACTGATGAAAAATAGTCTAAAATACGCCAGTGTGAAAGTAGAATTAATTTTGTCCAAGAAAAATAAATGCTGGGCAATGCAAAAAATACATTATTTCCCACAATATAAATATTTTGAATTGGGGAAAGTAGTTTTTATTATGGGCATTATCTTATTGTGTATACCCCTTTTTCTAGAGAATGTTGCAATTGTTTACCAGATTGGGGAGTAGGATCTCTTTGTCTGTGGCAAGCTTTATCGCTGGAAAATGTACTTGGTAACATTTTACCTTGTATTTTACCGTATTCAATTAACCCCTTAGTGACCAACAATACGCCTTTTAACGTTCGTCACTAAGGGGCCTTAGGCTAGGCTGACGCCTTTTCATGTGAGCCTAGTCTAAGTCCTGCACGGGTGATCCCGTGCAGGCTGGAGCCGGGGCTCTGTTGTCTGATGACAGCTGGGCTCCTGCTCCAACGCCCGTGATCGAAGTTTACTTCGATCATTGCCGTTTAACCCGTTAAATGCCGCCGCCAATGGCGACCGCAGCATTTAATTTGTTTACACAGAGGGAGTGCGCTCCCTCTGTCACCCATCGGCAGCCCGCGAATGTAATCGCGGGTCTCCGATGGGGTGTCAATGCAGCCGGGGGCTTGATAAAAGCCCCCAGGTCTGCCCTGGACATATGCCTGTTAGGACGCGCCGGAGGCACGTCCTAACATATTGCCTGTCAGATTTACACTGACAGGCAATAATACTCTGGCATACGAAGTATACCAAAGCATTATAGCAGCGATCTGAAGATCGCACAGTAAAGTCCCCTAGTGGGACTAATAAAATAAGTCAGCAATGTGAAATAAAGATTATTAATAAAGTACAGTAAAAAAAAATCAATTTTTTCCCATAAAAAGTGGTTTTATTTAGTAAAAGTGTAAAAAATAAAAGGAAAAGTACACATATGTGGTATCGCCGCGACCGTAATGACTCCATTAATAAAGTTAATATGTAATTTAAACCGCAAGGTGAACACCGTAAAAAAACTCAAAAAACAATGGCGAAATTGCAATTTTTTTCCAATGCCCCCCCAAAAAGTCATAATAAAAATGAATCAATAAGTCCCATGCACCCCAAAACAGTACCAATCAAAACTACGTTTCGTCCCGCAAAAAATAAGTCGAAAAAATCACTACATTGATGGAAAAATAAAAAAATGACGGCTCTTGGAAAGCGACGATGCAAAAACAAATAATTTTAGTTCAAAAGTGTTTTTATTGGGCAAAAGTCGTAAAACATAAAAAACCTCTACATATGTGGTATCGCCGTAATCGTACCGACCCATAGAATAAAGGTAACATGTTATTTACGCCGCACAGTGAACGGCATCAATTTAAAAACGCATAAAACAATGGTGGAATTTCAGGTTTTTTTTAATAATCCCCCCCCATTAAAGTAAATAAAAGTTAATAAAAAAATATGTACCCTAAAATGGTGCTATTAAAAAGTACAACTAATCCCGCAAAAAACAAGTCCTCATACAGCTATGTAGACGAAAAAATAAAAAAGTTATAGCTCTTTGAATGCAACTATAGAAAAACGAATAAAATAGCTTGGTCATTAAGGCCTAAAATGGGCTGGTCACTAAGGGGTTATCCGGGATGTGTTTTTTTTTTATTTTTTTTATTAGGGTCTGGAAACTAAATAAATAAACCAAATAAACAATACTTACCTGTTCTTTGCCCCGGCGATCCTGCACTGTCACTACGGCAGTCCTCTCGGTGGTCGTTTACATAGCATGTGACCACTGCAACCAATCAGACGGCTCAGCGGGGCTCACTTGTGATGAATCATATATACAACATATGGCCACTTAAGGCCCTTTGACACTAGGCAATTATCATTCATGGAACGCTTGTTGCCGATAATTACCCTGTGTAAACAGGGCAGCGATCAGCAGATGAATGAGCAAACTCTCGTTCAACTGTCAATCGTATCATTTTAAAAACTGAAATATAATCTTTGTCAGCAGCGTATCTCCCTGAGACGTGCTGCCAACATGATAATGTATGGAGACGAGCAATCGGAGTAACGACCGAACGTCCCTATACATATCTCCTTGTGACAGGAGAAAACGAGCGCCCATCCACGAGCTGTCTTGTTGATCGGCGCTCGTTGCATCGGCTAAAATTGCCTGGTGTAATAGGGCCTTTAGCCCTCTGTAAATAACCACCTGGAGTGCTGTCGGAGCAATGGTGTTAAATCGCCGGGGGAAAGAAAAGGTAACTGATTTTTTTAAAATTTCTTTTCCAGCCCCTAATACTGGTGAGTTAGGCTTCGTTCACATCTGCGCTAGGGCTCCGTTCCGTCTGAGATTTCCGCCACAACGGAGCCCTGAAAGACACACAGGTAAACCATAGGTTTCCGTTTTCCATCATCATTGACTTAAATTGCGACGAATCCGGTCCCAATGGTTTTCGTTTGTCTCCGTTGTGCAAGGGTTCTGTCGTTTTGACAGAATCAATAGCGTAGTCGACTACGGTATTGATTCCGTCAAAATGACGGAACCCTTGCACAACGGAGACAAACGGAAACCATTGGCACCGGATCAGTCATCATTGAAATCAATGGTGAAGTAAAAAGAAAACCTATGGTTTACCTGTGTGTCTTTCAGGGCTCCGTTCAGACGGATCGGAGTCCTAGCACAGGTGTGAACAAAGCCTTAAAGGGGTTTTCTCCTTTTGGATGATCCATTTATCCATAATCAGCTGTAATCTATGAGGGAAACCGGCAACAAGTGTTCAGTTTCCCTGCAGCGCCACCACAGACCAGATTAAGCATTACACAGTTTCCATTTAAATCCATGTTCTGCACAGACATGCAGAGTCCTCCAGGTAGTCAGTGACTCTTTGTAGTCACATTTTTTTTTAGTGTAATTCATTATAATATGTTACTGATGTGTATCATTTATTTTATTTTTGGAAGAAGACTAAAATAATGTTTTTGGATTTATAGGGAGCTCAATGTATTGCCACAGTCTTTAAAAGCTGAAGAAACAGCGTTTTGTAAAACCCCTGAATCAGGAAACATGGAAGATATGGAAAGTGAAGCTCCAGACAGGCAGAAAATCTTTGAAGACGGTTCTGAAATGGTTCCTGTTCTTGCAGGATCAAATCTAAAAAATCTGACAACAACAGTGAGTGCCCGCTATGTGGAATTATTTCATCTTCTAGATAATATCCATACTGAGAATAAAGAGCAACGTAATGAAGACTGTTCTTCTGAGGAGTCTGTAGAGGCTGCTGTAGATAAGCAGGGTCCAGATATAGATAGTGGGGAATCCATTCTTAACGCAAGGCCAGAGTTGCTTAACTTTGTAGGAGACTGGCCATTAGAGCAAACCATGAGGACCCAGCGGAGGCGAAAAGCCAGAGCGAGACGTGAAAAACACAATACCTCAGTGCAAAAAAGTGGTGAAAATGATGCAATCGCGGACGCTGATGCAGAACATATAGAGAAGGCTATTGAACATGAACAAATAGATAATAGATCTAGTGAACAAGACCAGTTGAAAGAAGGTACTGCTTTAAAAATGGAATATCTTATTGACTCCTCCACTGTGGATTATGATGAAGAACATTTATTGGGATTGGAAAAACAGTTATGTACTTCATTAACCCTACATAATAAGGACGATGGTGCTGAAGGAGAAGTCCAATTTAAGGGCATGTTTATTGATAAGCCCTCTGATATACAAGAGCAAGTAGCTGAATCTACTAATGGTCAGGATATTCCGATTACCTCAAGTGTTGAAGATGTTAAAATAAAGCCAAGGCCACCGAGGCGTAACTGTAGGCATTGCAAATTAGCACTAAACTTCACAAACAATTGTGCCATCTCATCCAAACATGAGGACCCGTTACAAGAATGTGATTCATCACAAAACCTTCAGCAGCCTAGTGTTGGCCTGTGCAATTTTTCGCAAACCGAGCCACAGGATTTTGCATTGGCGTGGAGAATAGAGAACATAAATGTGGATGTTTTAGATTCTGCAAAAATACTAATAGGAAAAAGTAGTAGATTTAAATCAAAAATATTACAAGGCAGCTCAGATGCTGCGGAGAATATACCATACAGAGCGATGCATCATAAAAGTACATTTGTGGAGGAAGATGATATCATCAGTTTAGGAGATAAGGATAGTTTAGATATTCTTTGCAAACTTTTTAAGTCCCTTTCTTTTGACGTACTGAAAGATTTATTTGAAAGGTGCGATAAAGATATAGAATGGACGACAAACTTGCTTCTTGACTCTGGAGAAAAATTTTATAAGAATGAGGAATGTGAAGACTTAGAATTGCAGTCCCATGCAGATGAGGATACTCTTCAGAATAACTTTTCTGTAATAATTGAGGAAAAATCTGTTATAATTGCTGAAGAACAGCCTGAAAATGTGGAAACTGATTTTACCAACCACAGTTTTGTAGCTTCAGAATATTCTCCCTTTGTTAACGCATTGCCCCTTGTAGCAGAAGAATTAAAAAATGGTAATATTTTAACTTCTAATGAAATTAATCTTGGTCATCCATGTAGAATTTCGTCAGAACTTTTTCAGGACCATGAAACCATAACCAACCCCATTGCCTCCCACCTAATGTGGCCTTCAGCTTTACAAACACAAAAACCTAATACACAGGATTCATCTCTCGACCTATTACAAGACCGTAACACATTGAAAACTATTCAAAAAGACAACCAAGAGGAAATCAATTCAAATAATGCAAATTTGTCCAAGAATTCAGATATGCATCGTCCTGAAGTATTAGTGGATGAGACTAATGAAGAGCAAGAGTTTACAGAAGTCTCAACGGTTGTTGAAGAGGAAAAGAAAACGCAAAATAAAAGCAACTCTAGGTCACAATCTAAGGAATCCTTGCAATTTGATTATTTGGAATTGGCTTTGCCTCCAGAATTTGCCTTTCAGCTCACTGAGTTATTTGGCCCCGTTGGAATTGATCCAGGTAATTATTACAGAGCTGCTAAAACATACCATCTACTATATGAATGTTGGAGTCTAGTGTATGAGATTTAGACCAGTACTTACCATTTACCCACTGGAGCTCTCCCAATGGGCTGTCCCATAGAGTTGTATGGAGTGGAAATGCGGACGTAGGGTTGGTTAGGTGACGTTGGACTGAGGTCCCCCATTCTGCAAATCGGTGGGAGGTTACAGCGGTGGGACTACCTATCCAGTAGACACCAAGCTCGACTATCGAGGTGAGCTGCTTAAACAGATGTTGACTTGTTCACATCTTAGGGTCCATTTACACCGGCCAATATGGGCCGTATAAAGGAGTGTCGATCAATGAGACAGCTTGTTGATCGGCTGTCATTTCACAAGGAGCAAACGGGGACGAGCAAAGGTTACTACGATCACTCGTCCCCATGCATTTCAAGTACATCGGCAGCACATCTTCCTGTTTCCACAGGGAGATGTGCAGCATAAACGATACGATGAGCCGATGAACGAGCATTTGTCGACTACAGTATTGATTCCGCCAAAACGTTGGAACACTTAAACAACGGTGACCATAGTATGGTTTGTTTGGATTCCGTTCATGCGTTCCGCTGACGGAAAGCTCAGACGGAACCCATGAAGTAGTCACAACGCAGATTTGAACGAAGCCTGACCTTACACAATTGGATGTCTCACTGACACAGCCGAACAGTGATAAATCCAGGTCCGTGCTGTGCTGACAGTGTATCCTTAGATCTCTCAGTAATATCAACATTTAAAAATCAAAATACAATTCTTTTTAAATGAAAAAAAAAAAGGCTTTATTTTTAATAATCCATCAATGCCCCGTGATTGCATCTTGTGGCACTGATGGGCTGACAGAAGTAGCCCCCTTGTCTGTCAAACACTTCAAATGCAACAATTGCTATTGACCACGACATCTACTGCCGGGGTCGGAGTTCTCTCCAACCCCCGGCAGGATCACATCTGTTTATAACAGCCGTGCTATTGCCACCTCCGCTGATCTCATGGGTACAGTAATAGTGGCAACAAGATCCGAGTGACTGTGAAATCTGTCACGATGTGGGGACTAGCACCCGCTCGTGATGGATATATCTGTCATCTCCGGTTGTCTAGTTTGTAAAAACACTTTTTTGATCCTTACCAGTGCTGATCCAATGCACGTCTTCTATATGGTATCAAATTCTTACACCAATTTAATGCCAAACCATTGGGCAATTACCTACTTATCCTTTTGGATTCTGAATATAAGGTCTTTTACTGTATAGCTTCCGGTTAATATTGTTCTCTTTTATGAGAATTGCTAGAACTGTTAGCGTATTGTTTGTCTGATATTGATTTCTGACTATTTTCAGTTTATTTGATCTTTTCTCTGTCCAGGCTCATTAACTATTGAAGATTGTGTAGTGCCAATAGACCTGAAGTTGGCTGAATCTATCCATAAGAAGTGGAAAGAATCAATCATGGTTAGTAAATCTACATAAATGTTAATACAAATGACTTCCCATACATGAAACCATGGTATTCTCCGTGTATGAGCTCCAATTATTAGAACTTTTTTAAGATGACAATCACAAATTGCTGCACATTGAAGAGAGATGTCCCCGTACTCCACAACATATAGCAGGGATTTGTGCTGCTAAACATGCCATCATACTCCATAAAAACGACTTAATGCCCGGCTGCTCTCTGTTCATTTCGATATACGTTGGTTGGATAGCATAGTGGCGTGAATCTTAACGATCTTTTTAAGAATGACCAGCAGAAAGGCAGTGAGACCTTAACCAATTCTCCCTGCAAAAAATGTGCAAGTATTTTTTTTTTCTACAGAATTAATAAACTTAGATTTAATATTCTATTTACATTATTACTCTATAAGCCGAGTTTACTATAGAAGAAGTCTTGGTTCATAACTCGGGTAATAGGTGTTGTCCCGGACTACTGGTTTATCATTTCTTTCTTGGCTATAACTGCCGATCTCAGCCCATATTGTCCCCCCTTTTCCTGTATATTGCACATGTGGCCACCTCACCAACGCCCAATAGCAGAGAGGTCCATAGATCCCCAATAAATGAGGCCCACAAGACCCCCAGTAAAAGGTATACCTTGAGGGGTGGTAGATTCTGACAAGCCCCTGCATGTAATCTCAATTGTGCCCTTACCTGTGAGTCCTCCAATCCTCAGCTCCTCCATCCTGAAGCCCCAGCATGCAATTCAACACTGCAGACTGAATTGTCTGTAGCATTGAACTAAAAAGTAACCTCGCCTTGGATACACTCTGCACCCATTTGTGATCTATATTGACTGGTTGCGACCTGGGTCTTAAGGTCCTTTCACACTGGCCGATATGGGCCGTGAAAACAAGCGCCAAGACAGCTTGTTAGCTTCTTTCACAAGGAGCGATGAGCGGTTATGCATGGAGACGAGCGACCGTTACTACGATTGTTCTACATTTCTATCATGCAGCTCCTCTACCTGTTTAACGATAATATTTATTGCTGCATAAACTTATACAATCAGCCGATGAACGAGCGTTTACACAGGGTAATGGTCGGGACGAGCTTTCATATGAACGCCGTTTGCCCGATAATTGACCCATGATTCTGGTTACCTACGTAAGATTCTGTTTTAGCACCTTCATTTGAATGCTCCTTATTTGGGAAAATGAGCAGGAGGGTATTAAGACATTAGGCAATTCTCCATGTAAAAATATGCAAATAACTAAACAAAAAACACTTTCTAAAGTGCAATTCACATAGCCAATCAAAACCCTGCTCAAAAAGTTACTTTGTTAGCTCTTCACTCCGCCTTGAGTAGACGCAGTCGGGTTAATGGCACAAGACGGATTTCTTCCTCGAGGAGACCAAATTGCAATTATATTTTCATTCTTTTATTATAACTGATTATTTTTTTTATTCCTCAGGAAAGACACCGACAAGAAGCATTATCCCATCAGCTCATTTTCCAAGGCAAGTATTCTTATTTGAGTGAATCAACCCTCACATTAACCTTTTCGTTGCCAGGGTTTTTGACATTTTGCACCTCTGGTAGCCAGGACGATTTTCACATTTTAAAAGCTAAATTACAAAATAAAGAATTATATTAAACCCCCATACCTATATATTTTCTGAAAGTCTACACTTGGCACATTGTCAAAACTCTCAGCACTTCATTCACACGGGCACCGTCATGCAATTTTGTGTCAAATTGCAAGTTTTCATTTAAAAAATGAAAAAAAATGCATAAAAATGAATATTTGTGCCTAAAAGTGTGACTGAAGCAGAAAATTAGATGCACCTCACGTCCTAAAAATAAAAGTAAATTATGTACAGTGTTCATACATACCACTTATGTCTATGTCTACATGCACATATCTTCATAAAATCACCAGAATTGAAGAGACCAAAAAATCTGGTTTTAATGGGTAACTAAACGTTCAACAAACTTCTGACATGTCCTAGTGTTAAAGTTAGAGTATAACCAAAAAAGAACCAGAGCGAGTCCCTTATTAAAGGTACATATCCTGGTATACCAACACTAAGAACAAAATCTGACAAACTGTCAAGACAAAACATTAAAAAGTCATTAAATCCAGACTACGGTGGTGGTCAACTATCCAGCATAGATCTACATAATGTGCAAAAAGATGTAAAGTCAAATGTGATGTAAACCGTATACCATCATGGTTGGAACCAATAACATTGAAAATGAGGTGTAAGGCTATAAGATGCCCCAAGTAAAGTAGTAGGGTACCCCTTGAAAATGCTGACGGCAAAACGCCTGTCGGGGTCCTGAGGTGGTGGTCCTTCCAGTGGTGTAATTTTTGGAACGTGTACCATGATGGGTTAGTATTGATTGGCGCAATTCACTAGGTGCCTGTTGGGTACTTTGAAAGCATGCCAGCTTCCACCTATACGCATGGATACTCTGTGTTACAAATAGGGTACCCTACTACTTTTCTTGGGGCTTCTTTACGTGGTGCTTGGAATATGGGCAAGATACCTTGTTGAAGCTTACACACCATCGTTATTTGTTGCACTTATGGCATTATGTTAGACTTTAGTGGAAGGGAGATAGTTTAGTCAGGGATCTTTACTCTTTACACCCCACCGCACTATGCCGATTAGGGAGTGATGTTCAGGACTCCTACTCAGGTCCTTCCCTGTGCACCCGTTGTCTTCTTTTGTCATTTTTCTTTATTTGCCTCTGTATGATTCAATAAACTTTTTATTTTTATACTTTGTGTATATTCTGGTAGTTTTGTGCTCCTTTTTCCATTTGGTAAAGATTATTGTGGAGTTTCTGCTGTCACTTAGATTTAAATTTAGGGACGACGACTATGTGACATTGGTGTTCATTGTGCCCAGCCCCACCATTGATGTCATGGGAGCTAAATTTATGTTGCTGTGTATATACGATTACTACTACATTGCAGTTTTCGTTATTTGTATGTGATCGTTTAGAGGCGGCTGCAAGTATATCATGGTGCAGACTGAACCACATGAGTTTTGCAGATTCCTTATGGTGGCCCCTGCGGCTTGCTGATCAGTCTATGTTCTCACCTGCATAATCCGGTTTCTTTGCTGTCTGAATGTTAATTTTACACTCCTAATGCTGACTCGGACCATGACTTTGTACCCCTGTTTTTCCTGTTTCTCTATTATCCCTTTTCCCCCTCCCTAAAATTTGTAAAATCCGTAATAAAAATCTAGAATAAAAATTCATAAATAAATACTTTCGGGACCAAAACAAATAGTTCTGCCATGAAATGAACCCATACCAGCAGCTTTCTTCCTGTACTTCTTTATTCTATCATCATAATCTAAGGCCCCACGCATGCGACCATAGTCTTTATCCGTAATTACGGATGAAATTGCGGACCCATTCATTTTTATAGGCCACGGACACGTTTCCGTATATTTATGGATGTGTGTCTTGGCCGTTGGAATGATCTGCAAAATATAGAACTTGTCCTTTTCTTGTCTGCAATTGCGGCACGGACTCGCCCCTACAATTCTATGGGCGTGTCCACAAATGCGGACGGCTAGGGATGTGCATCCGTATTTGCGGACAGTAAAAACCATTAGTCGTGTGCATGAGACCTAAGATCGTGTGAATAACAGACTGTCGGCGTAGAGTTGGGAGGCCCACCTAAATAGTCAGCTGATCCTGCTGAATTCGGCAGGTTTGGACAACTTTTCTCTGTGTATAGCCGGCTTTAGACATGCTGCGCATGGGACTCGACGTTTCCATTATGGACTATAAGTATGAAATAAATGCTTTAATGAAGGAAGCTGCTATTGTGGGTTCATGTCATGGGGAGACTAAGTCACTGGCTTGTTCTCCTAATTGGTTTCAATATAAATCAAATCCATCTGTCCGCCTCAGACAATCACTTGGAAAGAAAAGTGATAGGTGAGGCTTTTGACAAATGCAGCAGTTCTGTTGTACATACTGAAACTGTAGAGATTGTACACGCTTAGGCCTCATACACACTTCCGTATTCTGGTCAGTATTTTGCTTCAGTATTTGGAAGCCAAAACCAGGAGTGGGTCCAAAACACGGAAGAGGTGAAAATCTTTCCATTATGGGTTTTCCAAGTTTCTGTTCCACTACTGGTTTCGGCTTTTAAATACTGAAGCAAAATACCGACCAGAATACTGACGTGTACATGAGGCCTTGGATAAACATGGCAGCTTTCTTACAAAAAACAGTGCCACACCTGTCCACGGGTTGTATGTGGTATTGCAGCTCTGGTGTTCTGTTCCTCTGTTGTTCCTCCTGGAAATGTATTATTACATTGACAACTGGGTGTTACCGTTTGCCTTGGCAATAGGAGGTGTTTCTACAAAGTCGGACACTGTCCGCATGGATTTAAGTGTGTAGGCACAAACCATATTAAGAAGGGGAATGGTAACACCAGTTGTCAATTTAGTCATACATTTCCAGTAGGTAATACAGAGGAACAACACAACCCAGAATTCTAAGAAAAGATATTCCAGAATAGTTTAATTTCACGGGGATTGTAAGTATTTACTAAAAGAGACATGTCAGTAGAGCTGACCAGTCCTCTTTAAGTAAACCACCAAGACCCTGGTATCGTGATCAAGTATAGATTTTTTTTTTTTTTTTTTTAAGTCATGCCTTTTATGCTATTTATATTTCTGCAGACAGTTTACCGGATTACCCAGTTGACCTAGATAATCCTGAAAAATTGTTATCTGAAGTGTCGCAAAGAGATACAGACCTCCTTCCATTCATGGATCAATGGAACACAAGAATAAAGAAAGTATCAATGCGTCAGATCATCGCAGAAGAGATGGCGTTACAAGCCCACGAGGACTCCGTATGGACTAACTTGTGTTTCAATATTTATTGAACAAACCGATGCATTAGGGCCTGTTCACATCAGCGTTCCGTTTCCGTTGATGGGTTCCGTCAGTTATGATGGACCTGATTTTTTATTTTATTTTTTCTCCATTGACTTATAATGGATCAGTCACATTACCGTTCGGTATCCGTTCAGTTTTTTGTTTTTGTTTTCCTTTGCTGGATGCAATACTGACGCATGCTATTCTATTTTGACTTTTAAAAAGCAACTGAAGTTTGCCGAAAAATAACTAATAGAGACATTAACCCCTTAGTGACCACTAATACGCCTTTTTACGTCGGTCACTAATGGGCTTTAGGCTAGGCCGCTGCCTTTTCACGTCAGCCTAGTCTAAGTCCTGCACGGGTCTCCCGTGCAGGCTGGAGCCGGGGCTCTGCTGTCTGATGACAGCTGAGCTCCTGCTCCAACGCCCACGATTGAAGTTTACTTCGATCGCGGCCGTTTAACCCGTTAAATGCCGCCGTCAATAGCGACCGCGGCATTTAACTTTATTTACAGAGGGAGTGCGCTCCCTCTGTCACCCATCGGCGGCCCGCGAATGAAATCGCGGGTCTCCGATGGGGTGTCATGGCAGCCGGGGGCTTGATAAAAGCCCCCAGGTCTGCCCTGGACATATTCCTGTTAGGACGCGCCGGAGGCACGTCCTAACAGATTGCCTGTCAGATTTACACTGACAGGCAATAATGCTCTGGTATACGAAGTATACCAGAGCATTATAGCAGCGATCGGAACATCGCACAGTAAAGTCCCCTAGTGGGACTAATAAAATCCGTCATCAAAGTGAAATAAAGATAATTAATAAAAAGTACAGTAAAAAATAAAATCCATTTTTTTCCATAAAAAGTGGTTTTATTTAGTAAAAGTGTAAAAAAAAAAAAGTACACATATGTGGTATCGCCGCGACCGTAATGACTCCATTAATAAAGTTAATATGTAATTTAAACCGCAAAGTGAACACCGTAAAAAAAAAACGCAAAAAACCATGGCGAAATTGCATTTTTTTCCCATTGCCCCATAAAAAAGTCATAATAAAAATGAATCAATAAGTCCCATGTACCCCAAAACAGTACCATTCAAAACTATGTCTTGTCCCGCAGAAAACAAGCCCAAAAAATCACTACATTGATGGAAAAATAAAAAAATTACGGCTCTTGGAAAGCGACGATACAAAAGCAAATAATTTTAGTTCAAAAGTGTTTTTATTGTGCAAAAGTCGTAAAACATAAAAAAACCTTTACATATGTGGTATCGCCGTAATCGTACCGACCCATAGAATAAAGGTCACATGTTAATTACGCCGCACAGTGAACGGCGTCAATTTAAAAACGCATAGAAAATGGCGGAATTTCAGGTTTTTTTTATAATCCCCCCCCAAAAGGGTTAATAAAAGTTAATATAAAAATTATATGTACCCAAAAATGGTGCTATTAAAAAGCTCAACTAATCCCGCAAAAAACAAGTCCTCATACAGCTATGTAGACGAAAAAATAAAAACGTTATAGCTCTTTGAATGCGACTATAGAAAAACGAATAAAATAGCTTGGTCATTAAGGCCTAAAATGGGCTGGTCACTAAGGGGTTAACAGAGCCTTAGGCTCCGTTTACATCTGCGTCGGAAGGCTCGCCAGGAGCCTCCGTTGCAGATAGTGTCACGTTTGCTGGACAGAATAGTGCAGTGTGCAGTGCTATTGTGTCCAGCGAAATGAAGGAAACCTGTCGGAACCCTCTAAGTCAATGGGTACTTTCGGGCGCCTTTGGTTACAGTCATGCGACAAATCCGCCACTTTTAGTTTTTTGCATATATTTTTTTTTCCCTGTGACGGAACAGAAAAGCGAGTGCAGATGTGAACAGAGTCTTACACTCAGCATGTTTTATTTATATATATATATATATATATATATATATATATATATATATATATATATATATTCTGTGACAAAAGATTTCAATGAAGTCTATCCAATAAATTGCCTCTTTTCTACTGTAGAAGAAGTCTTTATCAAGTAAAAACTGTGCTGAGAAACTGAAGGAGAAGCAGCTCTTGGAAATGTTTCCTCATGTTGAGCAACAACTACTAATGGATATCTTTAAGGAAAACAAGTAAGGAAGAATTGGATTATTTTATTTATTAGCAAACCTATATTTTATTCTGTATGTTCAGTTTTTGAAAATAGTCTTCAGTTCTAGGGGTTGTCCTTCCTATGTTACGGGTCCCCTTGTATTGCGCAAATTATGAGGGCCCTTCAGCTGTTGTCATCGGGGGAAGTGAATGTCAAGTTTTCATTTTCCTCACAAAGCCAATTGAAATGAATGGGCCGTCTGCACGTTGCATGGATGAGCCGGGAACTCCAAAGGGAGAGCCACTCTTTGCAGCAGCTCTTCGCTCTGGCTAACAGAAGGGTCTTTCATGATGGATTCCCATACATCTATATGCCCTAATAATGGATGTGGAAGGGGGTTGTCTAAAGAGGACAACCCTTTCAAACTGAACCCGCAAAGTGTTATAATTTTGTAAAATGATGGTGTTGAATATAGCCACTGTCACAGGATTTCATTAAACCAATACTTCATAAGCATTTCAATAGCTTTTTATGACCAATCCGTTAAACAGATGCTATTATATCTTATGGGTGACAGATGCGTTAAATGGATGCCACTATTACTAGCATCATCTGTCACCCATAGACTATAATAGCATCTGTTTAACATAAACGTCACGAGAGTTCATAACGGATAACATTCTAGCCTGTGAGTGACGGGTGCCACTGTTAGGCCTCCGTCACAGCCTCCATTAATCTTCTATGTCAGGATCTTTTCCCGGCGTATATGTAAAACGGAGACCACTAAACACAGAGTGAAAAGTTGTTGTTTTTTTAAATTCTACTGATTTGCGCCAAATGTATCTGGAAATGAAATTATGCCTGCTCTAAGCAGGCGCAGATTTTCTCCCAATTTTACCTATTCTATTTAATAAATCTGTCCTAAACTGAGTCTCTTTAGAGGCCATGCCCACTTTTCTGGTCCCTTCCCAAATTTCGACATTTTAACGGCGCAGTTTACCCCAATAATTGTCGTAAACTGATTTGTCAATGTGGGGGATGTTTCTTTACAGACTTTGAGACTGAGCTCCAGGATAGCTACTGATGGATACCTGAGCAGCCTACTAGTTATATTAAGTGGAGTTTACTTTTGTCTACAGTTATTCCTTAGCAAAGACTGAGCAGTTCATGAGCTCTGTTCTGGAGGCGGATCCTGTGCAGAATGTGATCGCGCTCGGCTTCAAGCCATCAGTGTCCTCAGCGACCGATAAAACCAAGGAAAAGGTACTTCTCTCTATTTATTGTTTAAAGATGAGATGATGTTTCAGGAAAATAATAATCGGAACAACACTTTAAAAAGGTTATGGAGGCCGTCCTGGCAATCATCTGGGTCCAGCTTCTCTTACCCCCGGTGGTCGGCTCTTCGTGTCAGGAGAAGTTATTTCTGTCCACTCATTTCCCTGCAGAGGCCACTGTAGGATGAATGTAGTATGACAATGTAATGCATGGACAGGCTGGATCTGCCAAAGAGGCTCCTTATTCTCGCTCGCAGAGGAGGGTCCTGAACTGGGGACCCCCTCTATGATGTTTATATGCCATAATAGGGCATATTAGGACAGTCCTGAGGCAACCCTTTTGAGAAAGTATTCTGAAGTGCTGTACTTCGCATCAGTCCCCAGTGAGGCTCACAATTTGTTTTGCTATTTAATACACGCACGCGCGCTAGCGTCCATATCATAGAACAAGTCACCTATAAGTAAGACCACTTAGGCCCTGTTCACATCATATTAGTGATGTTACACTTTGGATCTTCATCGGGAAACATGCTAAGCATATTCAAAGGACTCCATTAACCCAATGGAGACCAATTAAGTGTCTCTTTGGCAAATGTCTGGCATCGATATACAGCAAAAAAGGCATGGAATAGCGTAGTAGACTATAACAAAACTACTGAGCATAATTTCACACAAGGGTTTTCAGTAAAAAACCGCATGGTATACGTGTTGTTTTTTTTCAATAGAAGCCTATGGACGACGTATCCCACTGTGTCCGTATACAATAAGATAACTCGCAGCCTTCCATCGGAGGTATACCTTAAGAGCTTATCCCAATGTATACGTCAAACGGAGGGCTATAGTGTGATGTGAACAGTGCCTAGACGGTTTTAATTTTATCCTATCTCAGTTTGCATGCATTTCATTTTAATCAATTGTTTCCTTTTATCAGCCATTTTAGACTGGAGAGCTGCTGCCTCTAGTGGTCTATAACTGCATGTATCCAATCCATTTTATGTACAGATTTGTAAATGATCTTAGCTTCTTTGTTCCATTTTTATAAACTAATTTTAGGCCTTATTGACACGACCGTGATAAACGGCAGAGTGACGGCCCTTCTTTTAACGGCCATAACACGGTCGTTTTCAGAACAATGATGTTCTATGGGTGTATTCACACGGCCGTTTTTTTAACGGCCCGTGAATAATGGGCGTCAAAAAATAGGACGTCCCATTTTTGGCCGTTTTAACGGCCTGACGGCCCCAATAGAAGTCAATGGATCCGTTTTTTAACGGCTGTCAATACATGTAACAACCGTTAAAAACTGATCTGAGACATGGGGATTTGCAAGGGAACTACTAGTTCCCTTGCTGGCTATCGGCGGCGGGATGACACATACTCACCGATGCAGCGCCGTCAACTTCTGGTCTGGTCGCTAGTCTCACGAGTTCTGCGAAGGTGATGCGATGACGTCATCGCGCCAGCCTTCACAGATCCCGTGAGACTAGCGACCAGACCAGAAGAAGACCGCGCTCAATCGGTGAGTATGTGTCATCGCGTCGCCGCAGATCCCGTGAAGACGAGGGACCTTACCTGAAGAAGACAGCGATGCAACGGTGAGCATGTATAGGGCATTCATTTCTGCTTGTGTGGAATCATGTACATCAGGGCTGTATGGCATCTACAGTGAGGCGTGTGGTATCATATACAGGGAGGCTGGTGTGGCACGATCTACGGGGAGGCTGGTGTGGCACGATCTACGGGGAGGCTGGTGTGGCACGATCTACGGGGAGGCTGGTGTGGCACGATCTACGGGGAGGCTGGTGTGGCACGATCTACGGGGAGGCTGTAAATAGTGTCTAGGTGAACATGTGACCTCCCTTTGGGTGTTTTCAGGGGGTTGGGACAAAAAAAGCCTGAACAATGAAATTCATCAGGTTTTTTTTAACGGCCATGAAAAACTGATGCAAAATGGATGTCAAACGGCCATTAAAAACGGACAGATGAACTGGAAATGGATGAAAATTTAGAGACACACTGATGCACAATGGCCATGAAAATCTGACAGTTGTTCAGTTTTTAATGGACATTTTTTTTCACTGTCGTGTGAATGTAGCCTTAGGGCACAGGTCTTCCATGTAAACGTGAAGCCAAATTATAATTATTATACTACTTCAAAAATATGGTCCTATAACACTTTTTTTTTTTTTTTTCTCAATCAAATGATTCTTCTTATTGGTTGTCCAAATAATCCTTACCAGTCATCTTTTGCAAGACTATCGGATGGTTTGAAAGGGAATGTTTCAACCAACAAACTCCAGAATTTACCAGTATTTTCACGAGATTAAGAGGTATATTCACACTCAGCAGATTTTTGGCGGAAATTTCTGCGACTGAAAATCCATCCCATTGATGTGATAGGGTTTCTGCATCATTCAGGTGGATTTCTGCAAGTCCTATACAGAAATTTCTGAAAAAAATCTACGTTAGCAGTGTTGTTGCTTTCACTTTTGAATGCATGCAACATTGTGCAATCATCTTTGTGGTATGGTTGAAAAGCCTCTATATAGTGACATTTTAGCTGCATGATGATTAGTGTGTTTTTCGGTAAGTGGGTCAAATCAAAACGTTGTATCACGCGTGTTTTTTCACGTAAAAAAAAAATTTGTGAACGCCTAATGACTGACTGTTCTGTCCTCCTTATATGTGAGAGGGGTATAAGTTGACAGGCAGCTAAACTCTCTCCCAGCAATTCATTGACTCAGGAGCGATGTCCAAACTTCAACTTTTATTGCAAGGATAGTGTGAAACTAAGAAACGGAAAGATAATGTGCTTCCTGTAGTACACCAGCATGTAACAACACACTACTATACAAACATGAACATGTGCATGATATACAAGTACATGAACACAGAGATGATGAGTGTCGATAGACCGACACACCAGGAAGATCCTGTCCGGTCTGTAACAAGCATGGTCTGTGACTGGTATCTATAGACTGGAAAATAACAGCAGGAGAAATGCAAAACACTATGTATCAATATATAAACTTACAACGCGAGATGGTAATGTGGACATACCAGCGATGCTACCGTAGGCTTACATGAAGAGGATGTGTTTAGATACTGCTTGTTCAACAGTAGATTCTGAAATGGCTGTTAAAGAGCTGACTTGGTGATGTCAGCAGGGTCATGATAGGGTGATAGATATGGTGGCTTTCATGGGACATTCAAAGGGTTGTATGCTAACTTACTTAAAATGTTTGCACAAAACAGCCACTAGAGGGAGCTATCACAACATGAACACAGAATACAGTAACTATACATAAGAGAGACTGCCTAAAGCATGACACTCCCCGTCTGGTATCCCAAGGATACCACATTCAGGCATCTCTGGAGAGAGCAACAAAATCAGTTTCATTAACAGGTCTGAAAAAGTTTAGCTTCATTTCGCCTGCAAACTTTGACTTCCACTTCCTTGACTTTTCCATCTTTACTCTGGAAATACCTTGGTTATCAGTCCTAAAGACCATTAATTTCTCTTCGACTGAGAGTCTTTTACAAGAACAACATTGCCAACTACCATGTTAGGTTTACTGGCTTGCCCTTTGTTCCATGTCTGTAAAGTAGAGAGATATTGTCTCCTCCACTTAACCCAGAAGGCATCTGCTAGGGTTTGTACTCTCTTCCACTGGCACTTGTATAAGTCTTTAGCACTAAACTTTCCAAGGGGACCTGCAGCTGTACTAACCTTTTGGGTGAGAAGAGTGGAAAGAGTGAGCAAAAGTGGATCCTCTGTATCCTTGCGTATTCAAGTCATAGGTCTAGCATTTATGATGGCCACAACTTCAGGCATGAAAGTTGTGAGGGTCTCATGGGTGAGCCTTGAAGTTCCCAGTTGAAGAAATATAGAATCAAGGCTCCATGCCGATCATACGCTCCCAGGAACCTCCCATATGAGAAGTGTGGAGGGTTGAGTGTCTATGTACAATCATGGTCAGCAAGATATCTCTCTTCATGGTCACTGTCAGTGTTTGGAGAGATTTTCAGTTCTTTGCAGGCTCCAACAAAATTGGTCCCCCTATCAGAGCAGATATGTTTGACTGGGCCTCTAATAGAAATAGAACGTCTGAGAGCATTTATAAAGCTGGATGTGTCCATTGACTCAATAACTTCTATACTCACAGCCCTAACACTCATACAAGTAAATATGACTGCCCAGTGTTTTCTGTTTACATGGCCCCCACTAGTGTGCCGTGTGGTGACAGACCAGGGGCCAAATACGTCAAGACCGACATTTGTGAAAGGAGGTTCTGTACTCTGTCGATCTGCAGGAAGTTTAGCCACCTTCTGTGACTGAAACACACCATGGAGTTTCCCACAAGTCATACATTTGAAAATGAAATGACTCGTCTTTTTGCTCCCACTATTCAGAATCTTGCTGTACGTAAAGCTCCTTCAGTGAACAAATTATTGGTGCTTAGTCTGTTCGTGGTAGTGTTGCACAAGTATAGATGCAATGTGATCATTTGGGAGTATCATCGGATTGCATTCATTACTCTCAAGTTTCGAATTTGAGATACGTCCCCAAACTCTCAACTGTCCATTAGTATCTATAAATGGGTCAAGTCTCTTGAGGGAACTGTCTTTAGGAACACTCTCTTGATTTTGAAGGAATTTGAGTTCTCGTGCATAAGCTTCTTGTTGGACACAATGGATGACAACAGCTTTGGCCTGTGTGAGATCAACCACTGTATAGGCTTTGCGACGATAGTGCCAACCTTTGCAATCCTATGATCCTGTTGGTGTGGCTCTAGGAGATGTAGCTATATAAATTAATCAAGCGATAGCTCTGTTTAATGATTTCCAAGTGGAAAACCTGTTGAAACGTTCGGATCCAAGCTAAGCTGTCTGTTAGAAATTTTTGTGGCAAGTGTAGAAACTTTCGGGCGAAATTCAGCATCAGATTCTGGTTCTAATAGTACATATGTGCTTTTTTTTAGAGCTTCAAGTACTGGTTTGTACAGAAATGTTGAACCTGTGAGCCACGTAGTATCTGTAAGTTGAGATGCTGGTACAGCTCTTGTAGCATGGTCTGCTGGGTTGTGATCAGTCGGTACATAGCACCACTGGGTAGGCTGTGTGGACTTCCTAATTCTTTGAACTCTATTTTTTACATAGACATAAAATCTTCTAGTCTCGTTGTAAATGTAGCCCAACACTACTTTGCTTTCTGTATTATCAAGTTCTACATCTATTTCTGATGTAATCAGTTCTGCCAGTTGTACCACTAGAACAGCAGCACAAAGCTCCAGTCTTGGTATGGTAGGCTCAGAACATAGTGCCAGTTTTGCCTTACCCATTACAAAGCCGATATAGACTTGGCCTTTAAAGCCAATCTGTCACCAGATTATAAGTGCCCTATCTCCTACATAGTCTAATCTGCGCTGTAATGTAGATAACAGCAGTGGTTTTTATTTTGAAAAGCGATCATTTTTGAGCAAGTTATGAGCAATTTTAGATTAGTTTCTTAAAGACCAACTGGGCGTGTTTTTACTTTTGACCAACTGGGTGTTGTACAGAGGAGTGTATGAGGCTGACCAATCAGTGACCAATCGGTGACCAGTGTCATACACTTCTCATTGTTCCAGCCCAGCATGATCCACAGCACAGTGGGATTGTGCAGTGAAAGAAGCTGGGCTGGAACAATGAGAAGTGTATGACACTGGTCACCGATTGGTCACTGATTGGTCAGCCTCATACACTCCTCTGTACAACACCCAGTTGGTCAAAAGTAAAAACACGCCCAGTTGGTCTTTAAGAAACTAAATCTAAAATTGCTCGTAACTTGCTCAAAAATGATCGTTTTTCAAAATAAAAACCACTGCTATTATCTACATTACAGCGCCGATCACATTATGTAGGAGTTAGGGCACTTATAATCTGGTGACAGAGCCTCTTTAAGGTCTATAGATTTAAGATAAGCAACTGCAGCGGCTGCTTTTACTGAAGCATCACAGAATCTACACCGCTTTGTAGACCAAACCTCTGCAGGAGGGATGAGCGCATATGGTCTAGGTATGTGTAGGTTAGATGACACCTTTAGAGAGTCTCTCCATGTAATCCATAGTACTTCTTTCTCTGCGGCGAGTGGAGAGTCCCAATCACATGTATCTGTAGTTAATACTCTGAGCAGAGCCTTACTTTGGATGGTCACAGGTGCTGTGATCCCAAGTGGACCATATAAACCTTTTATGGTAGTTAAGACACCGCGTCGTTTGAAAGGTCTTTGCTCTTCGTTCACCTGAAAGGTAAAGGTGTTAGTCTTGAGGTCCCAATTAAGCCCTAGGCTGCGCTGTATGGGTATCGTGTCTGTTGCCAAGTCGCTGGCGTGGTCTTGAGTGGGGAAGGTCTCCATTACAACTTTGCTGTTTGAAGCTATCTTATGCAGTCTGAAGTTCGAACTGGCAAGCATACTTTGAGTCGGCTGATTGCAGCCTCTAGTGAGGGAAGTGACTTTAGCCCATCGTCCGCATAAAAAATCTCTCTCAACAAACTGACGTCCTGCCCGTAGTCTTTCTCACTTTCCCGGGCAGACAGTCTGAGTCCGTAGATAGCAACTGCAGGAGATGGGCTGTTGACAAAATCATGTACCTTCATACGGTATTCTGTGATGTCTTTGGTAGGGTTGTTCTCTCTGAACCAGAAGAATCTCAAGCAGTTCCTGTGCTTATCTTTAACTAGGAAACCATGAAACATTTGTTATATGTCAGCGACAATGGCAATAGATTTTTTGCGGAATCTGATGAGGACACCAAGAAGTGTGTTATTGAGATCTGGTCCTGTCAAAAGAACATCATTAAGGGGGACTCCCTGATACTGTGAGCTGGAGTCAAATACTACCCGGATTTGTCCTGGCTTCTTAGGGTGGTAGACACCTAAGATTGGTAGGTACCAGTGATCTTCCTTTTCTTCTAGGGGTGGGGTTACTTCTGCATGACTGTTTTCAAATATTTTGCTCATGAATGAGAAGAAATTTTCCCTCATATCTGGTCTTCTTTGAAAGTACTACCTGAGTGAAGAAAGGTGTTTTAGTGCCTGGTCCCTATTGTTGGGAAGGTTGCGTCTCTGTGTTTTGAAAGGGAGCGGTGCAACCCAGCTATTTGTTACATCTTTGAAAAATCCTTGTTCCATACCATTTAAGAAAGCCTCATCTTCGATAGGGCTATTTTATGGTCATTCTTTGTCCTCTAGAAGGCTGTGCACCCTAAGTGGTCTCTATCTTCATCGCAGGAATAGTTCTCGGTTTCTGTAAGGTTAAGCTGTACAAAGCTAGTAAGCTTCTCGCTTATGAGGAATCTGTTAGGACAAGGCTGGAAAAGAGATGAGCGTCCATTCTCCAATGAATTTGTGTAAAGGGAATTTACAATGGTTGGCTTGTGACTGTTTGTTTCCTAGGCAGACATCATCTATAATGACCCACCCTAGGTCAAGCTTTTGAGCGTATCGGTAATTTTGAGGGCCATTAATCTGATTTCTCACCTAGTGGACTTTTATGTCTCCTCCGAGAAGAAGTACTATCTAAGCCTCTGGGTCAAGTGTGGGGATGAGATGTGCTATGGCCTTCAGATGTCTATGATGTAAGGTTCCCTCGGGTGTAGGAATCTCCACTCTGTTGTTTGGGCTCTTTTTGCATTCGATCAAAGTAGGCAGAGGCAGGGATGTTTCACCAGTTATGGATTCAATTTGATAACCAGTAGCTATTCTCCCTGTTTCTTTGCTCACACCTGTACAAGTCCTAAGGGAATAGGTAGAGTTGTGTCCTTTAATCTTGAACATATCAAAGAAAGCTGAGCTAGCAAGGGATCTGTTGCTTTGATCATCAAGAATGGTATACAGCTTAAGGCCTCATACACATGACCGTAAAAAAGCTCCGTAAATGCAGATCGTAATACGGTCCGCAATCACGGACCCGCCCGGTTCTATTGGCCACGGACACATTTCCGTATCGCTACGGGTGGGTGTCTGTGCCGTAGAACCGTGCCGTGAATTATGGACCATGTCCTACTTTTAGTTTTGCGTCCGGCTGTGCCGGCAATCGCGGGCTGTGATTACAGGAACGGCCGTGTGCATGAGGCCTTACGGCCTTCTCTTTGTGACCAGTGGGGTAAACTGTAACAAGACAAATCTTGGAACACGATTTGCTGCTAATACCTTCTTGGGTGCACTCAGGTGTCACTTCAGGAGATACTGTGTCTTTCTCCTCTCCTCTCCTCCCCGCCATGCTCTGCAGTCTGGTCTAAGGGTGTGAGAGTCCATGGAGCAGGCCCTGGGTGTAAAGCTGTATTATGCTCGTTGCTGTGGCATTCCGTGCATTTAATATTTGCTGTACATTCCTTTGCAAGATGGGAAGTTGATGCACAACACCTGTAGCAAATATGGTTTTCTTTGAGGAAGGTTATGCGATCCTTAAGAGGTTTTTCTCTAAACCCTCTGCATTTCAGCAGTGGATGTGGCTTCTTGTGTAGAGGTCACTCTCTGCACAGGTCTTTTGTTGAGGTACTCGCAGTCTCTTCTGTACTGCAAGTTTTGAGTGGGGGGTCTGGAGGGGTACACTAGTTTTGTGTACTGCAACAGGTGTACCTTTCATGTAACGAAGTATGGCAGGTTTACCTGACTTGGGATGAGCAGTATCGAACGTTGAGAAGTCAAAACTAGGATAGTTTCTAGTTTTTATTTCATGGTGCACAAAGTCCACAAAAAAAAAGAGAATGGAGGAAATGGGACGTTGTGCAGTTGTTTTTAATTGGAGCCTTGAGTAATCCACCTCCCTTGCAAACTATAAGGTAATTTCTGTACTATGGGTTTGACACCACGTGCTGTGTCTAGGAATGTAAGACCTTGCAAATCTCCTTCAGCTTTGGCAACTTGGAGTTTCGTCAACAGGTCACTTAATTCTCTTAGATTCTGAAAACCCTTGATGGAGATCTTAGGAAAGTTTTCAATTCTTGTAAATAGGGTACTTTCTATCACTTCTGGAGAGCCGTATCTCTCATATCATGTTTAGCCCTTGGCTTGGGTAATTAATGTTAATGTCTCTAATCCGCTTTGCATGTTCTGCTGACCCATTCCATAGCCATTTGACCAGAAGATCAACTTCTTCACTTGGAGACCGAGCTAGATCTTTGTTTGTATTCCTGAATGAAGACCGCCATGCTCTATAGCTTTCTGGTCTGTCGACAAACTTTGGGAGATCTTTGGTTATTAGCTCACGTCGTGCAAAGAATTTGAGATCGGACATCCCTTGATCTCTATACAATGGATCTGGAGATAAGCTGGTGTGTGGAGGACCTGGTGGGCTATCGCGGTTTTTGAACGTGTTGTTGCTGTAATAGGCGTCATGTATGCATTCCTCATTAAAGGGCATGACTGTATCATGGGTGTTTGTTGGTTTGGGTTAAGGTTGCACTAAGGCTTGATGGTATGCGAAACTGCTGTCTTGTTTGATGTAGGGCGTTCGGTCAGCTGAGATTACTTGTCGTGCGACAGGGTTCTGCTGGAACTCGTTAGCAGGGGTTGACTCTGCTTCTGGACCTAAATGCTGTCATCTGACTTCGCATCTAGTACATAGTCTGAAGTACGTAGCGAGTTATCGTGATGACTGGGTTCGGGCCCAGGTATGCTGCTGAATCGTTCACTTGTGGGATTTGCTTCCTCTAAAACCTCTGATTTCAGCTATAGCGACTTCAGCTTCCTTTTCTGCTGCTTGTTTTTCCAGTGTTGCTTCTAGGTGTGCCCTTTCTATCTTCAATTTCCTGTTCAGCAAAGGTGGCCCGTATCTTGGCGGCCTCTGCTCTTGCGTGGGCAATGGCGACTGTAGAGCTGCTCACTGACGCTTTTGAGTTCCTAGAGCTAGCTGAGATGTAAGGCCTTGTCTCAAATGGTCTGGTCTCTCTTTCTGACGGGGTGACACTGAGGACAGGCTTACACAGTTGCAACTGTCGCGGGTGTCTTGTAGCGGTGTTACTGCAATGTAGCACTTTTCAGTATCCTGCCATCCAGCCTGAGAGAAGTCGCTGGTTCAGGAATTGGCAAGTTTCGTTAAAGAAATCCTTCATGTGCGGAAACTTTTTTTTTTAAAGAAATGGTTAAACAAAAACCCTTTAAAAATTATTTTAATAAGTTGGCTTTAAATGGGGCCTATGAAGACAAACGTGGATGACTTTCTAATGTCTAGTGATGAAGAGATTAATTTGAAAAACACTGGCTTGTCAAACTGAGCACATTAAATATTACGTCTACCGTTGCAACCATTTTTTTTTATTGCAAACCAGCATCTTTACAAAGACTTGATTAGAAATATCCTACTGTTTTGTGTCTGCATCTCCTAACCATCATTCGGTTGGTAAGCAAGAAGTAGGGGGCAGATATAAGGGAATAACGGAAAACCGATCGGGGGGAGTTGGAACATTAGAAGGTCGGCCGGTCCTGCTGAAATCGGTGGGTTCAGCTGACATACATGTAATATGTATGGGCACCTTTTAGGTTCAATGCAGTTATAGCAATCAACTGACTCCTGTACTCTTCAGTTTTTGGTAACGGTCTTGGAAACAGAGCATAGTTTCATTATTTTGTATTCATCCCCGCTGTAACTGTGTACTCTGACACGGTGTTCATTTTTTTTTTATGTTTGATTTGGAGAAGAAATTGAAGGCAGAAAAAGAAATCCTAAATGAGCGATCTTTCCAGGACTTGGAGTACCCAGATTATGATGACTTCAGAGCAGAGGCCTTTCTCTATCATCAAAAGCAGCAGGAGAGCTTCAGGAAAGCAGCAGAAGCTCATAACAGGGGCATGACGCAAGTAGCTGCCTATTATGCTCAGCAGGTTTGTTATAGTGAATACAGAACATACATTGTATAGTATGCAGGTAATTTTAAATTTTTATTGTGGTCGTGGTTTACAGGGTTATCTGTATGGGCAGAAGATGAAAGAGGAGAATCGGAGAGCAGCTGTACAGATCTTCGAGAGGGCTAATGAGTATCTATTGCCAGAGAATATATTAGATTTACATGGACTCCATGTGGATGAAGCAATGAAACACTTCCGCAAGGTGCTGCAGGACAAGACAGATGGTAGGTATTGTAAAACTGGCCTAACTATTTCACATTTGATTGTCAAATATTCGTTTAGCAATGTACTTGATTGAAGTGGCAAAAATATTGTAAAATCCTGGGACTAAAGTACACCTATTACATAATAATAGCAGCAATTATTAGTAATTGGGGCCGCAGCAGTAGGCAACTATCAGCATCGATGATCTTGTGTCTATACATTGCAGTCAGTGTGAGCAAGCATTGCTACTATGTAAAGCAGGAGGATCAAATTCATAACCCCCAGAAATTCCTTGCTTTTTGCCAGATGTCCAGCCCCAGAGGAGCCATAGATTGGCCTATTTAAATGGACACTAATTTTTCAAACAACTTCTGCTAATCTAATAGTATACCTGATATAGATCAACTTTGTAATTTACTTACTGTTAAAATGTATGTATTTTATCCATGCAAAATCTGTGTGAAGTTACTACCACTAGGTGTCTTTTCCTGTAATCCGCTGTCCACCACCTGTTGTCAAGCAAAATCCGTCCCTAGTTACAGAGCAGAAGAGACGGACTACAGGAAGAGGGGGTGTCTCTTCACTGCCTGCCCATAAAACTCTATAGAGCGGGGAGGGGGAGAAGGGAGCAGAAGTAGAGAGAGGAGACAGAGATGCTGCCCATATAAATCTTTAGAGAGGAGAGGGGGTGACAGTAGCAGAGTGAGACCGACACATAGATGTGCAGCAGCTACCGGGTAGGTGATTTATCTTGCTCCAGTGCTGGATTCTCAGCTACACTGCTCATTACTGCTGTATAATTTCCTCTATGCTGCGGCAGTTTCTATGTATGTATGTATGTGTGTGTATGTATATATGTATATGTATATATATATATATATATATATATATATATATATATATATACACACACACGCATGCGACAGAAGAGTGGGATTCTCCTCTTCTCTATGTGGGTAGTGTATAGAAGACATGCTAGTATATTGGCTCCACCCACTAGCTCTGGGAAAACTGAAAATTACAGATAGTCTGTAAGGGGAAAACTGCTAATAAATGCAGAATACAAATCATATAATAGATAGAAATAGTGTTATTCCTCATGTACACACACATGAAAGCTCTGAAAAGTTACCTGAAATGTTAGGTACGCTTTATGATTCTGCGAGGGGTGGCTACTTTTCCTTAAAGGAATGTGTCACTAGAATTGTTATTTTTTTATTTTTTTCAGTTAAACAATTAGTATTTGAGTGATTACACGTTGTTTTATTTATTTTTATTTTTTCACAAGTCAGGAAATATTATAAATTAGATTCTAATTTATAACATTTCCATGTGCTGGTCACTAGAGGGAGCAGTTCCCAAAATTGCAGAATGGTCACTGTGGTAAATTAACTTCATTGATTTATGCTGCAAATCTGGGTTGGACACACTCTCCTCTAGTGTCCTCACACAATCCCCCCTCCCTTCTTCTGGCTAGTGCCAGGAGAAGGAGGGGTTTGAAGGTCTTCAAACCTCCTACACTGTGTGCCGCCATTTTCTGAGCGACTGCACAGTGTAGGAGGATTAGATACAGGACTCGGCAAACAGTATCACACGAACATACTCGAACATAATACACACATCACATACACGAACATAAATTACATGCTACTGCCGCCGCCTCCGCTGGTCTACGCTCCTTGCGCCTTCGCTTCGTTGAACATATGGCTGGAAGCCGCGGCCGGAAGTCGTCCTCTTACTGTCCGGCAGCGGCTTCTGGTCCACATGAAAATGGTGCCGGTTTTCGCTCTACGAACGAGCTTTGTTTTGGTTTGTGTGGGCGTTAAACTGCATGCGTCGTTCCCACACAAACGGCGTACGCTTCTGTGAATCTAACGGCTCCTGTTCGCATTCTCTATGGGGATGTATGTGCCGTATTCAATCTCTGTATGTGTCGTTAATCAACACATAAAGAGATGAAAAAAAAAATAGCAGCCCCCATAGAGAAGTAAAAGTAAGAACACAGTACAAAGTTTAAAGTCACAACACTAATAAATAACATTTTTGTTTATATTTTATTAAAAGCAATATAATAATAAAAAAAAAAATTCATGTCACCTTCCCTTTAACCTTTTGCGAGGCCTCATGATTTGGAGGGTTAGGGAATATCAGGCTTATTCTGTTTTTGGAGAGGGTTTATGATTGAAAGCATCCAATTATCTGTAAGTTTAGATATTGAACTATGTTTAACGGGCTTCTCTGGGATAATCTGTATTTGCACACTTGCAGTTTTTAGTAATGATCGCATTGTGTATATGCTTAGTATTGCAATGGGGATTCATGTTTAACTTACAGCAAAAACAAAACACTGGGCAACAAATAGATATAGATCAGCAGCACAGGATCAGGAAGATTAAATTGGTTGCACGCTTCTTGGGTCACAGTCCAAAATGACCCCTCAGTATAGGCAAAAAAGTGAGGCAGCACTACCAAATATTTGAAAAAAAGATCCTTTTATTCCACGTGCGACGTTTCAGCTCAGTGTGAGCCTTTCTCAAGCATAACAGTGTGACACACAAAGCACATATATATGCAGTTCAAAATCAGAATCCAATTACACACATTTCATAAAATAGTGATAAAACTGTAAGGTTAACATACACAATATTGTGTCCATAAGATTCCTTATGAATATAGTGATATATACTTAGGGATATATACATCAAATATTATATGTGAATAGTGAAAACATCATATTAAATTAACCCCTAGGCGCACCACGACGCAACTGTACGTCCATGTGGCCAGTGTCTTAGTGCACAGAGACGTACAGTTACTGCGTGGTTCCCGGTGCACACTGTCAGCGACAGTGTGCACCGGGAACCGGGAGGCCAGCTATCCCTGACAGCTGACACTTCACTGTATGCCGATCAGCGGCTTATTTCCGCTGATTTCGGCAATTAACCCCTTAATTGCGGTGAGCGATTTGCAATCACCGCATTCAGGGGTTTCTAGCACATCGGCAGAACTCACAATGAAATCGTGAGGTTTGCAGATGGCTAGCATGGCGATCGGAGGCCAAGTAATGGCCTCCGTTTCTGCCATGTACGGAAGCCTATCAGGACCAGCCTCCTGATAGACTTCCTGTCAGAGTGACAAGGACGTCACTGCCGTTCGCGATGCACACTGTCGATGACAGTGTCTGTGACTGTGTCAGCGACAGTGTGCATCGGGAACCGGGAGGACAGATGTCCCTGACAGCTGACACTCCACTGTTGCCGATCAGCGGCTCATTGCCGCTGATTTCGGCAATTAACCCGTTACATGCGGGGCTCGATTGCGATCTCCGCATGTAGGGGGTTTGTAGCACATCAGCAGCCCCCACGCAATTGTGGGGGCTGCTGATGCTTGTGATGGCACCCGGGGGCCATACAACGACCTCCGGGTCTACCATGTATGCAAGCCTATGAGGATCAGCCTCTCGTAGACCAACTGTCAGAGTGACTGTGACGTCACACTGACAGTTGGAATACGTTACACTACCTAGGTAGTGTAATGTATTCTAGCAGCAATCAGAGCTACAGGTAAAAAAAGAAAGTGAAAAAAGTTAATAAAAATGTTTTACAAAAGTGTAAAAAAAGTGTATTTTTATTCCATATAATAAGTCTCTTATTATAGTGATAAAATGAAACCGTTAAAAAACAGTACACATATTTGGTATCACCGCGTTCGTAACGACCCAATCTATAAAACTATAATGTTATTTTTACCGCACAGTGAACGCCGAAAAAAACCCAAACTAAAAACAATGCCAGAATCACTATTTTTTTTTCGTCACCACCCCTCCCAAAATATGGAATAAAACGTGATCAAAAAGTCGCATGTATCTGAAAATAGTACCAATAAAAACTAAAACCCGTCCCGGGAAAAACAAGCCCTTACACCGCTTTTTTGACTGAAAAATACAATAATTACGGCTCTCAGAATATGGTGACACAGAAAATACATTATTTTATAAAGAAGTGATTTTATTGCGCAAACGCTGCAAAACATAAAAAAACAATATACATATGGTATCGCCGTAATCGTACCGACCCGCAGAATAAAGTACAATTGTCATTTATAGCGCATTAAGAAATAAAGCATTTAAAATGCCAAAATCACTGTTTTTGGTCACCAAAGCTCTAAATAAAATGTAATAAAAAGTGATCAAAAAGTTGCTTGTACCAAAAAATGGTACCAATGAAAACTACAGCTCGTCCTGCCAAAAATAAGCCCTCACACCGCTCAATTCATGGAAAAATATAAAAGTTATGGCGTTTGGAAGGCGGGGAGTGAAAAACGAAAATGGAAAAGCAAAAAAGGATCAGTCCTGCAAAGGTTAATTAATTGCTATTAAAAAAAAATAATTATTACCACATGTGGACTATTGTCATACTCGGGAGAGATTGCGCTACAAATTTAGGGCGACTTTTTCTCCTTTATCCCTTGTGAAAATGAAAAAATCCAACATTTTAGTGGACAAAAATGTTTATATTTATTTTCACGGCCGAATTCTACTAAATTCTGCAAATAACCTGTGTGGTATAAATGCTTACTATACCCCAAGAAAAATTCCTTGAGGTGTCACTTTTGTGGTGTTTCCCCTGTTTTGTTCCCTCCAGGGCGTTGCAAACGTGACATGGCAATAAAAACCAATCCAGCAAAATCTGCGCTCCAAAATCCAAATGGCGCTCCCTCCATTCTGAGCGCTGCCGTGGGTCCAAACAGCAGTTTATTACCACATATGGGGTATTTCCGTAATCGGGAGAAGATGCTTTACAAATGTTGGGGTGCATTTTCTTCTTTGTTCCTTGTAAATATTACAAATTTCTATGTTTTTTCAGAAAAAAAGTAGATTTTCATTTTCACAGACTAACTCCAATAAATATAGCAAAATACCTGTGGGGTCAAAGTGCTAACTATACCCCTAGATAAATTCCTTGAGGGGTCTAGTTTCCAAAATGGGGTCACTTTTGGGGAGTTACCACTGTTTTGGCACCACAGGACCTCTTCAAACCCGACATGGTGCCTAAAATCTAATCTAAAAATAAGCAGGCCCCAAAATCCACTAGGTCCTCCTTTGCTTCTGAGGCTGATGTTTCAGTCCATTAGGACACTAGCACCACATGCGGGATATTCCTAAAAACTGCAGGACATGGGCAATAAATATTGAGTTGCGTTTCTCTGGTAAAACCTTCTCTGTTACACAATTTTTTTTATTACAAATGTATTTCGGCAAAAAAAAAGAAATTTGTTAATTTCCCCTCTACATTGTTTTATTTCCTGTGAAACGCCTAAAGGGTTAAGAAACTTTCTGAATTTTGTTTTGAATACTTTGAGGGGTGCAGTTTTTAAAATGGGGTGATTTATTTGGGGATTCTAATATATAAGGCCCTCAAAACCACTTCAGAACTGAACTGGTCCCTGTAAAAATAGCCTTTTTAAATTTTCTTGAAAATGTGAGAAATTGCCGCTAAAGTTCTAAGCCTTGTAACGTCCTAGAAAAATAAAAACATGTTCAAAAAATGATGCCAAACTAAAATAGACATATGGGAAATGGTAACTAGTGACTATTTTGTGTGGCATTACTATCCGTTTTAGGGCTTATTTACACGAACGTG
The DNA here is from genome assembly GCF_050947455.1 of Rhinoderma darwinii. Taxonomy (NCBI): domain Eukaryota; kingdom Metazoa; phylum Chordata; class Amphibia; order Anura; family Rhinodermatidae; genus Rhinoderma; species Rhinoderma darwinii. Next base: position 64,581,520 of record NC_134687.1, read on the forward strand.
ATATACGTCCGTGCAACGCGCCTGAATTTCACGCGTGTCGTACCGACCTATGTTAGTCTATAGGCCCGTGCAGACAGTTCGTGATTTTTGCGCAACGTGAGTACTTTGCGTAAAACTCACGGCATGTCCTATATTTGTGCGTTTTTCGTGCATCACTTGAAGTCAATGGGTGCGTGAAAATCACACATGCCACACGGAAGCACTTCCGTGGGACGAGCGTGATTCGCGCAACAGCTGTCAAACTATGAATGTAAATAGAAAAGCACCACGTGCTTTTCTTCTTACAAACATCCAAACGGAGTGTCATAATGATGGCGGCTGCGCGAAAATCACCCAGCCGCGCATCATACGGGGCTGACACACGGAGCTGTTAAGTGCCTTTTGCGCACGCAAAACGCAGCATTTTTTGCGTGCGCAAAACGCACACGCTCGTGTAAATCCCCCCTAACAAGCCGATTCATTTAAATTTAGAAAAATTCACATTTTTGCAAATTTTCTCTAAATTTTGGTGTTTTTCACGAATAAATATTGAATTTATCGACCAAATTTTTCCACTATCATAAAGTACAATATGTCACGAGAAAACAATCTAAGAATAGCTTGGATAGGTAAAAGCATTCCGGAGTTATTACTACATAAAATGACACATGTCAGATTTGAAAAAATCGGCTGTGCCACAAGGCCAAAACAGGCTGCGTCCTGAAGGGGTTAATAAGGCAAATTAATACAATAGGCTACATATGTGTAGCAATAACCCAACAGGTGTATATTATTAAACATTAAAAGCATCCCAACCTCGCTGGATCGGCTGTTGGCGTCCCACAGTGTCCACTGCGCATGTCCATAGACTACGTCACATCCTACTAGACGTTAGTGTGCCTTATGACGCATAGCGTCAATTCGCGCATTCGTGATACTCACAATGTGTATCGCCATCTTGAAAGAGGGCAACTCTGTTTTCTCATACCTCGTATCTATCCCAAACTGACATTACTCGACTGGTAAGTGATATAATATAATAATAATTAACTATATGGATATCTAGTACGATACTAGCAATATCAGATGCATAAAGCATTATTTTATGTAACCACAAACTCCGTATATTATGTGTGTACGTGACTCCTCTCCATAACGATATGTCAGGTCCCCTCATATGCTCATGTTGCAAAGAACAACAGAAATTAGTTTTTACATTGTATCTGATACGTGCGTATAATCTATAGCATATATGTGTATATGGGACCACTTTATCATAGAGGATGATATTTATTTCAAATAGATTGGGAATAATGAAAGAATGGAACATGATATAATTTTATGGATAAATGCATTGTTTAAAAAACAAAATGAGAAAAAACAGATAGACATTTCAGAGGCAGTGTACATGTGTCGTCAGCCGATCCTGGAGGCGAAACTTGAGAACATTAGTCTCTAAAAGAGAAGAAATAGAATACATATATTGACAACATATCTAATATGGTCATATTATCGAATATTTAGACTAAAGAAGATATACATATTTATTCAGTAATCAAACTGTTATCGTTTTCCTACCCATAAAGAGGAGAGAGGGATATAGAAATCATGATGGAACCACGGGCAGATGTTCATATCAAAGTACGACCCTAGACTATCTAGAGAAACTGGGAAAGATCTTAAAATCCACATTAAAGAGGCTGTCACCAGATTTTCAAACCCCTATCTCCTATTGCAGCAGATCGGCGCTGCAATGTAGATTACAGTAACGTTTTGTTTTTTTTCAAAAACGAGCATTTTTGGCCAAGTTATGACCATTTTTATATTTATGCAAATGAGCCTTATGTCCAAGTGGGCGTGTATTGTGTGTGTGTAACATCGGGGCGTTTTTACTTGTTTTACTAGCTGGGCGTTGTGAATGGAAGTGTATGATGCTGACGAATCAGCATCATCCACTTCTCTTCGTTAACATCCAGCTTCTGGCAGTGCACAGACACACAGCGTGTCCTCGCGAGATCACGCTGTGACGTCACTCACTTCCTCCCACAGGAACTTCATCGCGTCGGATGAGCGAGGACACGCTGTGTGTCTGAACTGCCAGAAGCTGGGTGGTAACGAAGAGAAGTGGATGATGCTGATTCGTCAGCATCATACACTTCCATTCACAACGCCCAGCTAGTAAAAGAAGTTAAAACGCCCAGATGTACACACACAATACACGCCCACTTGGACATAACTTTAAACACGCCCAGTTGTACATAAGGCTCATTTGCATAAATATAAAAATGGTCATAACTTGGCAAAAATGCTCGTTTTTGAAAAAAACAAAACGATACTGTTATCTACATTGCAGCGCCGATCACCTGCAATAGGAGATAGGGATTTTAAAATCTGGTGACAGAGCCTCTTTAAGGCCTCTAGGGGATAGGGTATCTAATTTGAAGATCCATTCAAGCTCCAATCGTTTTAATTTCGAAATCCTATCACCGCCACGTCTATGGCTGGGCACATGGTCCACGATGAACAATTTAAAATAGTTTTCACCGTGGTTTTTTTCCACAATGTGTTTGTGCAAAGGTAAGTCAATCTTTTTAGTACGGATTGTTTACTTGTGGTTATTGATGTGTTTTGGGCAACAAAATGATTCCTTATTTGCATGTTAATAGTAATTATTACTTGTGTCAGAGTTCAAGCAGAATGGAGGCAAGCCACATCTCCTTGTGATCACGGGAAGGGGAAATCATAGCCAAGGAGGAGTTCCTCGTATTAAACCTGCCGTTATAGATTTCCTCACCAATCACGACTACAGGTAATCCTAACCCTACAAATATCATGTGTTAATTGTGACTCATTGCTACATACAGTGCCATAGAAGTATCTAGAGTCCCGAGAGGTACCACTGAAATATAAACTCAATACATGTTTTTAAATCTTGCAATATTTTCAGCCCATGAAATGACACTGACCTATCATCCAAAAGCATATTCAAACGTTCATACATTCAAGTGTTCATGCCTCTTTTATTTCCTCTTGATGTTGCATGATTTGTATGTGCATGAGCAGTCCAATCTTGTTTGTGACATTCCACCTGTATTGCATTTTTTACTCTGGTGTGTACCACATTGTTAAGTAATACAGAATATGATGGCGCTATGTAAATTGATCGTCCATAGGAAGCTGTAGACTAGAGATTACGCATTTACTTCTGATACTGGTCATTGACTTCTATAGGACAGTTTTCTAGGCATACTCTGTGACTTATGTAGAGGTCATTGTGCAGGGAGGGGGACGAGGGGACCTGTGTCTATGGTGGATCCTTTGTTCTCTATATAGAGGTATTGCATGTCATTGTAATCCTGCCTGTGATAATAATGAGATGACTGCTGACAAGTGATCTCTACAGAACAGGAAGTGTCAGCCTATTGTGAGGTTCAGTGGCCAGAGTGAAAAATGCAAGATTTTGAAAAATCTACGAAAATTCTTAAATCTGTTTGACATATACACTTAATTTAAACAATCATATTCTGATGACACAGTCCCTTTTAATGTACTTGATGTCTGCCTGGCAGTCCCATAGCCACATAAGGTGCATTTAGTTTCTGTTTTTGAAGTTCTTAGGTGTTATAATCTTCTCTATACTGATCTTTATTATCCTCTTCTTTGCCCAAAACTAAGTGTATTGACCCGCACTAGAGTTTAAAACGGAGACATAATAAACATGCTATTTCTTTTCTTTTAGAGTTCAAGAAAAGACCCCGGGCGTCTTCCGTATAACATTGAAGTGATCAAGTTGGTTGAATTTGGAGAGGGAAGAGTATTCATATTACTCTGGCTGATACTCCAGCATAATACAACCATGGGAAATAATCCTTTTTACCCCGGCACGGCTATGTTGCATGTTCAGTGCTGACAATATAGAAGTGCTTGTTTAGTTTTATAGAAAGTTTCACCTTATGAATGACCGTGTGCAGTTTTTCTGCTGCACGCCTCTGCAGCCGCTTACTATTTTTAAAACAAAAAAACAAACCTGGTGCTTATGGGTGGACATTTCTGAAATATTTAATACCAATTTTAGTGTGATCTTTTATGTTTTCATATTTCGAGCCAATAATGACACATGTATATTAATATTTCAATATTAGTACAAGCTGATATTACTATTTTCAATTTCACTTGATTTATTTTGATTTTCAATTTCACTTGATTCAAGATACGAGGTAGTTCTGATACTGGTCCCAGTAGTGTATGGTGGATACTGAGCCAAGTCATTTTTCAATTAGCTCTTAAGGTAAAGCATCATCTTTGGAGCCACTTCAATTTATACATTTATGAGCAATTTTCAGATAACCCAAATCACTTTCTTTGAGCATGAGCAATTTTTATAATGCGAGGAGCAGAATGCAGAAGTACTCATGCAGAGGATGGTGCAGAATCTCACGCTGCAGCAGTCTCTGCTCCCTCTAGTAATAGAATACAGACTACAGTACATGGCACATAGGAACCTGTAGACTAGATATGACTCCTTTACTTCTGATACTGGTCAGTGACTTCTATAGCAGAGTTTTCTAGGCCTGCTCTGTGACCTACGTAGAGGTCTTTGTGCAGGGAGGGGGAGGAGAGGAGCGGTGTCCATCACCCATTGTCAATGTTGGTTTCTATGTGGTCAGTCAGGGGTCAGTCTATTATGGCTTTGTGGCCAGAGTCAAAACTGCAAGATTTTAGGATTTAAAGAAAAAGCAATATATAGTGGGAATTAAAATTGAAAACCACATCTGTATTCCATTTTGATTTTGTTGCTCTACTGGCACAAAATTAGTTCCTGATTGTAAAGCGAGCAATATTCACAATAGGTGCTTATTAGGGGAGTTCTAATAATGCGATCAATTAATATATCAAGTGACTCCAAAGATGGCGCTTAGCTTTAATCAAAAAGACTCAGCTATTCCAGTCAATAATGTGTGAAGTGTAGAGAGCAACACACAGACAAACATTCACACAGACACATCCACATATAATGCAGCTATTTAGTATCTGGAATAGTATCAGCAACCCTTGGCACCGGTGCCAGTGTCTGCACGTGGGGCATGGATTGCTGGCACACTTCCTTCTTCCGGTGTCCAGTACCGTTGTGTGCTTGGCGGTGCTGAACACCGGGAGAGAGGGCGGCGCTTCATTATGCGCTTTGCGGCGCTGATGACCAGGTGAGAGAGCAATGCTTTATTGTGTTAGTCGCTGCTGAACACTTAGGGCATGGCCCCACGTGGCGTATTTCTTCCACAGCTGTCCGCATCAATGCCGCACAGAATCTGCGTTGCAGATTCTGCGGTGGATCTGCCCAAAATGTGCAGTAAATTGATGCGGACTAGCTGCTGCGTACTGCGGGAAAAGTGCTTCCCTTCTCTCTATCAGTGCAGGATAGAGAGAAGGGACAGCACTTTCCATAGTGAAAGTAAAAGAATTTCATACTTACCGGCCGTTGTCTTGGTGACACGTCCCTCTTTCGGCATCCAGCCCGACCTCCCTGCATGACGCGGCAGTCCATGTGACCGCTGCAGCCTGTGATTGGCTGCAGCCGTCACTTAGACTGAAACGTCATCCTGGGAAGCCGGACTGGAAACATAAGCAGGGAGTTCTCGGTAAGTATGAACTTCTATTTTTTTGACAGGTTGCTGTATATTGGGATCGGTAGTCACTGTCCATGGTGCAGAAACAGTTACTGCCATTCGCTTAACTCTTTCAGCACCCTGGACAGTGACTATTTACTGACGTCTCCTAGCAACGCTCCCGTAATTACGGGAGCCCCATTGACTTCCTCAGTCTGGCTGTAGACCTAGAAATACATAGGTCCAGCCAGAATGAAGAAATGTCATGTCAAAAAAGCAAGACGCATCCGCAGCACACATAACATGTGCATGACATCTGCGGACTTCATTGCGGAATTTAGATTCTCCATTGAAGTCAATAGAGAACTTCCGCAATGAGTCCGCAACCAGTCCGCCACTGGTCCGCAACATCCATTGTATGCTGCGGACACCAAATTCCGCTCCGCAGCCTATTCTCCGCAGCGGAATTTTCAGCCACGTCTAAACGAAGCCTACTAAAAAGAAGTGGAAGGCAATGGAGAAACGGCTCCGCTGCGGATTAACGCTGCGAAGTGTCCGCAGCGGAATTCAAGAGCAATTCCGCCACGTGGGGCTTTGCCCTTAGCAAGCGCACAATGCAGCACTGCTCTCCTTGAGTTCAGCGTCGACACGCGGATAATAAAATGCTGCTCTTTCCTGGTGATCAGCGCCGCAAGGATGGAGTTGAGTAACCGCTCTGTAAAAGAAAAAGTTAGGGAAAGTTGGCAGCGCTCTCTCCTATGTTAACCCCCACCCAAGCTGGTGTTCAGTAGCCGTGGTCTCTCCTATGGTCACCCACCTCAAGCTGGTATTCAGTAGCTGTGGTCTCTTCCATGTGCACACCTCCCCAAAGCTTGTATTCGGTAGCTGGTATGCAGTAGACGCTATTTGTATATTTACTAAATGTAAGTTTAATTAACCCTTTCGCGCACCCTGACGTGGGGCTAATAATGTGTGAAAAAATGTTTTTAGAAGTGACAAAAAAATATATTAAAAGTTAAAAAAAAAACAACATTTTCCCCCTTAAGTAATGTAAAAAATAAAAAAAAGTAAACAAAATTGGTATCGCTGCGTCCATAAAAGTTTGAACTATTACAATATAGCATTATTTAACGCGCATGGTGAACGCCATAAACCATAAAAATTGTAAACCGCCAAAATCGCAGATGTTTGGTCAACTTGGCTCTCAAAAATTTTTTTTTTATAAAAAGTGATCAAAAGGTTCTACGTACCAAAAAATTGTACCGATAAAAACTACAGCTCATCCCGCAAAAAATAAGCCCTCACACCGCTCAATTGGTGAGAAAATAAAGTTATGGCTCAGAATGTGGCGACACAAAACAGTTTTGTTTTTTTTAACAGAGTTTATTATCAATAAAAGTAGTAAAATATATTAACAAAAACATATAAATTTGGTATCCCCGTAATCATATTCAGCCACAGAATAAAGATAAGTTGTCGTTTTTACAGCACGGTGAAAGCCGTAAAAACGAATCCCAAAAGACAATTGAGGGATCACAGTTTTTTCCAACTTCTGCCCGCTAATCATTTTAGTTATATGGAACTATAAATGGTACCAAAAGAAACCACAACTCCTCCCGCAAAAAATAAGCCCTCACACCACTCCATTGATGGAAAAATAAAAAAGTTATGGCTCTTGGAATGCTGGGAGTTAAAAACGAAAAATCAAAAAATCGCTTCGTCCCAAAGGGGTTAACTGATTGGTTTATGTCACATACATGGTAACCGTTTGTGTTACATGACTTTCATGTTTGCATGGCACACGGAGTACTTCATCATTGACTTTTCTTTTTTATCGGCACGTCAGACAAAATAGTTATCCCCGGTTTACTCTTTGCCTAGTTATGGAAAACAAGATGTCTGCGTCCACTGTGTAAGGCAACAGGGGAAATTTATTACAACAGGTAAAAAGGAGAAGGAGTAGTTGCCCATGGTAGCAAATTGAGCTGCTGCTTTCAAAAAAGAAAAAGACAGATGGAATCTGATTGGCTGCTACTTTTCATTGCACCTGTTTTGATAACTCTCCCAATGTGTACTCCCATTTCCCTATAGAAGTTCATAAAGTAACGTAACACCCTGAAACTATGTCCGGTTTCAAGGGAAAACTAATGTCAAGATACACTGTAATATTTCATCATATCTGTGTTTAATAACTTCTAATGCAGTATTGCATTTCCTTATAGCTTGTAACATTGAGATCTTTATTTCTGCAGTGCTATTTGTGTTTTTGCATTTTTATTTTTGAGTAGTATGTGGAGGAAAATAATACCTCTCTGCATCATTTGGGTTTAGAATAAGAGTTCTCTCATTGTATGTAACAGTATAGGCCTTGATATGAGATCTCTTGTGTTAAAGCATCATCTCGTCCTTACAAGAAAGCTGCAAAGAAGTCATTCTATAAGCAAATGCTCCTGCAGGCACTGGTCGCTGAGATCATCTCTCCAGGCCATGTTTGAACATCCTGCTTATTTACTGTTTACGGTGAAAATGTAGAATTAAAGTCTCATGCACACGACCGTAGCCATGTGCACGGCCGTGATTTCCTGGTCGGAGTGTCAGCCGCTAGCTGCCCCCGAAAATCGCGGGCCGTGCACATGGCCGCGTCCATTATTTCCTATGAGCCCGGAACGCGGCCGTAATAAGACATGTCCGTTCTTTCTGCGGTCCAGGCTCCTGGGCCATGCACGGACCGTGGAAACCACGGTTGTGTGCATGGGCCCATAGAAATGAATGGGGCCGCATTTCTCCCGTGGATTTTCGGGGGTATTGCGGCCGCAAAAGTACGTTCGTGTGCATGGGGCCTAAAGGGGTTTCCTCATAATCATTGTATAATGGAGAGTTTTTGGAACTTTCCGATATACTTTGTGTTTCAATTCCTCAGCGTTTTTAAGACCTATAATTGCTATCAGTGAAAGGAAACATTCTTGTTTTACATCCACTACTTTTAAACTGGCCTGAACACAAATAGCCATGGGTCTTCGCTTCTTTACTCTGAAATGCCCCCTAATGGAAACGTCACTAGTCATGTGACATTTACAATGAGCCTAATAGCGCTTGTTTAAATGGACTTACAAAGTGATTTACATTCCTGGCTCTGTAAATCCATACAAACGAACAACTATTCTCATATTTGTTTGTGCACCTTCCAGCGCTGTAACTTGAGCATGCACTATGGAGCGCTTGGAAGGTGCACAAACAAGAGTAGAGATACTGCTATTTGGCCTGGTAATAATTTCTCCTCCTAGCTTGGAGGGAAATTTGCAGAGAGCGGTGATAACTCTGAGGATGGAGAAACTAGAGTGGAAGAAAGGGGAAATTAAGCATCAAGGTTGTTTTTAGGAGAAAAGCAGTGCAGCGGGGACCGCCCAATTTAAACTAACGGAGATTGCATACATGGACGCAGCAGGAGTCAACATGAAATTTTGACAGAAAAGGTTTTAGGAGGGACGAGTATGTCTTGATGCAAAACAGGTTTGGTTTTCTTTTTTGTAGGCGGAGAACTCCTTTTAAGTTTACTTTGCCCCTACACAGTGGAGGTAGCCATTTTCCAACATGGACAAATAGTCGGAACTTGTGACACTGCATAGATTATTTTTCTTATAAGGTTCAATAATTTTTGTCAATTAGTAAATTCCTTTTTAAGAAGGCAACGGACACATTCACTATGGTTATAATATATGTTCCAATTAGAATGCAGATTTACACGAGCCTGTTCTCTATAGGGCACAGCGGTCTATACTTTTTTCCTAACACTTCAGTCATTTTAGTTTTTCTCAACACAATTTTTATTATCACAATCTTTCATGTTTAGAAGTCACTTTTTTTTTATTTGTATGGTATATTTTTTTTTCTCACACTAATAATTATATTAAATCTCCAGATATGTTCTGAAACAGCTCTTGTATTTGGCATGAGGGTTTATATTTTTCATTTAATTTTATTTTATTTATAATTTTTATTTTCCATGTTCTTCAAACTACAAACACATTGAGATATAAATTATTTGCTAGTGGATACCTCAAAATGTCCTGTTCCCTTTCTTTTTTCCCTATTTAAAGTTACTAATCCTTTCTGCAGGCTTCAAGCAACAAAAATGTATTAAAAAGCTATGTAAATAGATTTTTACATCTCGGTTTAAAATACCAAAAATGTCATCTCAACTATGGTATTTTCTAGTTCTATATTCATGGGAACGAGAATACAGAAAAACAAACCATAATGCACTGAGTTAATGCATAAAGAAGTTTTCAACTCTGTTCACACTAGCATCAGGGCTTCTCTTTTTGGCAGAGCCATGACTGATCTACTCTAACGGATGGACCTCATTGTCTTTGTTATTTTTGACAGCAAGGATAGCACTGCAGACTGTTCTTTTCTTTTAGTCAAAAATACTGGAAAGCCTGACGAACACCCCCAACACAAGTGTGAATAGAGCCTGATTAAAAGCAGAATTGCGTTGCTTCTGTTTTTCTTGGATGTGAACAAATATACAGCGTAAAGTATTGTGTGTACATACTGAAACATTTTTTTACGTGGAATGTACATATTTTTTATGGTCTTCTAATACTTTATACAAGAGAGCATTTCCCTGTCATTGGTTCCATGCTCAAGAAAACATTTACCTAATATTGTACTTGCCACATGTCAGATGTGTGGACTACTGCCTAGAGGTAATTTCTGTATTCTATTTCTATTTTTATAGTTTTGTAAAATCATCTTTTATGCATGATGTTGTATTCTTTTCTTCTTGGAGATGTGAACAATTTTATGGATATTTTAGAACAAAAAAAAAATAAAGTAAATTTATAAAATGGTAGACGAACTGAAATTTTTACAAGATGATATACATTGCGAATTAAAAATAAATTTAACGTCTATTTTGTTTGTGGTTAATGTGACGCTAGTATTTATCTGAAATATCGAAACAATATTTGGCACCAGCAAGTATTCGTTTCTGAGATGCAAATCATCTACAGCCCACTACAAATATAGAAGTATGAGAAAAAAAATTAAATGTTCAAATATGAGTGATAAAAATATTACTAAATATCCTACCATAATGGCGTCACATTTAAGAGGAAAAAAAGAGAAAAATCTACAGAACAGCTGACTACAAATACAATTTTAATATTTCACTCTGTGGGGCGTAGGAAAGTGGTAGAGGACCCCATGCCAAGCCAGTCGACATCGCGGCAATTTTTATGTCCAATTAGGGGGCAAAGAGGGATGTGGCGCGGTTGTAGAAAGTGTGGAATTGTCGCGCATGGTGAACCGAAAGACGCCACACACACACCATCTTACTCCAGCGAGCAATTTATTAAGACTGGTGTAAAGAAAGATCAAATACAACTTCAGCATCACAATTTATGTGGTGTACAGTCTTATAATCTCTCAACCACACTACATATTGAACAATTTTCTCAACCAAAGCATCCCCTCCTTGAACCACTTGTCCCAAAGAAATTCAGAATTTGGGATATATCATGGCTTCTGACCAACTCCATATTGCACAGCTGTTTCCGTCAGCTCCATAGACTTTTAATGGAGCAGCAGCGAGCATGCTTTACTGCTGATGTTTTTAAAAGGATCCTTCCAGTCAGGATTCATCATGTCTTATTCATCGTTTTGGCGTTAAACACAGAAAAAATGAAATCATATGTTTGAATATCTGAAATGGGACAAATTGATAAACTGTTTAAAATCGTAACTCCATGTGGAAGATTTGAAATTAGTCAATGACACAAAAGACTGGCAGTGATGGGCTATCTGGGCAATAACGTGTATCGCGCATCATTACTCCCTCGGTACGTACATGACATCTTTGAGCGCTGCTTTCTTGACTCTGTTGAGGGAATTAGTGCATAGAAATGGTGCTTTGTGAGTTTTTTTGACATCTTCAGATGAGAGGGCCTTATACAGTTTGATCAAAATGTTAGCATAGTAACTCATGGCCATGTTTATAACCGCAATAGATCAATGTATATAAAGTGGATGTGCGGTCAATTTTATTTATATATTAACGATTGGTTCAGCCGTCAGGTTGTCTGCTTTCAGGAAATATATGGGGTTTGGGTGGTGCATCTAATTTTATGCTTGGGTTACACGATTAGCCACAAATATAAATTTTTATGCACATTTTCTTCAAATTAAATTTTGACACAAAATTGCATGAAGGTGCCTGTGTAATGTATATGAAGTGCCGAGTGGCATTTTGACAATGTGTCAGGTGTCTACTTTAATAAAGTATATGGGTTTGGAGGTTTAGTATGATTTTTATATTATGTCATTCAAAAAGTGCATTATGTCCAAAAACCCTTAACAGCGAAAGGGTGAAGGGGTTAAATGTCTTTGGTGTTTCATTGTAAAGTGTTGTTCTTATGACTCTTGATAATTATGCACCAGTGTGAACAAAGCCTTATAGTAATGAGCACCTCTAAGTTCAATTTACAAAATACAAGTCTGATATACTGTATGTATTGGGTGAAGGTTATGGTTACGTTATAGAATATGAATAGCATTTAACTACAAGTTTCAGCTTACACCAATCTTATGAAATCCTCTGTGCTCCGAGTAGAGTTCTAAATGCCTGACTGATCCTGCATCCAAGTGAAAATACACAAGTAATAGATTGTGCTCAATAACACAACGACACGTCTGCTGAAACTCCTTGTGACTCAGTTTGACACTATTATTTCTGCTTTTACGTAAGCCACAGCTGCATTTGTAAAAAACAGAAACTCACAAACAGATGCCAACTGTTTTACCAGTGCCTCAGTACATGATATGCAGCTGCTAACTTCATTGTTCTTATACAAAACTGACTAGATTTAGTGCATATATAAACAGGTTTTATCTAGGGGCACGTACCGTCTTAAAAAGCATACAAAAAGTTTTGACATTTTAGATACATTTCATTACTTATCTTGTACGGTTCCTGCATTATAGTCTAGAACTGTATTCACAATTTTGTAGGCTTCAGAGCTGAACTCTCCCTTTGCTGAATGAAATCACTAGAGAAGTGTAGTCTTTGAAGAAGACACTGTACAGCAATCTGATGTAAGAAAAAAAAAAAAAAAATAAAGCACTCTTCTACTGTAGTCTAGGTACTGAGCTTAGTCGAGGACATGCCATTTAAAGTCCTGTGGGGACAATTGGTGTGGGTGGCTAAATAAACATTGAATGCACAGTAGCTGGGAATTGCAGTCGAATAAGTCAGTGATTGAATAACAGGACAGCTGTTAAAGGAGCACTCCCACAATATGTTTTATTCTCTGGCCCATTAGAGAGGCACATTCTGTAAATTGTGGTGCAGGTAATCTTACCAGTGGCTGTGTGTTTGAGTTATCCGCTCCCTTCTGGTCCTCCGCTGTATCATGTGACCGGCAATAGGAGACTCCAACTGCCACAGCGTCTCGTGTGGACAGGAAGTCCGTTTCTCTGTTCATTACGACCACAGCCACGATGTGAATCTTATAGGAATGAATGGAGAAACTGACTTCCTGGTCACGCATGAGACGCTGTGGTAGTTGGAGAGACCTATTGCTGGTCACATGACACAGCTGAGGACCAGAAGGCAGCGGATAATTCACAAATACCGCTAATAAAATCACCTTCACTGCAATTTACACAATGTGCCTTTCCAATGGGATGGAGAATACATTTTTTTGTGGGAGGGCTTCTTTAACCTGGAGTTATCCTGCAAAGTTTCCTGTACGCACCTGATCCTGTCTGCTTATGCTACCAGTTATCAGCCTGTATCCAGTTGTCCGTTACTAGTCTGTATCCTGTAATTTGCTATCCGCCTGCATCTAGTAATCCGCTACCTGCCTGTGTCCAGTTACCTGCTACCGGCCTACGTTCGGCTGTCTGCTATTCACCTGTGATCCGCAGTCAAGACTTCATTAGTCAAGGTATCATCTACCTGTGCCTGTCTTGCATCTGTCTGGCCAGCAGCTACTCCACTGGGACCACCTCAAGAAGTAGCGATCTGTCAGTCTTCCCGCACAGAAGACCACATCACTGTAAAGGGGGTAACGGGTGAAGACCGGGGAGGCTACTTAGACAACGTCCTTAGAGGTGGCCCTAAGCCAATCCGGTGGAGTAGCCCAGTGGGTCCACAAACCTGCCGGTTGTTACAGCAGTTGTATGTTTTTGCAGAAGTTACGCTCCATTAATGTCTGTAAAAAGATGTTGACCATGTTCTATGAGTCGGTGTTTGCAAGCATGATTTTTTTACGAAGCCATTTGTTGGGGGGACATTATTAAAATGACAGATTTAAATAAGATGGGGAAATTTATTAAGAAAGCAGGCCAGTTTGTGGGCTGTAAGTTTACTACTTTAAATAATGTGGAGATAAGGACAATATCTAGGTTCAAGGCGATACTTGAGAATGACTTATCCATTATTTGAAGTGGTTAAGGTCCAGCGTAGTACCTTTTAGCTTGGGAGTGGTTCAGTTGCAATGCATTAAGGAGTGCTATAGGCTTTTACAACAAATCACATTCAAGGAAAGATGAAAGTGGGATGTGGAGATAGACAGACGGTGATTTGTTGGTATGGCTTGGTGATGGGCCGTAGGTATGTTATTTTTATTTCATTATTTGTTGTCTATGCTTATATATTCATGTTTTTAAGGCCTAGTTCATACGGAGGATTTTGCAGGCAGAAGCATTTGCAACAAAATCAGCGTTAAAAAACCTCAGTGTGAACTGGGCCTTAGTTTATTGTTGTTTTTATGTGATGCTATAACATAATTTCCTTGTTGGGGAAGAATAAAGTCCTTCTGTTCTATTCTATTTCAGTTCCCTATCACAGTATAGGGTTAGGCTGTCAGTTTGACAGCTCGATTCTGCTGATGGCATTGCATGCAGGAGTGTGCAGTTCCATTAGAGACAGCAGGTAAATTAACAGGCTTCTGGCACAGGGACCAGGTTATTTTACGTAGTGCGAGCAGAGAGAGAACCTAAGACCAGGAGAGGCTGTTTTTAATTGATAAAGAGGTAACAACCAGAAAATGTTTTTGCAAATTATAAGGAGTGCGCCTATTATGCAAAAAGGCGAATATCACCTCGCTCCCATCATGCCCTGCACTGCTTTTCTCACATACCCACAAACCCCTACGGCATATACTGAACTTGGGTCTAAAGGAGAGCTTGTAAATTTGAATTATGCCATTAAAATCCACACCCTCTGCCCCCTAAAAATAGTGCCTAATGCAGTGCCTCTTGAAAATAGTGCCACAGACCTCTGCTTCATGAAAATAGACACACAGTGCCACATGTCCTGTCCCTTGAATATAAAGCACCACACACATAGTACCCTTAAAGATAGTGCCATACACTGTGCCACCTGAAGATAGTGCCACACACTGTGCTCCCTGAAGATGAAACTGCCTCATGCTGTGCCCCCTGAAAATAAAACACACCATGCCCCCTAAAAAAATAAAGCGTCATAGAAATAGCACCCCTAAATCAAGTAAAACATACCTTTGCCCGTTCCCATATGGTCATCTAGCAATAGAGGCCTGGCCTTTTCTAGCCAGACCTGTTCTTGTTGGATGGAGAAAGTACTGAATGGCAGGACAGGGAGCTGATAGTGCCCTTGCCCATTCCAGTTCCAATTAGGCTGTTCAACTGTATCCGCGTCCTAAGAACATGGATACAATTGAGTGTAGGAGTGACTGGATCGGCATTCCGATTCCGCAAACTGGCTGTCATTTCAGCAAATTGTAAGAAAAAGCTGTATTCCACCCCTGCCCCTTTTATTTTACATCTTTTCTCCACCTTCTATTCTGTATATACACATTTAAATGTCGTAAGGATACAATCCAAAACCATGACGTTAGATATGCAGAATTTATAATCATTTAATGCTTAAGGTGACATGTATTTGGATCTTTTGTTATATTATGCTACAAAACTTTAGTAAAAGAGATTCAATATATTATACCAATGAATGGCAACCTGAAGAATGCAATATATAAATGCTGCACAGATGAGACACATGACTGTATAATGACCGGGTGTTCTATGCTCTGATTTACATCTACATTTTAATACTTTTGATTTCCATGATCTCATATTTATTTGCATATTTTATTTTGCTTTCTCTTTCTTTATGAATTTCCTACTTGTTAACCATTTCTTTTACACTGAAATTTCCATTCATAATTTTCAGCTGGCTCACATTGTCATGAGTTCCTTTTCTGAATTCTGATTTAGTGGTCTTTGATATGTTATTGAAGTTTCAGCGCAGAATTTTAGACCTCTAGACTAAATCACTTTCAAAGTTAGGATTACCAATTACAGAAATACTTATAATTCCCTTATACTCACTCTAGAAGTCTTAATAAAGATTTATCCAGATTATGCAGTAAATCATTTATCCCACTTTTATAAAGTCCTTGTCTGCCTAAATGCATATAAACGTTCAATTTCCAAACACTACTTTAAAATGTCAGAGCAGCAGTTTGTGCTCCAGCGCTGTTCTTTGTACTCTATTCGCAACAGGAAGTTGCTGCCATTTTTAGTCAGCCCTGTCACTGAGGATGTGTGTATATATATATATACATACATACATACATACATACATACATACATACATACAAACAAACACATTTTCTGCTCTTTGTTCCTCTGTGAGCTTTTCAGGGCAATAAACTCATGGGATTGCTCTCTCGTGGGTAAGATGGTTGGTGCACAAAGGAAGTTCACTCTAGCCTCAATCATTTTTATTATGTCCTCGTGCAGAAAAGACAAGACCCTTCAATAGTACAGCAAAATAATTCCTAGACCATCTGGTCACTAACTAGCCATTTAGCGTCCCTCACTATCCGGCTCTAGGCCTACTGCCCTGCACCTCCAACTACACTTTTGTTCTTTGCCATAACTTCTTGAATCCCACATGCCGACAATGCGTGTCTTCCCCCAGGCTGGGAGCTTTGGCTTCTCTCCCTACCCAGGCTGAGAGCAACCTTACACCCTTCTGTAAGGGATGGCAGACTTGGTGCTTAATTGCACCCACCTGATAGTTAAATACCAGGCCTGTACTGGGGGAATGGGGGGCCCACCCTTCTTTGCTCTTTCCAGCAAACAGACCCTTGTTCCAAGTCTTCCAGAAGACCAACACTGAGGAAATAGCCTGTTCCCTGGTGAAAAAAGGCCTTCTGTCTGCTGTAAAATCAAAAACATTGCATTTTCTCCTTCATCTAGGTGTGCTCATGTCACACTCCTCTCTGTCAATCTCACTTTGCTTTCATAGTCACGCCCTGTGAAGAGAAGGCGTTCATAGATGTGGTTAAGACAACCACATCTGCCGTGCAACAAATGACCATGGTCCCCCATAGCAAAACTAGAATGAGACTTCATTTCTCCATGACCCCCTTCAACACCACGTTCAAAACATGAAAGCAGATTGTTTTGGTCTCCACTCTGCCATGTGTATTTCCTTAATATACAGGGATAAAGCAGAAAAGGATGTCACAGCATAGAGAAAATACATAGTGATATCACAGTAAAGAGATAATTAAAGGGGTTATTTGGTTTATTAAAAAAAACAAAACTGTCAGGTCTGTGGGACTAACGGATTCTGTGTAAAACTAACGATACAGATGCTCTGCATAGAGAATACAGAACAGCTGTATCTCCAAAAGTAAAACTAATTTTTATTAAAAACGATTTACAAAGTGACACTAATCACACAAAATGCATTCAAAGATGTATTTAAAAAGGCTTGTATTTTAAAAGGGCTTGGATAGCGAAGTGTTTTCATGCCACATGCTCTAATTATTTTTACAGACAAAATATTATTTTACGTTCTATAGTTGATACCTTTTATCTGAAGTATCACTGTCATTGATGATTTCAAAGTGGTCTTTGATATTGCTTTGGATCGTACGGCCTGACAGATTAGGCTAGTGTACCCCTGAATTCGTGGTGCTGAACCTTTTAATTATATGGATGTCTGAAGATGGAAATATCATTTGGACAAACTTTACTCCTGTTGTTATACCACCCATAATACCTTATCCCGCATTGACCTTGCTTATACCATATTTTGGTCTCATAACTCTAACTATACTGATGCTTTAACTACCTGGGACACATATAAGGCTATTATCAGAGAGCCCTTTATTAATGGTGTTTCATCACATGGAAAGATATTTAAAAGGGTTTTCCGGGACTTTGATATTGATGGCCTATCCTTAGGATAGGCCATCAATAACAGAATGTGGATTCCGCAATATTTGAGATTGGGGATAAAAATGTAAAGTTGTTAGCATACCCGGCTCATTCAGAATGGCCCTGTGACCCCATCTGTACTGTGCTACTGTAGATCGAGGTGTGGGGTACCCCATCGCGACCCCATATGTATAGCTACTGCCTTTTGTGATTATTATGCTAATTTATATAGTTCTTTTTGTTTTAAATCAAATAATTTTTTATTAACATTTTACATACATGAAAACAACATTGAACATCCTCCCTCCCCCTCCCTCTCTGCCCTATCCCACCCCCTGCTCAAAATTAGATCAATCTTTTAGAAAAGAACAATGTGTACAACACGAATTAGCACGTTTCAGTGATTAAACAGACCTCTAGAAAGCCATCATAGTAAGCATTCAATATCTTACTGACATCACGTCAACGTTTTAGCCAGTGGAAAAGAATATTTGACAAATAGAATACATAGTTTCAGCACATACCATACAAATCAATAGCATAGGAGGGCCAGAGATTAGCAGGAACTCTCAGTATCTCCAATCAATATATCTGATCACATAAGCATTTTGTTTAGGAGCAACTCAGCTGAGGTCAGATCCGGTGTGTCCAACCAAGGAGCCCATAGGTCTTCAAACCTCTTATACTTGCCCTGTCTTAAATACACACATTTTTCGAGCCACAGCAGAATATTAACCCTAGATTGAAACTCTGCAAGCTCGGGCGGGTCAGTATCCTTCCAGTGTGCAGCTATCAGCTTACGACCCTGATACAAAAGTCTCAGAACCACCAGTCCCTGCCCCTCCGTCACAGGTAGGTCAGAAGTATATCTGAGGATACAAATAATCGGGTCCAAGGCAATTGTGCAATTATACACCTGACCTATAAGACTCACCACTCTCCTCAAAAACTCCCCAAGCCGCGAGCAAAGCCACATAACATGCAAAAGGTCAGCGCCATGTTCCCCACAGCGATAGCAACAGGAATCCCCTTTACATCCCATCTTATAGAAGAAAAAGAGGGGTCCTATATACCCTATGCAAAAGGAAAAGTTGGGAGAGACGATACATTTCGCTCAGGGATGTGCTAGGTACCGACTCTAGAATGTCCTGCCAAACCTCGTCATCAATCTGACCTAGATCTCTTTCCCATCTTTCCTTTATATTAAGAGGCCTAGTTTTAAGAGTGGATTCTAGTAGAGACCCATACAGCAAGGAGATTATACCCCTAGTGTTTCCTGTTTGCGCCAGAACGGTGATAAAAGAAGTATGAGAGGACTGAACAATCGGGATAAGTCTATTCTGTACATCATAAGCATGCCGAAGCTGCAAGTACTTATAAAAACTAGATCGAGGCAGATCAAATTGCTCCTGCGAAACACACCATCTGAAAAAAGACTCTGAAGGGCTCTAATACCTTTATGCTGCCACTCCCCAAACCCTACCAATTTATCAAATTCTTTATAAAGAGTATTTCCACCAAAGGAGGAGTAAGGAGTGTACACTTCTATCCCCACCAGAGCCTTTGCTCTATCCCAGACCTTATAAATCATAGCTAATGTAGGAAAGGCCGTCCTCCTTTCTCCCAATTGCCCAGACTCTAGAACCAATAATAACTGTTTCTCACCAGCAGGGGCGTAGCTAGAGGCTCATGGGCCCCGATGCAAAAATTCTTACTGGGCCCCCCCCCCCCCCGCAAACTTCTCATGGCTGACGGTCCGCTTTCAGCTGCATCGCTGGGTCTCCTAAGTGACCCAACAATGCAGCACTAGCAGCCGGGGCGTCACTAAGACTGGGCTCACACACACTATTTACGGACGTAATTCGGGCGTTTTAGCATTGAATTACGTCCGAAAATGCGGCTCAAAAGCGTCGGCAAACATCTGCCCATTCATTTGAATGGGTCTTACGATGTTCTGTGCCGACAGTCATTTTTTTTTACGCGCCGCTGTCAAAAGGCGGCGCGTAAAAAAGTGCCTGTCACTTCTTCAGACGTAAATGGAGCCGTTTTCCATGGACTCCATGGAAAACCAGCTTCAATTACTTCCGTAATGGACGCAGCAAAAGACGCCTCCACATGCCATTACGGCTGAAATTACGGTGCTGTTTTCTCCTGAAAACAGCACAGTAATTTCAGCCGTAACGGACGCTGCGTGTGAACATACCCTCAGGGCTTAACATGTCAGGGGAAATAGCCCCAATACATATGTGTCTGCCCCAAAAAAAGTGTGTATAGGAGACAGCATAGCATATCTATAGCACTACGACCCTATAAACTATGGATAGGATTAGATACAGTGGCTCAGCAGACAGTATCACACATGATAGGATTAGATACAGTGGCTCAGAAGGCAGTATCACACATGATAGGATTAGATACACAGCTCAGCAGACAGTATCACACATGATAGGATTAGATACAGTGGCCCAGCAGACAGTATCACACATGATAGGATTAGATACAGTGGCTCAGCAGACAGTACCACACATGATAGGATTAGATACAGTGGCTCAGCAGACAGTACCACACATGATTGGATTAGATACAGTGGCTCAGCAGACAGTATCACACATGATCGGATTAGATATAGGGCCCAGCAGACAGTATCATACATGATTGGATTAGATACACAGCTCAGCAGACTGTATCACACATGATTGGATTAGATACAGGGCCCAGCTCGCTGACATTGCGTCTCCAGCGCTGGACCCAGGATAGGTAAGAATAATAATTTTGCTTCTTTATGTGTTACTGATTATTTTTGTGTGTTTGTGTTTTTTTTTTTACAGGTTCGGTTGTTGGACTTTGGATACGAGGACTTCAATGACGGCGTTTTTTTTATTCTCAATAAAATGGTTAATGAGGGTTGTGTTTTTTTATTTCAATAAAATATTTTTTCTATGTGCTTGTATCTTTTTAAACTTTATTATCACCGCCTTAGTAATGGCCGCCGGCTGATTGACAACCTCCATTACTAAGGCGGGCTTAATGTTAGCCGGTGCAGAGGCTACACTAACCCCCATTATTAGCACCGGTACCCACCGCCACCAAGAGTACTGGGAAGAGCCGGGTACAAACCAGTACCCGACCATCTGTAGTGACGGGCAGGCACCGGGGTGGCCGCACGCTGGTAGTATTAGGCTGGGGAAGGCCAAAAACAGTGGCCCTTCCCACCCTGGTAATGCTGCCTGCTGCTGCTGTGTTGTATCTGGCTGGTTATGAAAATTGGGGGGGACCCCACATCGTTCTTTCCAATTATTATTCTTTTTTATAAATGACGTGGGGTCACCCCCATTTTCATAACCAGCCAGATACAATAAAGCAGCAGCAGGCATTACCAGGATGGGAAGGGCCACTGTTTTTGGCCTTTCCCCTCCTGATAATACCAGCCTGCGGCCACCCCAGTGGCCGACCATCACTACAGATGGTCAGGTACTGGATCGTACCCGGCTCTTCCCAGCACCCCTGGTGGCGGTGGGTACCGGGGTAATAGAGGGGGTTAGTGTTAGCCTCTGCATCCGCTAACACTAAGCCCCGCCTTAGCAATGGACGCTGTCAATCAGCCGGCGGCCATTACTAAGGCGGTAGTAATATAGTTTAAAAAAAAAACACAAAGACATTGAAAAAATATTTTATTGAAATAAAAAAAAACCCACAACCCTCATTAACCATTTTATTGACAATAAAAAAAAAGCTGTCATCGAAGTAGTCCTGGAATCCGCCATAGTCCAACGACCGAACCTGCAAGAAAACACACAAAAAATGATTAGTAACACATGTGTTAGGGTATGTGCACACACACTAATTACGTCCGTAATTGACGGACGTATTTCGGCCGCAAGTACCGGACCGAACACACTGCAGGGAGCCGGGCTCCTAGCATCATAGTTATGTACGATGCTAGGAGTCCCTGCCTCGCTGCAGGACAACTGTCCCGTACTGAAAACATGATTACAGTATGGGACAGTTGTCCTGCAGCGAGGCAGGGACTCCTAGCATCGTACATAACTATAATGCTAGGAGCCCGGCTCCCTGCACTGTGTTCGGTCCGGGACTTACGGCCGAAATACGTCCGTCAATTACGGACGTAATTAGTGTCTGTGCACATACCCTAAGGCTTAGATACAGGGCCCATGTGTGATACTGTCTGTGGGACCCTGTATCTAAGCCTACCACAAGGTAGGCTTAGATACAGGGTCCAGCAGACAGTAATCTTATACAGTATAAGATTACTGTGTGCTGGGGCCCTGTATCTAAACCTACAGTGTGGTAGGCTTAGATACAGGGCCCAGCAGACAGGATCACACAATCTGTGATCCTGTCTCCTGGGCCCCCTAAGCCTGCTACATCGTAGGCTTAGGGGTTGTGCAGTCCCTAAACATTGATGGCCTATCCTCAGGATAGGCCATCAATAGCTGATGTGTCTCCCGGGACCCGCCAATCAGCTGTTTTGAAGGGGCCGCAGCACTCGTACGAGAGCTGCTTCCCCTTCATTTCACTACTCGCCCACACTGTGAATCGCCGACACCGATTCAGTGTGACCGGAATGAAGGGGAGCAGCTCTCGTACGAGTGCTGCGGCCCCTTCAAAACAGCTGATTGGCGGGTCCCGGGAGTCGGACCCCGCCAGTCAGGGCTAACCTTACCTTCCTCTTCGGCCGCGGCGGGAGTTCTGTAGTCTCGATGCTGTGCGCGGCGGCATAGCGCTGTGACGTCATGCGCTGCGCACAGCGCTTGACGTCAGGACCTCCGCTGCGATCCGGAACCAGGAAGGTAAGTAAAGTATGTTACTATAGTAACAGGGGCCCGCGGCCCGAGTTACTATAGTAACTTTTTATTGATGTGGTGCGGGGGGCCGTGGGCCCCCCTGGCTTCGGGGCCCGGTCGCAATTGCGACCGCTGCGACCCCTATAGCTACGCCAGTGCTCACCAGTCACCACACTAACTTCCCTACTGCAGTACATGGTATTTCTGCTCTCCACCCTCTGATATGTTGCAGCTGAGCAGCAATATAATACAGCCACGGGTTTGGTACCGCCCACCCCCCCCATCCTCCTTTGGCCTTTGCAGGGTTTCCATACGAATCCTTGGAACTTCTTTTTTCCATATTAGATCCCGAAATATACCAGTGATTTTATGAAAAATCCTTGAGGAAGCCAAACCAGGGCGTAATGCAATAAGTAGAATATCTGAGGCATAAATATAATTTTAGAAAGGTTGGCTCTACCCACCACACTAAGCAGACGTTTGCACCATGCTGTCGTCTTACTCTGGAGCTTACATAATAACGGGTCAATATTGAGAGACTCAAAATCCAAAATTCTGTCACTAACATGTATTCTGAGATATTTAAACCTGGAGATCTTTTGCAATTGCCCAGTTGCGTCCTCCACCCCAGGGGATTATGGTGCCACCAACAAAAGAGAGGATTTCATCCAATTGATAGTTAAGCCTGATAGGGGACACCCCTGTCTCATTCCTCGATACAGCGAAAATGAAGTCGAGAGTAACCCATTCGCTCTAACCCGGGCTTTGGGCGCAGCGTACAATAATTTCACCCAACCTAGAAATCCCCCACCAAAGCCAAGACACTTCAAAGTATACCATAAGTACTGCCATTCCACGCTATCAAACACCTTGGCTGTGTACAAAGAAGCCACTGCCCTGGCCTCCCCTGCCATCTGTGGCATCTGAAGATCCACATATAATCTGTGCAAATTGACAGCCGTTGACATATTGGGCATAAACCCTGCCTGATCCTGATGTACTACTTGTGTCACCACCCTAGAGAGTCTATTAGCCAGAAAAAGCTAGAATTTTCACATCAACTGTCAGGAGCGAAATAGGCCTGTAGACTCAGGCAATCTAACATCTTTATCAGGTTTGGGTATTACAACGATCACGGCATCATTCATTGAGTCAGGCAACCGACCACTATCCAGAGCCGATTGATACGCCCTAAGTAATTGTTGTGTATACAATTTAAACACATCAACAGGCAGTCCATCCGTATCAGGAGACTTCGCATTAGCCATTGAGGCCAGTGCATCCTCTAGAGTCAATGGGGAATCCAGTTGTACCGCAGCTTCGGTAGACAATAAGGGAAGAGAGAGATTCTCAAAGAACACATCTAACTCCCTTTCAGAGGGGTTAGTCCTAGACTCATATAAAGATGAATAAAAATCTTTTAACACTTCTAGAATCTGCTGGGGATCATCTACCAAATTACTTGCCCTGAGTAGAGTTCCCTAATATATGAAGTATCCTGTTGAGCCCTAGAGATCACTGCCAATAAATGACCCGCTTTTTCCCTCTCAAAGTATTTCTGTTTCTGAAAAAAACGTTTATGACCGGCCTTGGTGTGTAGATATTGATTAAGATGATCCTGTGCCCTACAAAGCTTCTCCCGCTACCCCCCCCCCATCAACAGCAACAACACTGTCCTCTGCCTCCTGCACCTCCAGTCTCAGAGCTGCCTCCTTAGCCCTAGAAATGGACTTTATTTTAACTTCATGGCATCCCATACTACCAAAGGCGAGGCCGATCCATCATTAGAGTTAAAAATTTCACGGAGCTGATCCGATATCGATACTCTAGGTGATATTAGCTGGAGCCAATACGGGTTAAAACGCCATAAGCCCTGGGATCTACATGATACTGGAGCAAATTTCAAAGAGACTCTAAGCGGGAATGGTCAGACAGACCACGTGGCAGATATGTCACCTCCTCCATAAACGGCAAAATAAGGGAGTTACCCAACGCCAAATCTATGTGCGAAAGGGTCCCATGAGTAGTGGAGTGGCGCGAGAATTGTTTGACTGTAGGATACTTAATGCGCCACAAATCCAACAGGGCTACCTCACGTAACACTTTTCCAAACGGGGTCAAATCCCCACCTACTAACCCTAATCCTCCCCCCAGCCGATCAAGGGATTTATCAACAGTATTATTAAAGTCTCCTACGAACAACCAAGACACTTAAGGACCATGTTTAGTAAATTGCATAATATGTTGAAGAACCTCACTCGAGTATGGCGGAGGGACATACACCGCCACCAAAATACATAGGGATTTAAACAATTTCCCATACAAACACACATAATGACCCTCAGAATCAATTTCTGAAGCAAGACACTCGAAGGGGACACTTCTATGAAAAATAACACTCACTCCTCTGGAATACGCAGTATATGTCGCATGAAATTTCTGTCCCACCCAAGGTCTATCCAGGAGTGAATGTCTATCAGGGGGTCATATGCGTTTCCTGCAGACAAAGAATCATTGGATGCACATCCTTCACAAAGTCATATATAGCTCTTCGTTTAGTAGCATCTGCTAGTCCCCCCACATTCCAGGAGATGACCTTTATCGTATCAGCCATGACCCATATAGGAAATCATTAGGGACTCAAGCTCACTCTACACACAAAAGAATAGGCCCAAACTTCAAGTAACGCTACCCTCCCAAGTTAAAGCATTTGAGCAGCCCCCCAAAAAACCCCACCCCATCCTCCGACAACCCACCCTAAACCCCCAACAATCCCCAGAACAAGTAGAACAAGCCCCATTATAGATTTCCTAAAAACTTGGAATCAGGGACCAGGGCTACAACGTATTTTTCCTACAAAACCCCTCCTATCTTTACATATCACAGAACAGGCTGTTCTCTCTCTGAGGGGCCAGCCTGAATATAAGAACAGTACACTATATAATACAGACAGTCAAACTTTAAACCCACAGTGAAATCATTCTCCCAGTGGTATAACAGTACCACCATTCAAGTGCCAGGAGTATAGTATGTCAGCCATACTCACGCTACCCAAGACACAGTCATAGTGGACCCAAAGTGCATGGGTGAAACATCAAACGTTAAGTTAGCAATCAACATTTTCAGCCTGGAGATCCTATTCCCCTGGGGCCCGTAGCTGTCTCTCATGTTGATCGAGCCATCTCAAAGCATCTTTCGGATTTTCCAAGCGCCACCACCCACAATCTTGCTGGGTATAGCATAGTGTATACCACATGCAAGTTTCTGAGGCGCATTTTAATATAAAATAACTGGGCTCGACGTTTCTGGACATACATGGAGTAATCTAGAAACTGCGATATCTTGTGGCCATCAATCTCCAAATTCTGCAGTTCCTGCGCTTTACGAAGCAAAATATCTCTGTCTCCATAATGTAAGATCTTTGCCAGGATGGTACGTAGAGGGCTCCCCGACGGCAACTGGCGCATAGGCACACGAATGGCCCTTTCCACAGCAAATAACGAAGTAAGGTTGTCTTTCCCAAAGACATTAAGCAGCTAGGTTTCCACATATTCCGTGGGATTAGTCCCCTCCACCTTCTCCGGAACCCCCACAATTCTGACATTGTTCCGTCGAAGATGGTTTCCATGTCATCCTGTTTCAGTCTAAGCATTTCCATATTTCTAGATTGAGTATTCACCTCCCTCCGCAAAGGAGATAGCACATCCTCAATTTCACTAACTCATTACTCCAGGGCAGTAGTGCGCTCGGATATCTTTTTGACATCCTGTCTAAGTATAGAAATGTCCTCTTTCACTCCACCAAACTGGTAAGTGAGGGAAGCATGGCATTTGGTAATGGCTTTCATCAAGTCAGCGAGCGTGGGTTCTGCACCAGATCCAGGCTCTCCCATACACTCTACAGGCCCTTCCTCAGCAGGCCCAGGCTGATCACCATCATCTTCCTCCCGTGGTTGATGCCCAGGGTCTTCCATATAATTGAGTGTTATGAGCAATCCTGCTCTGCCTGGTCACCACATCTTTCTGAGGCTCCACAGCACATCCGGATTTAGTAGGAGTGAGGAGGCTGGCGCCATCTTGGGCCTTCTTGTCACCGGCTTTCCCCGCTCGCCCCTTCACCATCTCGGCAAGACTGCAAGCAACGACCGTTGTGGAGCGTTCCCCGGTTAATCAGGTAAGTCCAGAGCAGCAATAGCCCGGTTTTTAGCGAATTAAGCAAGCACAGCAGGATAAATGCGATGGATCAAAGCGGGAACACGTCTGCTTCCATCGCTCGCTAGCCACGCCCCCCAATTTATATAATTCTAGATGTGAGTCCTGATGACTCTGCAGGTCTAACTTTTCTGGAGTCCTTGCCCCTGTGCTAATTTTCAGCTGAGCAATTTATAATATTGGACTCTCCTTTTTCTGATACACCTTGACTAAACCGGGTTCATATCGGGGGAAGGTCACTAATATTCATGTGGTTTCCTAAATATTGATGCTGCTAAACTAAATGGTGCTACTAGCTTTGTGGTGTCTCTTGACGCTGGCAAGGCTTTTTTGACTTGGTGGTGTGGTTCAACCTCTGGGAAGTACTCTGTGAAGTAAATATTGGGCCAAGATTTCTGTCGTGGGTGAAATTGCGGAATTCCTAGGTCAAGAGTACATGCTAATCTGGATGCAAATGAAGCATTTGCCCTTCAAAGGGGTACAACACGAAAGGTAGAGAGGAGGACAGCATCTAAAGCCAAACTCTAATAGTATGCGTGGTGCAGGTCTTACTAGGGGATCTGTCCAACTGACCCCTATCCTTGCTTCTATTTGCACTAGCTATCGAGTCATTGTGAGTACAATTAAACTTTCAATCTTTTAAAGAGACTCTGTCACCACATTATAAGTGGCCTACCTCCTACATAAGGAGATGGGCGCTGTAATGTAGGTGACAGTAATGCTTTTTATTTAAAAAAACGATCTTTTTTTACAAAGTTAGAAGCAATTTAAGTTTATGCTAATGAGCTTTCTT
Organism: Rhinoderma darwinii; assembly: GCF_050947455.1. Taxonomy (NCBI): domain Eukaryota; kingdom Metazoa; phylum Chordata; class Amphibia; order Anura; family Rhinodermatidae; genus Rhinoderma; species Rhinoderma darwinii. Next base: position 64,609,130 of record NC_134687.1, read on the forward strand.
AATGCGCAAGTGGGCGTACTTTTACTTTCGACCAAGTGGGCGTTGTACAGAGGAGTGCATGACGCTGACCAATCAGCATCATGCACTCCTCTCCATTCATTTACACTGCACTAGCGATATAGATATATCACTATGTGCAGCCTCATACACAAGCCCTAACATTACTACAGTGTCCTGATAATGAATACACATGAAATCCAGCATGGATGTCATGTGTACTCAGAATCCTGACACTTCTGACTCTTTTTTTGTGAGATTTCGGCAAGTGACACCAAATCTCGTTTAGCTCCGAGATCTCGCGAGATTTCGTATCCGTTGCTGGAATCTCACAAAAAAGAGTCAGAAGTGTCAGGATTCTGAGTACACATGACGTCCAGGCTGGATGGTCATGTGTATTCATTATCAGGACACTGTAGTAATGTTAGGGCTTGTGTATGAGGCTGCACATAGCGATATATCTATATCGCTAGTGCAGTATAAATGAATGGAGAGGAGTGCATGATGCCGATTGGTCAGCGTCATGCACTCCCCTGTACAATGCCCACTTGGTCGAAAGTAAAAGTACGCCCACTTGGGCATTAAGAAAGCTCATTAGCATAAACTTAAATCGCTCCTAACCTTGTGAAAAAAGATCGTTTTTTCAAATAAAAAGCATTACGGTCACCTACATTACAGCACCGATCTCCTTATATAGGAGACAGGGCACTTATAATGTGGTGACAGAGTCTCTTTAAGGGTATCCATAGGGGTGCTATTTCTGAAAAAATTTCCTGGCATGCAGATGATGCTTTGGTCTACCTGGCTGATGTGGGTTCTTCCTTGGTTTCACTACTGAGACACATTAAAGAGTTTGGCTCCTTCTCAGGCCTATGCGTAAACTGGTTGAAGCTCTGTTTCCACTCCTGACCCTACGTCCTCTTGATGTCCCCCCTTCCAACTGACCTGATGTGTTTCATAAAACATATTTAAAATGGTATATCTGAATTTTTTAATCCTTTTTTATGCTCAATACCCCTGCTAGCTTTATACCATTGATATATCTCATCTTCTTACACTCTCTTGCCATATGGTCAGTTCCACAGGATTCAAGGACGGTTGATGTTGTACCAATATTTAAGAAAGATAAAAAGTTGGAACTGGATAACTACCATCTGGCAAGTCTGACATCTTTGGTATGTAAAATATTTGAAGGTAATCTGAGATATGTACTGATCTGAGATATGTACTGATCTGATATATCTGCATTTTGGAAAAGCGTTTGATACTGTACCTCAAAACAGCCTTGTACTAAAGCTACTGTGGGAGCAACTGGGGAAAAATGTATGAACGCGGCTACTGAAATGGTTAAGGGTCAGAAAACAAATAGTCATTATAAATGGTACACACTCAAAATGGGCCAAAGTCAGCAGTGGGGTACCACAGGTATCTGTTAGGCTCAATCAATTCTTTTATTGAACTTGTGGATGGCAGTTAAAGTAAATTATCATTTTTTTCTGATGATACAAAACTTTGTAGGATAGTTAAAAGTCAGCTTAATTGTAAAATATTACAGAAAGACCTTCATCTGAGCAAGAAGGTGGCAGATGAAATGTAATATGAATACATGTAAAGTGATTCACATAGACATAGTAATGTTATTTATGGTAATACATTAAATGGAATAAAACTGAGGATAACCGAATAAGAATAGGACTTGTATATTTTGGTTACAAGTAAGGAAGCCGCAGTACTCAATGTCAAGCAGCAGCTGCAAAAGCAATAAGACACAGCATTACGGTGTATAAAAAGAGAGCTAAAAACCTGTGACACAATGTATTAAAAAAAAGTGACAATATTACATTGGGAAGACCGCCTCTCGGATATTGCATTCAGTTTTGTGCTCCACATTGTAAAAAGGACATTGAACAGCTGGAGTAAGTTCAAAGATGAGCTACAAGATTATTAAATGTGATGTGTCTCTTACAATGAGAGACTAGAAAAATTGGGCATCTTCAGCTTGGGAAAAAAGACGCCTCATAGGTGATCTTATTCACATGTATAAATATATGTGAGGTCAATACAAAGATTATCCATCAAGTTCAATACTTCCCAGATCAATTATATATTCTCCATTGCTAAACTATTTATAACCCTCAATTATATCTGTGTGATGAAACACATTATTTATAACCCTTTTTTAAATTCTGTCATAGTATCTGCCAATCACTATCTCTTGTTATTCCAAAATTGACAGTGCACTGTGCAGTCAGCTGGTAATTCTAGTAATCTCTCATTGACAACACTAGTTTTACTATATTACCGAGTCCCAAATGACCTTCTCGCTGTCAGGACCTTTGAGACTTGGTTGGGCAGGGAAGTGGGCACTGGTTGTAGACAAGAGAGTGCAAATTCACTTTCCACTCATGCCCACGTTGGGGTATAGGGTTCAACGGTTCCCTGCGTATTCCCACACGTTTACCATTCTTTGCCTAAGGAAGTCCCTGATTCCCGCCCTCCTCAGTGTTCATTATCAGATGTGTGCTCCAAAAAATATTGAAATTATTTGTCTGTGAAAAATTAATAGCATGTTTCTGGAAATCAGCTACTATGACTTTTGATTGCATTAGGCACAAACTTACCGGGATAATGACTAATAATAAACTTTCTAGTATTCTCCAGAACACTCAGAGTCGTACACCGTAATCTTCAGGCTGATCTGTCATTACAATGTTTTGTCCAGGTTAAGGACCGTTTAGAAAGAAGTATGTCTGCTGTATTCATGAAGGGAGCAGTGCCCCAATCTCTTGCCTCCTCCTCCCGTCCTCGTCTCGTTTGAGTAATAGCTGCCAATGTATACAGGCATACAAACAGGACTCAGCAGCCCCATACAGGATATACCTAAACATCTGCCTGTACATATACACAGGGCCCTATTTTGCACTAGGCACTGAGGGTCCAGTGGTTCGCTTCAGGACCTTGCCTACGCCACCGCACTGAGGTAGAGAGAAGCCAGGGGTTGGGAGAGGTAGGTATATAGAGGTGTCTAAATTTTGTTTTGTTCTAATCTGAGGTCTGAATTAATTTAGGAGTTTGGAATGGAGCACTAAACATGGCACAAATTTGTATAGCATTGTCTTTTACTGCAGTACAGTATTTGGGGTCACTGAGCATCACAGCAGACATATTATTAGGGCCTTCAGCAGGATGGCACTATTAAAGGGGGCAGCAGGATTGGGGTTCAAGAGGGTGGGAATGTGCTGAGACAGCGTGGAGCCAAAGATGTCTGGCCCAAAATATTGCGGTTCGGGCCAGATGAAGAAGATGAGGAAAGCGAACAACTTCAAACAGAGAAGACGTCACCTGGAGTCATTGGATTTAATTGTTTATGATTTTTATAAAATCTTTTAAATTCGCTATAATTGGGATGTAATGTGCACAACAATTAAATTATATGACAAAATTGTATATACAATATACTTTAGTGGTTGCGGACCTTCTCAAACGATTTTCTAACAAGAAATATTGTTTTTGTAAGTGAGAATATTCATATAATGCCCACATAATAGACTTGTATTTCATTTTGTAGGTTTCCAGCATCCCTCGGCTTGGCGTTGTTACCTTTCTGGTGGTATGTTTGACAGGAAGCGGATATCTAGATGTACTTTATCATACATCACATATGACACATCTGGCTGAGTTCTTCCTACTTCCCCCTCCTCTACGCCGAAGCAGCCCCTTGCACAGTTTACAGCAGGTCAAATCCACATCTATTGTTCTTATAGTCAACTGATACGAGGGTCTGCAAGCAACTTCCCACCTCTCAGAGTTATGTGTCTGTCTACACCTACAGAATCTTCTCCTCTTCAGACTCTCCTCAGCATTTCAGAAATGGCAGGAACAGCAGGTACATCAATAGCTTATTGTCATGTCTTCCTAGAACATGTTTTAGATACTCTTTTAACTATGCTTATAGCAATTTCTGTTTTTAAAATGTTGTCATTGGGCATTGTTGACATGAGTGATGTTGATGCGGTGATAATATGGTATAGATGACACGAGCACAGATACAGGCATGTACAAATATGGTTGTGTATGTTACAATGTGAAGGCACAAGGCCAAGAGATTTTATATTTTAGCGTCACTGGTTAGACCATCAAAATGCTTATTTTTTTTCCCCATAGATCATTCCATGTTGATAAAAAAAACAATTCAATACTTTTTAGAAACAAATTGATCGGTCTTAAAAATGAACAGTTTTGTGCATGTTTGAAGGCTGATCGGAAATATAACATGTTGCATAAGTTATTCTGATATTTCTCGGTATGACCTATGCAAGGAAATAATATTAAACTTTTTTGTGAAGTTATTTTATTTGTAATGTCCTAATAACGACTAAAGTGATAATATATGTATTCAGTTGAAGTAGTTCTGCCTCTCTTCTTCATCCACTAGAACCTCCAATAATCTAGTTGTCCCAGTCCTGCTTAATCTGCAGCAGTTACTTTTCAATGACCCTACAATTTTTTAAAACATGATTTTGGGATGGTCGTCAACTAGGTAATGAACCTAAAACAGTCTACATAACTCGTATCGCAGGGACCTTAGATGTCGTCCCATTTCTTGGGAAATTTTGCTGCAGAGTTTTTGAGTCAAAATGTGAGTTGTTCCTTACTGCACGGTTTTTCATTATAAACACTTTTTTAGTTAACACAAATTTCTAGGTCAAAATTCTGTCTAAACAAAAAGAGATATTATATTAGATAGCTTGACAATATGAAACAAACGACCAGAAGTAATCCTCAAAAACCTGGCAGTGTTGGTATTTGGCACCGATGTAGTGACCACTAAAGTGTGAACCTCTCCAGAGTGGCAGAAAATAAAATATGGGAATTCATACTTAGCAAGTTACTGGCGCTGTAGAAATATTTATAAAAACTAGAGATAGAGGCAGCTCTCCAATGGTCATATCAAAAGATTTTTTTATTCACCCATCAGTGCAGTAGGATGCAACGTTTCAGCTGCTCAATGCAGCCTTTGTGAAGCCTCTTTGCCAAATGTTACAGATTTTGCTTTGGGGCACAGCAGCTTCAAATTTTACCTCTGCATGCTACCAATAAAACTATGAATGTTAAAGAGCTTTTTCCCTAAAAAAAAATTAAAAATATATACACCTGAGTTGCCTTATTTAGGCAGTTGTACATCCCTCACTACCATACTGTGGCAATACCTACCATTTAGGTATCCAAGAAAGCTTAAAGGTGCGATATATATATATATATATATATATATATATATATATATATATATATATAATATTATTATTTATTTATTTTTTCTCATAGTTATTAAAACTAATGTGACTCTTCGTGGTTTCTGCTTGATACATGACCACCCAGAATGTGCGGATGCAAGTTTGACCACTTAGTCCCTTTCTCATACTGTAACACAGGCATTTGAAAACCCAGAACTTTACAACGGAAATTGTTATTAAATATTTTGGTCACTCAATGGTGTTTTTATTTCCAGTGGGCAAAACCAATCTGTTCTTTTTCAGACGATTACAATTATTACAATTATGTCATTAAGTATAACTTTTTGAGAACATTTATACCGTTTTGCTTCAGTTTTTCTGCTATCAGCACACTCCTATAATCTTGCCATAGATGAATCTAAACTATTTAGTATTTTGCTGTAAGATATAATTAATGGGGAAAAAAGTAACAAAATAAATTACTTCAGGGCAACCAGCATTATTATATCTGATTGGAGACAAAAGCTGAATATTATTTTTTTTTTAGGGCTAAGAAACTTAAAATGTATAGAGGTAAAAAAAAATGTAACTTTTTAATTCTTTCAAAACTTTTTCTCAAACTATATCGTGATTTTTTTATAATCTGTTTTATTATACAGGCACATAGATCCTCAAAAACAATGAGTATATATAGGACCGACATGATGATAAGAGCGTCAGGAAAATTAATGCAACATATTATACACCGAGGGTATTTGGAACATAAAGTTTTGCTCCCTCCCTCTGATATAGGAATATAAAAATTGTAGAAAACCACAATAGAACTAGGTAACACCATTATGTTACTGGTTTATATGTAAGCACTATCCAAAAATCACACAAACAAACAACAAAAAGATATATACAACAAAAAGCTGAGGGAACGTAATGGGGGGGGGGGGTTCAAAAGATAGCGCCAACAGTCTGCAGCACTGTAAAGAATTTGTCATCACTCACAACAGTCCTTGTCCCCAGTGGGGCTCACAATCTAAATTCCCTTTCTTAAACACACGAGGGCCAATTAACCTATCTCTATGTTTTTGGGGTGTGGAAGGAAACCAAAATACCCCCAGGGAAACCCATGCAATACTGGGGAGAACTTTGTTTGATTTGTAATGTATTTAATTGTAAGTTCTACTGTGTATGTCTATGTAGGCACATCTAATATATGAATGATTGATTCGGAGCACTTTTTACAATTTTAAAGTATACCAACAATTTTATTATACAAACCGCATTCAGCATCCGTGCAGACCAAGCATCATGTCCAGAAACTCTTTCAGAGGGAGACAGTGTGCTTGCTTTGTGTCCTAGGATCCTGTATGGGACCTTCACTGCAATGCCCCTGTTCATTGTATTAGGAGCCGCACAGCAAGACCCTCTTCTCAATATGGGATCCTACCAGCCGGAGCAAGCACTGTCTCCCACTGAATGACTTTCTTTATTTTGTCTGTTCTAATGCAGCTCTGAAATTCAACAGGAACGATTCATATGGTCTAATATAATAGTGAAGTCCCTGGTAAACCCAGCTTATTGAGGAGTTACATATCAACAATCTAAACATTTTATTGGACAGAACATATTGGTCATATTTTTCCTCTGTATTGATCCCTTCTACAGACTCTTGTTTAGAATTATATATGGGTTTTATATATTTTATTATTATTTTTATGTAAATACGTATATAAAGTTATTTGTGACATGCAGTTGTTAATGAAGCCCATCCTTAGATAATGAATGAAGTATTTATTATTGTCATTCTATCTGCGCTTAAAATATACATTAGTTTGCTGCTCACATTCTTCCAAAAAAATATTTCTAAGATGAGAAGGGGGTGTAAAAAAAAAAAAAGGCCTATTAAAACTACAACTAAAAACTTTTTTACCTCTCCCATTCATGTAAAAAATAATACTAGAGATAGGCCATGCTGATACCAAATAAATGCAACAGGCCCTCAAAACCAAGTCAGGAATAATACAGTGTGTCATTGAAGAAGCCAATAAAGTACGTAGTTAAGGGACACCACATATAAACCATATATGCATACAGCCCTGTACAAAGTCAATCAAAAGAAGTACATATATAAACAAATAAATCTGGGAAAATAACAATTATGGACAGCTGAAATGAAAAAATATATAAATCTGAAACGAATGTAATTTTGATAATAAATCATATTTTTGATTTACAGCCTTAGAAGAGGTAACAATAGAATAGTTTCCTCTTCTGTTGTTGAGGAAGTGATAGAGTATGACTATAATAATATTTTTTTTTGCCAGGTTAGAGTTAATTTCCCTACAATTCTATTTAATTCCTCCTCCAAGCCTGTAATCTACAATTTATAATTTGCTTGGATGTACAAGACATACAAGGGACCTACGTTCTGCCTTGGTACAGGGACCACTGTAGCACAACAGCATCTCACGCCTTGTGGCTTTATTACTGAACTGTTTAACAACAGCAATACAATGACCACTGCTATAAGTGTTACTGTAGCTTTAACATACTCCGCTAAAATGATGATCTGAATAAATGGTTTATTAAAGGGGTTGCCCGCTTCGGACAATGGGGGAATTTATTAAGACTGGTGTTTCCTACGCCCATCTTAATAGTAAGAAAAGTTAGAGTAAACTGCAACATTAACTAAAAGGCAAAAGACTCTTAATAAATATGTTGCATGTTTCGGCCAAGATCGCGCGCCACAATTGTGGCGCAACAACCGCAGCCATGTGCCATACATTGTCCCCCCCATCGGACATAAAATAAAAACACATACTCAACTCAGCGGTCTTCTTCTCTCCTCTGGCCCCCTCATCATTCCTTCACCGCTAGCACATGGTCCTAAGCAGCGTCAGGGCCTTATAAGCGACGCAGCACTTCAACGTCATCCGTGCTGCATCGCAAACAACGTCCTGACACTGCCCGGCATCATTACGTAGTATGAGACATGCTGGAGAGATTACGGAGCTAGAGGGGAAAAGAGGAGCAGAGAGGTAAGTATAATTTTTTTTTTTTTATTAATTTATTTAATCAAGGTAGGGGTCCAGCACGGGCCTCTACATTGCTATGCCCCCATAAAGTGAATTCTAGATTTCTACCATAATCTACTGCAATAAATCAAGTGTTTCACCGCTCGAACAGCACTAAGAAACACAGTCCAACCTGTAGTCTTATAGACGGTTCTGCTCGGTCCACAAGCAATAGACAATCCACAATCCAGAGAAGGTGTGTGCAGTTGTTATGATCTTTGGAGTCCTACGGAGCTCTACACCGTGTCCCGATGCTCAGGCTCCAGGCAGGATAAATCCTATGACTCCAATAAAGAAAAGGAGAAATAGTGCAACACCCTCTGTTTTTTTTGCAATACGCAAGATTTATTCCATACTTACAGGAAAATAGAAGAATAAAAACATTGGTGATTCAAATAGAATCAATAGCAGCATGTCAAACAAACTCGCCCGACCCTGGGTTTCGCCGTTCCGGCTTCCTCTTGGGGCATCAGAGGTAGGGCGAAACCCGCCTATAAGACTACAGGTTGGACTGTGTTTCTCAGTGCTGTTCGAGCGGTGAAAAACTTGATTTACTTTTGTTTTATTTCTAGGGGTTTGGATTTCACCTGACTTTTTGCCTGCTACAGCCTGAAAATACTCATTGTTTATAATATTCATTGTGGTCATTTGAGCCAGGATTTACCTATATAGTCTATAATCTACTGCAGTTCTCTGGCGTAAATTATAATTAATTTGTCGGGGCTCGGTGGTCGCGCCCCCTTTCCCCGAGGCCATCCTTCTTTCCCACAAAAGTGGCATGGGTGGCGGAAGCACTTTTGTGACTTTTTTGTTAGAATGGTGCTCCAAAGATAAGTTGATCACAGTGTGCCCAGATACTGGCACCCCCAGTTTTCAGTTGTATTCTGTGGAGGAACCTAGAAGCAAACGTTAAATTTCTCTGCAGCATCACCACAGGGAAAAAAAAGTGTTACACCCCTTCTTTTTAAATCAATGGGCTGCCTGTGTAATGCATGGGCATGCCTGGTCCACCAGAGATGTGTTCTTGGTAGCTTCTCTTTGCTTTAATTAATAGATGTGGATCCTGAATGTGCGACCCGCTATCTATCTACACAGAATTTCCTAATACAGTATATGAATACAGGTTTGCTAAACCTGATAATCCCTTAAACTGCTACCCTTTACACAATGGGAGAAATTGATCAATACCATTTTGAGTTATTTAATCTAAATAGGTTAAATATTCCGTGATGATTCATTTCTTAATATATCTTTATAGCATTTGGAGCTTGTTTTTCTGACACAGAACTCCAAATCCCCTGCATAGACATACACTAAACCCTTTTGCTGCTGCAACAATTTTCACACTTTTGACGTACACAAATAAAATCTGAATGATAGAATTGAAAAATCATCTTATACCCCACATACCAGTATATTTGATCAAAATAGACACCTTACACATTGTATAAATGCACTGGACCTTAATCCTATGGACATCATAGAGGGGAAGTCCCATGCTTCTGTAAGAATGGCTCTCATTTTGGTGGACCCAACACGTCCTTGCATTTCCTGGATAGCCATTCATTTAAATAGTTGGCATCTAATGCAACATTTCGCCTGCAGCGGTCACGGCAGGGGAATGTGTGGCTGGCCGCTGCTTCCCCCGGCCATTACAGCTGATTGCCGAGGCCGAGAGATGCCAGAGCTGACGGCTTATTTTTGAAAAGACGTTGTCTTCATGAGACAGTCTTCATGAGACAACCCCTTTAATGTCCTAGAATCTGGGTCTGGTGCTTTGAACCAGCGTTAGCAAGTACCCACTGATATAAGTAACTCAATTCCATGGGCTTATACTGCCCACTTACATTACATTAACATCAGCAGATCCACACGGATTTCCGTGAAATCATCCAGCAATTTAATGAAGGCAGATGTCCAGAGAAACGAGGATCAATCATGTTGGATTTCAACATGCCCAATATTTTGTTCTGCCGGGAGATAAGCTGTTGTCGGATGTGCCTGGCAGTGACTTGTCTGATTCTCCACTATTGAACAAACATGCACGCTTGGCCGAGTTGTTATGATCTATTATTTTTAACCATAATTTGCAGTTTCATTTTGGGGGAAGGGGAAGCTACATTGCCACACAGATCAGTGATCACAAAAACATCCAATGTCTGTGAGCTGCTCACAAGAAATGGACTTACTGTATGTTGGTTGCTTTTTTGTAAGGTATGAATCCTATCTAACTAGATGAATGTAAAAGAGGACTATAATGTTATATAAAAAAAGTACCTGTTCTAAATCTTTAAATTCCTAATTCAATGCAATTATACTGTTGTTCTGTTGCAATTACATTGAAAAAATATTGTTTGGTATGCCATGTTTAAGAATTTCTGCTATGTTTTTTGTTAGTGTGAGAAAAGAGGGTCTGGTTTCATTGTGCCACAAATTAGCTTTACATCCGCAGAGGAGGAAACTAATGGGGAATAATGCCAGGTATAACCTAATGTTGTTAAAAGGGTTGTTTCAAGAAGACAGCCCCTTTCCATAAGCCCTTTTAGGGCATGTTCACATCCTAGTCCAAGGGTCTTCGCTTGGGAGTCCCTGTATTAGCCAGTACAGCGAGCTGCTAACAAAGTGTGGCTCTTGCTCATGGCCCATCCATGTATTACAAAGTCTGCTGTTCATTTGAAATTCCTACCTTGTAATACTGCACTTCCCCTGTAGTGGCCACTGCAGGGGAAATGTATAGCCAACCAGCAGCTTCCCATAGCAATAACACCAGTGATCTGCTGATCACCAGTCCACATTCAATTTAAAAAAAGCATTGAGTTTAAGGACCATTCTTCCCTTCAGAAACAAATCTCACATTTTGTTTGGAAACATAATAAAACACGTATCAAAGCTAAATTTGTTTTCTCCCATAAAAGATTAAGAATTCTTTCTGTACCCAACCTACATAAATCATATAAAGCAGCACGGATAGCCCAATTAACTAATAAAGCAGCTGAAACCCACACAGCCCTTTGGTTTCAACTATGTAGATAACTGTTTTCTGATAAATGAGGTTCACTTTTGTGGATAAACACTTACTTATTCTTCTCTAATTCCATGGCGAAGTGTACGGTTTATATATAAATTGACATCTACACTGATCCCCCTTACACCTGTATTGTCATACCCAACTTCATACTAGGGCAAAACAGCTAGGCATTTAGTCGGTGGTATAGTTAGTAAACTTACTACCTAAATTTTGCAGCTCTGGGCGATTTTATAAATTGACAATAATTCCAGGATACATTTGATCTGCCCTGGTCTGTGGCCTTTCACTTGCGACAGGTCTACCACTTCATAACCAACCACTGCCTACCCAAACTGTCTTTGAACATATCTACATCGCAGCCCCTTGCTGAGGCACCATTTCCACACTTTATTCAACTTTTAGTTAACTTCTTCTTGAACAAAAGCTTCCCTTTATGCGACAATGGACACCATATTTACATATTACAGTGACCCATCCCAGGTGGCATCACAGCTGCACAATGGTTTCAAAGGGTAGCCACCATGTTACTCTAGTTGAAACCGCTATTAAAATTTTACGCAGAGCTTACCTAGTACCACAATGATATCTGGTGTTCATGGCCTGATGCATCCATCTTTTGGAGTGAGATAGCTCACCTATTATCTAATATTTTACGTGCACTTAATCCCACAGTATTCCTAGTGTGTGACAAAATGCCATGCCTTCGCAACCAAATACATAAACTCTCCCAACTCATTTGTATGGCAGCACTCATTCATATTGTGGCTCAATGGAAGACTCCTACATTATCTATCTGGGCTGTGATCAACAGGGTAACAAACACAATGACCTTGAAAAATGACATGCCATTAGGATGGACTCGGTAGATACCTTCTTATTAACGTGGCAAACTTGATTCACATGTCTTAATACTCCAGGTCCCCGTCATGTAATAGCCACTAATCTTTGAGATTTTATTTTATCTTCGTTCATTCTTCAGACTGCTATTTATACTTTAACAGTCCTTCAGACTTACTCTGGGTCACTTCCCTGATGCTTTATTCCCCACCACCTAACCCCATAGTTCTTAAAGTTTACTGCTTTTTCTAAACTTCAAAGATTAGTCACTTATTGTACACCAAATTCTGATAATACATACCTTCATTTTAAAATGTGACTTTTGTATGGTGTCTTTCTCTTTTGCTGCTGGTTTTTATTACCAATACCAGATGTTATATCTTTGGCTCCCTGCATGGGGAATTATACAATGAGTTGTATAATGTATTCAAAATTACCTTAAATGTTTTTTCCAGTAAGAAGAAATTAATGGCCTATGCTCAGTGTAGGCAATCAATATCTGATTAGTGGGGGACTGACTCATGGCACCCCTGCCGATCAGCGGTTTTGTAGGGGCCGGGACGCTCAAGTGAATGGGAGAAGGCTGTAATACTGTGAACCACTGCTACAAGTGTGTCGGCGATTCACAGTACAGAGCAGTGACAGGAGTGAAGGGGAAGCAGCGCTCACAGTGTCGCAGCCTCTTCAAAACGGCTAATAGTCAGGGGTGCTGAGTGTCGGATCCTTACTGATCAGATATTGATGTCCTATCCTGAAGATAGGCCACCAATTTCCTCTCACTGGAAAACCCCCTTTACTAAAATATTTCAAAACTAAAAAGGCATTGTATCGATAAGATAGTCCTTTAAACTAGAGTGTAGCACAATCCTCAACAGAAGTGTACCTTGTTGGGGAATACAGCTCAGATTACACTGGTTGTTTACGTTTCTAAGGAAAGCCCAGTAGATAAAGTGTTAACTAACCATTCCTTCCTAGAGGCCTGCTCCTATAATACCACTGCCAAAGAACCTGTTACGTTTCTCACCGGCGAAGTGGGTAATGTGAGCTGCAATCATTTAAGGCTAAGAAATCTTCCTGTTCTTCACCCTTTACCCCTGCAAGCAAGTTTGGACTTTACTAGTTGAATTGCCAGGCCGTGTCCCTAGAATAGTCACCCATTTGCGGCATGTGTGCTTAGGGAAACTGAAGCCACGGGTAATCACCAAGAAAGTGATCAGGATGCGACAAGCCAGAGGACGAGACAAAGACATACAGTGAAGGAAATAAGTATTTAATCCCTTGCTGATTTTGTAAGTTTGCCCACTGTCAAAGACATGAACAGTCTAGAATTTTTAGGCTAGGTTAATTTTACCAGTGAGAGATAGATTATCTAAAAAAAAAAAAGAAGAAAATCACATAGTCAAAATTATATATATTTATTTGCATTGTGCACAGAGAAATAAGTATTTGATCCCTTTGGCAAACAAGACTTAATACTTGGTGGCAAAACCCTTGTTGGCAAGCACAGCAGTCAGACGTTTTTGTAGTTGATGATGAGGTTTGCACACATGTTAGATGGAATTTTGGCCCACTCCTCTTTGCAGATCATCTGTAAATCATTAAGATTTCGAGGCTGTCGCTTGGCAACTCGGATCTTCAGCTCCCTCCATAAGTTTTCGATGGGATTAAGGTCTGGAGACTGGCTAGGCCACTCCATGACCTTAATGTGCTTCTTTTTGAGCCACTCCTTTGTTGCCTTGGCTGTATGTTTCGGGTCATTGTCGTGCTGGAAGACCCAGCCACGAGCCATTTTTAATGTCCTGGTGGAGGGAAGGAGGTTGTCACTCAGGATTTGACGGTACATAGCTCCATCCATTCTCCCATTGATGCGGTGAAGTAGTCCTGTGCCCTTAGCAGCGAATCACCCCCAAAACATAATGTTTCCACCTCCATGCTTGACAGTGGGGACGGTGTTCTTTGGGTCATAGGCAGCATTTCTCTTCCTCCAAACACGGCGAGTTGAGTTAATGTCAAAGAGCTCAATTTTAGTCTCATCTGACCACAGCACCTTCTCCCAATCACTCTCAGAATCATCCAGATGTTCATTTGCAAACTTCAGACGGGCCTGTACATGTGCCTACTTGAGCAGGGGGACCTTGCGGGCACTGCAGGATTTTTATCCATTACGGCGTAATGTGTTACCAATGGTTTTCTTGGTGACTGTGGTCCCAGCTGCCTTGAGATCATTAACTAGTTCCCCCGTGTAGTTTTCGGCTGAGCTCTCACCTTCCTCAGGATCAAGGATACCCCACGAGGTGAGATTTTGCATGGAGCCCCAGATCGATGTCGATTGACAGTCATTTTGTATGTCTTCCATTTTCTTACTATTGCACCAACAGTTGTCTCCTTCTCACCCAGCGTCTTACTTATGCAGGTCTATGATCTTGTCCCTGACATCCTTAGAAAGATCTTTGGTCTTGCCCATGTTGTAGAAGTTAGAGTCAGACTGATTAATTGAGTCTGTGGACAGGAGTCTTTTATACAGGTGACCATTTAAGACAGCTGTCTTTAATGCAGGCACCAAGTTGATTTGGAGCGTGTAACTGGTCTGGAGGAGGCTGAACTCTTAATGGTTGGTAGGGGATCAAATACTTATTTCTCTGTGCACAATGCAAATAAAAATATATAATTTTCACTATGTGATTTTCAGTTTTTGTTTTTTTTAATATAATCTATCTCTCACTGGTAAAATTAACCTAGCCTAAAAATTCTAGACTGTTCATGACTTTGACAGTGGGTAAACTTACAAAATCAGCAGGGGATCAAATACTTATTTCCTTCACTGTATTCAGAGGACAGGCCAGAGGTCAAAATCAGTAATAGAAAAACTATCTATATATGGACAGTTAAATCACTGGAGCATCCTTGGGCCTTGGGTCACAGTCCCCACACAGGCTCATACTTGTGAGTGGTGGGAAGGACGAGCCTGCATACAATACAGAGATTCTTATGGTATTTGCAGCTAATCGCATGGGAAAGATTGTAACCTGTGTTCCAGCCCCCTCAATTCATCTGCATTCTAGAGCCGATTTATTGGCAACATTTTAACAGAGTATATAACAAACTGTATGTACGTCATGTGCTCAGACTTTGTGATCTAATTCAACGTTAGTACATAACCCCTTTAAATCTTTTTCACCTTTCTCTAGTTCCAGTTGGTGTTTCTATGAGTTAACAACGCTCCTTTTTTTTTTTAACTCGTTTTATTGAAGAATTGTATTACAAATCCAATCATTATATGAATATAACAATACATAGGTGACATTAGAGATTGAATGAATCGTTACAGAGCAAGACTTCAAGGAATACACGCATGTAATCAAACATATAATACAAAATCAGCAGTAACAGAAACTGAATATTTTAGAACACATGTAGCCTCAATGCATCATCACCAGTTGTGTATCAACGAGAATCTAAGATCATTATATCGTTGCGGGGTATATTGAGTCAATGCAGAGGTACACCATCCTTCCTAGATCTTATGGAATTTATCAATACAACCCCTTTGCCTTTACATTATCCTTTCGTACGGAACAATAGAATTAACAAGAGATTTCCATTTAGCCATGGTAGGAGGACGCGGGTCCATCCAACGGACAGCAATAGTTTTACGCGCCATATACAACACCTCTCTAAGGAATACTCTCATGTAGTATGGCCATTCCTCATCCTGTAAAGATACCAAACAGACTTACTTGTGGAGTAGCTGTAACTGGTATGTGTACAATGTCAGTAGCTACCCTTACGGCATCTTCCCAGAAAGAGGAAACGGCTGGACATGCCGATATCATATGCCAGAAGTCCGACCTTGGAAAGCGACATCTGTGAGATTCCGTACGCGGGTACCTACCCATTTTGTTTAATCTAAGGTAAGGTGACTTTGGGGAATTATGGATAGTTGTATCATCCTATTGTTGACCGCTGGAGATACAAATAGTGGAGAGGATAGGATCTCATCCCAATCCCCCTCTGAAAAGGCTGGTATCTGTGCAGTCCATCTGTCTTTCACCTGCAAGGGTGCCCTGACTAATTTGCCAAAAATAAGGGATGTATCAATAGCGGAGATTAAACCTCTGGGCCGAAGAATTCCTATCAACGGGAATTGCAAGAAGAACAACTCAGAGGATGGGTATTGGGACTGAAAAATGTAATTGTAGGTACCTATAAAAGTCTTCTCTAGGTAGTGCAAAATCAGACTGCATCTGTGTAAATGATTTGAGGACATTATCCGTATAAACATCCCCAATAGTGCCTACCCCATACTGAATCTAAAAGGACGGGGCTAAAGCATCTGACAATTGCGTGAGTATGGGGTTAAACCATAGTGGCATATCCGTTTGCACAGCAGAGTATCCATAAAGAGATTTCGCAGCCATCCACACTTGAGATGCCACTTTATGGATGGGCAATAGGCTTTTCATTGTAGCCGTAGGACTCTCTAACACTAACCACCAGGGGCGTAGCTAGGGGGGGGGGCAGGCGGGGCATGTGCCCCGGGCGCAACTTAGAGGGGGGCGCCAGCGCCACCTCCTCCTGCACTATAAATGTACCTGTGTCTATAGGACACAGGTACAATTAGAGGCAATGAATGACCGGGCACGTTCCGTGCCCGGCTATTCAGTGCTTTTGCACCAGTGAAGCTACTGGTACCTTTTGCACTACTGAAGATTCCGTCAATGAAAGGCGCTGATTGACAGGGAAAGTCATCCTGCCCAGCCAATCAGCGCCTTTCATAGACGCTTCGTTCAACCCCCAGGAGACCTGCGCAGAAGAGAGCAGGTCTCCATTGCTGCCGGCTGGCGTGGGAACGGGATTAAGGTGAGTTTTTTTTTTAATTGTAATAAAAAAGTGTGTGGCTGTATCTACAGGGGCGACTTTGTCTACACGGAGGGGGGACTTTGTCTACACGGAGGAGGGACTTTGTCTACACGGAGGAGGGACTTTGTCTACACGGGGGGGGGGGGCCTTTATCTACAAAGGGGACTTTATCTACGGGGGGACTTTATCTACACATGTGGGGCTTTATCTATGGGGGGTGTCTATCTACAGGGGGGCTATATACTGTTGTGGGCTATCTATGGAGCACCATATACAGGGGTGGGCTATAGCTACAAGGGGCTATATACAGGGGTCGGCGATCTATGGAGCACTATATAGAGGGGTGGGCTATATCTACAGGGGGGCTATATAGTATATAGCCCCCCTGTAGATATAGCCCACCTCTGTATATAGTGCTCCATAGATCGCCAACCCCTGTATATAGCCCCCCTGTACATATAGCCCACCCCTGTATATAGTCCCCCTGTAGATATAGCCCACCCCTGTATATAGTATCCCACAAATAGCTCCCCCTATAGTGCTCCACAGAAAGCCCACCCCTGTTTATAGCCCCCTGTACATATAGTCCACCCCTGTATATAGTGCTCCACAGATAGCCCACCCCTATATATAGTATATACAGGGGTGGGCTATCTAGTGGAGCACTATATACAAGGGTGGACTATATGTACAGGGGGGCTATATACAGGGTTGGGCTATCTGTGAAACACTATATACAGGGGTGGACTATATGTGGAGCACTATATACAGAGGTGGGCTATATATACAGGGGGGCTATATACAGGGGTGGGCTATCTGTGGAGCACTATATACAGGGGTGGGCTATATCTACAGGGGGGCTATATACAGGGGTGGGCTATCTGTGGAGCACTATATACAGGGGTGGGCTATATCTACAGGGATGGGCTATCTGTAGAGCACTATAAGGGGAGTTATTTGTGGGACACTATATTCAGGGGTGGGCTATATGGGGGCACTATCTACACGGGGCTCTATGGCAGGCACTATCTACAGGGGGCACAGTGTGTGTGTGGGACACGGTGTATGGTGCTATTATAATCAGAGGTGCAGTGTATGGCGCTATTATATTTAGGGGCGTAGTGTGTGGTATAATGAGAACTTTATCTTTATTTATAGGTGTAGAAATGTTGGAAAAGTGAGAAGCTGAAGACATCTGAGCGGCAAACTGCAGAAATGGGCTGTGACCGGGAGAAGTCATCATAGAGGTCTGGACCAAATGGAGAAAAAGAACTAGAATCTGAGACGTCACTGGTGAGTCACTTAATGTAAATGTTTATTCTGCCTCTAATCAGTAATGTAGTCACTGTATGATCTTCAGCGAGATGATGGGTGGTATGATTATGATAGGATTTATTTTTTGTGAAACAGCATCTCCCAGCATATCCTTACCATTGTTCGGGCCGTGCTGGGAGCTGTAGTTTTACGCTGTACAAACCTGTACAGCAGGGGTTGCACTAAATTGAGCTGTATTTGTGCTGGTGCTGTGTATATGTAATGAGCTTGGTTCTGGGGCTGTATTTATTTACTGAGCACTATTCTGGTGTTGTGTAGAGAACTATATTGCTTGTAAAATGTACAAATGTTTTTATGCTCGAGTTACATAAAAAGAAATGTGGAAAAGAAATTACACGTCGATTGGTAGAGAAAACAAACACGGCGAGGGGGAAGGAGATGTCGGGAAAGGGGTTGGGGGGGGGCGCCAAATTGAATCTTTGCCCCGGGTGCTGAAGAACCTAGCTACGCCTCTGCTAACCACAAATTGGCAATTTGCAGATGAAATGCTAAATGATGTTCC